>NC_138137.1:19749272-20349272 GCF_964188305.1 Podarcis bocagei | reverse complement strand
GAGAGTTGTACAGATAGAAATAAAGATAACGTTCAACTCAAGTTGAGAAGCAATTTCTTAGTATTTTTTCAGCTCAGCAGGCGGAGAGCAACAATTTTCAAACATGATGCAGAGTGACTTAGAAATATATTTCATTTCCAAAGCGCCATAATCTGAATCAATGCTCTATAAATAAAGAAGAATAGTTAACATCAACACTTTGTTACCAGTTATTCCAGCCAAAGCAAACGGTATAGCAGGGGTCCTCAAACTACGGCCCACTGGTCAGATCCGTCCCTCCCGCAAGGCCCAAGGCTCGAAAGCGGCCGAGCAGGAAGAGCCCTGAGGTAAAACCGTGCACATGTAACAAAGCCCTGGTAGCACAGTTGCTACCGCCGCCACCAGCTGCTTGATAACGGCGCGCTGCCCCTTTAAGCTGCCGGAGGGCGGGACGGCGGCGAAGGAACCCCTTCCATGCCACCCCTTACCCTCCTCCCTTCCCTTCAGGCCAGCTCCGTACTCGCCGGAGCAGCACCTCGCCGGCCAGTTGCCACCTTAACGCACACGCAGGTCCCATGTGGCGGCCTTGGAAACCTTAAAAGTTAGGGAAGCACCAAAAACACAGGCAACATATGCAAATAGAATTAGCAAGAAGAGAAGTCTGAAAGTCTGAATTGCAACAGTTTATCGTACAAGGGAATCTCCATGTAAGTAGTGGTGGGTTAATCTTTAAAATAAAGCTCTCCACCCAGACTTCCCCAAGTTTGAAAATAAACTTCAATGCAGAGAAAGTCATATGCATGAGGAACAACATCAAAAATAACCCAGAAGAAATGAAATATAAAGGTGATGTATAGGTTACTTATATTATTACTGATAGCGCCTGTTGTGTGTCTGTTCTGGCTATTATTTTGAAACAAGGTTTTTTTTTATAATAATTTTAAAAATACATGAAAAAGAGCATGTTTCTGGCACCTTTTTAGTCCAGCCCCCAACAGTGTCTGAGGGCCAGTGAACTGGCCCCCTGTTTAAAAAGTCTGAGGACCCCTGCTGTATAGGGACCAATGGCTGACCATTTAATTCCCCACAAAGCCTCTGATGAAGCATCACTCCAGGGCACTGTGGGAAACCAAAATGCCCACTAGCTGTCACCTACAGGTAAACTTTTAACGAAGATCCAAAGTAAGGGTGGGACCTAGCAGATACCTCAAGTTGCTGGATGCTGACGCCAGACCTGACTCCAGTTGCTTTCAAGTTATGCTTTTCTTCTCCTGACCATGTTTATCATTTGTCACCCTTCACCCATCCAAATGTGACCAACAGCCAAAACGCGACTTTCCTTCCCTAACTGGCACTTTTTGCTTCCAATAGTTAGCAACTATGACAGCACCAACCTTTTTTTAATAAAAGTCATTCTTCTTTCTCTGCTTATAGCACCTTTCAAGTAAGTATGTTCTGGGGTCAAAAGGTAAATTAAATTTTAAGCATCACACTCACAGGTATTCTTCTCTTTATCCATAATATCCTTTTGTTATCCAGAATATCATTGCTTTATTAGAATGTTTTTGCTTTCCTTCAGAAACCTTCAACACTTATTTTATAATTTATTTAAATAATTAAGGAAGGTGTTTTCAGAAAAAAATAACTAATGTCAAAGGAAAAGTGTCACACGTACCTTCTACCAAGTCAAGTGAGCTGGGAAAGATGGCTCTTACCCCTTGTTTTCTCCCATATCCTCCCCTAGACATTGAAAAAATGTATTAAATGCATGGGTCCCCCCAAAAAATAATAATGCTTTGATAGAAATATAATTTCTTAATTAAAATGCAATAGTTAATGGATACCTCAGAAGTCAGACTGATAACACTTCCTCTACTCTTTCTGTATGAACATTAGAGGACACTTTATAGCCTTGGGGGTGAGGATAATCAACCCCACAATGTAGTAATATTTACGCTTCATTATTCTTCCTAAGAGATACTACTCTTAAGTTTCATTTTAAGTCAAATTTCAGTGAACATGGAACATGGAAGACTGTCAAGATTTAGGGGGGAAATTAATTTATATAAAGAGAAAGGGAGGTGAACGGCCTTCCATAATCTCCACTAATTGTATTTCCCAAAATTCAGATGCTAATGAGTTAGTGGATATCGAAAGAGAAATAACAGCTGCAGCTTATCCCACTGTGTTCTTCAGTAATGACAATGTTATACCACATTAGCAATTGTGACATTAATAAAAAGAAGCCCATAGGATTAACAGGCGACAGCTGACTTTAGTCAAATGTAGGTCATGCTTTGTTTGCTCAGAGCTGGGTAATAAATTTCCAGGTAAGTGCTCTCATGTGTCACACATATACACCAGGAGCATAATTTCACCCATACTCACTTATCCACATTCTTGTATTTTTGTAAGCCGTTTTTGAATTACTGTTAAGCATTTAATTCCACCACAGCATCTCACAAGCTTTTAAAAAGGTATTAACTCACATGACACTGATGCATAGGTTTATTCTCTTTCTCCCACCCCAATGCCAGTTAATAGCATCTAGATCTTGGCTTCCCTTTCACCTGAGGATAGCAGCAGCTCTGAAGTGTGAGCATTTAATAATAAGAGATATTTAGCATGTCTCCAAACCCAGAACACTTTCCAGCTTTGGATAAAAAGAGGAAAACACTGGTTTGGACTGAAGCCAAGCAGCAGCAAGATCGCTTCTGCCACAAAAGGCAGGCTTTGTGTCGGGAGAAAATGTAAAAGGAAAAAAAGGCATAGCCTTCAACTATTCTTCAAAACATCAAGCTCGCTTAGCATGGAAAGTCTTCAATGTTAGGATTCAAGCGTATCACCTAACATGAAATATGTTCATTGCAATTTCAATTCTTAAAACATGTTGGCACACATATAGAATTCTTTGAGTGTTACAGAAAGCTGAGCCTGGTGTGTGTGGACACACAGAAGCACAAGTAAAAGCTTGGAGAACTGAAGATGATCCATAAAGTATAGGACATAAAGTATGCAGCGAGGAGGTGAAAATACGTAGCAAAGTTGTGAGAAAGGAGGGATTTGCTTTTTGTTAATAATTCTCAAGTGTTCTCAAGAAGGCACAATTTATTCACAGATCCTGCCCTCCACACAGAGCTAGGAGAGCATTAAGAACAGATTGATATGCACAACTTGGTTTAGCTTAAAAATTAAAAAGCTGGTGTCAACGCCCTGATTTCTGATGCGGTCAAGACATGACTAGTAGTACCAAAGAAGTGAAGAACTTGGGCACATTAAAGGCTTTCTGTGAAATTTGACTCTTTTCCAGGGCCTCTTTTTATTGCCTGGATTCAGTTGTGAGAAGTAATATTTAAAAAGATGGCCTTTAAGAATGTTTTCTGCCAGTTAAGTACAACTAACTAATTATCAGGAACTGCTTGTACCTGTACCAGAAGTTGCATCAGCATTAATGCTCACCAGGAAAGAAATAATCTAAAGGTAGAACAATATGTTGCAAGGAAACACAGGTGCCAACTCTGGTCCTGATATTTATTGATTTGTATAAAAATGTATACCTCACATTTCCAATACAAATGTATTATATGAGGCAGCTTTCAGCAGTTAAACCCCTGGTCTAAAAATATAACAGCTATCAGCAAAATAAAAACCACAGTTTCATTAGTCGAGAACCACGCATTGCAGCACAGTTTTCCAACTCTATAATTCTATGATTCTATTACAGTATTCTATGATCATCATCACAAACATGGGTGTTGGGGGAGGGGGACCCTTCCCTTCCCCCAGAATGCTAAACGTATTTATTTATTTTAGTGTATACAGACACCCACACATCCAGCTAGTCAACAAGAGGCTTAGAGGGAACTCAGATAGATTTAAAGGGATCTTATTGAGAGTGGATGCCAGATTTAGGAATCTGGATTTTCCTGGGCCAGCAAGCAGTTTAGATTAATGCTATCTGCTTCGATCAATGATGCTGCTTTGCCAAATATTACAAGATTTAGAAACCCTAGAAATACAATGGTGTTATAAATAAAGTTCTGATGTTTTTCTGTGAGGGGCTAAAAAAAGTTGTGGATCATTATGACCAACACTCTTGAATACTCCCTTTCTTGTTTAAAGAATGATCCGCGGAGGGTTGCCTTGGTGTCAAGGTTACTGCGGGTGTGCGAGGCCCTGCAAGGCCTAAGCGCGGGCCGGAGTTCCCTGGGCCGGGGGCTGCTGCACATGACAGGGGCCGCCCACTCCATGGGAGCTGGAGGTATCTCCAATGATGAAGAACAGGCTACAGGAATGGAGAGGAAAACCATGAAAGCTTTAGAGAAGGGGCTGGATCCTTACACATGCTACCACCCAAACAGTATGCTGGGACAAAGGAAGAACCCAACGGACTTCCGGGTTGGCGCGATCTGGAAATGGCGGATTCCCTCCGAGCTGCGGAGGGAATCGGCTCAACTGAGGACGGGTCTTGCCGCGCCGGCGACGCGGGGACCCTTAAAAACCGCAGGCGCTGAAGCCTGCGGACTGAAGACTCGGTGGGCACCTTAAGCGCCCCCCCCGATTCACGAAGAGCCTTTTTAAAGGCTGCGGAGAGGATACGGAGGGTGGCGTGGTGCTGAGAGTCGATCGCTACCTCGGTTGAGCAAAGCCGCGAGCCATGACTGGAGAGCGCTGATTCCCTTCCTTGAAATTTGGACTGAAAAGAATAACCCGTGAGTAAAATGGAATTGGACTTTATGAATTTTATCCCGTGAATTTGAGACGACCGGGGGGTGTGCTAAAAGGAAGTCCGCACCCCCCCCTTCCTGCAGACGATCTAAAGCAACGATATAAGAACTAAGCTGGAGTGCCTACCCTTTGTGGGGTGAGTTGAAAAAGACATTAACTTCCAAGATTTGGCAAAAAGAAATTTTGAGCTGGAGAGTGGAGTTTTGGAAGCTTTCTTTCAGTTGTAAACACACACCCCCCCCGGGCCCGGGAGCGTCCTGCTTTTGAGCTTGTGGAAGAGGTGCGGAGTTTGACAGCTGTCAAAGCTGTCAAACGGACAGTTTAAGTGGAAAAATCGTTATTTAAGATCCCTCTGGATTAAAATGAGTTACAATTGAGTTAAAATTGTTGGAAACAAAGTAATAACAATAAGTTGGAGGATTGTTGGAGAAAGATTACTAAGTAACCAGATTCCCTCTAGGGGGAATTCTGTGAAATTACAATGGCTGTGGATGGAAAGTTACTAGTGGAAATCGAAAGAATGTTTCATCTGGTGGGAGTTTTACAAGAGCAGAGTCTGGCTATGAATAAACAACTTATGACCTTGACTTCTGGAACAAGCAGCTCTGCTGAATGTATTGAGGACCTGGATGAGAAAGAATCCACAGCTGAATCGGAAATGATATCTAAAGAAGTGGAAGAGACTAAACAAGAAAAAGAGAAAGTAAAGTTGGAAAGTACCAACCAGAAGCTGACTTCTGTGGAATATAAACAAGGAGACTTTTGGATTACATCTAACACAAATCTGCGAAAGATGCAAAAGATGAAGGAGGAGGCCCCGGGAGTTTATGGAACACAGGAACTTAAAATAAAGAAATATGATGGGGGCCTCCACTTTGACTTTGACTCTGAAGATGCAGACTTTGTGGAAATTTTCCAGCAGCTGTTTCCAAATGTTCTTCTGGGAAGAGAATATGGTTGGATGGTGACAGAACTTTTTCGAGATTCGACGACCGACATAAAGGATTACCAACAAGACCGGCGGAGAGGGACTGAAAGACAGTGGCGTAGCGTGGGGGGTGCCAGGGGTGCCAGCCGCACCGGGCGCAACATTTTGGGGGGCGCGTTTGGCCGGCCCCCCTCAAGGAAGCGGGAACCTCTCCAAGGCACAGCGTGCCGTCGGTAGAGGAAAAAAGCCGAGCAGCAGCAGCAGCAAAGTCGGGAGGAGGAGGAGGTGGAGCGAGCCTGCTAATTCCTTGCAAAGTCGGGAGGAGGAGGAGGTGGAGCGAGCCTGCTAAGAATTCCTCGCAGCTGGCCATCCAACCTCCAGCGAAGGAGGGCCCCGCTCCACCTTCCGAGGGAGCCTGCTAGGACCCCCGGCTCCCTGCAGGTGGCTCACAACCCCCGCTAGCCCGGCCGGGGCTCGGGGAGGATGGGAGCCGCCTGCTGGGCTGGCACAGCTGCGTGTGAAGGCGCGGAGGGAGGCGCTCCCAGGGCTGCCGGCGGCCTTTCCCCGCACGCGAAGGAGCAAGGGCGGCGGCGAGGCTGCGCAACAGCCGCTGCGTGAGAACGAGCCCTTGCCCAGCCCGGGGGACGATCCGGAGGCCCTCTCCGAGCGCGTCGCGTGTAGCCAGCCTGCCAGCCTGCCTGCCAGGGTGGAGCAAAGCGGCGGAGTGGGGAGAGGTTGCCCTTCTTCGCACGCACCCCCCCCGTCACGCCTTAAATCCACCCTCCCACAAACTAGGAGCGAGCAGCTGAGAGGGAACAGCTGAGAGCCACGAGCAGCTTTTTCTGAAAATGCCCTTTAAAAAAAAAAAATCCTAAAATTTATAAACCGCTTGACAGCTACAAAAGCGGTTTGCCAAGAGAATAAAACTGCCAGGAAACAGTGGTGTAGCGTGGGGGGTGCAGGGGGGGCCGGGGGTTAGGGTTAGGGGGCGCAAATCCACGGGTTAGGGGGCGCAAATTACTTGCCTTGCCCCGGGTGCTGACAAGCCACGCTACGCCACTGCTGAAAGAGACTTGAAAGCCTCGGACGTGAGGAACCCAGGCTAAGAACTGATATTTTGGATATGTACTGGGAAGGGACGAAAACCGGGGATGGGAGGGAGGGAAGAATAGAATTGTAAAAACACTCAAGACCTTTGGGTTTAGTTAATTTGACTTTTATTTAAGACAAATTGGGAAATCAATGGAAGAGAACTTGAGTCCAACTTAGAAAAATTTACTTTTCTTTATAAAAGAGGTAATTTTAAGATGATTAAGAAGAGAAATACCAATTTGCTGACACAATCTTGGGAATGGGGATGCATGAAGGGGGGTGGGGGGGAGTCAGGGAACAAGGTTAGGAAAGTAGGATTTTCTGAAATTATACATGTTTTTGTCTTCTGTCTTTTTTGTGTGTATTTGTCTTTATAAAAGGTGAAAAACCAATAAAAATTTTTATAAAAACAAAAACAAAGGAAGAACCCAACATAGTCCCTTCAATTACAGACAAGAGGCTTGCGGGCTGCATCTGTGAAGAGGACAACAGCACTGTGATCTGGTTCTGGATGCACAAGGGAAATCCCCAGCGCTGCCCCTCCTGTGGAGCCCATTACAAGTTGGTTGGCTACCAGTTGCCCTGATTTGGCTTCAAAGCTTTGCTGAGCTCTCCATTTATGATTTCTGGATACAGAGCTGAGCTACGTAGCTGTTTACTTCATGATGTATCACATTCCTTGAAACCTAATAAAGTCTTTCACTCATAAAAAAATGATCCACTTTGTATTAGTATGTTTTTCTTTATGTTATGAACCCACAAACCACTGCCCCCCTCTCCCCAGGCAGATTCCATCCCCCTTCCCCCGGTGCACACTCACCAACGTCCTGCCAGTCCCTGAAACAAAGTGACAAACCTTGGAGCCATCTGAGAAGATACCATCTTCACGATACCATTGATGGTTCCAGTCAAAGCGCAGAGTCCATAGGTCAACTGTACACCTGATGAGCATCTAATGCACTGCAGTTTATCCCGGTCAGCTGATGGAAATTTGCTGTACTTTTTTTTTTTAACTGTTTTATTAAATTTGCTTAGTAACATAACATTATTATATATATTCTATAAACAAAAAATACAAAACACAATTCATTCATACTACAATGCATACCTAATAGCATTAATATATATGGAAATTTGCTGTACTGATTCACATATTTACATTTTAAAACAGAAGTTCATCAATAAAAGTTTTTCTTGACCTTCAGTGATGATCATGTTACTTTACTATAGTGATGTTGACTGGCTTAAACAAAAGCAGCACACCCTTAACTAAAATAAGCAGCAAATTGTGGATCAAGTCTTACTTAAGGATTAGGTACTGTATATACATAATTTCTCCTTTCAACAAGAAAACTAATTACTCCTATGCTAAAGGAAGAGTTATTGATCTGGATTGTAGAAGTTGGTATAATGTAATAAAGAAAAGACCCTTTGTAGCAGCTGACTAAGAACACTACACAAATTAATGTTGTGTTCCCCCTAAAACAAACAATTATCCAGTGGGATATGACATCAGCTGGCTGTAAACACTTCAACAGCATTTTGAAAATATGCTAATAATTTATCATAACATGATACAGTGATTACAGTAAGCGACCTGAAACAGCTATCATAGTGTGTGTCATTACAGATGCTACTGTCTATTTTTAGTTCAAGTGTCCAACCTTGAGAAAATCCATCCAAACAGTGTACTATACCAAGGCACAATTCCTGCCTAATGACTTTGCATCTTTGTTAAGAGGAAAAGAGTAGCAAAAATGTTATCTGAACAATCCAGAGAGGATGTTCAAACAACTTCAACATTACTTCAAGCATCAGTAGTGCATTTGACAAACGAGTGTCAACAGGTTTTGCCAACAATAATATTCATAACATACATACTACATTTTTACAGTTAGAATGAAATATATATATAAAGCACAGGTCCTGACAACAAAGCGCACTGCTGACTCAAATAAAATAGTACGTGATGCAGCAGAAACAGTGGTATTTCATGGGTTAGAAATTCGACCTACAGATCTCCCTATTTTAGATCTACACCAGAGATGGGAATCCCTTGCAGATGACTGCAGTGCCTGGAGATAGAAAGTCAGGTTGAGCATCTATAGCAGTGACCAGAGGAAGAATAACCGCTGGGAGGAGCACTGAGAAAAGAAATGCCATGGTGCATCTACAGCAGCACAGTTGGCTGCCTTTGTCGGCTTCAGCTGCCACAAAACATGTCTCTCCCCTATTGGTCTCTATAGCCACAGCCGGTGCTGCAACCTTCCAACAGTTTGACTCCATCCCCAAAGGCACACTCCTCCATTGTTTCCTGAGACAGATGGATGCCAACTCAGGAGTGGGAAACCTATGGCCCTCCAAATCTGCCGGACCACATCTCCCATCATTCCTGACCATTGGCCCTGATGAGACTTGGAGGTCTGCAAGATATGGAGGGTTGCAGGTTCCCAACCAGTGATCTCTACAGTATTGTTGGAAGGGAAAACTCTGAAAGGGAAAAGGAGGACATTGTTGATTTAGGAAACCACAGGTTGCCTCATTACATTGTGGGGAATTATGGGCTAATTCAGTATGAGTTAATGGTGTCTGCTATCTCAATCAATTTCAGCAATACCCCTTCTTTAGAGTTCTCCTCACTGGAGCAAATGGGAGCTTCCCCTCCCTCCCACCATGCTAATACAGCTGCAGGGCCTTCAATCAAGATTGGGATCACAGCAGGGGTCAAAGATGTGGACTCTCCCACCCTCCATGACATGGTCATCATCCAACTTAGTACCTCCTTCACACCGTCATCATTTGTGAATGAAAATCTTGCACTCAAGGGTAAACAGACGAAGAATGCAATGCGCAGTTTGACCCTGAATGTAACAGAACTGCAATAGGAAATCACATTCTTTAATGGGTGTCATTCATATAAAATATGCCTTTCCCATGTCATTTCTGAACACAACATTGCTTCCTCTTGTCCCATGGTGTGAACCTAATGAGGAGATTGAACATTTTATTAGCTGGAAGTGGCTCATCACCTAGATAACAGCCATTAGTGAGAAATGAAGGGAGAGGGATTTTGAATTCTTTTGTCCAACAGGCAAAATTCCTGATTGCATATAATATTTACAGCTGAACAATGATCCAATTCCCTTAAGTTGCTAGACAGCAGTTATTGGCATAAGGAATTAAAAAGCTGTCAAGCAGACAATAATTCATTGCCTAAAGATGAGTACGAAGCCTTTAGATTATGCCGTCTTGACAACTGTCATGAGATGCTAGCAAGAGGGCATCAAACTGTACTTCTTTAATTAACCCAAGTGGCAATAAACTGCTGCTCATCATTCAGGCACTGAAATAATATACTGCACAGGAATTGTGCTGTAGCAAAACAAAATGCTCCAAGGTTGCCAATGTTTGGATCCTCGAAAAGCAGTAAGCCTGCGTTAAAAATTAAGTTCTGTGCTTCAAACAAAAGCAGGGCTGGAAAGAAACTGCAGTAGTATTCGTAATGTATTACATCTATTTAAAAAACTGTTTATTATACAACTAATTTTTTCTGGTTGCTGGCTCTTTGTTATGCATGAATATTGTGTGGTCCATTGTTATGTTTATGTGCATTGTAGTAAACAATTTTTTCACCTTTCTCCAGCCCAGGCTGTAGTTGCCCATTTTACTTCAGGGATTATTATGACTGGAGATGAGAAATATTTAACAAGGAGGGCTGGGTAATAAAGTGCTAAGAAGGATATGTCCTAGTGGTGCTTTCAAGCAAATTTTCCTTTCCAGGCTCAGGTTAAATGAAATGCTTCCATATATCTATTTACAGTGGTACCTCGGGTTACATACACTTCAGGTTACAGACGCTTCAGGTTACAGACTCCACTAACCCAGAAATAGTACCTCAGGTTAAGAACTTTGCTTCAGGATGAGAACAGAAATCGTGTGGCGGTGGCGCAGTGGCAGCAGGAGGCCCCATTAGCTAAAGTGGTGCTTCAGGTTAAGAACAGTTTCAGGTTAAGAACAGACATCTGGAACGAATTAAGTACTTAACCCGAGGTACCACTGTAGTTCAAATAACGCTAATCTACCCTTCTCAACACATGGTGTTTGGAGGTGGGGGCAGTAGGCACAATCTAGCTCCCCCTCTGATCTGATATGTAGTTTGAAAGTCTGCTTTAAAAAATGCCCCTTTGTGGTGAAATGTGGACCTTTGGGGTATAACTGCCTTGATCTTTTATTCTTTACTAAACACCAGTTTTATCTCCCTTGTTATGTTTTATGTATTTCTATGTATTTACCTATACCATCAGTTTTTTAAAAAATATAATCCTTGATCTTAGAGATATCCTTTGAGACAGCGAAACCATGATCAACCAGTTTATTGTAGAACAGTGCCAAAAACTCATGTAGCTGAATTTGTAGATGCCACAATTAATCTGTAGGAAAAATGGTTTTTATTTCTATAAATACAAGCTGGTTTTCATTTTCTCCCTATGCTCTTTTAGCTTACTTAAAATTCCAAGAACAACCTATTTAATTAATTTGATCTTGGAACTTTACAGATTTCTGGAATAGTATGTCTCTTGTTGATAAACTATTTTGATTGGAGGGGGAGAATTTTAAGTTTTCTATGAACTGATCAGAATTCCATTCAGTATATTAATGTGAGCAGCTCAAAGATAAAAACTGAGTAGGATTATTGCCAGTCGCTTTTCATTATCGCATCTTATCTAGAGTGTGATCCTAAAAAGATCCAGTAAGTTACAGATGGTTACATATAAGTAGGTACTATATGTATACTTTCCTTTAGCTATGACACATGTTTGCCATCTACATGCAATTAATTCTTAGGCTCTCTTATACAAATATTATGAATGCCTACTGTCATGCTTCAGAGTAGCTGGTTGATATTAGGCAATACTTTTACTGACATTAACCCTTTTATTTATTTAAGGGTGTTGAGCCCTCTAAACAAAAACAATTTGAAGAATATGTCTGTTTCTATCTAGAAATCCAACACACAGGAAAGATGTGCATAACTTGCCACTTTATTTTGTTATGTTTACTTGTTTAAGAGTTTTGTATACAGCCCTTGACATCAATATATCCCAGGGTGGTTCACAATAAGAAGTAACAATAAGAACAATTACATCATGAAAATGCTATCTAAAAACACAGCCAAAATGCAGCATTCTGTACTAGCTGCAAATTCCGAACCAACATCAAGTGCATCACATGAGTACAGTCAAGAGGTTACCAAGGCCTGCAACACTATGACTATGCTATCGCTGTTATGGGAGTTGGTTTTGTGTGTGCATATTAATGACTGATAGGGATTTTGTATGTTTTTAAATGGTATAATGTACCTATGTTATGTTTTTAAATGTGTCTAGAACCTTTATGATGCAACAGTAAACCATATTCTAGTGACTTCAGCCCAAACTTTAGATTCTGCTGGTGACACGTTTTTTACAGACACTTACATTTTCAACATAGTTCTAGATCTTATCAGATTGCTACTTTCCAGATTTCATATTGATGTTAAATCAAATGCTGATAATGTGCCCTGAAGATGACATTTTGAGTCAACATTAACTTAAAACATTGAAAGTCAAAATACCATATGTTTTCAACACTTCCTTTCAGGGGAAATGTCATATGTAATCAGCTTTTCATTCATTATAGCATTAAGACCAGGCCAAGAAGTCATGTTGCAGATTTCCAGGTGCAGTGATTACCGGTAATTAAATCAGTCCTGACCTCTCCGTGTTGCTGTACAAACTTGTCAAGTGACTTACAACCACCAAGAATCTAGGCTGCCACATGTTACAACTGTTTCCCACCCAACACACTTGTGCTCTTTCCACATACAGCCTTAATTTAGAATCTTCCAAGTACAACATGGTTCTCTGCACCCGGGAATGACTCTTCACTATAGAACAAAGTCTATGCATCCAGCTGTGACACTCTACCAGCTTAGCTTATTACTGTACATTTACTGGAGAAAGAGAGAGATGCATGAATGAGTCACCAGTCTTAGGCCTGCAATTTGGAATTCAGACTTGGGTTTAAAAAGTGGTATTCTATTCTTTTGGACAGTTTTCAGAGACATCATGTGTGACATTGCAAAAAACATTGATGGGATTTACTAGGAAGACAAGGATGTTACATAAATTACCCTAACGTTCACATTAGCTAGTAGCATTTCATCAGTAATATCAGGTTTAAGTCCATATGATGAACTCCAATATTTCTACACAGCCCAACAGCACAACTAGAGTGTCTGATATTTTATTCCTTACATATAACCTTGAATAGACAGCTATCCACTGTATTGTTTTGGAATATGCATCTTCAGGTTAAACCTTTCTATACAATGGCTTGGTTGGTCTAACACGGCCAGGCAAGGAAAGTTCAGAGTCAGAAGTAAAGCCTACAATGGTGATCTGGTTGACCAAAATGAAATCATCTTCCCTTTTATGGTTTTTGCATTTTCTTGGACTCACAAAACAGACTACTGAGATGGGACTTACTTTGTCATTGGGACAAACAGCTATCACTGTTCTCAGATTCCCATCAGTAAGTAAGGATTCACCCTCAAGTCTTTATTTCTCGGCATTCATCTGATCTCTCTTAAAGTATCTCTTCTGCAAGGAGCTTTGCATATGCTGAAGCATATGTATGTATGTTACATACGCATGTTATATATTATGTAACTAGCCAGTCTGACTCCATTGTTTTTATTTGTAAGCTTGTGTGCATATACATATGCTTGTGTGTTGAGAGAGTTGCCTTCCTATTTCCACCTAATAATTTTTTAATATATCTTGACATTTGGCTTCAGTGGTTTTAAAAGGCAATTATCTGGCATCCCACACTAAAACCTACCCTTGTGTGCAAAGACAGCACAGCTAAGCTACTTTTTAAAATTCTAATCATAGCTCACAAGGTTCTGTAAGGTTTGGGGCTTTGAAAACATAAATCCAAAGCTTCCCTCTTTCTAAGTCTGGGCTGGTGGAAAAGGTCTAGGAGAGTAAGGTTCATAAACTCACTCACCCAGCTAAGCAGACTGGGGAACAGCAAGATGACCATCCCACCTAGTAACAATTGCAATGCGGGGGGGGGGGGGGGGGAGAAAGACTCTCATACAAAAAAGGAGTTGACCAGTAAGTGAAAGCCCTCCTCTACAGATCAGTCCATGTAGGAAAAGAAGTCTCCCATCACACATTTGTTCTTGTAAAGACAGCCAGCTCACTTTCTTTCTGGCCCAGATATGCAAGCAAACAGCATCAATAAGAGAACATATCCAATGTAAGTGTTATGTGCCACCCCAGCGGCCCCAAACACACTGGAATCTATTTTGATAAGGCCTGTTTTTGTTATGGTAGAATGCAACCTGACAAGTATTGCAGTATTTGATTATTATTTTTTAAGAAAACCTTGTTTATCATCCCACTCTTACCACTGATGACACCATTTTTCACATGATGTTGCACCCAAAGGGATGGCATTGTCATATGCAAACTGCTGGCAGGCAGAACAGATCATTACATAGCAATAGGTCTAGTGCTTAGAAGTCAACAGGATGACACGATTTAATGTTGGAGCACTGGGAAGTTGAGTAATGGAATAGGATGCAAAATATCTGATATATTTTGAGCATTGAGCACCAGATAGTTACAGTGACAAATTGCAAAGGGGAGCAAAGTACAGTGGTACCTCGGTTTTCGAACATCTCCGTTGACAAACATTTCAGTTTTCAAATGCCATAAACCCAGAAATAAATACTTCTGTTTTCAAACATGCCTAGGAAGTCGAACATGCCACGCAGCTTCTGCTGAGTGCAAGATCCTGAGGCCTAGCTGTCGGCTATTGAGTTTTCGGTTTTGAAACGTTTCAGAACTCAAATGGTCTTCTGGAACGGATTACATTCGAAAACCAAGGTACCACTGTATTTGATGAACTTCCACAAGTTGTCCCTGATGTTTAAGGCACTGCACATATGTGTATTTAGGTTCAAGGATGGCATTATGATGTATTCTGAAGTCAAGTAAAAGTTGCTAGTTAGAACCTTGCTCCCATAAAACATGACCGCCTGCTGGTGATGGCTTTGTGGACCTCTCTCAGTCCTGCTTGAATCTTAATCAAACATTTCAGAAGTTGCTCATGGCCTCCTGCCAACACAATGAGGAACTGAGGATGGGAAAAGTTCCAAATGTCTGGAGATTCACTTCAGCAAGACAGGCAGAAATGAAACTTTCCCAGACCCTTGTGCAGATACCACCCTGGCTGAAGCTTACTAAACCAATGAAATATGCTTGAAGCAGTACAAGTAAACCTAAGAACTTCACTGCTGTGGTACTTTAGGGTTTTTAAAGCTCCTGTCAATTTTCTAGTCATGGTACAAGAACTATGAAATGCAGGCCCTGTCTGCCAGATTATAAACAAATAGACACAATGACCCAGTCTAAGGAAAGTGATGGCTAAGTAAAAATCTTGGTGGCTTCAAGATCCTGCTGCAACTCTGCTATACAGAGCTAAACCATGGTCTGTCTTAGTGTTACGTCCAAACCTGAGCTCTTTGTCTGGGGAAACAAACCACCCAATAATAAATATTAGCTACAGCTTGTGGTTTGTCAGGAGTGAGACAAACTATGAGCCCAGATTTGGATGTAAGGCTAAGCTGAATCATGGTTTGGCTTTGGGTGGCATCATAGCAGCATAAAGACAAAAGGAGGAGTAACACAGTCATGACTTTTACATGCAAACTAGAGGAGTATAAAAATAATGGTGTAGCAGCAAATAAACCAGCTACACTTGCAGGTCAGTCCTCCGCATATCTAATCAGAAATAATTTCTCTTGAATTCCCAGTGAAGTATATATAGGATTTCAGTCCCAAATACCAGTTTTAAAATAAAGTTTACATAACGACTATGATTACTATACTGTACAACTCTCAAATCAGAGGTTTTGTGTATAGCAGACTTTACAGTCAGATTATTCTGCCTTTATTAGTTGGTTCCTTATATTCAGTAAATCCTTCCCAATAATTTGAGAGGTTTTAATTAATTCAACATAATCCTCTTTTTCTGGATTTATCAGTTATTTTACAGGGTTGTGGGGGATGTACATAGGTATAGATATAGAGTAAACCATATTACTATATGAGAACTGAATGAAACTGTGATTCTAAAGCACAAAGGCTAGGAAAACAAGTAATCTAAAGGTGTTTGCATTAAATCTTCTTATTGCTTTAATCATGTATTTTATGAAAGGCATAAATACTCACTAAGGACTTTTTACAAGCCAGAACTGAGAGTCTGGAGAATTAAAACATCAGAGATAGAATTAGATTGCAGTAAAATTGCAACATAAAAACAGGAAGCACAGATAAAATCAAGCAAGCTATTACTTTACCCTAGAATTGCAACATAAAACCAGTAGTCAGATGTATTCACACCACGGAAGGGAATCAGAGCTCAGTTTAAAAGTAACAGGGCACAACTTAGGAAGAGATATTCCAAATGTTTCTAATATTGATTTAGCAATAGTGGACATACTATAAAAGAGATCCAACTTTCCAATAGTCGAAGTCCAGGTAAGAAGAGTTGGTGTATGCACACCATATTTCAAACTCAGCTATTCCCAGGACCAAAGTTTGAAACTATATCTTGATTATTGACAGTGGATATCAAGAATACTCAGCCCCAACATCCCAACTTGACACCAAAAAGCACAATGTTATTATTACTGTTACTAGTAGTTGCATGTGTTAGCCGCTTTGGACAAAAGAAAAGTCTCAAAGTGATATAATTTAAAATGCAAACAGATAAAAATCAATTTAGAAGCCAAGGCAAAGTGTAGACCAAAATTCCTTAAAGTGCACACCCAAAATGCCACGACAATAAGAGCAGCAATAAAAAATTGTGCTTACCGGTGTTGGGAGTGCAGCCAGAGAGATCTTCTAGTGCTCTGCTGAATCAGGTGCCAATCCACCAATCACAGCTGAGGCCAGTGGTTTTTCTTCACAAGATGTTTGAAGAAAAATCTCCCTGTCCTTCTGAGAAATCCAACTGTCAAGAGAAAAGAAAGCCAAAACACTTTAGAGCGTGGATAGACAAACTAAGGCCAGGGGGCCAGATCTGGCCCAATCACCTTCTAAATCTGGGCTGCAGGTGGTCCGGGAATCAGCATGTTTTTACATGAGTAGAATGTGCTCTTTTATTTAAAATGCATCTCTGGGTTATTTGTGGGGCATAGGAATTCATTATTTTTTCAAAATATAGTCCGGCCCCCCAAAAGGTCTGAGGGACAGTGGACTGGTCCCCTGCTGAAAAAGTTTGCTGACCATGCTTTAGAGCATGGGTAGGCAAACTAAGGCCTGGGGGCCAGATCCGGCCCAATCGCCTTCTAAATCTGGCCCGCGGATGGTCCAGGAATCAGCGTGTTTTTACATGAGTAGAATGTATCCTTTTATTTAAAATGAATCTCTGGGTTATTTGTGGGTCATGATCAAATCATAACTTTTAATTCAAAATGTACAAAGTTCTCTTCTTTATTCCAGATGCATATAAAGTTAGAATTGTGGCATTCCAACCCTCCACTGGTTGCTGAAATCTTCCTGCTCTGGTTTATTAATTCCCAACTCCCTATCCCCCATCTTCGTCCTCAGAACACTAACCAATCCTCCATTCTCTGCATTTTAAACAAAGCTCTCTTATCCAATTGTTAAAGTCTTCCTATATGCCTGTAATCACAAGCAGCTCCAGCCCACACCAGATGAGCACACCTACAAAACTCTGACATCCTATACAGGTTGCAGAAATCAGCCTGAGGTCTTGCATGTCTAACTTTGCTTTGCGCAAGGCCTCACAAAACATCTCTTTCTCTTTCTTTTGGCTTTTACTGATTGATGGGTTCCACCCAGTTGTCTTAATCATGACATAATCCTTGTAAATATATAAGTACATCAATCAACGGAGCAGTGGTAAATTTTGAAGTGCAGGAGTTTACTAAGACAGCCTCCATAGCTATGCACCTAAAGAAAGTCCAAAAATGCAGGCAGTTGTGTTGGCCATAATGCAACACACACACCCCATTGACTGAAATCCATTTCAGAGTTTTCTGGAAGTAGACTCCATTGAACTCAGTAGTGCTTGCTTCTGACTACATAGGGTTAACGCAGCGAGCTTTAACAAAATACCTTCAGCTAGCTGAAATTCATCCTTTAGCTTTTCATGAGAAATGCAAGCGATCTTGCAAAGAAGTGCTACCATTTAAGCTGTCCCTGAGAAGTACAAGCCGCATAAGAGAAAAGGAATATAGTATCTATCCTCTGCTTGACTGTGTTCCTCATCCTATGACTCACTCCTCTATGCTAATCTGTCACAAACTAACCTGAATGCCTCATTATCACCTCATTCCCTTGCCAGAGCAAGAAGATCTGTCAAGTACCCTCAAGCAGATTACAGCATCAGCTCCTGCTTTGAAAAAGTCCCAGATGGGCACTCTCCTGTGTCTCCCCTCACTACACATTACCAACATCCATGCAGATCATAGCCACTTAACCTACACGTAGCCATAACATCAAACGAGGATCTGATTTTGCTTTCTTTTGTTTGCTTATCACATTAAAATCAACATTAAAATTTCCCATAGTACAATTATGTTTCAGTACAGCACACTCCTAAGCATATTTGTTCAGAGGTAAATCCATAGTATTCAGAAGAAACTGGACGTGACATTAATTGCATGATTATTATTAACATGCATGGCTTTTGTTATGTAAATAACAACCACAGGGAAGCCTGAGCAGTCCTGGGACAATGGGGGATGGTGAGAGGGAGTTTAACTCTTTCTCCCCCTAGCACAATCTTGAAAGATGTTATTTGCATTTCAAGGAAAATCTCCACTACTGGGACTATGGTGAGGAAAGAACCCCCCCCCCAAATCCTGCGGGTGCTATTTACATACAAAAGCCAGACATGTTAATTGCATTCACACAATTAGCATCATGTCAAGTTGGGCTGTCAATGGGGCTTGTTCACAAGTAAGAGTGCATCAAGCTGCAGCTCAAGCAGAAATCTGGTAGGACTCTGGGCACTAAGCATGCCACTCCCAAAAAGCTGTTGGGAAAACCAGAAACCGCGTTCTCCCTTTTTACAAAGGGTAGCAGAAGAAGGGGTCAAAAGGAATGGCCTACTATCCATGAAATTCTTAAAAAGCCACTCTGCTGCAGCCACGCTCGTGAGTCATGGACCACAGAAAAAGAATCTCTTTTCAGCAGTAGAATCACACCATTTTGCTTTTTCCAGCTTGAACTGAATACATTGTTTTAAAAGAAAAATCACAAATGAAGAAAGGATGTCAAATTGGATAAAATGATCCAGATCTGTATATACTTTTCCAATGAAACATTTCAATCTATTCACCTAGCACAAAGATATCTTCTATATTTTCAGCACTGATGGATATCTATGTTATTAAGGGATACCATTTCAGGTTTCAAAGGGGTGTGAAGACATTGCAGAGTGAAGGCAACACTCAAAGTGTGTTCTTGGATATACTATACAATAAGATGAAAAATAAAAATTATTAAAAATTCAGCACATGTACTGTTTTGTTTTACTCTTCATTGCTTGACAATAGCTGCTGCTAAATAGTTGGTCTTAAGGGACTGAAAAATGTGTCCTGAAATATAGATTCCATCCTCCATTCTATGTTGTCTTTCACTTTTTATGCATAAGCCAGGAGCAGAACGCACAGTGCAAATAATTACAGTGGTGCCTAGCAAGCCGAAATTAATTCGTTCCACGAGTTTTTTCGTCTTGCTTTTTTTTTCGTCTTGCGAAGCAGTTTCGGAAAAGTTTTGGAAAAGCTTCAAAAATCACCAAAGTCTTCAAAAACCTCAAAAAAGGCTACCACACTGCGTGCTATAAGTTGCTCCTCGAAGTCAAGTCGCAACTGTATTAACGGTTTTAAGAAAAAGGAAACAAACTTGCAAGACGTTTCCGTCTTGCAAAGCAAGCCCATAGGGAAAATCGTCTTGCGAAGCAACTCAAAAAACCAAAAACCCTTTCGTTTTGCGAGTTTTCCGTCTTGCGAGGCATTCGTCTTGCGAGGTACCACTGTACTCAAAAGAGGCTTGCTTATTATGTGGCTGGCTTCCACCGATCCACCACCATCCACAACTCAACTATATTATTGTAAAACCTACACCTTTAAGAACTTTCCAGAATGTTCCGAAACAGGCTTGCCCACATGAAAAGCCTTACACATCGTCCCCCATTTCAGGTGTTGACAAATGCTTCAGTCCCCACGTAAAACCTTAAACGGTTTTTCCCAAATAATAAATTTATATATAGCGTGTTTTTAATATTTTTAACTATTGTTGTGTTGATGTTTGTGTACAGGCATGGTCCTCACAATAAACGGATTTGAATTGAAAATTGAATATATAGCGTGTGAACATCTGAGAACATTCATAGAGTAGCCCTGTTTGCAAGAGTCGAAATGTGTATTTGCAGGGAGTCTGGAGAAACAGGCTATGAGCTGCTTTTGCATTCCTCCGGTTGTGATTGGTCCAAGCATCCATTGTACTTGAGATTCATGTGTGCCAGCTGTCAGTGAGCTTGCCAGGAGATATTATAGCAGCCAGAAGCAAAGCCCAATTTGGCACTGCACAGCTCATATGGTTTTTCCCCCCAGCCAACACTGGAGACATAAGGAGAAACTATAAGTAACTATGAAGGTGTAATATTACAGTTTTCCAAAGCTGTAAGGTTCAACATCCCAGGACAAACAAACAAACAAACAAACAAACAGTTGCTGAAGGATTGCATACTGGAATAGACATACATTCATAGCAGTGCATAACACATGTGGAACCCAATGCAATTTGGTTATTCCTTGGCCTTTTTAAAACGCAGCACTGAACACTACAGTTTTATGCATGCTCACCGTCGAGATGAGTGTCAATTACTGTATATACATAGTCCTTAAAGGATTTATCATACTGCATACTTTCTCCTATTTGACACTGCTACACATCTTGTTTTATTTTGTGTATATCTCTTTACTCATTTGAATTCTGCCACTTTGGTTAAGGTACTTTTTATGAGTAATTCATGCTTCATAGCATTGCATTTACATTATTTTTTACCTTCTGTGACAAGGTTTTTATACACAGAAACCAAGCTCTGGCAAGAATGGCCTGTCAAGAATACTAACAGCTTGATAGCTAAATCTTTCTCTCGGGAAAATGATTCATTCAGACAATATAGTCAGGGCCCTTTGGAGAAATATGGAGCAAATGGCAAGCCAGTTTGGTCTACAACCAAGAAAGATTCTGAGCTGATGGCAGTTGTCACCCAGAAGAGACTGTGATACTACTTATAAAATAAACACACCCTCACAAAGGCACCAAATGTAACCTTTTCCACTATTGTTCCAACTACCAGCATAGGTTCATGTCTTTGATTGCTTGCAGGCAAATATTTGACAAAGAATTACGGTATATGTATCTTTATAAGTGTGTACATTATATTTATTTATTGTAGTACTTTTAGGTAGCCGTTTAGGACAAAGCATTCCCAAAGTGGCTTCTGTAAAACATTAGAACACAACAACAACATATATGTGATACACCTATTTTGCGATCTCTTTACATCTTTCAAAAAACTACACACCTTTAAAACAACTGTATCATCCAAGAAGAGTAACAGCAACAATAGCAACACACCATTAAAATCAGTTTAAGCACATAAAACATTTTTAGCATATCTTTAAGAGAAAGCAACAAAAACCTGTTGAAATACCTGTATTGTTTCTGAGCCATCTTCAAAAGTGGCCTCATAAAACCTGAATGTCCAGCAGTTAGCCTGGATGTCAGTTGTTCATGAGTAACCAAGACTAGATCTGCTCTCGCTAGACAGGTCATAGCTGGCATACCAACCAAAGCTAGGGGGAATGACCAAGCTGTGACTTGGCCCTTCAGGGGAAGTGCAACCCTATCCAAGACCAGTTGCAAACCTCCATCCAGATTAGTCAGTTTTCCCGCCCACTGCATCTCTATCTTGTCTCAATTAAGCCTCAGCTTGTTCGCCCTCATCCATCCCCAAACCGCCTCCAGATAGCAGTTCAAGAGTTCAACAGACTCCCAGGAATGAGTGGGTGAAAACAAGAGGTAGAGATATGAGTCACCCACATGTTGATGACGCTGCAGCCCAAAGACTGTGTTGTATATATACAACACAGATGTTTAAACTGGTTCTATAACTGCAGATAAATTGTAAGAGACAAAACTCTCAGCAAAACCCACAGTAGCTACAGTCTCCCTGGTCCAAAATGTTCTAATTCAAAATGAGAATATCTCTACACTGCAAGAGAAATTCATATCCAACTTTCCTGGCCTCCAGTTGAACCCCGTGAATCAGATGATGGAACAAGACATGCCACAGCATATGGGAGCGGGGAGTGTTTCTTTGAACTCTTCCTTTGCATTGTTTACCAACCTAAACCAAAGTCTTCAGGACCTAATTATTCCAAAAGGATATTTACTTGTTGTTCAGCAGCAAAAGCTTCAGCAGAAAAGAGTCTGCTGTTTCTCTACCCTCTTCCCACCAGAAAAAAGAAAAGAAAAGTGAGAGTCTCACAGAGGTGAAAAAACTCACTGAACGTGGACAGCTGTAACAAAAATTTACTTGGCTCTGAGATATTTTCAATCAAGGTTCTTTATTGAGGGACTCTGAAGGGACTTGCAACAAAGGACTGATGCTCATACATCAAGAGGTATTCTGTTGAGAAAGCGGTATACAGGTTTTGTTTAAATAAATAAATTTATTTATTTATTTTTCAAATGAGCAACATTATGTAGAATTATTAATATGGCCATAATAAAGATTAGACTAGATTGTTGTCCTCTTTGGTTTATATTAAAATTGCACTGAGAGGCGTACTAATTTAATAGTCTGCATAGATAACTTTTTTAAAAAATGTGCTAAGGGTATGTGCTGCAGAATAAGGGCCAGAGCTTATGTAGTATGTAATAAACATCATCACAGTATAATTGATTTAACCAACCCAGGGACTTTGAGAAGAAAAATAAGATTATCTTTTAAATTATAAATAGTCCACTAATTACTTCTGGCTTTAGATTATCTTTATACAAATCTCATAAAGAGACTGTGATATTTCCCTCATCTGCAAGAAATCAAAGTGGCCCATGCAACAATTTGCAAGGAAATTATATACTTAAGGTAGAACCAGCCGTCCTACCCAAAGGGATCTGTTAATAATTATGCAAATTCTCTCACCTCAGTATGCATATATTTGCGTAAAATATGTCTTGCTGCTATGCATATGATAACGTTTAATGCAGAACAGTTTAAGCAATATAATAAAATGGTAAAGCTTAATGATTCCGAACGTATAACTCAATGACCAAATATAATGGCTTGTTTCTATGCAATAGTAAATTCCTATACCCTCTAAAGAGCTGTCAGCTTAATTTGTTTATTTCACACAGTTGATAACTTGCTTGCAATCCTGGCTAACTAGATTTCAAATGGATAGCTGCCTACAGCAATTATTTTAATAAAAGCTGAACATCTTGAGGCAGGGGAAACAATTAAGAGGGTGCTTGCTGGCCTCCCTGTATTTCAATCACTCTAAATTCCTCACTTTGTCCCACAAAAACATGCTCTTCTTCAGTAATTTTGCCCTGCTTGTGATGATGGACAACAACTAAACCAGAGCATGAAACTGTTGTTTTAATAAAGGCATTCAGGAATGTCTTCTCTTTCCCCAGTTCCACAGCATTTAGGCATGTGCCAAACCATTAGCACACTTAGCTCAGTGTCATCTACCCTGATTGGCAATGCCTCTCAAGGATTTCACACAGGAGTCTTCCCCAACTCTGCCCAGAGATGTCAAAGGTTGAATCTGGGACCCTGCACTTGCAATGGATGTGCTCTGTCACCGAGCCCATCCCTTCCTCTTCTGTATGTTGTTGCAAGGAACATAGCAGTCAGAATGGCACAGAGAAGTGCAAAAGAAGAATGAGTGCAAATGCAAGGGGTATACAGTAAAATGTACGCAGGATTAGCAGAGTGCCACCTGGAATAGAACCAGGAATTCTCACTGCTCTTTGCAGTTGCCCCATGTGGAGAGCCACTAGATCTGCGGTTAGTGCAGTATTCTCAGGATCCAAATTGAGCTGACCTTTGAACTTTCCTAGACAAGGTTTCCTGGGCTGAGCAACGCCAAGCAATACATTCCAGCTTGATCCAGCCAAAGCGAAGAATGTGCGAATCAATGAATATGGTATGGACCATTCTTCAACTCTCACCCATTGAAATCAGTTAAAAGGGCTTAACTTGGTCTGAATTGTAAATTTAGTATTCTCCCGCACATACAGTGTTATATTGGGGAACATGACCAAGTTATCTCAGTGACAAGGAGGACTGCATAAAGGTAAGCGGGTGTTTGCTTGGGGTGTCATACGAACCAGCGCAACTTGCAATTAGACCCACGCATAGGTGATGCCTACAAAAGAGTGAGGCTTTTTCCTCAATAACTGGTGCCTGGGAGTGGGGAATGACAGTGGGGTGTTAAGAGGACAGGCCTAGATACACTACGTGGCCAGCCCTTCATCCCGTAAGCTAGGATGAAATAAGTGTTGCAAGTGTTGCAGTAAGAATCAACTGCCGGTCTACTTGGCTTCTGCACATGTGCACCATCTGGTCCATTGTCTCCGGCAGCCAAGCTTGTGTTGGGCCAGCTCTGACAGCCCCACTGCAAAGCTGCTGAAAGCGGGTTGACCAGGGTGGTGGTCAATGTGGACTGAACTACAAGGGTTGCTTGTGGTGAAACACAACTTCCAAGCCCAGCTCAGCTAGCAATATATTCAGTCCACATTTTCAGCTCACCAACTTGAATTGTGAACAAGCCCTCAACCACCATTTTAGCTTAGACAGCAGGAAACATCGCTCCCCAGGAGTCATCAGTTCAGCTTCAAACTCCAAAGCAAAAATGTGGCTAGTAAGCACTCGCTGCGGTTTCATGCAGCATTGTATTGAAGAGCCTTAAATCTGTCTCGTATGCAGCTTTTGGACTTTAGAGCAGATCTAAAGCAGCTAGATTCAGGAAGACCTGGCAACATATCAGCATGCAAAACCGTGTACATTTTAGGGTTAAAAAACTGAACTGATTTCTGTAGGATCTCTTTTCGGTAAATTATTCAGCACCATTTAAAACTGCTCAACTGCCAGATTGTACAATCCCCAATGTAACTTTTTGTTAGAAAACAAATGTTTAAAGACAAGCTTGGCTGCAGAAAGTGCTAATGAACTTGCATCTGGTTGGGAGAGGCGTAGCAGCAGGAGCAGAGGGCAGAGGAGATAACGAAACCCTTAACAAGGGAGGCATCAAGTCATAAAAACAGCAACACTTATAAATGACTTCTTTGTTAGCCACAGTGCTGCAGCCCCATCATCTGCGTAGCTGGAGCAAAATGTTGCTGAGAAGGTTGTAATCAGGCTGTTACAGACTGTTTTCACAGCTCTTCATAGGACTAAAACAGCAACTGGAGAATCAGGTTCTGGCATCAGATCTTAGCCTAAAAATTTACAAACACCCGATGCAACTGTGATGTGAAATAACAAGTACCTGCATGTGTGAGGATGAAGAAACAATTTATGGATAACATCCCTGCCACTGTCCTAAGTTCTGAGACTTTCACACTGTTCTACCCTATGTATTCTCATTAGCCATCCCATTCCCTAGACAGCGGTATGGGGTGGGGGAGAGAAGCTTGAAGCTTATGCTGCCCCCTCACCCCACAAACAGATTTCCTCATTATTTCCAGAGGGACAGCTATCTTTGTCTCTTGCAGCAAAAGTGGAAGAGCCTTGTGGCATCTTAAAGAGGAGCAAATTGATTACCTCATACATTTTTCTGGATCGCTTTATCAGATGCATGGTGCTGTCCTCAGTTGCAGGTAATTGTACCTGTGGTGTGTGTGCATATCTATATGTAGGGGGGGAGGTTGTAAACAGAGAGGTCAGAAGGAGATGAAAGCCAGAAAAATAAGGACAGTGATAATTACCCTACCTTAGTAACAGTAGCTATTTACAAAAAGAACAACCACAAAAAACATTTTACAATAGAGACATCCTGGAATTGTAAGCCAATTGACACATGTAGTGTGATAAAAATCCATTGTGGAGATTCAATCTGCAGCTGATGGTGCTGAACCTCTTGATGTATTGTAATTCAGCAGCTTCCCTGCTGCTGTCTCCCTTTGAAGATCTTTTGTTCAAAGAGGGCCATCTTAAGATTAGTTACAGAGTGTGTGCTGGCAGGCTGAAATGTTTCCCCACTGGCTTTCCATTTCTGAAGACACATTTGTTGCCTCCTACTTCTGGATATCTGCATTTTACAAAAACAGGCCAAAGGGCATTGTTGGCAAATAATTGCTTACATGTCATCCTTAGATGCTGTGGAGGACGTTATCAGGTCCTGTAATAGTGCTGTCAGGGCAGCTTTCTGGGCAGAGCTGGCATCTGGGTCCATAACTCTCTTGAGTGTCATGTTGTTGATGGTAAATAGCAGGTTTAGGTTAAGAGGCTGTTTGTTGGTAAGTTTTACCCTCTTTGGATTTTTAATTGGATTTTAAAAATGGTTTGTGCTTTTAAAAAAGGTTTATCCACCTTGGATAAAGGGCAGGTAAGAAAAATTATGAATGAATGAATGAATGCAGGTCTGGCATCCAAGGCCTGTTAAAAGGAAATGTCATTGTCCAGGACGGACTGTAAATCATTGATGGTACAGCTGAGTGGTCTTAACCGTTGACTGTAAATTACAAGTGGTGGTCATTTTCTCTTCTAGGTCTGTTCTGCAGAAGATTGTTCCTGGGTACCAATCTGACCTTGCTGGCCTGTTTTTTCACTTTGTTTGGTGGGAACTATAGATTTCATCACAGGTAATCTATAACACAGTTGTCACAATCTAATGATAAGGAGTTCACATGAAGCATGTATACCAACAATTAGAACCATAAAATGTGTACAGTCTTCTGTTTACTGTTTACCATACTGTTAAAATTCTTTATGGAAAAAATACTAATAATTTATGATTTTTATGATTTGTTTGTTGCGGAATTAAATTTTATTCTGAAAAGTCATGCAAGGTGAAACTTTTTTTCTAGTGCATATATTGTAATACCTTACACACAGCTTGCTCTTTAATTAAACAATTAAAAACAATTTTGAACGCAGAAACAAAACTGAATCCAATATAGGCACAGACTGGGATAAAGATCTCCACTTAAAAGGCTTGTTGGAAAACAATGGACTTCAATTGGTGCTGAAAATAATAATAATAATAATAATAATAATAATAATAATAATAATTTAATAATTTATTATTTATACCCCGCCCATCTGGCTGGGCCTCCCCAGCCACTCTGGGCGGCTTCCATAAAAACCAAAAATACAGTAAAAAAAGACAATAGAGATGGTGCCTGTCTGATATGTAACTAGGTAAAAAGGTAAAGGGACCCCCTGACTGTTAGGTCCAGTCGCGGACGACTCTGGGGTTACGGCGCTCATCTCGCTTTACTGGCTGAGGGAGCCGGCGTTTGTCCACAGACAGCTTCCGGGTCATGTGGCCAGCATGACTAAGCCGCTTCTGGCGAACCAGAGCAGCGCATAGAAACACCGTTGACCTTCCCGCCGGGAAACACTTTTTGGCGTGCTTTCGAACTGTTTGGTTGGTAGGAGCAGGGACTGAACAACAGGAGCTCACCCCGTCACAGGGAATCAAACTGCCAACCTTCTAATCAGCAAGCCCAAGAGGCTCAGTGGTTTAGACCACAGCGCCACCCACGTCCCTAGACTAACTAGAGGGAGCTCCAAAGGGAAGGTGCCACTACACTAAAGGCTCAATTCCAGTATCTTGCAGAGCAGACCTCTTGATGAAATGATATGTGCAGTAGGCCCTCTCCTATGGAGAACAGTGATGGTATCCTTTGATAATCCATGGCACATCCTATATCCTCAAACTACAGATTGATGCCATCTTTGCTAGCTAAAATTATGCCATGTTTAAGAGACTCTCTAACATCTCACTCTAACCTCTTTCCAAGCTCTTACTCTTGTAAAAATGTTATAAAAAGAAATATTTATTATTTTGAACAAACTAATACTGAGTTATGTTTAAATCTGAGGGAAGGAAACATTGCCATCTAAATATAATATGTTATGCAAAATGATGGCAAAGCCACAAATATTCAAAACTTGGACCTTGAATCTTTTTGCTTCCTTAAAAAGAAAATGCTCCAGAGCTGAAGGGGATAAATTGGCACAGATTTTGGAGCAAGACTGCAGGGAATATTAATAACAAAACATGTAATTAATAGGACTACTATAAATTAAGTTATCCCCCATCAGATGTCTTAGCAAAAACACATGCATAAAAACAATACACCTCGGCCACATTTTAAAATGACTGAGCTCTAATGTACGCAGCCAGCTACATCTGTTATTTTTGTGCCATATTCCAATCCGTACTGGTGATAAAAGACTGTACAAGATGTAGTAAATTACTGCCTTTTTGATAGGAAACACAGATCCAAAATACCAGTCTGCCAAGGAACAAAAGCTCTATAGAATCTAAGGAACTATTTTGTAAGCACTTCAACCATATGCAGATAAAGTACCTGAACAAAAATGATGGGAACACATCAAACTCTAGGACAGAGAGCTTGTGGAGTTTAAGTTGTTCGAGATCACTTATGTAAGGAGCAGCCTTTATTCCAAAAGCAGGGGTGGGAAACCTGTGATCCTCCAAATGTTGCTGAACTTCCACCACTCCCAGACAGCATGCCCAGTAGAAATTATGGGAGTTATAATTCAACCACATCTGGAAGACCCCAGATTCCTCCCTAGCCATGCTTTATTCAAAGAAGCTTCCTTCATTCCAGAGCATTGCAATCCCATGATCAATGTTGCTTGTTTCAAACGCTACAATATTAAAGTGCCCCTCATTTCTGAACTGCTTAGTTAGCAGAACTCAGATATTCATAGGAGTGACACTTCCATTACAGGCTGAATGGTAGAACCGTCCCTCAGAATATATATATATATTTAAGAGTGTGTGTACAAAATACAGTTATAGACAACCGCAAACTTGTTTAATTTTTACATATGACAACTCACAGCCTGTGGTCTAATAACTTGGCAAGTTTCTCCCACAGAGACGGACTGTTTGCTCCCTGCCCACACTTCACGGTTGGATTACTGGCTGCCTCTGAATCTTCCCACCACCTCCACTCTCCAAAGACAAAAACAAGAGCTGCTAAGAGGAAACAGATCCACTAAGTCTCCATTGACCATTTACTCAGATTTCCCTTCCATTGCCTGAGTTTGAACTCAACCTTGTCTCAGCCTGGCTGAGATTTTAGATCCTGCTCCCTTACATTAAGAGCTTCTCAACAGGAACCCTGCTGGATCAGGCTGAGGGTCCTTCTAATTAAGCATCCTATTTCTAACAGAAACCAGCCTGATACCTGTAGGAAGCATTCAAGTGGGTATGAAAGCAACATCCCTCCCTGTTTTATTTCCTGGTGCTTAATGATAGACTACGTCTGAATACGAAGGTTCCGTATAGCAATCAGAATTAATAGCCACCAATAGACAAATGGCCCCATTTGGTGCAGAGCTGTCATTTCGAGATGTATATACTGGTTACTTAGAATTTGTTTTCTATGAATACTTGAGTGGTTGTCTGTTTCCTCTGTTTACCACTTCTGTACTTTTGAGAAAAACTGGCAAAGCCACTTTTGGAAAGTGCTACATAAGTGTTCAGTTTCATGACTCCTGCAGATGTAAAGAAGAAACCTAGGCCTTAATCCCTTCACATTGCTGTGCGAAAATGTCTAAAACAGGAGGTCAAACAGAATCACTTTATAGGAAGCATTTATGCATGCTGTTCGAGAAAATGCACTTGTTGCCTCCTGATTCTTTTTAAGGTAAAGATTATTTTTTTTAAAAAAAAATGATAGTACAGTGGTACCTTGGTTCTTGAACAGCTTAGTTATCTAACAAATCAGCTCGTGTTCCTGTTTGCAAACGTTTTCAGAAGCTGAACATCCGACGCGGCTTCCGCTTGAGTGCAGGAAGCTCCTGCAGCCAAATGGAAACCACACCTTGGTTTTCAAACGCACCTTGGATTCCCAGAATGGATTACGGTAAGTTCGAGAACCAAGATATCACTGTACGCTGCTTGCATTGTGCAATTAGTAAAACCTACTTGAAACTTGTTTTAAACAGATCTACTTAAAGTGTTCATTGTAATTTGATGTTTTTAATGATATTTTTACGGATATCTTTGTGAATTTTGTTCTTATATGTTGTATTCCACCTTGTTGTATTCCACATTTTAAATGAAAGTGTGGATTATACATTCACAATTTTTTAAAAAAACACCAACTGTTTTGCTTTAAAAATAAAAATAAAAACCTTTCTAGCATATGATTGGCAAAACTGCCAATATTTGTTGACTTTCTTAACTATAATAATTCCAGGTCATGCTTATTTTCTGGCCTGACTCGTTCTCACTCTTCACTACAGACCATTTAAAGCACATTCAATGCAAATATAAAGTAAATAGCTTCCCCCAAAGAATACTGGGAACTGGAATTTGCTAAGGGTGCTGAGACTTTAGCTCTATGAGGGGTAAACTACTATTCCTAGGATTCTTTTGGGAAAGCCATGTGCTTTAAATGTGCAATGGATGTGTTGTAAATCTATGGTGTCAATCTACACAAAGTCCCTTTGCTGAGACAGAACTGAATCTTATAATAACTCATTTTATCTCTTCATTCAGGTGCATGGGTGTAGCCGGGGGCAGGTTTTATGTTGTGGGGGGCAGAACTGAGCTATCTGTGATGCGCTTGGTCAGTTATTTAAGTATTTTTTATTAATTTACTTGATTTTGGGGCTACACCCAGGTTTGTGTGGCTGTGGGTATTTGTGGCTGAAGATAGAAAACAGCACATCCGTCACACTGAATGTTCATATTGATTTCTAACTGCAGTTTTATCACTTCTTTTATTCGTTACTTTGAATTCTATGGAATTGCAATTGTTACAACGGTCAGAACAATCATTACGTGGTCTACCCAGACCCTCAGCAATTTTCAAATTGTCCATGGGGGAAAACATCTGGGAGCAATTGAACTAGGTGGTTAACTTTACGACAGTTACTTTAAATACAAATGTTTACAATATTTGGTTACTGTCATTTTAAATGGTACATCAAATACAAAAGAGGGCTGCTGCAACTAAGAGGATAGTTATGTGACTTTCAGTTCCTTTCCCTTAAAATAGAAGAGGGGGGCTTTTTTTGGCTCCATGGGCCAGATCCTTATTAAGATCAGTTTTCTTTCCTTCTTGTTTTTCCATCTAAAAATGTTTCTGTGCCTGAAAAACTGACTTAATAGCTAGACTTCCGGGGAGGCGCCTCCGGCAATGGCTGGATTCCTCTGATCGGGAGGAATCAGCCCCGTGGAAATCTGGGTCTGGCCGCCACGGCGAAGGTGGAGACCCATTAAAAATCACAGGCGGGAGAAGCCTGTGAGCGTGGGATTCGGCGGGCACCTTTTGCGCCTCCCCCACTCGCGGGGAAACCCGATTTCGGGGATCAGGAGCAATGTGGGGTGAGCGGTGCGGTGCTTCGAATCATCTGCTTCTTCCACGGAGCGAAGCCGCATAGCTGTTGTCGGAGAGCGCTGACTTTTTCCTGTGGACAATTTGACTCTAAAGTAACTACCCGTGAGTAGAGTTTAATCGGGAAAATTGGATTTTAAAAAACGTCTAATTTGGCATCGAAACGGGGAAGGTTCAATACAGGAAGTCCGCTTTCCCCTTTTGTAAATAGACTGAAGCAATTGAGGCTGCAAGCTGAAGTCTTGGAAAGCCTTTTGTAAAGACTATAATCCCCCCCTTGGAGGCAGGAGAAGGGGGGGGAGTTGTGGACTGAGTCTGCCTGCGGAAGGGACCAAGAGAGGCAAAATACCGCCGCTCGGACCCTGGGAATGGGCTGCTAGTAGGTCCGACGTTTGGTGGGATGTTTATTGACAGCGTTTGGATCGTTCATTGACAGCTAGCATAAGAGAAGATACATTGTTTCTACTGTCTCCAGCAGTGAAAGTAACTTTGAAATTAGTTTTGGGTCGTTTCAACTATGCCTATAAGAGGATATTATGTATCAATACAAATAGAAACTGTTCCCCTCTAGTGGAAGTTCTTGAAACTGGCGGCTACATAAGATCTGGGCTGGGAAATTTCCAGCAGTAAGATAACACCCGTGAGACTGTGAGATTGACCTTGAATCTATTGAGTGTTATGGCAGATGGGAAAGACGGAATGTCGCCAGAAGAGGCCTTAGCGGTTGTATTAGTGAAAATAAATGACTTGCTGGAACAAATTCACAAGAAAATGGATGTGATAAATATGAAAGTGGATGCTGCAAATATTAAAACTGACTTAATGGTAGAAAGTTTAAATAACCTGGGACAAAAGGTGAATACTAATATAGAAACCACCCTGAAATTGATACAGGAATCTATCCTGATACGGCAAACTGCGGATGAAGTTAAGGAGAAAACCCTTGCTGCTGAAGTTAAAGTAATTCAGCTGGAGAGAGTCCCATCCATTCAAGGACAACTTTATGAATTCAAGCTGACACTGGTTATGACTGAACTTAAAGAGAAACAGATGAAATTGAGGATCAGAGCCCTACCCGAGGAAAATGTGAATTTATTCAAGGGCAATTGTGAAGGACGTTGGCTTGAAGAGAAGGGGGATTTGGAAACAGGGTTAAATTGGAAGTGGTTATTGTTGGGCCGAGTTGTTGTGGTGGGGATGAGGGTTGCTGTGATGTTGGGGATGCTGTTTTTGTTTCAAACATTGCAAGCTTTGGATGGGAAGGATTGTTTCAGGAGGTGGCAGAGGGACGTCTCTAGATTTGTTTGGCAGGGCAGGAAGCCCCGAGTAAAACTTAAGATATTAATGGATGCTAAAGAAGGAGGTGGACTTGCCCTGCCAGACCCCTAAGTTTTGTTGTGAATCATCTGCTTCTTGCTGGCTGAGAGAATCGGCAGAATCCGAGACCAGGGAGAAGAGCTGGTGGAAGAAGACTGGAAGTTTAAAGACTATTTATAGAAATATTGCAAAATTAATGAATGTTAGAACACAGTTGGAATGAAGTTATATGGCTTTAGCAGAAATGTTATAAGGAATTAAGTATAAATAGATCAATAGAGTATTAAAGGGAACAAAATAAGGTTAGAATGTGTTAAGATAATTATAGGATAGAAAACAGGGGAGGATGGAAAGGAATTGCTGAAATAATTAATTGATGTGGAATACAAAAAGGGAGGTGTGAGGAAGTCGTGGAAATAAGCGAACAAAAGATATGACATTGAAATTGTTTAATATGTTTTAAATGGTCTTTGTTTTGTTTTATTTGTCTTATGTGTTAGTTTTGTAGTGTTTTTGTATTGTCTTGTTTTTCGTTTGTGTTTTTTTTTTCCTTTTTTCCTTTTTTGTTTGTAGTGTTTAAATTTAAATTTTTGGAAACTCAATAAATATTTTTTTTTAAAAAAAAAAACTGACTTAATAAAAATAATCTATACAAATGAGTACCAAAAAAATCATTTTTCATGTGATCATAAATAAAAGGGCAGAAATCTGTTGTGTGGTTTTTCTTTGATTACTGACAGAATTTTGTAACACAATGGACATGAATGGGTATGTATGTATGTATGTATAAATAATAGCTTGTAGACCACCTCCCAGTCACAGCTGCCTGGAACACTCCCTTGACTATTTCCCAACATTCCATACTAACAATTATTATTATTTATGTTGAAATACTGCATGATGTATTTTGCCTCCCACCCCCTCCTCACATTTTTCCTAACATGAAGAACCAAAGGAAGACTGGGGCAAAGGCAATAGATGAAAATCCAGCAAGTTACCCCCAATGGAATCCAACCGAAAGCAACAGAAAGAAGATTAAGTTGTTCTGACTATGTTCAGTATCTTTTATTTCATTGGCATTTAGTCATGACTAACTTTTACTGGATTGTGCCCAAGGAAGAGGAAAACCAGTTAAAAGGAGATGACAGACTAAGAGCCAAGAAGATCAATCATAGGACAGAAATCCCAGGTGATCCCATAAAGGACATCTTTCTCCTTAATATTAGTTTCCTAGTTTCTGTAGATATTTTTTTATGACTGGAAACAGTAAAGTTCATAGCTTTTCAATGCAGTAAGAAATGTGAACTCTGTTCCAGATGCCAGAAGTAATTTATTATAAAATAAATAAGCAAACGTGTCCATGAAGTGACAGACACATCAAATTTATAACACACCATCATCTGCTCTCTGAAAATGGAAAACTAATTTATGCCTTTTTGTCACTTGCTACATTCTTCTTTACTTTCTTAACTTCTGGTGAAGTAAGGTCTTGCCAACATCTGTAGAGGAAGCAGATTTAAACCATTCTCTCCCTGCTTCTGAAAACCAATGCCAGAGACAGCTTAAATACTTTCATACGGTACACGTCCACTGTGTGTGTCTTGGGCCCATGCAAGTAAATAAAGCAAAGTGTAAAATCATGATTCATGTCTATTTCTTTCTTAAATCTGTATCTTTGCTTTGTTGCAAAGCAGCCAGATTTGTTCTCTGGGAGTTTGATGGTTGTTCCTTCTGAATGTGCAAAATGACGAAGATAAGTGTAAGGAGCTGTGATATGCTAAACATTTTGCAAAGTTTGATTGTTCCTGTTTCAGATGATGCTAAAATATTCACACTCCAAAAACCGACCTTCCACTCCCACAAATGTTTGCATTTATTTGTCTCCTGGTGTACAGATGAGGTGGTGCAATTTTGTCCTACTTAGAATAATAGAACTGTAGTGACCACGAGGGCCACCAAGGCCAACCCCCTGCAATACAAGAATATTTTTGCCCAACAAGGAGCTCATGACCCTAAAATTAAGAGTCTCATGCTACCCCAGTGGCTTTGAAACAGTTTCTTCACTATATGATCCCAGCCAGTGAGGGATCATATAGTAAACATCTTGATGTTATTGTACCCTGTGGGTAGTCAAATTTGCCTATATGAACAGTTTAAGCATTTGTTTCATTTTAATGGATTTTTATTGCATATTGCATGTTATCCTTGCAAATTGCTTCGGGACTTCTTTTGTGCAGGGCAATACATAAACTGACTAAATCTAATCCAATCTAATCTATATGTCACTTTCATTGAGAGTAAACAAAGTGTCCCATTGCCCTCACTCTAAATGTGGGAGAAGATGGAACATTTCCTCATTTCCAAGGCTGATGCTTCCTCCCTTGTCACCTTGCACTAGTGTTTTCCTTGATCCTCAGCGCTATGCCCCAGTCCACCTCTAGCTGTGTGTAGAGGAAATATAATATAGAGAAAACTGCAGAATCAGATGCACAGCTGAATGAATATACAGTCATACCTCGGGTTGAATGTGCTTCAGGTTGAGCGCGTTACTTCTGGGTTTCGCCGCTCGCTCATGTGCAGACGCTCAAAATGACATCATGCGCATGCGTGGAAGGGGCAAAACGCGACCTGCGCATGTGCAGACGCGCCGTTGCGTCTTACATTCCATTCAGGATGTAAACGGGGCTCTGGAACGGATCCCATTCGCATCCCGAGGTACCCCTGTACCTAGATAAGAATGTGTGATTGGGCTAAAGTGAAGGAGCAGTTTCCCATTTGCCTTAGCAGCAGGGACCCATTTTCCCAAACATCAGACTCCTTGCAAACAAAGCTGCCCAGGAGGACTCCCCTGCTGTAAGTACCTGCAGGTCCTGTCCCTGCCACTCACCACCTGGCCCATAAGGATGGCTGCCACTGCTGCTGTTGCTGCCCAGGAGAACTCAGAACAGCGCAGAGGTCTTTTTAAAAAAAAAAATTCTTTTTTACCTTTTTTAATTCTTTTTGGTGTGGGGGGTGGGATGGATGTTTAGTTGGGTTTGGGAATTTGTTTATTTCACATCATATGTAACCAATATATGAAAAAGACTTTGCAACCCAAGAAAAGTAACAATGCACGTACTTTTGTAAACAAAGAAAGTCTTCAATAATAATTGTTGTTGTTTTTTAAAAAAAGAACATAGTCATCATGGTCAGTAGTGCCAAGTCCTAAAAATGTTTACTGTTTACCTTTTTTAATGAAAGCATGTCAGTATCAGCTGCAGTAGGAATAGGAAAAGTTCAAAAAGTTGTTAAAATAGTTTGAGAATGGCCTAGAATTGATCTTTTTAAAATTGAGAAGTTAAATTGTCACTTTTCTTTTTTGTTGTATTCATTTCAAAGAGCTTTTTTGTTCAGCCATACAGCTGAAGTACTCTACAAAGCTAAGGTGTGCTCCACAAATAAGGCCTTTAATGAAATATGAAACTGCGGTAAAACCACAGCATCCAGTAACATAGCGTTTTGAGTATATTTTTGTGGCAGAATAACAGCACGGAACTATCAGATGAGCTAATAAATTAGTTTGTACTGGACAGCTCTTCACATACATGCCTACATGCCAAATCCAAGATTGGGAAAGTCTAGCTCAAAGAACCTCGTTGTGGCTTCAGTTAGAGATTCTTAATATGCAAAATCTGTACCCTTATTGTGCTTTGAGACCTTCTACCTACAGTGGCAAGGTCATCACTGAATCGCTTGCTATTGCTGAACTAAAACTGGAAAACAGAGTTTATGGATATTTCATATCCTGCAAAATCCTTCCTTGGCAGTGTCCCACTTCTTAGCAGAAGGGTGCAGAACTGTGTTTGTTTGTATGTTTGTTTGTTGCAATAATAATAATAATTTATTATTTATACCCCGCCCATCTGGCTGGGTTTCCCCAGCCACTCTGGGCGGCTTCCAACAGAATATTAAAATACAATAGTCTATTAAACATTAAAAGCTTCCCTAAACAGGGCTGCCTTCAGATGTCTTCTAAAAGTCTGGTAGTGGTTTTTCTCTTTGACATCTGATGGGAGGGCGTTCCACAGGGCAAGTGCCACTACCAAGAAGGCCCTCTGCCTGTTTCCCTGTAACCTGGCTTCTCTCAGCGAGGGAACCACCAGAAGGGCCTCGGCAGTGGACCTCAGTGTCTGGGCAGAACAATGGGGGTGGAGATGCCCCTTCAGGTATACTGGACCAAGGCCGTTTAGGGCTTTAAAGTTCTGCACCAACACTTTGAATTGTGCTCGGAAACATACTGGGAGCCAATGTAGGTCTTTCAAGACCAGTGTTATGTGGTCTCAGTAGCTGCTCCCAATCACCAGCCTAGCTGCCGCATTCTGGATTAGTTGTAGTTCAAAGGTAGCCCCACAAAGAGTGCATTGCAGTAGTCCAAGTGAGAGATAACTAGAGAATGCACCACTCTGCGGAGACAGTCTGCGGGCAGAATAATGTTGGGGAAGAAGAAAAAGGAGAGGAAGTGGTAAACTTATATTCTTATACTTAGTGCTTATGTGGGGGTTTTTATGTCAGCATCATTTGGGTAGGTTCTTTTTCTGTTTGTTCATTATGTTTCCTCGATGGTGAAAGTGGTTGGGTGGGGACCCCAGGGCATGGTTGGTTATGTTTAGTTGGCTGCAGTGAGATTTGTTTGCGTGGGGTGGGGAGTTGTTGGGTCAAGTTCACTCCTGACAGGTTCACTCCAGTGTCTGGGAATTGCAGGTGGGCAGAATGCCGTTGCACTCAGGTTCTATTTGCAGGCTCCCTATCTGGTTGGCCACTGTGATAATAGGCTGCTGGACTAAATGGGTCATTGGCTTGATCCAGTAGGGCTCATCTTTCCTTACGAGAAGCACTAGGCAAGGTGACTACAGCCACCACCTTCTTTATTCCCTTCAATGCTTCTGGGCCCTGTTCCTAAAGTACATAACATCAGGGTTCAGTAGAATTACCGGTAGTGGGGGAATACTACAACTGCCTCATCTTGCACTTTTTTTGCACCAGACTGAGTACTGGGCAGCCAGAACTGCCCACCCACCCCATTTCCTGATAAGCTCTCTTTCGTGAGGATTACAATAATATTACTGAGGGGGGCCCCCTCAAAATTGATACCAGCACTGAGTAAATATATGTCAGTTCCTTTAGTACTCAGATTCAAGAATAACAAGGCCAACAGAAACACTAACAATAGCTAATACCAACATGCACCTTAAATGCTCTCTGAATATTTTAAAGCTCAAGTAGGTAGATGCATCTGTTTCAGAAATTCCCACCTATACAGAAGTGAAAAGGTGCGAAAAACTAAAACGATGATATAACATTTATCTCTCACTTGTTATTGAAATTAAAATGGACCACATCTAAAACAAAGCGCAGCCCTACAAGCTTTATGCTCGGATAATGTAATTCAGCCATAGTCTTATAAGTAAAAGTAAATAAAATTAAATGACGTTTTCCCTCAGTTCGTTTGGGAAGCGTGTTGTCAAATTATGCACAGCACATATAAAATGTTTTACAGTGGCAATTAGAACATATATCAAAGCTTAACTGAAGAAAATGGGGGATCTCTATATTTACTTCAGTTAGATTAGATCCAAGGTGAAGATCGTTCTATTAGCTTCCCCTCTGTATGAAGAGAGGGGAGGAAATGTGTATCCAGTTTTTCTGTTTGTCTTACTCTCTGTACACTGACCAATCCACAATATTATAATTCCTGGCCAATTTCTGGCTCATTACTGGCCTCAGTAAGCAGAAGCAGCTGTGATACTTATAGTTTTGTGATCCTTCACCTCATGGGAAACGTAACATAGCAAGCCATTTAGCTGATCTCCACTGCATTTGGACAAGCAAAACAATACAATCAAAGTGGGAAGATTCATAGAGTTGAAACACTTTCAAAAGTGAGTTGTATTTGTTTTCTCAAAAGGAAAAATAAACTTGGGCTCAGTGGTTACAGGCTGGACGAGTAGTTGGTGTCAGTCAAATATGTATTATCTAACCAGTTAGATAATTACAAGTAGAAGCTAGTGACTCCGAAAGAATTAGGATTGCATAAATCTTGATAATCTTCTAAAGCTAATCCCATCACAACTTCACTCACTTCTCCCTGACCTATCCAGAGCTCCTTCTGCCTGCCTGTACCACTTACACAAATCTTTCCTATCAACCGTGATAAACAGAACCTCCATGTGCAAATGCAGTATACCCCCGAAAACCAGTATACTGCATCTGTAAGCACTCTAGTATTTGGTGGGAAATCTGCTCAAAGCCAGAAACTGAGTTCAAGACAGAAATGTGGTGTGAAAGCCAATTCCATCAAACCACTCCTTCAGTCTCACATCTCCTGCTGCAAAATCCATTTTACTGATGCTAGGGTGGCGCTGTGGTGTAAACTGAGTCTTGGGCTTGCCGATCAGAAGGTCGGCGGTTCAAATCCCTGTGACGGTCCCAGCTCCTGCCAACCTAGCAGTTTGAAAGCACATCAAAGTGCAAGTAGATAAATAGGTATCGCTCTGGTGGGAAGGTAAACGGCGTTTCCGTGCGCTGCTCTGGTTTTGCCAGAAGTGGCTTAGCCACATGACCTGGAAAAACTGTCTGTGGACATACGTCGGCTCCCTCGGCCAGTAAAGCAAGATGAGCGCCACAACCCCAGAGTCATTCGCGACTGGACTTAACTGTCAGGGGTCCTTTACCTATTTTTCAGGGAGGCTAAGGGGCCATTTACAAATCTGTTTGCCTATAAAGTGTGTGTGTGTATCTATCTATCTATCTATCTATCCACATAAATATATAAAGATGAGTATTTGGGGGAGGGGAGAGCAAGCTGAAAATAAATGTGAACAGGTGCCTCTCCCATTTGCTCTAAGAAACAAGGAGCAGACTAATTCTACGGATCCACTACCACTTGTTGATTTGTATGGGAAACAATTAAGATTAGTTTTGGTATCTTCACTTGTAATTACATTGTTTGTGCTTTAATTTACTTACTATTTTTATCCTATCCCAAGCACAAGAATTAGGAGATATTAGAATATAAAAAGTTCATTTTCTCCAAAGTTCACAATGCACTTTGGGTTTCATTCAAGAGGGTTTTTCCATTTTTTTCATCCTGACCAGTACATTTTGATGTCTTCTTCTCTGATATACCATAGGCCAGGTGTGAGGCACCTTTGGCCCTTCCGATGTCGCTGAACTACAACTCCCATCAGACACAGTAAGCATGGCCAATAGCCAGGGAGCTATTGTCTGGAAAACCAAAGGCTCCCCACACCTGGCATATACAATTAATAACACAAATTCCTGCCATCTACTCATTACTATTCCCCATGGTTTAAGATACACCACATTCTACCAACCAGCTTAAATCTGCCCCCACATGCATATCACTTAACATCCCACGCAGGGGTCCCCAAACAGCATTGTGTGGTAACTTGTAACATAACAGCAAGTATGGAAGAAGGATGTGGTAAAGGAAATAAATCAACTTTCTCAGACCTGATGACAAGAAACATCTAGGCCTTTAGAAGTTTGTCTTTTTATATGCTTCTTCACAGATTAGATCTGTATTTTTTCTCAGGTTTCTTTTGTTCCAAAACCATTGTCCTCAGCCCTCAACCATGCATAATCTGCCTGACTTCCTCTGAAACACAGCATCATATAGGATGATACACAACTGGAATCAACCATTCTTTACAACAAGATAGACAAATCTAAGTACTATATTTTAATCAAGAGCTTTGATCATATACTTCAAGTTACAAAAATATAAGCAAAAATAGCTAAAGACAATCTGTTCCTCTGAGGATTTTTGTATTTCCGTCTTCCTTCTGCTCAGAGAGGGGAGAACTTTTAGTTCCTGTACTTGATTAAGGGATAGCTAATAGTCTGAAGACAAAATTATCCAGTTATACTTAAAAGGTAAGGGTCCCAAGTATGGAGAAGGTTCTACTTTTTGCCCCACTATTTTACTGATTTCTTGACACTAAATACTGATTTATTTTATACGCCAGAATTTTGGTGAAGCCATCAAAACATGTTATTCATTCCACCCACTTCATCCTTAATATATTTTATCTTTATTCTTTAGGATGCTGCTTACTTTGTATAATACTTGAAAACGGTGAAGCTTACTGATTTCACATTGTTATTCAAGGGTAACTCTCCCTCCCCATTGTGGTTCCACTTAAATAATACTTGATTGTGAAACTGCTTTCTGGCAAAGGAGAGGAGGAGCAGCGGAAGATGCTTGAAAATAAAACTGAGAAAGATTACTATGATGTTGAACAGCACTTGTCACGTTTGCATTTTTGGATAATTAATGTTTTTGACTAATTTTATGAACAAGTATAATCTCGTATTTCAGTGCTTCTGAACAAATTACAAAATCAAACACAACATTTCTGTACACCTTTACATTATTTAAATCCCCTACGCTTTGCTTAAAGATTCTTCTTCCCAGTGGAAATTAGATACTAATTACTTTTGGTGAGGAATCTTTTTTTTTTTTTTTAATAGAAGGTACTTCTTCTGTTTATTTATATTTATAGCCATGTACTAAAAAATGTTCTCCAATGCTATGCTGTTAGCAGTGACACTTATTGAGTAAAGTGATGTTTTTAAAAAAATCAAAAATATACTTCAAACATATCACAGTAAAAATAAACTTGTAATACACTTGTCTCCCAACAAGGATCACTACCAAACCCATCCCCATTCCCACTATTATGTACAGTACTGTAATTCTGAAGGTTCTGCCTCAGTATGCTGTGCTGACTAAAACAGAGTACGTATTATTTTGGTTAGAAATAGACTAGGAAAACATCACTTTACTGTTGTATTAATAACAGTTCAAAATCAAGCTTACCAGCTGCAGCACATGATACGGCAGCCTCTAAAGCACTTTAGTGTGTGTTGGGGGGGGGCAGTCAAGGAACACATCTCTCCCGTGCTAGTTAAATCTTCTGGAATGCCTGAGAAAAAAGAGCTGAATCAGGAAGAATGACCATTCTAGTTCCAGACAAGATTAAAATTTGCATGTATTTAAAATAATTATGACACCCATAGAATTCAACACAATAACAAACAATATAATCTTAATATTTTGCAAACTTCCATGCACAACAGCCTAGGCTATAAAAAAAAATAATCCAAACAGATGGCAAACTGAAGTTGAGACACAAGAGGTTTGCCCAGTGCCATCCAGCAAGTCTCAAATGCCCACACCTAACAGTCTGTCCTCTTGTCCATGTTGCCTTTGTCTTGCATCTGGGGCTTTCAGCCACCTGCTTAATTTTGGTTGGGGCTTCTGAAAACTGACTCTGCCTAGTTTATTCTGTCATTCAACTGTTTATTTATTCAGTCAAAAGTTCTGTAGTCTAATTCAGACATTATATTTTGTCATCAGGAAGTAACTAACAGTCATCTTTTCCATCACTGATTTTCCATGCAGCTGCACATGTGTGGAACAAATTTGTTCTTACCTCTTGCAAATATGAAGATAGAGCTGGCCTGCATAGAAAGAGTTCATCTCAAGGTAGGTGGACTGACTTTCCATTCTGCCCAATTATTCTTCACTGCTTTCCTTTCGACTGCTTTCCCAATATTGGGGTCAGGGGTCAGTACTGTGGTACAGCTACCTTCAGGCCTGATCTTCAAGAAGGCCCACTTGGGATGTTGGGGGCTTTGCTGGCTGAGTAGGGGTTCTGCTCTCTGCCAGGCACAACACCATCACTTATCCTACTCTGACTCAAAAGCATACCCTCCAACATTTTTCCAGTAGGATGTCCTATTCCATGATGGTGATTTTATTATTGATACCCTGACCATGTGACTGAGTTGCCCCAGCCACTCTGGGCAGCTTCCAACATATATAAAAACATAATAAAATATTAAACATTAAAAAAAAACTTCTGTATACAAGATTTCCTTAAGATGTCTTTAAAAAATTTAATTGTCACTTATCTCCTTGGATCGGGGGAGGGGGTTTCATAACTCCATACCCTCCAACATTTCTCCAATGAAAATAGGGACGTCCTAAGGAAAAGCGGGACTTTCTGGGATCAAATCAGAAACCAGCACAGCTTCTGTAAATCCAGGACTATACCTAGAAAATAAAGACACTTGAAGCATCTGCAATATGCAGGGTGGTACAAAGGCACCGGAGGGACGCGGGTGGCGCTGTGGGTTAAACCACAGAGCCTAGGACTTGCCAATCAGAAGGTCGCCGGTTCGAATCCCCGCGACGGGGTGAGCTCCCATTGCTCAGTCCCTGCTCCTGCCAACCTAGCAGTTCAAAAGCACGTCAAAGTGCAAGTAGATAAATAGGTACCACTCCGGCGGGAAGGTAAATGGCATTTCCATACACTGCTCTGATTCGCCAGAAGCGGCTTAGTCATGCTGGCCACATGACCCGGAAGCTGTACGCCGGCTCCCTCGGCCAATAAAGCGAGATGACAGCTGCAACCCCAGAGTCGGTCACGACTGGACCTAATGGTCAGGGGTCCCTTTACCTTTACTACAAAGGCACCGCTCAGAGAGAGGGGCCTCTACTCATTTCCTTACTCTCTTTCTCTAGGGTGGCACAATCCCTATTTTTGATTATTTATTTAACAACATTTCTATACCACTTGATTGTGGGAGGGAAACCTCAAAACAGTTTACACTACAGTACCAGAAAATGAAAGCGATAGGCAAGTGAGCACAATCTGTGCTTGTGCAAGGTGTAGCCACCTCATCTTCTCGTGTTCTCACTTGCGTACTCTCTGGGTGGAGATATGGGGCCCAACCCTCCCTATTGTGCCACCCACAAAGAAAGATAGGATGAGAGAGCAGAACAGGTAGATAGATGATCCTGCAGCAGCAAAAGCTTCTGCTTGCTCACGCTGCTTGCACCAGAGAGTCTGGACAAGCGGATAGAGCCTCTCTGTGTGTGTATTTACACAGGCAAGAAATCAGAAGCAACAACTGCCCATTGCTTGCCACCGTTACTTGCCCAACCAGCCTTGGCATGCTACTAAGTATGGGTGAAGACAATTATTCAGGGACATCAACTGTTCCCACAAAGATCAGCCTCTTCCTCCTTCTCTGTCTTGTCTGTGTCCTCATTAAAGGCACCACTGCAAGGGAAACTGAACCAAATCTCCACACCACTTCTTGCCCACTTGCCCTTGATCTCTGGGGTGCATACTGGGGAGGAAGGGGCAAAAAAATGGCTGCAAGGAGCAAACGCTGCTCTTCCTCTGCCTAATGATCCTCTGCTCTCTGGGCAGAGTTACTGAGCGAGCAGAAATTGCCACCGCTGCCTATACTGTACTTGGTTGTCTCTTTCCTGGCAGCACAGCACGGAGGACCCTCACTATTTCACCCAAAGAGTGCTAAAGCGCCCCAAGGGCTCCCGATACATTTTGACACCTGAGGCAGACCTGAAAACGGCTTCCCCCTCAGCCGCCAGGGAAGATCTACACCCGTGGTTCCCAACATGGGGCACATGCGCCACAAGGGGGCAATTCGATTTTTAAGGGGGGCAATTCAAGAATGACTTATTAACAGCTATTCTTTATTTATTTTTTGCATTTCTTATGGTTCTTCTTATCTTGAGGTGAGATCAAATTGTATTTTAAATTTGTTAGGTACCTTAATTGTATAGTAATTAAAATGACCAAAGTGTTACAGAAAAAGCTTCCGTTAAAATTATTTTATATTTGTGCATTTCAGTTCCCTATTACATGTTTGGAAGCTTTATTTGCTATTTTTTGATATTCTTATTATTATTAACAATTTCTTGGTGATTTCTTCCTCAGTACTTCAACTGTCCTTTTGTTCTTTTATGTTTCTCTTTCATGGATTTCATGTTCTTTGGAAGCTTGTTTAGACCAAGTTAATGGCCTTTTAGGCTTCTTCCATGTGAATAGGAGTTCACTTTTTGAATAATAAGAATTATATGTCATGGGGGGGCATCAGGATTTTAGAGATGCTTAGGTGAGGCATGACCAAAAAAGATTGGGAGCCACTGATTTACATGAAGAACAATGGGGACAAGGGAGCCATTAGGATCTCCTGAGGCAGTCACCTCACCCCGGTCGGTGGGCCTTGCTCCTTGCGCAACCAGCTGCCCCTGTCCTCTGAGGCATCTAGGTGGCCGCCATGACAGAACAGGGGGTCTGGCCTAGGTGGGAGCCAGCAGGTCCTTCCTGTGCTAGTCAGAGATGGCAGCTCTCTCAGATCAGACCCCCTTCCACACCTCAGGGACATACAGACAGTACAGTGGTACCTCGGGTTACATACGCTTCAGGTTAGACTCCACTAACACAGAAATATTACCTCGGGTTAAGAACTTTGCTTCAGGATGAGAACAGGAATCGTGCTCCAGTGGCTAAAGTGGTGCTTCAGGTTAAGAACAGTTTCAGGTTAAGAACGGACCTCTGGAACAAATTAAGTACGCAACCAGAGGTACCACTGTAGACTCTTCCAAGTGTCCCTATTTCCCAGGGACAGTCCTGGAATTCTGGAATGTCTCGCTTTTCCTCAGGACGTCTTTAATTTTCCTCAGAGAAATTTCCTCAGAGAAATGCTGGAATTGTTGGATGTCCCTATTTTCACCGGAGGAGAAATGTTGGGAGTTATGAGCCCACAGAGCCAAGGAGATAGATAACAATAAAACCTTTATAAGTCACCCGAAGGCAGAAACTTTTTTTAAAAGTTTCATATTTTATTTATGTATATATGTGTGTGTGTGTACTCTATCTTTGTTGTTGTTTAGTCGTGTCTGACTCTTCGTGACCCCATGGACCAGAGCACGCCAGACTGTATCTGTACTGTATCTACATCACCTCCAACTTTTACATATGTGTGTGTGTGTTGGAGGTGCAGACCGCTAAATAGTCGCTTTTCTCAAAGATATTCTTGGTTGGTCTCTGTTCTTCTCCGACCGACAGAAAACCTTAGTGGTCTCTATACGGGCTCCTTGGTGAACCTCATACAGGGAAAGGAACAAATTTTATTTCTAGAACAGGCCACCCAGAGTGGCTGAGGCAACTCGTTCAGATGGAGGGGGTTCTTGTTGCTAAGTATTTTCATCGGTGAGAGAGAGAGAGGCTGAGAGAAAAGTGGAAGAGCCCGACGTCTCCTGGAAGAGGACTGTGGGCTCTGGAGGTCGAGCAACCAAGCGCCCCTCTCCCCCTCCGCCCTTAAACTGGCGCCCTCGCGCGCCAGGCTTCCCAACCGCCCTCAGCCCGCCGCTGGGGAGTCGGCGGCGGCCTCCTGGCCACGCCCCTTCCCCGCCGCTCACCGCGGCTCTGCCCACTCAGCACCTCGCTCCCTTTTCCTTTCTCCTGCGCTTACCCAGCCTCCTCCTCCTCTCAGCCTCCCTTTCCCTTTAAAACTCGTGCTTCCCCTGCCCCCGCCCTGCGGCCGCGCGCGCAGGCGCGTTCTCTCTCTCTCTCTCTCTCTCATTCCCCTCCCGCCCCCACCTCTCCGAAGCCTTCACTCGCTCCCGGCTCCTCAGCGACTTCGCCTCAGCTCCGTCATTCTGCGAAGCCAGCAACCCAAAGCGCGCCTCCTCCTGTTCTTCCCCCTCCTCGCTTCGAACTCCGGGCTTAATTGGCCCAGTCGGGAGCGCGCGCGCGGGCGCGCGGCGGCTGGTTTACTTTTCTTCAGGCGGCGGCGGTGGAGGAAGCAGCAGCAGCTGGAGAAGTCACCGCCGAGGGAGGGTGGAAGGAGGAGGAGGAGGAGGAGGAAGAAGAAGAGTGTCGGGCGCGCATGTCTCGCTGACCGGCGCTGAAGAGGAACTCCCCCACCCCCTTCACCTCCCGACCCCCCCCAACCCAGCCCAATCCTGCTGGGCGCCCCCTCCTCGCGACGAGGATTTGACACGCCGAAGCTGGAGAGCGAGAGACCCGCGCCTGCCCTTCCTCCCACAGGTAAAAGCGTTTCTCTTCCTCCACACGCTCCCCAGCCCCCCCTTCCCCACTCCTCAAAGTGCCCCCCTCCTCAAACACAGCTGCCGCCCCCCCTTCACTACGAAGCCCTGCTCTGGCCTCCCCCCCCCCGCGCGCGTTGCCCACCATGATGCTTTATTTCCCAGGAGGCAGGACACCCCCCCAAACCAGCCATCCCCCCACTGGTTTCATTGGTTGGGGGTGGTTCCATCCAGGATGCTCCCCAGGTTCCAGTTAACACCCCCCCCCCCATGTTTCGATGCTGGCAAAATAAGTACTTGCGCTAAGGAGTCTTCCCCACCTCACCTCCCTTGTTCCTTTTTTTTTTGCCCAGTTCTAGGGCAAATATTTATCCTGTTCACCTCCCCCCCTTGTGCTTAATTCTTCACCATCCATTCCTCTGCTTGCCAGGCAGCCCCCACTCTCCTTCAGTAGAATTGGAGAGTTGGAAGGGACCCCAAGGGTCTTCTAGTCCAACCCCCTGCAATGTAGGAATCTCAGCTAAAGCAACCATGACAGATGACCATCCGGCCTCTCCTTAAAAAACCTCATGACCATCCTGTTAATGCCCTCTCGCCACCTTTCTTAGTTGGGAAGGGGAAGGGGGAAAGGTGGGTCTTGAACCCCCGATCCTTCTGGGCTCGGTGAGGTGTTAATTCTGACCCACAATAGTGGCTTTGTGTGCTTCAGTGCTGTATGTTGAGGCACCTGGACCAAATGGCTTCTGTTCCTTGGAGATACACTTATACGGCAGACACTCCTTTCCTTTTCTCATGCAGCACATCTCCTGTTTTAGGACCTCCCACCTCACCACAACAAAAATACTGCTGTTGCCTGTTCAACTTCCTGTGGCAGACACCCCCTCTAAACTAGTTTTTGCTACAGCATCCCTGACCCACCCGAGCAATAGTTTCCATGTTCTGCTTTTATCATAGCTGTGTCATGTCTAGTTCTAAAACAGGGCATGTCCCCTAATATATGACCCTTTCCACAGCCTTTTAGTCACTGGCCTTGATACTCTGCAGTAGGCAAACCCTCTGCACTGTGTCCTTCCGAAAGTTCTTAATCCTCTCAATAAGTCCTTTGTCCTCCAAGCTGCTCATAGTTTCTCAAAATATAGGCCGTCAGAAATGCTGTTTGGGTGCTTTATTGTGCTCATCGCTAACCTGACCTCATCAACTAAAGTTTTGTCCTCTGAAAGATCCACTTTATAAAAGAAATGGTACCACTCTCAAGTTTAGCTACACACCTCTTCCCAATATAACAAATTTTCTCTACAATAATTCCATCACTCTGAGCCAAAGCTCTCGTTAGGATAACTATGGCAAAGACTACCTCAGATGTGACCAACTTTCTATATGATTATCACTTATAGGAAATTATATGACTCTGTGTGTGTTTGTATGTTCGCACGTGTGTGTGTCATCTAAGGTGATGGATAGACTGTTTTATCACATGGAACTCTCATGTCATGCTAATGAAGGAAACATTGCATTTTTGTAATGGCTAATAGCCCCGTGTGTGGATTCTTACACCCAAGTGGTTCTGTATTGGAAATTCATCATGTAGAACTCAGTGTTTGTTCCCACTTCCTGAGAAAATCCTCCATATAATATACCACAGCCATCAAGTGTCCTGTCATAACTCAGTCATTACTGTCCTTTCTCTGTCTTCTGTGCTCTTGGTGTGCTGCTTTTCATCATTACCAGTAATACCCCAGTAACTTCTTCATTGCACCATACTACTGACTCAGCCAGATATATTTCTCTTCCTTAAAACAAAAGGCCATCCCCTTGAGATTTTTGCATTGTTCCCATCATTCTCCCTATTCTTGTTGCTTAGCCTTCTATTTTCATTGTTAAAATAAATGGAACCACCAGACCTATTTTTGAATCCAGTTTCTCCCAGGTTGCTCTGCTATTGCTATTGCTGGTGTCGCTGTCCCATTAGCATTTACCTTCTTTGTCCTAATTGCCCCTATTCTATATGCACAAAGTAAATTATCTTTTTCCTCCCAGTTAGTGAGAGAAATGCTTTATTGAGAAGTAAAGCACCAATTGCTCTCCTTCATTATTACTGTCTTAAGTTCTCCAAAAGAGGAGGTGGTCAAGCAACTTCGCCCTTTCCTGCCCCTGTAGAGAGAACAAGTCTGTAGGCTTTTGTATGATTAGCAGCATCTTCTTTGTAGCAAAGAAATATCTCATACCTCCCACCCACTCCTTTTTCTGGAATGTCTCCAATATGTATCCCAGGCCTGCCTCAAGCCTCTCTTTTTGGTTGGAAAAAAACCACACCATCTCCTTCCTTCCATCGTCCACTGTCTGTGTTCCCCCTATTTCATTTTGCTACATTTTATGTCATCCTGCCTTTCACCACCCTGGTTTTCTCTTGTTTCTGCCTTTCCAAGAAAGTGCCTGAGAAGGAGAGGATGTCACATTTTAAAAGTGTCCATTTCAACCTCTTGCCATTTCCACTACTGCATAATTATGTCTATGACATGGGGCTCCCCACCCCCTCTGGGGAAATAGAAAAATAAGTGACTTGTATGTATCTATTCTGTGTGTCTGTGTCTGTATCAGTCCAGAGCAGCTGCTTCAGTCTCTTTCTCCCCCTTCGCCCCCCGCCATACATTACAAACCTTGGCCTAGTTGGTTATAAACCATATTCCCCTGTTCTCCTACTCCCCTCCCCAATGTTTTGATCATTTCACCCTGATTGGCTTCTAATGAAGATGAAGTGAGGTAATGCTTGCTGCTGCTTTTCACGAACCCAGCAGAAATGTTCAATTCATCTTCGCTTATATGAAATTAAAGGCTGCTGTAGAAGACATCATCAGTGTCTTTCCTTGCCATTTGAATCCCAGTTTCTAAGGTTCTGTTTATTCTTCCTTGAGTTGATCGGAGGATAAGGTAGAAAGGGAGAGGACTTGAAGCCCCAGTTCTGTGCATTTTTATGTAAGTTCGTAGACAGCCCAGATACTTTCATACTCATGTTTCTCCTTCATTATCTTGTAGTCTTGGAAAGACTTTAACCTCTCTGACCCTTGTGCATCCCTATGTGTTTCTCTTACCAGACGCTTAAAAGCCTTTCTCTGGATGTGGAGTAATTTAATAGAAAAGGGATTTAGGCAGTGTCTCTCTCCCCCCCCCCCCATTTTTTGTTTATTGCACTATGACACAACCTTGAGGCTACTTGATTGTGTGTGGTATTAATAACGGCAATAAAATACTTTCCTACAGTATCACTCTCCCCTGTTGATTTTCAGATCGTTTGTTGTTTTGTTTATTTTCTTTTGACCACATGCAAAAGGTTAAACTTCCCAAGCTAAATATGTTTTTATCCCAGTTATATTTAGCTCTAAGCTCCTTCAAATAAAATATAACTTGACGTGTAGTTTAAATGTTTGCAGTATATAGCATGGAAGAGTGTGTGTGTGTGTGTGTGTGTGTGAGAGAGAGAGAGAGCGAGAGAGAGAGAGAGAGAGAGAGAGAGAGAGACATCTCATGACAGATTAAAACATTTATTTTCTGTTGTAAAAACTGGCATTACTTGTTAAAGTAATGATATGTTATGGACTGCTGCTGTTATGCATTTATCTGATGAATGGTAACCTGAACTTCTGAAATACAATATAGTTCTTTTTCAACAGCAGTAATATTTATAGTACAATTGTTAGGGCAAACGTGTGCTTGGAATTCACTAAAAGGGTTACTGATGTTTTTCTGGTAAGTCACTCCGAAGTATGTGCATGTTGTGCCATCATTCCTTTCAAAACGTGTTATGTAAAAGATCAATAGTTTTAAGGAAAGAATAGCTAAAATAGGAAGGCAACTCTGTAACCTTTCCTCAGATTTTTTTAAAAAATTATTTTCTAGGGCTATCACTTGATTGAGACAGTCTTAGCAGACTGATATAAATTTGTATATGAGAAAATAGTTGTAAAGGAAGAAAAGCTATAATTTGAAGCACACAGAATAAGCTGTTGCTTTCTCACACAGAGAGAATAACTCTTTTAAAGTGTTTCTTGTCATTTGATTTGTCACTGATAGCTTGTGTTAAAAATTATATTTAAAATCTGCCTCATTCATCTGGTGTGCCTTTGCAGTGGATCAAAATGTTTTTAATTTAATAGATTGACTAAGTGTAGCCCAAATATGTCCTTTATGTTTTAAAAAATAAAATAAAACAAGGATTCAACTGATTCCTGTAACCCAAATCCTGTAACATTTTTGACATAAAAATGCTAGTCTTATGCTACTTTTTAATCAATGGTTGTAAAAAATAAATAAATGTTGGTTGATCTGGTCATTGTTGCTTAATGTCTTAAATCCTAAGCCAATTTTGCTTGCAAGTAAGGGCTTGTACAGATGAAGCAGCTCAGTAGAAATTACTCACTTACTGACTTCCAAGTGCTATTGGTGCCCACATCGTGGCAAAATCAAAAGACATCATAATCCAACAAGGAGCGGAGATTGCAGTGTATGTGTTTTTAGAGAAATACTGTAATCTATATTGCTCCCCCTGCCTCCCTGGGCAGTATTTTGTATTTGTGGCAAATATTGCAGGATGTTTACAAATTGCCTATTGTGGTTTCCCACCATGAGTAAGAGGGGCAGTGAAAGAAGTGTACTGTCTTGCTGTGGGAGAGGAGACGATGCTAGATTTTTCTTGCTTGACCCATATCCATCATGGCTGGCAATAGCTTGCTGTGAAGAAACAGTGGCCTGGTTCCAAAAGTTAATTTCCTCATCTTATATAGGGTATTTTTATCCTGTCTTTCAATCTCACAAAAGATTCCCAAGGTAGCTTTCCAATTAAAACATAAGTCTTAAAGAAAATAAAATGGCAGAATCTGCCTAAAATCGGATTAAAATTAATAGTGATAAAACTATAGAGTAGTAAAATTCTGTAATACTTGTAAGAGGAAACATTACAATTCACTTAGTTAGGCACCGTTTCCATACACATTGCAAGAAGCTCTTGTAGATTACTGATTTTTTTAAAAAAACAAAACTGTGTCCTTCTGATTTTATATGAAGGTTGCAAATTTCACTGTTTTAACCAAAGTGGAAGAGCAGTTGGTGGTACTGTTGATTCAGACTCTTCTTGGTGAAAAGGATTTTCTGTATCTGCTTCCACCTGGTTTCTAACCAGGTTTTGGGAATAAGACCCACTTTACTGTTCTTGTAAACTCTTTTGCTTTGAGGAAAAGTTAAGAGGCATGTTCCTGTTTACTCTTAAGAACTTTCTGATAAAGCAATCATACCCTTCTGGTTTAGCCTCAGGTGCTGGGAGCTGGAGTCAATACATTGCAGTTGCTCTGTTATTTCCCAAGTACATTTCAGAGGCTGGCACTGGGAGATTACTATTTTACTGTATGCAGAGTTATTCAGATCCTTCTTGCTACAGAGTTCCACATTCGCGTGTACCTTATGATGTAATTAACGGTCCTCTCTACCAGTTTTTGGAGGGACCAGAAAGGGGCTTAAATCCAGCAAAGTCCGTCAGATTGGATAGTCTGCACATTATTCACATGATTCCCCAACCAATACAGCTTGTTACATCTATGTACCTCATGATCTCATTATTAGTCCAAGGAAAGAGTTTTGGGGTTGCCTTACTAAAAGCTCTTGCAGTTGTGCGTAAGACAGGCAATTTTGGAAATGCCACAACATTGTAAGACGTCAAGATGGCAAAAACTTTTATATCATGACATGCATTTTTTGACACTTGCTCTTGGACTATTGGGTTTAAAGATAAAATAAAAACCAAATGTGCCCACCCCACCTCCCATTCAAATCAGAACCACAGGTGAGACTTAAGCTTTTCCTCCCCTACAGTGTTATTGGATATATCACCCCTGTGTGGCAAATTGTAATAGTCAAACTCCCCCAGGTCTACAGGGGTGTCCAGAGCTAAGTCTTGTCCTTGTTGGATGAATTTTAGTTGTTCAGGCATGAGAATGTTATGTACAATATTATTAGACACGTACAGCCTGCCACCTGCATGCTTGACCTTTGCTTCTCTTGGCTCAGTGATGGAATGACTGTCTGGAACCAGGAGCTGGAATATGCTCCTTATGAGACTGAGTTGCCCTTAAGGAGGCGGTTGTGAGGCAGAGAAAAAATATTCCTGGACCTGGAAGGTTGTAATCGGTGTTAGAAACTGAGATGTGAAAGCTAGGAGCTAAATGGCACCTTAAACATAGGTTATGGGCACAACAACGGAACGTCTAGGCACCTTTTTTATAACAAGAATACAAAGCAGTAAATGAATGAACTCCATTTCTTTCACTCTGCAGTTTTAATCTGAAATCTTAGGCGCAGTGCTGTGCCCAGAGCTCAGAAACTGCTTGTGCTAATGAAATTCCGTTGCAAAATGTGCCTAGAACAATGGGAGTTTCGAACGCTGGTTGTAATAACTACCAGCTTGCTAAATTTCTTTTCCAGGGAAACAGTTTAAAAGCCAGGGAGATGGTGCAATTTCATTATCATTTGGAAGAGACTAACTATTTGGATCCATTTTGTTGAGTTTTAGACCCAGTTTTGGCTTTGAAAGCACTTTGGCCATCCTGATACATTATCTGTGCTGGGGAAGAGACAGGATGAATGCAGCTCTTTTACTCATCTGCATCTCTTAGCAGCTTTTAATACCATCATGGTATCTTTCCAATAGGCTGTCTTGGGTCGTATCATATTTTATCTTTATGATGCTTTATTTTGAAGTTTTTGTAAGTTGCCCTGTTAAATTTTACTGATGGGTAGAATAGAAATTCTGTTAATAAATAAAAAATAAATCCAGTCAAAATAAAAATAAAGCTCAGTCAAAAACTGATCTATCCACTGTTCTACCCTGCCTTCCTATAAAATTAGAATTGGTATTGCTCAGTCTTAAAGTAGTCCAACTTATACCCTGCTGTGCAGTTTGAGATTCTTGGCTTTTATATATTGCTATATTAATGTCCCTTGTAGATTACAGATCTAACCAAAGTTAAAACATACTGTATTTACTATGTTTCAGTAATAACGTTAAGAATATGTTTAAATGCTATGATCTGAAATAGCTTAACTTTAGTTGGATTGTGCCCAGGAAGTTTTTAAAAATACTGTACCAGATTGTTGTAACTAATGCAGGTTGATCCTAAGCATGTTTATTCAGAAGTACCATTGTGTCCAGTAGGAGAAAGTGTACATAAGATTGTAATCTCGGTGTTCTTTAAAGGTACTGTAGGGCTTCCATCCAAATTTAAGTGAATCCAAATCTCTACATTTTTAGGCCTTTCTTTTAGGTGCCAGCTTCTTGCTGTTTGCAGCTGTGAGTTTAAGGCAGACATGTGAGAGATATTAAAACACTAGGTTTTACATATAGAGTACTGTACTAGGTTGAAGATTATTGATCAAGTGAGGCTGCCTTCTAATTTCAGGTGCATGTTACATGAACACACTCAGAATCATGCTTTTTATTACTTAGGATATTCTGAGGGCTATCTCCTAAAAACAAAACAAAAACAAATTGAAAAGAGTCTTCACCATAGAAGAAGTTGAGGAAAGAGTCTGGAGATTAGCATAGGTATTGGCTTGTGTTGGGTATTAAGTTAGGTCAAATTTTTTTGCTCTTATTTGAGGAAAGAGAATCCCTGTACATGTTATCCCAAAGAATGGAAAATAGTCTATATGATTAAGGAAATAGATTAGGGTTGCTACATTTCAGAAAGTGATGGACGAAAAAGTTGCCAACCTAAAATAGATAAGGTGATTATTATGAGTTACTTGCTAAAACAGTAACTCTGTAGTGTTACTTCAGGCTTCTAATTTATGCATTTAGCATTAGCTCTCCTTCACTACCCTTCTTTTCACAATAGTTGCTTATCCTATCTGATTTTTTTTGTTTTTTTATCTAATACAAGTGAAGACATATAAGGATAAAAGTGGAATGCATATAAATGAAGTATTTTTCACATTGTGACATTGGAACAAAAATCCCAGGATTATTATTGAAGTGTTTTGGTCACTTTTAAAAGCAGCATCACAAAGCAGTATATGAACAAGAGCAAGGCAAGACGATCCTTTACAAACCCTGGCCCCAAAATGTAAAGATCAAGACCAACACTTCAAATTATGACCAGAAGTTTAATGTGGCTGGTGCAGTTGGTTTAAAATTGGTGTTAGTTCTCAGATTTCCCAGCATCTGGATCATTTTAAGAGGCAACCCCATGTGCATTGTAGGTATGCTTGGAGATAACTAGTATGTGGATAACTTAGGCCAATGTGTGACTCCCGCTTACAGGGTTGCAGCCAGCATACAAGCTGCACTTGCTGTCTGTGTCTCACCAGACAATTACAAGTTTACAACAGATTTGCTAATCTGGTACCTTCCATGGGTTTTGAATGATAATTCCATTGCCTGCCTATGATGGATGGGAGTTGTCCAACACACCTGGAGGTTGCCAGGTTGGGAAAAGCCGATCTTGGAGTACCCCAAACTTCCCAACCCACAGATTCTTTGTCTTCCCAAGATGAATTTAAGCTTCGTCTACCCAGATACATTTCCTAAAAAATCTGTTGCCTCCCTTGGATTCTTAGGTTGAAAAAAAGTGATGCAGCTGTATGTCATCTGCATGATAGTGACGTCACAGTCCAAAGCTCTGGATGCTTTCCCTCTCCCAATGGCTTCATAATTTGTTTGGATGAGTAATAACCAAAGCTATGATTTTATTTATATTCCTTGTTTGTTTTCCATTTAGAATCTAAGATGTCCACTGAAGGGCAAAGAGTTGACGATAGTCCAAGCACTAGTGGAGGCAGCTCTGATGGAGATCAGCGGGAAGGTGTTCAACAAGATCAAGAAAGAGAACAGGTTCAGCCCAAGAAAAAGGAGGGCAAAATATCTAGCAAAACAGCTGCTAAACTTTCAACTAGTGCTAAAAGGTACTTGCTCTCTGTGGACTTTTTCTCTACCTTTCCTGTTAATTAACATCATTAGTAGGCATCTATTCACCTGCTGACTATTTTATTACTCCACAGGGTTGTATGTTTGTGTTAGCCTTAGTATGATCACTGATTGGTTGACTCACTGGTTCTTAATCCAAATGGCTATAATAATAGTTTATGTAAATGCACTGACATTCCTATATTGCTGTTAAAATTGAGGCAGTTTTGTACCTTTATACATAGATGCACACACTTGCATTTATGTGATTGACTAGTTTTCAGATTTGTTGGCATAAGTCAAGGTTAATTAGCTAAAAACATTTTGGACATTTCAGCAATTCAGTGTGATAGAATGCTATATAATACTTACTGCTGTAAAATATGATGCTTTCCTTTGCCTGCTTGGTTAGGTAAAATGTCAGTATGACTGAAAATGCATTTTCATTTCATAGTGTTAAACGGCAGACTTCCTTAGTACTTTTGGCTTTCTCGTTCCCAAGAGAGAAGGTAGATTTGGAGATCAGCTACTTACGAGATCTTAGGCTGTTGCATCAGTCACTTCATGAGAACGATTGGTGTGCTTAGACTCTGCACAGATGGAGCCTGCATTAATAGTTTCCCCGCAAGCACATGGCAGCATAAGCCTGAACAGAAGAATTCAAATTCTATTTCTGGGGAACTCAAACCAGTCATGGATTTAAAAAACAAACAAAAAAACCAAAAACCTATCTAAAGTATAGTCCTACAGACATGAAAAACTCAGGGCAACTGATTGCTTTGGCATCTTACAGTGTGACTGGTTAAATATATAATTTATTGTTAAGTGTACCAGCTGCATGGTGACATTACTGCTTGCTTTTCTATTGCTCCATATTATTGAGTCGTTCTTCATTCTGGCAACACCAGTTTTGTCTAAAACATTGTTAGCGTTTCCTCGGCTCGGTGTAGCTACTCCATCATGCACATGAAACACTGCATGGGTAGCTACTACTTGATTCACTTCGTTGTGTGCAAAATATTCCTCAAAACTCTGTGTAGGGCAACCACTGAATAGAATATATGCAAATGCACATTAAGATTCTTGTGGATTTCTCAGTTGATAGTTTTACATGCCCTTTAAATAATGCTCATTCTCAGTCCTCTTAAATTTCGGGTTGTTTTAGGGCAACAACTTATGCTTTTAATGCTTGATCCATAACTAGCCAGAAATGATCACAGGGAGAGCAAATGACTTGTTTCTTAAAAAAAAACAATGTTTAAAACAATGGGCCAAATGACATTCATAGTGTACAGTATTCCTATTGTTGATAGTGTTTCTTACTGTATTCTCATGGTAATGCTTGTTTATACCGTTGTAAACTGACTGGTATGGATTAGGACTATAATTTGTTTATTAAATCATGTTTATTTTGCTCTTGTTGAGGACTGAGGAGTCCTTCTCCAGGGCATCTTTTAAAACACAAACATATAATCCAGAAAGAAAAAAAAGCAACAGTGTAAACAGCAGGTAGCATAAAGCGTTGGACAGTTCACAACTCCATAGTGCAGTTTTTGCAAGTCTGGTTGGGGCGTCCAATGGGCCAATGGGATTATTTCAGTTTATGTGCCCTGCTGATGTGAGCAAGACACTTGCAATGATGTGACCAGCTTCTTACTCAATTGATCTCTGTTCATCTTGGCTGGTGAAAGACAGTCAGCCGGGTGGGTGCTTGCTGCTCTTAAACAAATACTGGTAACCTCAAAACTTGATTATTGCAGTACATTATATATGGGGCTGCCCTTTGTGCCTGGTCCAGAAGCTCCAACTGTTGCAAAATGCTGCAGCTAGACCATTGATTTACAAAGATCTTGACCATATGAGTCTAGGGTATCTTAAGGATCACTTGATCCCTTATAAAAAGGTGAAAGGCCCCTGGACAGTTAAGTCCAGTCAAAGGCAACTATGGGGTGCGGCACTCATCTCGCTTCAGGCCAAGGGAGTTTGCATTTGTCCACAGACAGCTTTCTGGGTCCTGTGGCCAGCATGACTAAGTCGCTTCTGGCGCAATGGAACACATGATGGAAACCAGAGCGCACGGAAACGCCATTTGCCTTCCCGCCACAGTGGTACCTCTTTATCTACTTGCACTGGCGTGCTTTCAAACTGCCAGGTTGGCAGGAGCTGGGACAGAGCAACGGGAGCTCACTCCGTCACAGGGATTCGAACCTCCAAGCTTCCAATTGGCAAGCTGATCCCTTATATCCCAGCCCAAACACAGAGCTCCTGGGTGGAGTCTCTTTGTTGGTCTCCTGTGGCTCAGGTGCATGGCCAGCAACTACTAGAAGACATGTATTCAGTGTAATGCACCCCAAACTGCAGCACTTTCTCAGCTGATATAAGGCAGGCACTCTCCTTGCTGAACCTCAGACCCATGATTAAAACTTTCTGTCCCAGCAGGCATTTTAAGTAGCGTTCAGGTTTGTGATACATTTTTATTGTCTCATTTTCTGAGACAATAAAATGTCTTAAATAGATAAATAGTACTGTGCATAATGTAGGAGCTAGCTCAGTTGGTAGGGCAAGGTCGTGGGTTTGAGTGCCACTTTGAGCAAAAGATTCCTGCATTGGAGGGGTTGGACTAAATGACCATTGTGGTCCCTTCCAACTCTACAGTTCTGTGGTTCTATTTTAACTGTATAATACTACATACACTTGTGAGTAAATCCTATTGAACTCTGTAGGCTTTTTGAGTAAGCAAGCATATATTGGATCTTAAGTCTTTTTAACCAGGTTAAGTTGGCATAGCCTACTGAAAAGATGAAATGTTTTCTTTAAAAGTTTTGTTTTGCATAACAAAACACATTCATTTAGTGGCAGTTACTGCTAACAGCGTAAGAATGACAGTTTACAAAAGGCTTGGAAGTTACATGGACTTATTGCTTATGGTTTCACAGACATATTTTCCCCTGCCTCTTTGATTTCTCATCAAAAAGGTTTTGCAGGTTTTTAAAGCCCCACAAACACACTGTTTGGCAAGAGAAACATAATACAACAGAAGAGGAGGAAATCAGTGTGTGCACCTACAAGAAACTGTGCTTTTGTCATACAATATCTGAACAATTATATTTCGCCTAAATTTATAATGTAATGTTTTTCTTTTTAAACAACTGTATATGTGGAGATACACTTTTGTCTGTAATGGTCTCAGTAATGCTAATATCTTTATGAAAATGTTGGCATACCTATGTTAACTACAGCAAATATTTCATTCTAAATATAGTTTTAATAATAATCTTGTAGATTGAGGAGTTAACTGAGCCAGAAGAGAAGATGAAATAGCTGGTAGTTATGTTAAGCTTTGTTCAAGATGCACTAGTTTATGCCCCAAACAGATAGCACTTGAAAGCAAAAGCAATTTCTAAAGTAATTACTACAGTGGTGCCTCGCAAGACGAAATTAATTCGTTCCGCAAGTCTCTTCGTCTTGCGAGTTTTTCGTCTTGCGATGCACGGTTTCCCATAGGAATGCATTGAAAATCAATTAATGCGTTCCTAGGGAAACCACCTTCAGACCTTCAGTTCCCTCCCCGCCGCCCGGCTTCGGAGCAGCGTTCCGAAGCCCGCCGGCAGCGGGAGGAGGCGTTCCCGCCCCACCGCCCGGCTTCGGAGGAGGTCCGAAGCCCGGCAGCGGCGGGAGGAGGCGTTCCCGCCCCACCGCCCGGCTTCGGAGGAGGTCCGAGGACAGTGGGGAAGACGCACTGTGCTTCCCCGCTGTCCCGGATATTTCCCTATGGGCTGTCGTCTTGCGAAGCAAGCCCATAGGGAAATTCGTCTTGCGAAGCGCCTCCAAAACGGAAAACCCTTTCGTCTAGCGGGTTTTCCATCTTGCGAAGAAGAAGAAGAAGAGTTTGGATTTGTTATCCCGCTTTATCACTACCCGAAGGAGTCTCAAAGCGGCTAACATTCTCCTTTCCCTTCCTCCCCCACAACAAACACTCTGTGAGGTGAGTGGGGCTGAGAGACTTCAGAGAAGTGTGACTGGCCCAAGGTCACCCAGCAGCTGCATGTGGAGGAGTGGGGAATCGAACCCGGTTCACCAGATTACGAGTCTACCGCTCTTAACCACTACACCACGCGAGGCGTTCGTCTTGCGAGGTACCACTGTATTACCTGTACCCCAGACACAGACTATTTTCAAATGAAAAAAGAAGGCATTCTTTAAAAATCCATGCACTCATGTTAAGTCAAAGTACAGATTTTTAAGAATAATTGTGTTTTTAAGATTAAGGGTAGCAGAATTTTAAATTATGGTTATCAATTACTTTTGACTTGAATATAATTGTACCAACAGTCCACTAATGTTGGCTTATCCACGTAGCCCATATGGTTGATCTTGTATTCCTATTTTGTGCCCTAGCTACTGGAGGTTTGTTATATGTACATTTTCAGATTATGACTGTTTATAACTCTACCAACCAAAGAGCACAGACATTGTATTCCATTATATGTAGAGATGATATTATGCCAAGTACCTATTAGCCTTAGCTTCTGAAAAGTTACCGGCACTTAAAATCCCAATCCGCTGTTTTTGAAAAGGCCTTACTTCCAAATAAGTGTGCAAAGGATTGCATCCAGAGCCTTCAAATTGATGATCTTGCTTAATATCTTTGTGGTATGTTGAGAAACGGCTAAATATAAATGCTTGTTTCTAAAGAGATAGCAGTCTGCAGTGCTTTGATCTTTTTCTTTTTTCTTTTTTGTAAAAAGGCAGAGTATATATGCTAAGCATGAATGAAGAATTGTGCCCTGCATACCGAAAGTGTTGTATTTGTAGCCAGATTCAATAATGATTCTATTTAGTTGCAAACCAGTATGTTTTGTTGTAGCACCCAGCTAATATTGATGCTTGTTCATAAATTATACAAAAAATTAAATGAAAAAAGATGATGTGCAGCCATAACTGTATTATATAATTCTTAATATAAAACTATGAGGCTCCAACGAAGTCCTACTTAGAGTAGACTTTTTAAAATAAATGGCCATGACTAATTTAAATCTATAATAATAATAATAATAATAATAATAATAATAATAATAATAATAATAATAATAATTTATTATTTATACCCCGCCCATCTGGCTGGGTTTCCCCAGCCACTCTGGGCGGCTTCCAAAAGAATATTAAAATACTATGATACATCAAACATTAAAAGCTTCCCTAAACAGGGCTGCCTTCAGATGTCTTCTAAAAGTCTGGTAGTTGTTGTTCTCTTTGACATCTGGTGGGAGGGCGTTCCACAGGGAGGGCGCCACTACCGAGAAGGCCCTCTGCCTGGTTCCCTGTAACTTGGCTTCTCGCAGTGAGGGAACCGCCAGAAGGCCCTTGGCGCTGGACCTCAGTGTCCGGGTAGAACGATGGAGGTGGAGACGCTCCTTCAGGTATACTGGACCGAGGCCGTTTAGGGCTTTAAAGGTCAGCACCAACACTTTGAATTGTGCTCAGAAACGTACTGGGAGCCAATGTAGGTCTTTCAAGACCGGTGTTATATGGTCTCGGCGGCCGTTCCCAGTCACCAGTCTGGCTGCTGCATTCTGGATTAGTTGTAGTTTCCGGGTCACCTTCAAAGGTAGCCCCACGTAGAGCGCATTGCAGTAGTCCAAGCGGGAGATAACCAGAGCATGCACCACTCTGGCGAGACAGTCCGCGGGCAGATAGGGTCTCAGCCTACGTATCAGATGGAGCTGGTACACAGCTGCCCTGGACACAGATTTAACCTGTGCCTCCATGGACAGCTGTGAGTCCAAAATGACTCCCAGGCTGCGCACCTGGTCCTTCAGGGGCACGGTTACCCCATTCAGGACCAGGGAATCCCCCACACCTGCCCTCCTCCTGTCCCCCAGAAACAGTACTTCTGTCTTGTCAGGATTCAATCTCAATCTGTTTGCCGCCATCCATCCTCCAACCGCCTGCAGACACTCACACAGGACTGTCACCGCCTTCACTGGTTCTGATTTGAAAGAAAGGTAGAGCTGGGTATCATCTGCATACTGATGAACACCCAGCCCAAACCCCCTGATGATCTCTCCCAGCGGCTGCATGTAGATGTTGAAAAGCATGGGGGAGAGGACAGAACCCTGAGGCACCCCACAAGTGAGAGCCCAGGGGTCTGAACACTCATCCCCCACCACCACTTTCTGAACACGGCCGAGGAGGAATGAGTGGAACCACTGTATGACAGTGCCCCCAGCTCCCAGCCCCTCAAGACGGTCCAGAAGGATGTTATGGTCGATGGTATCAAACGCCGCTGAGAGATCCAGCAGAACTAGGAAACAGCTCTCACCTTTGTCCCTAGCCTGCCGGAGATCATCAACCAGTGCGACCAAGGCAGTTTCAGTCCCGTGATGAGGCCTGAATCCCGATTGGAAGGGATCCAAATGGTCCGCTTCTTCCAGGCGTGCCTGGAGTTGTTCAGCAACCACTCGCTCAATCACCTTGCCCAAGAATGGAAGATTTGAGACTGGGCGATAGTTGGCCATCGTGGCCGCATCTAAAGATGGTTTTTTAAGAAGCGGTTTAATAACCGCCTCTTTCAGCGGGTCTGGGAAGGCTCCCTCACGGAGGGAAGCATTCACCACCCCACGAAGCCCATCGCCCAGCCCTTCCCGGCTAGCTTTTATAAGCCAGGATGGGCAAGGATCAAGGAGACAGGTGGTTGGTTTCACTTGTCCAAGCAGCCTGTCCACATCCTCGGAGGTAACAGATTGGAATTGATCCCACGCAATTTGACTAGACAGGACTCTAGCACTCTCCCGCCCCGGCCCTGCTCCCACGGTGGCGTCTACCTCTTCCCGAATCTGAGCGACTTTATCTGCAAAAAACTTTGCAAAATCATTGCAGGAGATCATGTGGCCCGTACTGGGCCCCGATCTATTGATTTCAATGGCTCTCCTCTCAAGTATGAATTGGTTGTGTGCAACCCTTGATTGATAAATACTAGGAGAAACTCTATCCAGTATGAAGGGAGGTGAATTGAAGGATGGTTAGAGAAAAGAGAAGGCCTTTCAAAGAGTCCTGGGGGTTTGCAGCCCAGCCCTCTGCAGGATCTCTGCTGATAGGGGCTGGGACACCCAGTGTCAAAAGTTTTACCACCATTGGTGTTTCTGCAAGGGCACTGCATGGGATTTAATGACAGCTACTTTCGGATGCTGTTCAAGTAGAGGTATCTTTTAAGCTACTTCTATGAAATGCGACTGGGTTTATTTTCCTGGTGCTAACGAATACTCCCTGTTGCTATTCATTCACAGCATCAGGGGGTGAGTTGTTTGTGTAAATTCGATATTGAATAATCACCACAGTTGGGATCAGCAGGACATAGCTGACTTCCCATAGTAAGCCTGGGGTTGTCTGGGGTGGCAGTTTCTCTAATTTTATGTTATGCCATGTTCCCCGTCAATAGCAGCTATTTTTTATTGGTGCCCCCAACAATCTCTCAGAATTTGAAATGTGCTCAATGATCCCAAAAGGTTTGGTGACCCCCAGTGTAAAGGCTATCCATTTCCCAGAAGTTGGAGTGTGCAGTGGATTCAGCCCCTTCTCAACCATGTCCTAAGTTACAAACTATTTACTTACTTTTATACAAGTTTACTGTATGGCCATTTCATAGAAACTTGGATTTGCCATGGAATATACATTAAACAGGAAATTTGCAGCCACATCTACACTTCACATTTTAAGGGTACCTATAAAACATCTTAGGAATATGCCTAAAAATAATATGTTTGAACACATGTATTTAGCTATGTTCTTGTTCCCATCTACATATCCTATCCTGGTGTCTGTTATCCTGGTGTCTGTTTCTTGGTCACACTAGAGCAGAGCTTTCCAAACTGTGTTGTGACATGTTAGTTTCTCAGCTGCAGTGTGTCATGTGAGCGCTCCCTGCGCTCCTCCCAGGACTAGAAAGGGGTTAATTTAACCTCCAGTTTGCTAGCAAAACTGAGTTACTGTGTCGTAAAATGATGCATGTCTAAAAAGTGTGTTACCAACATGAAAAGCTTGGAAAGCTCTGCACTAGCATGTGCTAGAACCTTCATGATTGAATGCAGAAGTGTATTTATAAAAGTAATTTGCAGTGATCAAGGGTTATAAATATCTACATACCCTCTGTTCTAATGTATTTTTTTCTCCATTAATGGTTTAGTTTTAGTTCAGCATTGTCCTGTACGATTACAGATTAAAGAGAAGAAGAAAAAAACCTGAAAGCAAGCTAGATGCCATTGCTAAATACCCTGTGGAACAGTTTAACTAGAACGAGATCGGATTTTTAAAGTCCTTTTTTCCTTCCCCTTGTGAGATCAAGTATTAGCCAGAGAGGAAGATCTGTTTTTGTTTAAAATACAGTTTTGTTTTTCTTGGTATCTGCAGCTGTGCTTATTTGGATGACATCTGAAAGGCAGAATTCTTGAGTTTCATTACGCTTCAAATTCTGTTGAATATATTGAGGTCTAGTTGTAAATGGAAATGTAAGAGTCTAGTAAATAACTTCAGCGGCATACACTTAAATTTTATAGACATATTTGCACATCACACTGAACCATCGTTCATGCTTAGCTTTGGTTCAACCTGAACAAGCAGCATGCTAATGCATGTTGCTCAAAAGTTTCTGTTTGCTGTTCTTCTGCTCCAGGAGCAATATCCTACAAGCCTTGCCTTGCCTTGTCATCTGAAGTGAAGCTTATGGTTTGTTGCCCTCCCAGCAACCCAAGCCAAGAACAAACCTTTGGATGGCTTGATATGCTAAGGCTTGTCGTTTATGGTTGCCAGTGAGGGGAGACTTCTAAGCTTTAGCACACTGCTCATTCATGTTAAACCATAGCTAAACATTATCTATGGTTTAATGTGACTTGTGAATCAGGGCATGCTATACAGTGGAACCTTGGGTTGCGGACTTGCCCCCATCACGGATGACGTCCGCAACCCGCAGCATTCACATCCTGAAGCGCCGCATATGCGCAGGCGCGATTTGGCGCTTCTGCACATGCATGAGCAGCAAAACCCGGAAGTAACCCGTTCCAATGCTTCCGGGTTTCCCGCGGTCCGCAACCTGAAAACACGTAACCTGAAGCAGCCGTAACATGACGTATGACTGTATACCAAATAGGTTTTCCTGTTCTGCTGGGTTAATTCTGGGCAACTTTTCACGCATACTTTGTTATTGCCAAGTCAAAATGCAAGACTTGTGGGTCTTTTTTTTAATAGAATATAATTTTATTAATTTGTAGTAAAATAACATGGATCAGTTCCAACAAAACTTGTACAGTTGCGTGCTTATATTAATCACATACAAAAAGAAAAGTTGAACTGGGACAATGTCAAATAACTGAATCCTTGAATGCATTCTTCACATTAACACATATCCATGTGTGGAATTCATGGTTGCTTATCTATTATTTAGTTTAAATGTATTCAGCTAGAACAGTCTCTTGAAGGATTCCATTTCTCAGCCATATACGAAAGTGCCAGCAAAAAGCCTGCCATTTATAAAAAACAGCAAGCTTTAATATTTCTCCAAAGTCATGTTTTAAAGGGTACTTTATTTTTATTTAATAGATTTATATCCTGCCCCCAAATATAATTGTTAAGGATGGGTTCTGTAAACTTCCATTAAAATAACATAAAATACATAAAACCACTATAAAAATAAACTGCAGATGATGCAGCATAAAACCAATGCAAATTCAGATCCAAGAGTTTTTGAAACATTTTTTAAAATGTACAGTGGTGCCCCACAAGACGAATGCCTCGCAAGACGAAAAACTTGCTAGACGAAAGGGTTTTTCGGTTTTGCGTTGCTTCGCTAGACGAATTTCCCTATGGGCTTGCTTCGCAAGACGAAAACGTCTTGCGCTTTTTTAAAAAAACCGCTTGAAGAGGCGCAATTGCGACGGACCGTGCTTCGCAAGACGAAAAATATCGCAAGACGAAAAGACTCAGAACGAATTCTTTTCGTCTTGCGAGGCACCACTGTACTGAGTACTTCTTCTCTTCTAAAATCTTGAAATAAGAGTAGCTAAAGAATCCTGATAATATATATTGCTTATGCTTTCCTGCATGAAACCAGAAAATGCACATACAGCAGTTGTTCTTTCTTTTGGGACCATGGGTAAAATGTACAGACTGGCACCTTGTAAATTGAGAATACATTCTCTCATGCATACACTTACTGCCCAGAGCATATTTGTTCAGGGACTGCGTACACACTGTGCCACGAAACTGATCACTTTGAATAACCAAATATACTTGGCTAGATAACCTGTCTTATGATAAATACCATGTACAGGAATATTAATATAGATGATCAAATATTTTCAGTTTCCCAGCGTCAATTGGACAAGCAGTAGAAAACACAAAGAACCTATTTTACAGCAGCTGCAGTCTGCAGGAAAGTTTCTCCTGAAAGTCCAAAAGATCTCAGAAGCCCACTCCACAGTAACTCAGAGCAGAACTTTTAGTGTGGCTGCCCCATTTTGTGAAAGAGATTCAACAGACTTTCCCAGCTGATTAAATGGGTCTCTTTGTCATGAGCATTTATTTTGTATTGGCTGTTTCTTTTTTGTATTTAACAGTTTAATTTTTTTGTTCCTTTTTGTTTTTGTTGTACATCACCTTGAGACAATTGTGCAGAAGGAGATACAGTGAATAATGTTCTTCACCAAGTTTAATTTCTGCAACCAGTGGGACTTGAGCTAGAATCCTATGTGTGGTTTCTTGGAATAAAGCCATATTGAAGTTGATTTTCATAACAGTTAAAATTAAGCATTTAAATGTGCTATTTTAGCAGGAAGTGTTGCAAGGGTACATGTCAAATTCCTGATCGCTAAACCATTTTCCAGGCTTTTAGTGATACTTTATCATAGCAAAAGTGGAAGCTGGGAAAGGGTGCACAAGATTCTACTCCTTGATTTGTTAACCATGCCTATCAGATATAAGTGTTCTATTCCTCCACCACCACCACCACCACCCCCCCAGGTCACAGTGAATATACAGTCGTACCTCCTTTTGCGTCCAGGATCCGTTCTGGAGCCCCAGACGCTCAACGAAAGAGACGCTCGACAAAGCGCCACTCTGCACATGTGCAATGTAGCTCTTCTGTGCATGCGCGAGCAACAAACCTGGAAGTAACCAGTTCTGGTACTTCCGGGTTTGCCGCGGATGTTGGATGAAATGGACCCTAAACGGGGCAGACGCAAAAGGAGGTACGATTGTATGTGCTCAATGAGTTGCATCCGTACGCAATTAGTTGCATTTAATTCCTGCTGAAATAAATAGGACTTAAGTAATTACTCACTACTTCACATTGTAGGTTTCCAGAAGAGAGCCAGTTAAACCAGCAAAACATCTTCTGGCACCTTAAAGACTAACAAATGTATTATGGCATAAAGTTTTGTGGAGTACAGTTCACGTTGTCAGATGCATGAAGTATTATCTCTGTGTGTGTTTCTTTTACACATACATGGTGGTGGTGGTTTTAAATAGTGAGGTCAGAAAGAAATGAAATGAATAGATCTGCCAGCATTGATCATTATTAACAGTGGCTATTCACAAAAAAATGGATGAAGTGGGCTGTAGTCTATAAAAGTTTATGCTATAATGAATATGCTAGCTGATTCCAGTGAAGTGCAAGTGCAACTACTTTAGTCTTGATCCAACCAGTTTTGTGTAAATGGATCTTTTACATTGATTGTGTTGCAGTATCTAAATTATCATAGTTTTAGAAAATCAGATTCTTTACGTTATGGCAGATGGGCAGACTGTAAACTTTTAGCTCTGTAAACATGTTGATTCATTACCACTTGCATAGCATTTCTCAGCTAGGAACCCATTTTTCTTTCTAGGTGGCTTAGTCATACACATTGAACATCTAGAAATGCTGAGTGATGATGTAAGATTAGCTCAAGTAATCCAAAGGTGTAGTCCATTTGCCTTTTTGGAATTAAAGCATGTACTGTCAGAGTAACACAGTTCTTTTTATCTTTATCTTGGGAAATCAGGTTTTTGTGCTTGTACGCTGCCTTTATAGGATTTTTTTGTGCTTTGCAAGGTACATGTGTGCTCAGAATTCATCTCCTTGGATAAAGCATATGTTCAAGCAAAGGGAAATTGTTATATAGATTTGGGGGGGGGGATTGAAATGCAAGAAACGAGGCAAGTAGCACATAAATCTGGAAAGCATGTTGAGGCAGTACTTGCATTTATTTCTGCTTGTGTTTGTATACGCACACACACACTGGTTGTGCCCCATGTCCATTTTGCATGCCAACTCTGCCTACCCACCATGCTCCCTCATAGCTCCTACTAAAAGGTAAAGGTAACGGGGCCCCTAACAGTTAAGTCCGGTCGCAAACGACTCTGGGGTTGCAGCACTCATCTTGCTTTACTGACCGAGGGAGCTGGCGTTTGTCCGCTTCCGCAGACAGTTTTTCCGGGTCATGTGGTCAGCATGACTAAGCCGCTGCGCACAGAAATGCCGTTTACCTTCCCACCAGAGTGATACCTATTTATCTACTTGTACTGCGTGCTTTCGAACTGCTAGGTTGGCAGGAGCTGGGACAGAGCAATGGGAACTCACCCTGTCGCGGGACCTCGAACTGCCGACCTTCCAAGCAACAAGTCCAAGCGGCACAGTGGTTAAACCACAGTGCCACCCATGTCCCTAGCTCCTACTAAACTCACCCCAATTCCTTATGCTTGCCACTCAGTAACGGGAAGTTATTTCTTCCTTTTGCTACCCACTCCGCCTATCTGGGCTCATCTGCCTGCTGCTCATTCACTCCTGCCTGCCTACCTGTCTGAGCTGCCTGTTTCCAGAGAGTGGGAACACAAGGGGCAGAAAGACTTTCTCCCCTCCATCTCCCTGCTTTGGCTGAAGCAAGAAAGTCTGCAGTTTTGAAGTGCAGCCTTTAGTCTCTCCTTGACGGCATCAATGTGGCTGCTGTTCCCTTTTAGTCCTCTCCTCCCCAACCCACAGGATAGTTGATGGTATGTGGGTCGTGGAGCAATGGGGGAGATGAAAAATCTACTGAACTGCTGGCATTGGCTTCTTGGTAAGCTATCATGCCTTATGTCTGGACTGATTTTTAAACCTTGGAAATTTTTAAACAGAAACTTTGATTCTGTTGGGTTGTTTTCCAAAATGAAAACTGCAAAAATATTTGGGGGGTGTATGCGAAGTGTGTGTCCCCCAGACAATTAGGATCAATGTGTAACTTGTGGCATACTTCCTGTACCATAAGAACTTAGTTTTTACACACTGGAGTTAATTTTTTAAAAGTTAATAAACTGGAGGAAAAAATAACTCTCTCCTTTTAATTTCTGTCTCTTTTCTCTTAAGAATTCAGAAAGAACTTGCGGAAATTACATTAGACCCTCCTCCAAACTGTAGGTAAGTTTTGAAATGGATTTTATTTATTTGGAATATATTTGAAAATTTCACCAGAGGTAAATTTTGTCTTGTTTCACTTTGGTCTGCTTGGTTGGGTTTCTGGCATAAAGGTTTGCAATTACTAAATTTTAGGAGACTTTCATGAATTACTTCAGAAGCTATGATCATAATGCAATGCTAGTAAATATTAAAACAGGCCAGGTTCAGTTAAGTTTTATTTTTAAGACTTGGTTTTGCAGTTTTGTGTTAATTGTTTATGTATTTTGTTGGTGAATGGTTGTTTTTAGGAAAAGAGAAAACTGCGAAATTCTAGGTTTGTAATAGATTGTCAAATAGTTTGGTTTTTTGTAGAAGCAGGCTTTGGCTATTTGCATTTTCCCCTTTGAATAAATAATTTGAGCATGTAAATCCTGATCTGATATATTTCAGTAAGACTGTTGCCATGCTACTGTGATTATCTCTCTCAAGTTACATATTTGCCAACTTGACATAAGTTCAGTCTTGGAATTTGGCCAAGATTGTACTTCATTGTTTACAGAGATGCTTGATTATTGTACTAGCTATGGAAGTAAATAATGTATTCAGCTATATAGTCAGTTGGGTCACTATTGCTTTTTAGCTATTGCTTGTGAGATATTATAATGAGATTAACGGATATTTGATTTCAGGAAGTCTCTAACACAGATTGCTTCTTATTTCTTATTTCAGATTTGAAATATGTTAGACACAAGAGTGGTCTTTTCTGATATCTTGACAAAATTATGTTTGTTAAATCTTGAAATATTTCTGGAAGACTAAGCACAGTCTTGTAAAGATTATCAAAAAGTATTTCAGGCTGTTCTGGGGATTCTTTGCAGGCTGAAAGATCTTAATGTCCATCAAAGACTTTGCATATGCATATCAAAAATGTTTGGCCAGTCTTTACTTCGGCTTGCTGAGAGCCAGTGTGGTGTAGTGGTTAAGAGCGGTAGTCACGTAATCTGGGTAACCGGGTTCGCGTCTCCACTCCTCCACATGCAGCTGCTGGGTGACCTTGGGCCAGTCACACTTCTTTGAAGTCTCTCAGCCCCACTCACCTCACAGAGTGTTTGTTGTGGGGGAGGAAGGGAAAGGAGATTGTTAGCCGCTTTGAGACTCCTGAAGGGGAGTGAAAGGCGGGATATCAAATCCAAACTCTTCTTCTTCTTCTTCTTGCTGAGAGATGTCTGTTAGTGGATTGATAGTATTACTAAACTCCCTGTGTGCTGCAGAGGAAGTTGTAACTTAAGAATTATTTGATTTTGAAAAGTTTGCTGTTGCTTTGTAAATTTGTCTCTGTTATAGGAAAGCAGTTGTACCATTTTTTTATGCTTGGCATTGCTGTTGTGGCAAAACAGTATGCTTTAGAGCACATCTGTGCTAGGAAAATCAAAATATTTGTGTGAAGATGGTGTATTTTTCAACACAATATTATAGTTAAACTTGTGCATTTGTTGCTTGCTTCTGTCTAACTTCTAAAGATATAGGTGCTGGCCTCTGGTATTCTCATAGAACATGCACATTGCAAAATATGTGTCGCAATGTCTGCCTGTCTTCCTTGTTATCAACTCTGATTGATTGTGGATTTGTATGACAGTGTGAGCCCCACTAATCAGTCTCTCTTGGAATCCCCTGGCCTGCTTTTTGTGTTGTTTCACTCTTTATGTGTTAGCCTGCTTTTTTTCTTTTAACAATCTTTTGGTTTTTAACAGCAAGAAATTTGTACAGAACAATGAGGTTGTTTTAAACAGGTAGTGCAGTGAAGCTGTTTCATGTCTTGGAGTCCAACACTGCAAGCTTCTGGTTGGAAGTGATGCTTGAAATTATTTTCATAGGAAGGATTTTCCTATGTGAGGTGAATTGTGAATGTTCTGTATATAATCGGGGCAGGGTAGAAAACTCGTATGTTTCAGTACTTGTTATGTGTCAGGTGAATTCGAAGGCCCTAGGTTTGATCTTCAAAGAGTTTTTGCTTTTTGGTAACAGAAGGAGCTTACTTTTAAAAGCAGGGTTGAGATACTCTTGCGTTCATAGGATACCAGATGCTGTTACTTAAAGGGGGAAAAACAAAGATCATAAGGGCCTAAGGAAAAACAGAAGTGTAGAATGCTACACATTGAACAAAGCACTTCAGTGATGTTCTGATCTGGTATATCTTAGGATCTCCTGAACTCTTACAGGGGCAGGTGAAAAGAAAGATTGTGGAATAAGTTATCAACTATTGACCCTACTTCAAGATGAGATGGGTGCTAAAAGAGCATGGTGAAGAAATTGGGAGACGGAAATTGTTTTGTAAGAAGCCTCAGTTGGATAGAGGGAATGGTTTGTGCTGTTACTGTTCTCAGTATTTCCTGTGAACAACAGCTGAATGTGAGAACTGCAGATTACACACGCTTTAATACATATGCCTGTGCTAAGGAGAATGCACATTCTTGAAAATGAAGGGAAAGAAAAAACTTGGACCTGGGTCACCGGCATGCCCTAGTATTAGAACGTGGCTTGCTACCGCAACCTCTATGTATTGGTCCCTTCTGATCTCTCTTGGATCTCTGCCACAGCTGCAGGAGGAGGAAATAATACTCATCCCCACACGCAGAAGGACTGGTCAGAAACACAGTAGCAGAAACAGAGTGAGCATAGTAGTAATTTGAAGGGTAGTGGTATAATTATTTTCATTTGTATAGATAAACCTGTCTCCAGTATCTAATAAAACTGGACGTCTGTCTAATAAAACTTCACTATCAGTGAAGGCAGAAAAGATCTGCTGCTCCACTACAGCACTTACCATTTCTGTAGTCATGCTGTATTTTTTTTTAAAAAACAGCTGTGGGCCTTTGAACACGCAGTCCATCTAGGCTATTCCTTTTCTACATATTGTACAACAGGGTTGCCACCCCAGTGCCTGCAGATGCAATGGCATCCATAAAAGCTTCCAGGCCTGCTCTTGAGCAGATGCCCCAGGTACTGAGTTTTTGGTATAAAAACAAAGCAAGTGTCCAGCCGTCATAGAAAGTTATTAGGCAAAATGTAGCGGTACCTCTTAAGTGATTTCTGTGAAATGAGAGTGATGTGGCTACCTTGCATATTTTTTTCTGATAAGTGCAGCCAATCCTTTCCGAAAGTGGGGATTGCAGCCATCGCAACCAGCTGGTCGCTGCCAACTGGTCTGTAAAGGAATAATTGAGAATGTGATTGGTTCCAATCATTAACAGACTTTTTGTAGCATATGAATAGCCAGGTTTACTGCATATATGCCATGGTTATGATCTTGTCCATGAGTATAATGCTCCATATTTTATGATGGCAGTCTCACAAAGACAGAGTGTGGTATGCAAAGCTACATAAGTGGATGACAGCTTGCTCAACAGGGCTCCCCTGCCCTGCCTCCTGCATCGCTTAAGCTACTTCTAAAAAAGGCTTGGACTGATGCATCGGTTTTAAGCCAATGTTGGCATATTTTCCTTTCCAAATGAATTTACGAAACAGTTATTGTATCTAAGTCCTGCAATTCTAAACCATTATAAATTTTAATTATCCCCTTATTTAAACATTTTAACAGTATTTCATCAGAATGTCAATATTATAAAGTCTAATACCGAAATGTCTAACTCCAGTATTCCAAATAAAAAAATTCCTTCCAGTAGCACCAAATTTTTTTTATTTTGACTATGGCAGACCAACACGGCTACCTACCTGTATCCAGTATTCCACTTAGCATATTTTTCCGTGTATAACACGACTCCATGTATAAGACAACCTCTGTTTTGGGGGTACTCTAATTTGTTTGATTTACCCGACAGTAAGACAAATTGCCAGATTAATTTAATATTGCCATCAAATACACCAGTGAAAGGTATGGGTTGCACATCTGCATGTAAATCTAGTTTTTATTAATAAAAAGCCACCTTCAGCCTTCCCTGTAAACCGCTGTTGCCATTGTCTCAATATAGTTATTAAACATAAGAAGGGAAAGTGGACTACACTGGCTCAGTTTGCACATAATGCTAAGCCAAATCATGGCTAAGTGTCACCATGTGGGGTGGCGCTGTGGTCTAAACCACTGAGCCTCTTGGGCTTGCTGATCAGAAGGTCAGCGGTTTGAATCCGCACAACAGGGTGAGCTCCCATTGCTCTGTCCCAGCTCCTACCAACCTAGCAGTTTGAAAGTATGCCAGTGCAAGTAAATAAATAGGTACTGCTGTGGCAGGAAGGTAAACAGTGTTTCCATGCGCTCTGGTTTCTGTCACAGTGCTCCATTGCACCAGAAGCGGTTTAATCATGCTGGCCACATGACCCGAAAAGCTGTCTGTGGACAAACACCGGCTCCCTTGGCCTGAAAGCAAGATGAGCACCGCAACCCCATAGTCACCTTTGACTGGACTTAACCGTCCAGGGGTCCTTTACCTTTACCTTACTTAGAATAAAAACCACAGTCACTTCTTTCCTGGTTACCCTGCTGTTGCACTACCCAGCTGTTATGGCTGACCAGGCTCATAGGTGGTCTACCCAGACAAACTAAAAGCATTGAGCCAGGAACAAACTTGGGTACAGATGCAAGCTGGGCTTCATATGTAAAGCTAGTGAGTCCACCATTTGAAAAATCAGACTTTAGAGCCATGCTACCAAAAATGGCCACTAGAAATTCAATTTTGGCAACTGTAACCTTTGTTTAAGGAACCATTTGGCGCCCAGCTTTGAGTTTGTAACACTGCTTGTAATGCAACCTTTGATTTGTTAGCTGTTTTTGTGTCCTGAGAGATAAAGAGAATGTATTTAGTGTGCCTGTGGTAAGTGATGGAAAGAGCTAATCTAGAGTATAAATATCATAAAATTGTCTTGGTTTAAACTTCTTATAACCACGACATGCAAAAATAATGCCCATGAATAAAAATGGAAGTTAAAGGCTTCAGTAAAAATTTGGAGAAGACTCTGGACAACAGACAGTACTGCATTAATTCTCCATGCCTTACCATGAAATCTTTATTTGTTCCGACTTTACCAAAGAAATCTGAAGGGAGGTGGAACCCAGGTTTTTAAAAGCCCTTTTCAAGTTTGCCAAAACAAACTGCAAAATAGTTGCTCTCCTCTTTAGGGGAGGGAGAGCCAGGGGGGTGTACAATACTTTAAGAAGTGTGTTTCTTTGTATGTTTATAATTGGCAGTAGAGAGCTTGCTCTAGAAGAGAGGCCTTCATTGTCTTAGATTCGAAATGACATTTCTGAACTCAGGTGTGGTGCTTCTTGCTAGAGAGCATGGGATTTGCAGTTCCCAGATGCAGTTTATAGAAGAATGTCCCTACAAGGAAGTGATGCTTCGGAGTACGTTCAAAAACAAACTTTCCAATACGTAGAGGCTAGCAAGGCCTGTTCTATTTCCAGCAATTGCTCTTTTTTTAAAGAAAATCAAAATAAAAAATAGCATGCGTAAGTAAGGCCATAACATGACATCGGGGTGTGGATGTGGGTGTGTAATTCCTCAAGGTTTGCAAAATGCGTTGGTATAAATGATGTATTATTAAAATGTTACCCGGTTTCTGCTGAGATTTCACAACCTGTGACTCTAGTTTCTCATATTAAAATTGGTTTAGATGATCAGACCAAAATTTTTTTGATGCATGTTGTGGGCCGGAGGACTATACCTATATAGGATCATGACCAATACACTTAAGATGATATGACTTCTAGTTCATGGAAGAAGAATTTTAATCAACTGTATAATTTCCCTACTCTTAGCTTCACAAATAGACTACTTGTGTTGGCAGTAATTGGGGAACTAGCTGATGGTCCGTTGCCAAAACTGACTAGATTCACAGATTCTGTTTCTGTATCCATTCTCATTTTGCTTACTTTGTCGGAGTGAAAGAGTCTGTAACTATATTACTCCGATTTCTTGAGTTGTTATTTCTGTCTTCCCAGGAACGCAATACGATTTTTAGCTGTATTTTAACTTTGAATATTTCATCAAGGCTGAGCGATGATGATAGCTTGAGTGGATTGTTTTCATTTCCACTTAGTTGTAAAGCTGCTTTGATATGATGCAGCATCGGAAGTCTTTTGTATTTTTTTCATTATTAAAAACAAGACGTAAACAACCCCCTGAGCAAACATGAACTCTGCTAATCTAAATACAATGAATAAACAATAGGAACTTCTCAGCAGGGTTTGCCAAATAAAATAATGGAACTATAGATAAAAATGTTTAGAAAAAGCTGTATAAAGCAATATAATTGAAGTATAGTCAGCTGAATTAACAAATTTCTGATAGAGCTAGCTTGGAGTTTCTTAAAGAAATCTGAAGAAGCCTACAATAGCCAGCTGCATGATCATATGCAGGCTCTGAATATGACAGATCTGAACTACTTTGTGCATTTCTTGGAACATGCAGTGGGCTGTTGTTAATTCATGTGCCTCTTCCATGCCTCCACTGCACAATTGGAGGGAAGATTACACTGAGGTACTGCCATTGAAATTGAGTGCCTGTTCTGGTGTGTTAGTGGTTGGTTGGTTGGTTGCTTCCATTCCTCATCAAAAGGGATGCATGGCCATGCCCTTCATGTTAATAACGTAAGGGAATTCTCCTTTGTTCAGTTTCTGCATTCACAGCAGCCCTGTTGGTTTAAACAAGTTGGCCCTGAGTGACCTTCATTGTAATGCTTTTAATAAGTGAAATCTTTTCTTCTAAGTGATGAAATAAAAAGGAGTTCTGTATATACAAATAAGTGAGTTTCAGCCTATGCTTGTCTACTGGGATTTAAGAAGTGGCACGTAGGAAGAAAAATATACATACTTGCTTTCCTAGTTTCCTGTGGTGCTGCTAAGCATTTAGATAACTTTTTACTACAGCGTTAAAAAACTCTGAAATGTTTGATATTAAAACCTTCAACCTTCGCATACTGTAACCTGGGTTATGCATTATGCTATCAATAATGTTGTCTAATTATGAATAGTTGTTTGCAAGCGACTGATTTTGGAAAATAATTTGCTTTTATACAGTGCTAACTAACAAAGTTGCAAACTTGAAAATAGTGCTGTGCCAGAAATGTGAATCAAAGGTTGTTGTTATTCTTGGGTATCATTCTATGTGCATTACAGTGTATTTGTTTTAATTATACATTTGTGGCTTTGCAGGCTTATTCAAGCATCTAATTGGCTACAGCTTTGAATTATATCAAAACACATGCCAAATGTTTCTTAATTACAATTAAGTTATCTACATGAAATTATCTTTGTTTTCAGTTTCTTCAATTGTCGGTTTACTTTTTACCTTGTTTATATGCTCTTTTCCCAAACAGCTTTTATGAGTTCCTGAGTTTATTTTTGTTTCAAAGACAGAATTGGATTAAGCTGTCTTTAAAAATGCTTCCATGTTGCTTGGCAAGAAGCCAGTTACTATATTGTATATCAGTTTAACTAAAACCATACATCATACACAGCAGGTTATTTTTATACTAATAACTAAGGTCAATCCAGAAACCTATATTTCCTCTGATTTAACCATAATAAATAATGAACAAAAAGTTTGTGATTGTTTGTGCATGCTGGAGGATGAGCTATCCATAACTTCCCAATTTAACCTGTGCTCTGCACACAAGCACTATTTGGGTGACCTCTTATAATTTTGGGATTGCTTCTAGAGATCCAGATGACTGATAAATATGTGGTCTTTGCTTTTATCTCCTGGTATTTATTACTTGAAGTATTCAGCATTGCTTTTGGAATAAAAACAGAGTTTTGGTTTTGTCCTCACAGCAGGGATTAGTTGGCATAGATAACAGTGCTACTCAAAACTTAGATGTTACTTTTTATGAAGTGAGCTATGGATTCTTCTACTTTGTGTGCTTCTGTCTGGCACTTATTCTTGAGCAGAAGTAGCTACTTAGTCTTCTTCTGTGTAAATAAAGCCTAAAAGAGAGAGGAAGATGAATGCTTTACGCTTCATAAGGGGAAAAATGCAAGGAGGCCATTGTTTTTGCTTAGTAGAGGATTCATTGCCAGCAGTGATTGAAAATGTATCTCCAACTGTGTGACCTAGATAATGGATACACATGTGTTGTGGAGCCTCATGCAGTTGGCAACAGTCTCATAATAAAAGGGCCACAATTTTGTCTATTTCTATAGTCAAGTCAGATTAAAATGGAGTGCAGTGGGTCTAGCACAGGGGTCAGCAACCTAAGGCCCATGGGCCAGAAGCAGCCCGTTTAGGTCATCTGACTGGCCCACAAGCCACCCCCAAACTGAGTTGCTGCTCGTGCACTACGCTGAATGAGCGCAGCGTAGGGACACGCTTCTGTGGCGCCAAAAATTGCATCTGCACAGATGCCAAAAATCACGGGCATACGCACTTACACACACGCATGATCCGGCCCATGGAGGGATCTCCGTGGGACCAATCCTGCCCAGGCAAGATAAACCTTGCTGACCCCTGGATTCTAGCACTTCTTCCTGAAGCTTAGATGAGATAGAATCTTCTCCCTTCTCCTCCCTATTTCATCCAACATCAAAGCTGTGACAGGTTAACCAGGAAGGGTCCACTGGGCTATATTTTAGTTTCACAGATGATACCCCAAAGGAGATGAAAAGATGCTTCTTCTCAATCAGTTGATATGGCCTGTAAAAGAGAAACAATTTATAATCTAGGGTAACATTATATTCAAGTGAGAGTGCTTGGGACACACTGTTCATGCAGCCCCGATAGAGGCAAGTCCACATATGCATAGGCTTTGCAGAATCTTGTAAGAACAGAAATTTTGTGTCTTGTGAAATTCCAGCCTACTGTGTTCTCACAGTAACAGGCTATCCCTGGAACTGAGAAAGCCCCATCTGGCTGCCAGGGTAAAATCAGAGAGAGACCGTCATAGCGTACAAGACAAAGACCTCATAATAATTCATTATTACAACAAGTCTGTAGTGTACTTTTGCCATAACTACCTGCGTGTGGCTTCTGGGACTGTGTGTTGTGAAAAGGTTCCAGAATGGCAGATTTCGTTTTAAACAGCATAGAGATTATAGTCTAGCCACTCCTGCATGTAAATACAAGGCAGTCTTTCCAAGTAGTCCTCTCACAAGTACCACATCATAAGCTGAGTTGTAAATTCCCCTGAATTTAAAGTAGCTTTGATGTAGCCAAGGAAGCTGCTGCTGATGGAGGGGCCAACAGAAGACACCCCCACTGTGTATGTGAATTTCATTGCCTTTGTGAATGATACTTGCTGTAAACAAGAAGTCTTAAGGATTTCTTCTTGTGACATGCAACAAAGGCGTATAGCAGTTCCAGAAAACACAACCTGTACCCTCCTTGAATTGCACCAGTTTGTCGTAAAATGCTAGCACCATATATAGGGTTCAGCCCAGATTCTGCTTGTAACGTGTCTTGAAACACTCACATGCGCTGCATAATTTGATGGGTTTATTGTTTAGGATACATACAGAATGCTTGCTCTTGAAAAGTAATCTCTAATTTAAAGTGTGTGTGTCTTACCTTAAATAGTTGCATTCATGCTGTTTCAGTTCATTAGGTTGACTATAGATGATGTAAAAAAGCATCCTGATTCTAGTGTGGTTCATAGGATCTCAATTAGTCTTGTTGGTCTTACGTAGCTAGTCTGACATTGGCAGTTCCTGGTGTGTGCTAAAAACAGAGTTTTCTTTAATTAGCTGATTAATTGAATAGCATACAGTGTGACCTCAACAGCATTTGGTTGAGAGAGGGGGTCTGTAGGGGTCTTGCTGCAACAGGAGTCCAATGAGTATGTTTGTTTGATTCATTGCTATGCGGCATCATTTCCATCTAAGAGGAGAGAGGAGCATAAGCTGTGACATCGGAAAGGGCATTTTAGTTGGCTGATTGGAGTCTCAGCCTGTTGAAACATTACCCACTAGCAGAGGGTGATGGTTATTTTTCTAAGCTGCCTCATGGCCCAGCTTTTCTTAACCCAAGACACTGATGGAAGTCCCTTCAGCATCAAAATCTAATAATATAGACAGCTTTGGGGGGGGACCCCAGCATAATTAGTTCTCTGTCTTGATTGGTGTTTTTCAGAAAATAAAATAGCATCTGTCTCTTTATTTTTAGAAGGGGTTTGCTTTCCTGCCATATCTCATTCACAGAAATGTCTTGTTAATTGCAGCAGGCACTGAGAAACACATTGATATTACACACAGAGACACACACACACACGTGTGTAAACATTTTCACAGCTGCTTTTGTTATTGCAAGCCTAAAGATATATATTTTATAAAAGAAATTAAAAGATTTATCTTTCTCTAACTTCATTCCTTCCCTGTTTACAAAGGATGAAGGCATCTGCGCAGTGTGACCATCAAATATACAGTGACTCACTTCTAAAGTGTGTGTATATATATATGAGCATGTGTGTATATAAACTACACACACTTAATTTGATGTACATTTCTCAGGAGAGATACAAAAAAAAGTTACACACTTGTTAATAATGAGGATTGAGTGGGCAGACAACAGTTTCAGTTCTCATTGAAAATTGGCTTTTGTATCTATCTACACGGTGCTCTCTTCTCACCAATAGAACACTGCTATTAAAATTACATAACACGTACAATTACCACTTCTGTTACTTTGAGTCTCAGAGCAACTTCTCATAGCTGATTATTTTCTTGTATCGATACATCATTTCTGTATCATGTGAGTTTCCACATGAACACATTTTACCAGTACACATCTGTCTAACAGATGTATTTGGCTTGTAGCAAAACAGATAAATGTGAAGTTGTGTACATTCACCTTCTCACAGGAAAGTAGTATTTGTAGGACATCCATCATGCATGAAGAAGTCAGTATTTTATTTGCTAAACCAAATGTTGTGGGTTAAAAAAAAACCAGGAAGATAAAATCCAACTAAAATTCAGCACAAAAATCCAAGATGTATGATTCAACTACATGAAAGCATGGCATCATTCAGTACAGAATAGCTTTATACCAAGTGATACTTTGCAGGATATAGCAATTGATCTAACTTACATGTACTTAAATTTCTCACTCATCACTATATACAAAACTACTTTATAAGTAACATTTATCAATTTTAATCTGTTTTAGTATTTTAACTTTTGTATGTTTAAAAGTGTGTTTATGAATTTTTCTTGCTTTTATTGTTTCGTAAATTGCTTTGAATGCTTTTGTAAACTGCTTTGAATTTTATTTTTTTTACATTCAAGCAGTATATTAATTTTATGAAATAAATAAATAAATGCCAGCAAATAATTCTGGTGAAGATATGCTAACCTAGAAAAATTATTAAATAAGGAGTTGATCCTGAAAGATTATATATTTATAATTGCATTTTTATCCTGCCCTTCTTTGCAGAAGAGCCCTGGATGCAAACCAGCACAAAATGGTACATAATGCTCTTCCCTAAACTTTGCTCATGTAAGAGGTTGATTTCCAGAAAAACAACAGTATAAAGCAGGGGTGGGGAAACCTCTAGCCCACAGGTCAAACTTGGCCCACCAGGGGTTCAAATTTGGCCTGTGAGTTAATTTCCCCCAGACTCTTGCCGCCTGGTGTCCTCTGTGATGTTAGGTGTAGCAGGTATAGGTGTGGCTGCCAGGGCACAATCAGGAAAAGTGTCTCCCAATTTTGCGAGCTCCTTTACATGCCCAATGGCTAGGCTGCACCCAATGGTTAGGTCCTTCGCCTGATGTCAGGTGATTAACAGGTGGGTGGGGGGTACTTACCTGTCAAATTTGGTCCACAAGGATATATCCTAATAAGGATCTGGCCTGCAGAGTCAAAAAGGTTCCCTACCCCTAGTTTATAGAGCGTATATTCTATTCTAGATTGGGGGTTTTAGGGGTTTCAGATTTCACAAAATTGAGGTTTCTAGAGATACTTGTTCTGTGAAGATATCATATCGGGATATATTTTTTGAATAGCTGTTACACAGTCTTTTGCAATTTGACCTAATACATGATTAAAGCTTTGTTTCCTAGCACTAATTAAGGGAAGTCTTACTTCAGCCAGTAAAATGGTATACTATTAGGTAGCTGATGAAATCACCTCTAATAGGTTTCTGAGCATTCAGTAAGGAATTAAATACTCTTCCAACTAAGGACTGATAAGTGGTGTGCTAGGAGGATTCAAGAAATCTTCCCATATAAGAAAAAGCAGTTGATGGCAGGGCATCACTCTTGCTAAATGCTCAAATAGCTTTCCCAACAGTATTGGGAATGTATAGACCTCACACAAGGAGATAAAAAAATATTCTTTTAAACCTCTGGCCAAGAAACACAGAAGTTTGTACTTCCCAGCCGTTAATGCTTTTGTATGTACTTGTAAGTTCACTGGTTTTTGAGGTGGTATAATAAAGCTTTGGCATCACTATCCCCCAACAAACATGGAAAAAGGCCAAATTGTAATTGCTAGTGCAAGTTCCATAATCAACCATGTACAGTTTGTTTCTCAGAATTGGACCAGTGTTTCAAAGAGAGCATGCAGAGATGATTAGCAAATAACACAGCACTACTGTGATATGAAGCTACTCTGCTATAGAAATGTTATAGTGGAGTTATTCATCTGAGTACTTAAATGCATGCTTACATTTTTCTTATCATAATGAGCACCAGTAATGTTTAATTTTAGTAGCCATTTGAACTGAAATGCTGTAAAGGAAGCAATTATTTTGTGTGTGTGTGTGTGTGCATGGTATGTTATACAGGTATAATGAAAGCCATCTGGTATTTGCTTTCAGATTGCTTAGAGCTTTATGCAAATGTGAAATACTGTGAAGAACTGAAATTCTTCTTTGGAGATTTGCCTTAACAGTTTGTCAAGTACGTGTTTTAGTTATGATCCACAGTGCTACACTGCACCAGTTACAGTCTACTGACTTTGGAATACTCTTTATAAAAAAAATCCAAAAAAATCCACAACCTGTTTGTTGACACGGCAAATAGTAGTCTGAGAGCACCTGATCTAGGAGTGCTGTTGAAGATAAATGATCATGTCAGCTTCTTTTGAGCTGTTCATGGGAACTACAGGTAAACCAGAGCTGAACAGTTGCACAATGTGATACACACAGAGTGCCGAATACAGTATACAGAGTCAGAACTTAAATAATCCCAGATGTCTCATTTCTCTCTCCAAAAAGACTGGTTGGAGCAGGTATTTAAAGCTGGTGTTCCTAGTTCCTGAAGCCCAATGTGAAAAAGTGAACTACCGTATCTTCCTTTTTCTTTTTTGGTAAATGCCATGCCTTGAAATATGATTAGTATTTGTCAATCACTTAGAAACAAGAATATCTGTTCAGCCAGGGATGCATTAGAAATTTTTTCTTTATGAATTCTGAACAAATTCCGGTACAGACTGATATAATACAAACCTTCTGGACTAAAGTTATGTATGGTGTGTCCTCAGAGTGCACAGAAACATACTTACGGATTTTGTGCTTCTCTAAATTTTCCAGAGAAGTTCTCAGAATATATATATATATATATATATATATATATATATATATATATATGTTGCTTTTTTAGATAAAATGAGAGAAATTCATTCTATGTCAGACAGTTTGTTCAAAAATATGTATTTAAATGCAGTGGAACTGGAGTGGAACAGACTTAGGAATGAACATGTTCGAAAATGACCTAGATTGGAAATAGACTGATATTGCCAGCTCTGTGTTCAACAGACTTTGGTGCTAAACCATTTTAAAAGCCTACAAAATGGATTCAAACATAGTAATCTTACATGAATGCACTGTAGTTAAGACTTCAGTTACTCTTACCTACTCTTTCCCTTTGAAAACTTAACCTATAGCTATTCTTGTTCAATTAGATGGCTGGCGTGCAGAATGGAAAACTGCTAAGTTCACCAGAACATACTTGACTGATTATACAGTGGTACCTCGGGTTAAGTACTTAATTTGTTCTGGAGGTCCGTACTTAACCTGAAACTGTTCTTAACCTGAAGCACCACTTTAGCTAATGGGGCCTCCCGCTGCCGCCGGAGCACAATTTCTGTTCTCATCCTGAAGCAAAGTTCTTAACCTGAAGCACTATTTCTGGGTGAGCGGAGTCTGTAACCTGAAGCGTATGTAACCTGAAGTGTAAGTAACCCGAGGTACCACTGTATAGCAAAATTCAGAAGCTGTTTCCAAAATTTTGTGATCTATTTCGCCAAACAAGAAGACAACAGAAGTTGCCATGGGATAAATGTGAGCAAATGCAGTTACAGTAAGCCCATAATTTACGCGGGGGTTACATTCCAGGGATTGCGCATTGTGCATAGCCAAAACCCATTGGATTCAATGGTGGAGGAATCGTCAAAGTCATTTCCCTCAGAAACCCCTCCCAATTCCATCTCATACAGCCATGTGGGTAAATTGAATGTGTGCTTAGTTAAATGTGTGTAGGTTATATGTGTACTCAAGTTTAATTACAGTTAAGAATTATGATTAAGGGTTGATTCAGATACTTACAGAAAGGGTAGGCATTGAAGATTTACTTGACGGTGGAAGAGGTGTTAAAGTACTACCAAAATCAAGTTTGTGGTACACAAATGAATAGAATCTTACCTACAGAATATCATTGGATATTTTTAAATGCCATTTGACCACCACCTACGTCCAACCTTATGGTTATTGATTAGGCTTTTTTTTGCTGCTTGCTATATTTTGTAACAAATAGGCTTTATGTGGCTATGCAATTTAAGTCGTTGCCTACTCTTTAGTTTTCACTTGTTAATGAAAGCAGGGTGGACCGATTAATACTTCTTTGTGGTAGCATTCCCCATCTTCCTCAGTTTGGTTTTTGGATCATTACAACAGAAGCCAGAAAGTGTAATCTGCGATGAAATGTCAACTTGGGATGTTATTTCAAATATTCAAGTAATAATTTTAATTACAGACATTTAGAAGGTTTGCAAAATTAATTAATGTGTAGTTAAAGAAATATTTGATGAAACCAAGCTGCTCTTAGTACAAGTGCTGCTTCTGCAAGTGATTTACTAGGCCAACAGTGTGAAAAGCCTTGTGCTTTTCCTTCTGAAAGGGAAAGACTTGCAAAAGCCCTGGAGGTTAGCTTTCAGTTTCAGTTAGCTTCCATGCATGAAGCTAATAACAACTTTAATATAGTTACGGTGGTATTTTATTTTATTTTATAAAAAAAAGCAGTATGCCCATTTTTGTGTGGAACAGATCTGTCTGAATCAGGGTAGTGAGCCAGACCCACCAAGCTATTTCAAATGGTCCACCAGCTCCCTTCTTCCTCCCCATTGAAGTGTGGACTTGGGGGTGAGGTTCCTCTCCTCCCAGTGCAGTGTTTCTACTGGGAGAAAACACAGTCTCTGCTCTAGAGCAGAAACTCTTAAACCTCTCCAGGAAGCCCAGCACTGCAATGTGCCAGTGTGAGAGAGAAATCAGCATGTGTTTGTGCATGTCTGCCAGTGTGTGTAGGTGCTAAAGACAATGGGTGCAGTGTGGCCACTTCAACTTCAGTGACACCCACTTTTGCTTTGGCCATGTCCTCCTTTGGCAGGCAACCCGCAGAGGTTAGCCAACAGCAAATGCAATTTAGGAGCCAAAAAGCTTAGGCTGGCAGTTTTCAGTTATTTTGTTACATATTCTGTTATAGGAGGAAGTTGATTATATCTCTATATATTTCATGGGTACAGAGTTTGATGATGGTGTAAGTGTTTGTATACATTACAGTTAATTTTTTTAAGGCTGATTGATTTCACTGGAAGAGCTAAGCACATGCCTAAATAGCTTGTTTGTTTTCCGAGATTTATATTTCATAAATGTCACCTGAATGCCAAATGTCTATTGATCAGGCATTTAATCTTACAAGATTTTAAAGGCAATGTTGTTATGCTTGAAATGCTGGATTTATCCATTTGTTAGGACATTTCTATACTGCTTTTCGCTGCCATGAATAATTATCAAATAAGTTTGCTATTGAAACAGCCATACAATAAAGCAGAATAAATTCAAATCAAAAGCAGACAAAATAATCACAAGATAGACACCAGGAACTAACATAAATGGTTAGAGTGCTTGGGTAAATAGGGAATATCTATGGGTGATACCTGTTGTCATTTTAACATAAGCTAGAGGTCTTCAGTGGTTCAACTGTTTAGCAGTATTGTTTAGCTACTTTATTGCTGAGCTACTTGCTAGTAACAAACGCAAAGAAAAAGAAAAACCCTGTAACAATTCATTTTGTAATATTTTTCACATAGAATCCCTGTTTCCAGCTATATACTTTATAAGTGGTCAAATGTTATAAAGGTGCCCATTACTAATCTTAAAATGGCTGCCTCTGGGACTTTTTATAAGGCAGTATAATTGATGTTGGCATGTAATAAATCTGTAGTTCTTTGAGTCTGATTATGTAGCAAGACTGATAGATTAGACTGCCCTGAGAATTGACTTGGGAGAACGGATAGCCTACTGCAATAGTTTTTGTCAGCTTTTATCTTGTGTGTTAAAATAAATTAATTATTTCACCATAAAATAGTTTTAAGGCCACCAGTGAATGTTTTTTTTTTTGCCTTTTGTGTATTTTTACATACGTGTGTGTGTGTGTGTGTGTGTGTGTGTGTGTGTGTAAAAATGCACAAAAGGCGGGTTTGTTTTGGATGACATTCATGCTGTTCCATTAACAGAAAAGTTCTTGATCCACTATTAGTGGCCACTAATATAAAAGAAGAATTTTTCTACGGAATCACTCTTCTAACTGTAACCCCCCCCCCCCCAGAAACTCAAAAAATTACTTCCAGAGGGTTGGGGATTGTCCAGAACAGCATGTAAGGAGGCACTGGGTTGTGGGAAATGGGAAATCAGCAAGAATTTATCCCATTCTTAAGGGATGCCACATTGGGGGAAATCCAATCTAAATATAAAAGCAACAGTGTTAGGATAAAACATGTATTTATTCCAGCTGAATACTTTTTGTATATGATGATACAAAATACAATTTGAAGTGCTTCTTTTAAAAATTGTATGTTTCTTATAGCTAATGTTCATGATTGTTTAAACTAAAAGACTGTATTCTCTTTGATTTATAGAAACACTGCTGACATAACAACAGCTTTAAAAGAGGAATATTTCTTTCATCTCTGTTTTTCTTTATTTGCAATATGTATATAAGAAATATATATGTGTTTGTTTGTGTGTGTGTATGTGATCTTTTTATGGTATACATGTAACCATTTAGACACATGTAATTATAATTCAGAGGGACGCGAGTGGCGCTTTGGGTTAAACCACAGAACCTAGGGCTTGCCGCTCAGAAGGTCGGCAGTTCGAATCCCCACAACGGGGTGAGCTCCTGTTGCCCCCGGTCCCTGCTCCTGACAACCTTGCAGTTCAAAAGCACATCAAAGAGCAAGTAGATAAATAGGTGTTTCGTGCACTGCTCTGGTTCGCCAGAAGCGGCTTAGTCATGCTGGCCACATGACCCGGAAATTGTATGCCGGCGCCCTCGGCCAGTAAAACAAGATGAGCACCGCAAGCCCAGAGTCGTCCACGACTGGACTTAATGGTCAGGGGTCTCTTTACCTTTACTAATTATAATTCATGCACATGTAATTATAATGAGAAAACAATCCTTTGCCACCTTTTTCAGAGATATCTCCACCCTATCCCCCAGCCATTGGCTGAACTGCTTAGATATCATGAATCTGCACATTCTTGTGAGTCAAGTCGTCAATAATAGAATATTTGCAGACAAAAAGAGTGGTGTTAGCTTCTGTGTGAAGTGAAAAGTCAATTGCTCGCAGAAGGCTTGAAAAACAAATAAATGGAATTCAAAAGAAGTGTGGCTGAGGGCTGTAATCATGGTGAGGGACAATGGAACCCAGAATGTGGAGAAGATACAGGAGAGACAGACTGCCTCAATGTTAAATGAAGAGGTTGTGGGTTGAGAAACAGAAATCAGTACAATTGCATCAATAAAAACAAATTCCAAATCAGTGAATCTTATTAATAACTCAAATTAACTGTATCACTCCTTGGAGAAACAAATATCCTTTAATAGCAAGACATGAAATTAATTAACATCAAATATAATGTTGTTGATATCATATTTGGTATGCAGCTTAAGGTGCTAAGGGGCTATGCATTGTTGATAGCAAAGGACTTAAAAGACAAGAGAATCATGGATGTTGAAGAGCGAACTGTGGAACAGAGAAAACAAATGGGGCAGGGAAGGGGGGCTGGATCGCCTCTTCATTTGAACTAAAATGCAGAGTGGTAAAGGTTTGGAAAAATGTCCTTGCATTGTAACTTTCCAGGAAAAGGAGCACTGTGCAGTGTAAATGCTGTCTCAGAAAAGGCAATGTCAGGGATATCGACCATATTAAGCTTCCCCAAATTCCCTTTCTTAAGCATTTTGTTGTAGAACATCCCTTTTAATGTGCTTTTCCTGATGGCCTCCAAAGTAAGCTGACGGAGGCGCTTGAGAGGTCACCTTAATTCAGAACTTTTAACTTTTCCCTACATATGCTTTTTATTCAACACCCCCCCCCCTGTAAATCTCCATGCACCATTAAGGGTCTGGTTGCAAGCCACTAGGATAGATTCAGCCATGCCGTTGTATCCTTACAGTTCCTTATCACTGTATAAAACTAAGAACATACAAATGCTTAATAAGTGATTTAAAAAAAAATTAAATTGATATTTATTGATATCCTTCCCTCAGAATTCCATAACTTGGCACGCTATTACTTAGAAATGAAGTGTATATATCTTTTAAATGAAAGTTTGGGCTTTACCCAACTAAAATAGAATTTGATTGTAAATATTATTCCAGTATATGCCATCATGAAAAGAGCTTCAGTATGATTTATTTCTGGCTTGCTTGTTTCTTTAAGAAAGGCCACTTTGATTATTTCATATGATTATTGTGATATTATGCCACATGAGTGATGCTGCTTGTTTTAAAACTTTATACGCTATCCTGTTTTTAAAGCAAGCGTTGTTTGATCTGTGTTTATAATTCATGGCAATGATGTACATAAACAAGCAATGCGAAACTACTACAGCCATTTATAAAACATGGCTTGCCTTGCTGCCACACTTTATATCTGGGGTTGCCTTTGAAAATGCCTGGGAACTTCATCAGGTCCAGAATAAAGAAGGAAATTTTCTTCATCGGAGAATAGATGATAATGATATCCGCCCATCAAAATGCTGGCATTAACTTTTAAAGTCCTAAATGACTTGGGGCCATACTAATCCCAAATATCCAGACCCCCATCTTCTGAAGCCCTTCTCTAGCTGTGGCTGGCTATGTAATGGATGCTTACCAGAAAGAGGGACAACTTTAATTATATACTCTATATAATATATCATTATCATACCACAATTTGGAATGCCCTTCCCAGAGAGGCTTGCCTGGCACATGCAGTATATTTTTGGCACCAGATACTCATTTTACGCCCTTGGTTTTTCAATCTTAAATATCTTTAAGGTGATGTACTACATTGCTAATCTTAAATTTTATGTTTTGTTGCTATTTTAGTTTTTTATTTTAAATGTTTTTATTCAGATAACTTTTTGTTATTGGGTGGTATATGAAATTTGTCAATTTAAAAAAAATATATAACTAACAATCCTATGCATGTCAACTCATAAGTAGTGTCTTCAGTTGGGCTTGCTCCCAGCCAAGTAGTTATAGAAATGCAGCCCAAATAATGTTAGGTGTGGTAGCCTCAGTGTCCTTAGGGTGGTGGGTAGGGGGTAGCTAGGCTTATTTATCTGTTTTAAGCAGATCTTGTGTTTTGCAAGAAAACAGGCATTGTGTTTAGATCTCTACTTGTTCAAAGAGGAAGGCTTTCAGTAGGTGCCAGAAAGGCAACAGGGAGAGTGCCTAATATTTAACGGGAATGAATTCCAACACTAAATGCCCAATTCTTTGTACAGAATGAACCTCCTGATAAGATGGTGTCAACAGGAGGCCCTCACTTGCAGAGGTTTTAGTAACTGACATTATCACATTGATTAACTCTGCGTGGTACCATAATCATGTTACACTGTGGCTGACAGCTGACAGAATACTAACTTAGTAATAATCAAACTTTCAATGAACTATACTGTATGTGAAAATGAAGACTATAACATAATACTCCTTATTGTCTAGCTCTTTGGGAAGGGGTGAGGTGTATTGGGAAGACTATATACTTCAGTCACTCTTGCTGTCTTTTAAAGGTGTCCTGAAAGTTTTATTGAATGGTTTGATTATTAGATGTATTAATAAATTAGTTTTGAAGTTGTAGTTCCACTATGAGGCTGCAAGGTGAAAGGTGGATTATAAATTATTATAATAAATCATTTTTATTTATACATATGATGAAATTCAACCAAATTTTTGCTGAAAATGTGACAGTCTCAAATCTGTACCACTTGGTGCTCCAATGGACTTTTTTATTGATAATTGAAGAGAAAGTCTCGGTAGTTTTGAAAACTTTTAACTTTCTTTTAGCACATATTAATGTTTTTTAAAGTTGCATATGTTAACTTTAGGGAAATCGTTTTTAAAAACTGCTGTATTAGATTCATAACTAAGTATGTTTCTGTGTACACACATAAATATCCTCCAGTTTCTGAGCAGCTCAAATGCTGTAATAGAAGAAGTACTTTGAAGTGTATGTGAGGCATATTATTCTAAATCAGCTGGTCACTCCATTTGTCGGGCACCATGTGCCTGAATGTGATATGAAAACCAAGTTCTCTGTCCTAACTCTGCAAGAAAATAAAAAGTGCTTAAAAACTTTGAAATATAAATGGTTTTCATCTTGTTTAACTATGTGATGAATTTTTCTTCTTCAAAGCTTAACTGTGGTGATTTAATTTCAGAACATTTCTTGAATCACACCTTTTGGAAGCTATTCATCTGCAACCTTCATATTGGTCCTTTCTCTAAATACCTCTCCGTAGCAGCCTGTGAGCTGGGTTACTGAAATATAATGACTCACCCAAAACCTCTACCCAGTTTATGGTGTTTGAAGGTGAACAGAAATTTCAAAGTAGGATTCCCAGTCAAAGTTCTACCCATTTTGTTTCTTCCATGTAAATATGTGGTATATTCATCTTCTAAAGTAGCTTAGTACTTTTAAGTATATAGCACCAAAAGTGCATATTCTATGTAATCCAACATTTTATCTGATATATAGTATCAGTTCAGGGAGAGTGGCTGCTATTATTGTAGAATTTAGAATAAATAGCATAGAATTTACAGTGCAGTGTTCATATTGAATAGTGTAGGCTCAGCAAATAAACGATAGTGAGGTTTTCAGAGTATAAAAAAGAATGCTTTCCATGTCTGACTTAGCTATCTATTTAGTTCACATATAATAACATTTGAGTTGAAAGCAGAAAGTCATTTTATCCTTTAATGTATTAGTTAATTATTTTTCTGGAAAGCATGGTTGCTTGCCACCAGAAATGATACTGACTCAGCTGTGTTCACACAATGCATGTTCATTGTTTTAGTTGACATTCCTGGCACACACACAACTCATTATAATGTGAAAAGAAAACTTCACATAAAATGGATACTGGATGACAGGCTGCCACTGGCAACATACATAATTCTGAAAGTACAGGCTGGGGTTTTAAAAGTTGCAGACAAAAGCAATTCAGTAGGATTTAACTGCTATAGCTGTCACTACTTATAAAGGCTCACTGAATTCTCCCTAAGTAACATGTTAGGGAGGGGGGTAATCAATGCTTGTTAAAGTGTGTGATTATTAAATTTCCAGGTTTGTCATTAAATGCTGTGTATAAGGAATATGTTCAGTATTTTACGCCTTTGCATCTTTGAAATTGCAATGTACACAATTAGAAATTACTGATTTTACTGCACAATCCTAGGAAAATCTACTTGGAAGTAAAGTCTCGGTGAATTTAATGGTGCTCAGTCCTAGTTAAGTGAGATTATAATTGCAACCTTGGTTTACTTTTAAAGCCAAACCTTGTTCATAGAATCATAGAACTGTAGAGTTGGAAAGGACCCTGAGGATCATCTAGTCCAATCCCTGCAAACTAGTGCATTGTCAGTCAAAACCGGAAGAAAGGATTAACAGTATTGCTTCAATTGATTATGTTTAGAACAGAGCCTTACATTATTGATGTGGGGTATACTTGTGTATATGTTGTACCACTTCAGACTACAAATCGGAGCTTGCATGGTATAAAGTAGTACAAATAAAAACTATTGCTTCACTTATGCAGCTTTTTCACTAATTTCTTTGGTGGGGCCTCGAGGATTCCATCATGCAAGCTTTTGCTGCAGTCCGAAGTACAGTAGTAGGCAGCCCAAGCACAGGTATATTTTCTCAATGATAACTAGGTTAGAGTTTTGTAATTAAAATGTTGCACTTCTGCAGCTACATAATACCCAAGAAAAGCAAAGGGAGGTGAAAATGCATATTCTTACTTGAAAATTTTCTATTAACCCTTTATGGTTTCCTTTGTGACATGCAAGAAAAGACATCGGCAAGAGGCAAAGGACCTCAATTGATATCCCCTTTGTATCAGTAATGTACTTTGCATTTTTTTGTTGGAGGATCTTAAGATCCATGATAAGGCTGAACTGCACACTTAAGGCGGGGAAACCACTCACCTTCCCTGGGGGAGCTTGCAGTTGATGTACATCAACAGGGCTCCCCTACTGGTGGTTGACCCTTATGAGACTACCTGCATGATGGGCAGGGGTCAGATATAGTCGGTTCAGTTCTAAATACCACTCACATCTGTAACCAATAAAGTTGTGGCCTTATTTATCCCATTAACCCAAAATATTGGTGTCCGTGTGTTTCATTATCTAAGAAATGGGGTGGTGTTCAGGGCCTTGCCATGCAATAAAATTCTACTGAACTCTGTGGTTTGTGATTTTAGATCGCAGTGCATGTAATTCTCAAACAATGCAGTCCCATGTAGGTTGACTTGAAAGTAAGTTCCACTGATGGAAAAGGACACTCCCAAGTGTTTTTAGGAATGTAGCCAAGGAGTGCTTTTCCTGGGAGTTTCCAGGAAGGCTTAAGGAAAGTACTTCAGCACATTCAATAGATCAAATTGGTAAAGAAGGTACAGTGGTACCTCGCAAGACGGAAAACCCGCTAGACGAAAGGTTTTTCCGTTTTGGAGGCACTTCGCAAAACGAATTTCCCTATGGGCTTCCTTCGCAAGACGAAAGCCCATAGGGAAATCTTCGGGACAGCGGGGAAGCGCAGCGCGTCTTCCCCACTGTCCTCGGACCTCCTCCGAAGGCTGGCGGCGGGCGGAGAGACCTCCTCCCGCCGCCAGCCTTCGTTTCTCCGCTATCCCAGACGGCTTTTGAAGGCAGGCGGGGGGGGAGCAAAGACTTTCACCCCCCGCCCGCCCAGGACCTCTTCTGAAGGCCGGCGGGGGCAAAAGTCTTTGCTCCCCCCTGCCTGCCTTCCCGGGAGAGCGGAGAAACGCAGCGCCTTTCTCCGCTGTCCCGGAGGGCTTTTGAAGGCAGGCGGGGGGGAGCATAGACTTTCGCCCCCCACCCGCCTTCAGAAGAGGTCCAGGACCTCTTCTGAAGGCCGGCGGGGGCAAAAGTCTTTGCTCCCCCCTGCCTGCCTTCCCGGGAGAGCGGAGAAACGCAGCGCCTTTCTCCGCTGTCCCGGAGGGCTTTTGAAGGCAGGCGGGGGGGAGCATAGACTTTCGCCCCCCGCCCGCCTTCAGAAGAGGTCCAGGACCTCTTCTGAAGGCCGGCGGGGGCAAAAGTCTTTGCTCCCCCCTGCCTGCCTTCCCGGGAGAGCGGAGAAATGCAGCGCCTTTCTCCGCTGTCCCGGAGGGCTTTTGAAGGCAGGCGGGGGGAGCATAGACTTTTGCCCCCCGCCCGCCTTCAGAAGAGGTCCTGGACCTCTTCTGAAGGCCGGCGGGGGCAAAAGTCTTTGCTCCCCCCTGCCTGCCTTCCCGGGAGAGCGGAGAAACGCAGCGCCTTTCTCCGCTGTCCCGGAGGGCTTTTGAAGGCAGGCGGGGGGGAGCATAGACTTTTGCCCCCCACCCGCCTTCAGAAGAGGTCCAGGACCTCTTCTGAAGGCCGGCGGGGGCAAAAGTCTTTGCTCCCCCCTGCCTGCCTTCCCGGGAGAGCGGAGAAACGCAGCGCCTTTCTCCGCTGTCCCGGAGGGCTTTTGAAGGCAGGTGGGGGGGAGCATAGACTTTCGCCCCCCGCCCGCCTTCAGAAGAGGTCCAGGACCTCTTCTGAAGGCCAGCGGGGGGCAAAAGTCTTTGTCCCCCCCTGCCTGCCTTCCCGGGGGCTTTTAAATCGCCCCGGGACAGCGGAGAAGTCCCCCGCTGTCCCGGGGCTTTTTAAAATGCTGGCGGGTGGCAGCGGAGGCTTCGCTCCCGCCCGCCAGCATTTTAAGATCGCCCCGGACAGCGGAGAAGTCCCTCGCTGTCCCGGGGCTTTTTAAAATGCTGGCGGGCGACAGCGGAGGCATGGCTCCCGCCCGCCAGCATTTTAAGATCGCCCCGGACAGCGGAGAAGTCTCCCGCTGTCCCGGGGCTTTTTAAAATGCTGGCGGGCAACAGCGGAGGCATCGCTCCCGCCCGCCAGCATTTTAAGATCGCCCCGGACAGCGGAGAAGTCCCCCGCTGTCCCGGGGCTTTTTAAAATGCTCGCGGGCGACAGCGGAGACATCGTTCCCGCCCGCCAGCATTTTAAGATCGCCCCGGACAGCGGAGAAGTCCCCCGCTGTCCCGGGGCTTTTTAAAATGCTGGCGGGCGACAGCGGAGGCATCGTTCCCGCCCGGCAGCATTTTAAGATCGCCCCAGACAGCGGAGAAGTCCCCCGCTGTCCCGGGGCTTTTTAAAATGCTGGTGGGCGACAGCGGAGGCATCGCTCCCGCCCGCCAGCATTTTAAGATCTCCCCGGACAACGGAGAAGTCCCCCGCTGTCCCGGGGCTTTTTAAAATGCTGGCAGGCGACAGCGGAGGCATCGCGCCCGCCAGCATTTTAAGATCTCCCCGGACAACGGAGAAGTCCCCCGCTGTCCCGGGGCTTTTTAAAATGCTGGCGGGCAGCAGCGGAGGCTTTGCTCCCGCCCGCCAGCATTTTAAGATCGCCCCGGACAGCGGAGAAGTCCCCCGCTGTCCCGGGGCTTTTTAAAATGCTGGCGGGCAGCAGCGGAGGCTTTGCTCCCGCCCGCCAGCATTTTAAGATCGCCCCGGACAGCGGAGAAGTCCCCCGCTGTCCCGGGGCTTTTTAAAATGCTGGCGGGCGACAGCGGAGGCTTCGCTCCCGCCCGCCAGCATTTTAAGATCGCCCCGGACAGCGGAGAAGTCCCCCGCTGTCCCGGGGTTTTTTAAAATGCTGGCGGGCAACAGCAGAGGCTTCGCTCCCGCCCGCCAGCATTTTAAGATCGCCCCGGACAGCGGAGAAGTCCCCCGCTGTCCCGGGTTTTTTTAAAATGCTGGGGGTGGGAAGAAAAGCCCTTGGTCCCCCCCCCCAGCCTTCAGAAGAGGTCAGGGGACAGACTGTCCCCGGACCTGGTCTGAAGTCGGTTTCCATAGGAACGCATTAATTGATTTTCAATGCATTCCTATGGGAAACCGTGCTTCGCAAGACGGAAAAATCGCAAGACGACAAAACTTGCGGAACGAATTAAATTCGTCTTGCGAGGCACCACTGTAAGTGTTTATCCCCTGAAGAGGTAAGATACTATTTTAAAGTAAGGCTATTTTAGAAATGTTTGTCTTTTTGCCAGAGATGGTTGAGAGAGAACCAAATGAGACTTTATCTGATGTAGCTGGACAGAGCTGTCTGTGTACAAATTCATTGACTTTTACAGTCATATAAGAATATATATAAAAAGGATAGAAGGCTACACAGTGAATTCTTCAGTGAATCATTGCCCTTCTTTGAGAGATACTGTATTATGCGTGTGCTAGACTGAAGTATCTCTTTAGAGCTGACTTACTAAGTCGGACTGCTATCTCACAGTAAGTTATTTTGCACCATGAATCAGACATCAATTGAACCAATTGCTCTCTTTTTTACTTTCCTTTTTAATAAAGCCTGCATGGAAGGCATCCTAGCATTACTGTATCAGACAGTGCTGGTTGTGTAACATGCTAGTAATTTGCAGTACTCCAGATTTGTTGTATAAAATCTTTTTTAGCTTTATTTTAGGGTTAAGTAAGGGACGCGGGTGGCGCTGTGGTCTCAACCACAGAGCCTAGGGCTTGCCGATCAGAAGGTCGGCAGTTTGAATCCCTGCGACAGGGTGAGCCCCTGTTGCTCGGTCCCTGCTCCTGCCAACCTAGCAGTTCGAAAGCACGTCAAAGTGCCAGTAGATAAATAGGTACTGTTCAGGCGGGAAGGTAAACAGCGTTTCCGTGTGCTGCTCTGGTTCTCCAGACACGGCCTAGTCATGCTGGCCACATGACCTGGAAGCTGTCTGCGGACAAACGCCGGCTCCCTCGGCCAGTAAAGCAAGATGAGCGCTGCAACCCCAGAGTTGTCCGCGACTGGACCTAACAGTCAGGGGTTAAGTACTCAATTTAAACTATATCTCTGAGATAATTTAATGCTAATAAACCTTCTATGGCCTTTTAAATGTATTTGTGGGAGGGGGGTATTGGCTTGTTTTTATTTTATTATTTTGTGTTCTTAGTTTGTATTTTTATGTTGTGAACAGCCCTGTAATCTTCAGATGAAGGGTGGTATATACATTTCAATTATTATTATTAATTATTATTAATTATTAATAATATTTATTATTATTATTATTATTATTATTATTATTATTATTATTATTATCATCATGTCCAGTTATACGGTCTGTCTTCAAATTTTCATATCAAAAGTGAATCAAAGCCACACACAGGATTTCCGAGAGGTGGCAGCTAGTAGGTTTTATAAGGTATTTAATAATAGGAAGTGGGTTGGAGGTAGGGTATATTTCCAGATATCTCTATACAGAAAAAATGGGGTTGAGAAGTTTAGTGTCTTTCTTATGATGCCTTGTTACTAGGGTTTCAAGAATCTACATTGAGGACTAAGCAGAGTGTATATTAAAAACAATGAACTGGAAAATCGAGTAGTCTTCTTGTTTCTCCTTCCTCCCATTATTATAGTCTCTACATTAGCCTACTTTTGCTAATATTCCCAGGTGTAAAAGCTATTTAGTTTTGGGAAAATAAATACAAAGTGCCAAAACATCTTATATTTCATTTTAATTTGACCTAGCTTAATTGAATGGTTCCAGTTACAGATGGGTAGCCGTGTTGGTCTGCCATAGTCCAAATAAAAAAATTCCTTCCTGTAGCACCTTAAAGACCAACTAAGTTAGTTCTTGGTATAAGCTTTCGTGTGTGTCTGAAGAAGTGTGCATGCACACGAAAGCTTATACCAAGAACTAACTTAGTTGGTCTTTAAGGTGCTACAGGAAGGAATTTTTTTATCTAGCTTAATTGAAGTAAAGGCCGTGTGCTTTAATGATACTAATTCTTTTACCCACCTTTCTGTGAATATAATTATGATGAAATATTGGCTAAGAAGATTACCAACAGAATAATACAAGAAGGGGTGTGGATGTATGAGGAAGGCGATATGTATATATGCTTTATTATCACTCTAGGTAGGCATTGGTCAAGAGGGAAAATGTGATGTTGCTGTGAAGGTAGAAGAATTAGAGTAACGCAAAATATATGTGTGAGCAGAACTAGTTCTCCTAGCTCACTCACACACCTCTCACTTCCCAGGCCTGCTTAGCTATGCCAAGGGCAACAGTGAACTTGGGAGACCTTTGAAACCAGTAGGAGGCCAGCATAGGATTTCTTGCCCTGCATCTCTTCATCCACATGTCTGTGTTGGGCCTGTGTTGGGTCAATCACCAACTGTTTTAATTGGAACAACATAATGTGAAAGTTTTTCCTGAGCCTCAGTTTCCTGCCAGTATTTATAGTTAGACAGATGTACTGCATGAAGTCAAGGTGCTGCATTCGTATGCATAATTTGAATTTCTTCTGAGTTGTGCTAGAAGTGGAGATCAACCTTGCCTCTATTCCTTGCAAATATAGTACCTTTTTCCTTTTAGAGTTGTGTTTTCCATAGAGCATTGACTATTGCTATTAATGGCAATATTCTGTGATCATTTATGTGGGCTCTATTTCTATGTTTATATTTTATAACAATTCATTTATCACTTTGAATGGTAATGTTCTGTAGTAAATGAGTTTTGTGCGTGGCGTTCTCAGATACCACCTATGGTGCTTTTGTAATTTTCTAATTCCCTCTCGTGGGCTTACATAACTCTGTTCCTTTTACTTCTGAAAGCATTTTTATTTTCCTTATCCCATCCTATTTTCATGGTAGTCCCTTTCCTTTCATTGCTGGATAACTCTGCACAATTTAATTTTATGTGAGTGTATCAGAAGAAATGAGATAGATATGGATAAGACTTCACAGTAAAGACTTCATTTAGACAAGAAAATGAAGGTCTGATGACCACGAGCTTGTTTGTTCTGTTCATTTTCAGTTTGTGAATTTCATGTGATTTAACTCTCGGCTACAATACTTCAAAAGTAGATTACCACTTGCAAAACAGCTAAGGAAGAATGTTCATGAGGAACACTTTAGTGTCTGCCGTAATCATATTAGCACTGCATAAATATGATTAAATGTATTGGGGGAGGTTGGAACAGTAAATATAATACCATATGACTTTCTGTTTAAAATATCAATGAAACAGTTTTGTTTTGTTTTGTTTTAAAAAACTGCAGTGTTTTGCAAGCAGTCATTTTAATGAGTACTCAAATACTTGCATGAACAGGACACCACCAGATTAGATAAATCCCTTCAGAGGACACAGAATAGCAATTTCACCTGGCTCTTTCTGTATTCCTGCCACATCTGCAAGCCATTGATCACCAGCTTTCTTCAACCCATTTGAAATAAAAATTTAATCTAGGATAAAACTGTCTAACAGTGTCATGAAAGGGATTGCATTGGCCAATCATAATATTAGGTATTATAATATTGCCTGTTTGACAGTAAGCCTCTTTTTCTTACTCTTCTAAATCTCTTAAACTAGATTTATTCCAGTGTGCTTTAAAGGTAGTCTCTTTCAATTTAGATCTTATGATTGCAGCCCTTGGCTGTGATCCAAAGAAGTGATATATTTGTGCAGGAAAGAACAGCGTGCACAGCTGGAACTTCACTTTCTTCTCCTACTGTAGCAGCTACCACAGCCAGTTGCTTTTAAGCAGACCAGTAGATGGTTCCTTCCACAGTGAGAACTGCCGTGCAGAAACATAACACATTTCCAGCTGCATGTGTGGTTCCCCTCATGGTTACAAACTTTAATTTATTTGGATCATAGTTTTTTGCGAGTTCATCTGCTGCCAACGTACAGAAATGTGTACAGTTGGGGGGGGGATTCCAGCCCATGAGGATTTACTATTTTATTGGAGCCCATTGACTTGTTTATGTAATAGACGAATGGAAATGGAAGGTTCTTGACCTTTTTCATAAGGCCACCAGTTTCTCTACATCAGAGTTTGGGAACCTTTTTCAGACTAAAGGCTGCATTCTGTTCAAAGTAATCTTCTGGGACCCAGAGGCCGAAGTGGACTGAGAAATGTAATTAAATGTCACCTTTATACAGTAGGCTAGTTTCTACACACAACCACACACACTGATCCACGAAAGGAAGATCAGGGTTACAGCCAGCAAAAAATGCTCAAGGTGTATGTGAAGCAAGGGCAGTGAGGAGTGTGGCTTGGGGAGAGTCCAAGGGCCGGGGGGGAGGGCATTTCCTGTTTATGATGCACCTCTGCTTCCACTTTCATCTTCTCTTTTATGCATGTAATATTTAGGCAAGCCCACCTTCACCCAAAATGCATCCAGTTTGGGAAGGTGTCTAACTCAGGCCAATTTTATTCTCTCTTGCCATTTCTGTTTTAAAAGCCACGGTAATTATTTATTTTGGCATTCAGTATAGGAATTTTTATTTAAATTGGTTACTCAGATTGCTGCTTTGTACTTGGCACTTGAACAGCAGTCTAACTTGGTCAATGAAGAATTTAACTTGTCTTCATTTCACTACGGAACTGGTTACAAAAAAGTGAAGAACCACTGCCAAAATGCATTACATTTCTGTAACCACACAGAGGGCCTTCTTGGTAGTGGCGCCCACCCTGTAGAATGCCCTCCCATCACATGTCAAGGAAATAAACAACTACAGTGGTACCTTGGTTTATGAACTTAATCCTTTCCAGAAGTCCGTTCTTAAACCAAGACCATTCTTAAACCAAGGTGTGCTTTCCTTAATGAGGCCTCCCACCGCCAGTGCCCTTCCACCATTCGGCTTCCGTTCTGAGACCGAGGTAAAGCTCGCAAACTGGGACACTACTTTCGGTTTTGCAGAGTTCGTAAACCGAATTATTCGTAAACAGGGCTGTTCTTAAACCGAGGTACCACTGTATCTTACTTTTAGAAGACACCTGAAGGCAACCCTGTATCGGGAAAAATTGTTTTACAAAAAAATGTTTTACAAAAAAAAAATGTGCTGTAAGCCGCCCAGAGTGTCTGGGGAAACCCAGCCAGATGGGTGGGGTATAAATAGTAACATTATTATTTTTATTATTTCATGTTCTAAGTCAAATACCAGATACTTAGATCCTATGTCTAAAATTGGACTGTTTGAATTTGGTCAGCAGCCACAGTGTGACAGAACTTGAGAGTTCATGTGGAACAACAGAGAGAGTCCCTTATTGCACTTGTGTGCTCAAGTTTATGCTTTCAGTTGATTGTGGAAGCAGCACTGAAGGGTCCTAGTATAGAAAGGATTCATGATTCAGTTATGATTCATTGATTTGCAAAAATAAAAATTCTTACTCAGCATTGTTTCAGCTGAGTTTTAATGCATTTGGCTTCTCTATGACATAAACTAACCTGATAGTTTTACACAACCCTGTGGCATCTTTAATCTGCAAGGGGAAATAAGTTTGTCCCAAGTTATAGTATATAGGTCACTGAGAGCTTTCTGGGAAGGCAGCATTGCCTGATCTGCTTAATGTGTTCTGCATGCAGCCATATGTGTGTGTTATTATATGACTTGCTTTTACTTTTTCACTCTCAGTATAAACTCGCTAGATGTTAAACTCTAAATTGATGGCTCTGGCACTTAGAAGGTGAATTGAGGAGGCTTGTGCCTTTGGCTGAGTATGCACTGATGAATCTTTTTTCATCTCTAGGAACTTGCTTTACAAGCTGGCAAGGGAAAATACTAGATGCTGATAGTGGTAACCTCTGTAGTTCTTGGAAGCTAAGCAGTCCAGCCTTAAGAGTCATTAAGAAGAGTGAAGAGCAAGAGACCCATGAAGAAATGACTTTGGACTGAAAGAAAAGCAGACCGTAGCAGCCTGCTATTGTGGGGTTCCTGTGTGGACTATCTCACACAGTATCTTGCTGAAGTCACACATGCAGCAGCAATGTTAGGTTCTCACAGCTGTCAGTTGCCTGTACATTGAATGCGGGTGTGAGGGTGCATAACAGGACAACATGTCTTGTTTATTATCTACACAACCAAGAACATGGCCTTGGTGAACTCAAGTAGTTATAGTGTTAAGGGCCTACTACTTTGAGTTGAATTTCCTTCCTCATACCATTTGTGTGGATTTGACTTGTTTGCAAGCCTCCTGAGTACACAGGCAAGTAACTAAACAAAGAGGATTTAGCTACTTGTCCAAATGTCCTATCTGACTTGTATTCAGAATTACCGTATAGATTTGAGGGGGAAAGCCAGTTAGCTTGAATTGCTAGTTCGAAGGTCACCCAGCTTCGTTGTCATTACTGCAGATTTCATATTGATCACTAGAAATACATTTCTCCAAGTACAACAAAAAACTAATGGTGGTTCTTTAGCAAAATAAAAAGTTGCTTAAAACAAAAAATCAATTGAATGGAAACTAACACAATCTGTCCTAACGTCGCCTTGTCCCTCTCTATCTAGCAATAATTATTGGGGCCCTTCTGTGAAGGTTGGATCTAGAATACAGTACTTCTACTTAGTAAATGTACTATAGTATAGCTTGTTTTGTAAAGCACCGTGTAAATAATTATTTTGTATTGGAGTTTGCTTTTTTCCTTATTCCTCTCCACCCTTTTTTCTTTATGTCTAGTGTCTCTTGGTTCAGTGGTGGAGAAACTTCAGGCTGTATGTTCTACTTTGAGGTTTTTGCTAGAACTCCCAAAATCCACCAGCCAGACCTGGTGGAATTCTGAGCTCAGAAAGTTGTTTTGAGTCTCAGAACTGAATTGAATTCACTGGATTTTATGTGGAAAGACTAAGCTTTTTGCATTTTACCTGTGTAACATAGAGTGGGATTTAGAAATCCTTGCTAATCTACTTGAAGTCACTCAGGCATATGAGTAGATCAACATTTACTTTGTGTTTACTCCTGTTTTGATTGTAAGCCTGAATGCAAGGTCTGTCTTGTTTTCTATTTACTTGTAAGGCACTCTAGGAGCATTTTCAGCTGAAGAGTAGAATAAAAGCATAACTTGATAATATAATTAAAATGTAAGCTGTTTCAAGTAAATATTGTATGTTGAATAACTTTAAATGTTTGGAACAATACAGATCACAATTTAAAGTCTGCATTCACCTTTATTTAATTTTATTTATTTAGTGTATTTCATACACCAGGCATCATTGAAACCGTAGAATAATTCTGTGTAAAGAACAATATTCTGGTCAATAGAATTCTTGTTTTATAAAAACCGAGAATGTTGTTCTTAATGTTTTGTGTTAGTTTGGGAAACATAAACCATTGCTTTAACACTACATTTCATACTAATTGTCAATTCTACTATACCCCAAGGATATTTAGAAGGTAGCACATAAGGGTTAATGTAATATGACATAAGTATGCTATGTAAAGATTAATCTCTCCTTCATGATACTCTTCCATGACTGTAAATACATTCTTCATTATCTTTTCAGGACTATAAGAGTCTTGGATGCTTTCCAAGCTTTAAGCATTGAATGTTTGTTTCACTTGTTTGCTTTTTATTAAAGGCTTTGTGAAATAGGTGATGGGAACATTGATTTTGTTGTCCTCCTTGTTGATTCTGAATGTATGTACAACAATTGACTTTCTGTCCCAATTGTAAAGTATAAACACATTATCTTATTGTATAAGGTAATCCCATTGTTTAAAAGTTTTTATGGGAAGAGTGATTAAATGTGCTTGTTTGTTACACTGCCAGACAGAGTTTAATCTAAATAGGGAAATACACCACAGTACTGCAGTTTATGAAATAAGCCCACATTTTTCTTCTTCTATAGCAGGCATATAGAGGCTGCAATCTACTCCCACTATAAAAAAACTGGGAGAACGACCCAAAGTTGTTGAGCTTTTTTGGGGGGTGGGAATTGACTAGGGGACGCCCAGCGATCAATCAGTAGATCGTGATCGACCATTTGGACATACCTGTTCTATGTTCTATACCATAGTTTAGCTATATGCTGTGCCTGCTTGCTATTAGTGTGTTTTTTAAGATACAGTGGGACTATGCACTTCATATTTAAAGCGCCACATGTCTGGTTTTTTACATAGGTATTTATATCATTGTGCAAAATTATTCAAGGATTGGTAGCAAGCGACACAAAAATTCCTAGTCTTCTTTTCCAATCTGGTGGATATTAAATGTCAGGAATTCTGTTCAGTTTTTGTTTTGTTTTTTAAGTTCTGCATCATCTCTGAGCATTTCTTATGCTTTTGCAAATGGTTTAGAATTTTCAAAACAATTTTACAGACTGGAAATAGTGATCCAGTACAAGATAATCGAGTCAATTGCTTATACCTCTAGCATAAATACAGGGGGCAACCATTTTAGATGCACCCAATTGATGTGTGGCTGCCGACACATGGGTCCTTTTGGACCTGAAAGAAAGTGGAATGGGGGGCACACTCATAATGTTCTGCCATATATGTGCAGGAGACTCCCTCTCCCTCAGTTTACATTGGAATTCAGAATATAGTACACAAATCATAGAATTATAGAGTTGGAAGGGATCCCTAGGGTCATCTAGTCCAACTGCCAGCAATGCGAGAATCTCAACTAGATCATACATAATGGAAGCAATCTCTGCTGAAGAGCCACATCTGGAAGGTACCATGTTGACTACCTCAATGCTAGACTATTCTTACTTCTGTATCAATACTTTTTACTATGCAAGAAGCTTCTGTGTTTGAAACTTTTTCTTTGTTGTTATTACAGTAATATATATTTTTTAAAAAGGTAAAGGACCCCTGACAGTTAAGGCCAGTCGCGAACGACTCTGGGTTGCGGCACTCATCTCGCTTTACAGGCCAAGGGAGCCGGCATTTGTCCGCAGACAGTTTTTCCGTGTCATGTGGCCAGCATGACTAAGCCGCTTCTGGCGAAACCAGAGCAGCGCACGGAAACACCGTTTACCTTACTGCTGGAGCAGTACCTATTTATCTACTTGCATTTTGACGTGCCTTCAAACTGCTAGGTTGGCAGGAGCTGGGACAGAGCAACGAGACCTCACCCCGTCATGGGGATTCGAACTGCCGACCTTCTGAGCGGCAAGCCCTAGCTAGTTTGAGTGGTTTAGACCACAGCGCCACCTGCGTCATATAATGTAACATAAATTCCTGTTACCCTTCAGAACAAAAGTGATCCAATTTGTCCTTTGCCTTGGAGCTTCTTTCACTGTTATCTCTTTTGAGACCTTTTATTCCAATATACAAAAGAGTTTTTCTTCCCTTTCCATGTGAAATCTTCCCTCTAATATGCCAGGGCTAGCTAGCCAAAGGCTGGTTTATTGTCATTCAAGCTACACGTCCTGAATTGCCATCTCCTGCACAGCTACTAAAGATGCAGGAACCCTGTCAGGTTTTATATCTGGCCTGACCCTACTCTCCTTGTGTTGCTTTCTTCCATTTTCTGTCTTAAGGGACCCACAATGAAATTTGCATGATGACTTCAGTCTTTTCAAGATAGTCCAAATTCACAGAATACGTGGGCAACATGAATAGTATTTGGCAAAAATCATTATGTGGATTTTTCTGAACAATACAGTTGTGTTCCATTGGTGAAAATAATTGCTTTTAGGATTTTCCCATTTTGGTCACCCATCAGCATACATGTTAGGAAAATACAGCATACATGTTAACAGCAGCCAACATAATAAGTTTTTTTTTAAAAAAAATTAGCTGTTGCTGATCTAATTACTATAACTGAAAGTTATGTGGTTCATATTCCTTTACACGGAGAAGGATGTGCCCATTTTTTAAAAGCATCAGTAGTGCTAGGCTTCCCTCTTCTTAAAAGCTGCTGGGAAAATGTGTCCTTTTGTTGAAAAACTAATAATAGTAAAATGATTTTATCTTTGAACTGAAAAAGCAACTGCCTGAATTCTGCTATGTATTTCTCTGATAATTCAGTTTCTTCTGTTGGCCTGTTGCTGCCATGGGACTTACCCCTTTTCCTTTTTTATGCATCAGTTTGTAAGAGCTGAACTGTATATTGTAAACAATTTCCCCCGTTCTTTAAAACATTTGGATTTTTGTTATTTTTGACGGTTGTACAGTGGACCCTCCAGATACGAATTAAATTCATTCCGGGGGTCCATACTTAACCTGAAAAGTACATAACTGGAAGCACCGCTTCTGCGTATGCACGTGGCACAATAGAGCATTTATGCACATGCACGCGCGGCGAAACCCAGAAGTCTACAGTTCCGGGTTTGCCATGTTCGCAACCTGAAAGTTACGTAACTCGAGGGTCCACTGTATACAGAAAGGCAGTGTCACCATACCACAGCTATTTTTAGCAATATATTTCCATGAGCCCCAATCTAGTGCTGATTATAGTGTTCGACCCATGTGTGAAATGTGAGAAGGGGTTGCATTTCTTTAAAAAGGGGGGGGGGTAAAGGACCCCTGGCAGTTGTCCAGTCACAGATGACTCTGGGGTTGCGGTGCTCATCTCACTTTACAGGCCGAGGGAGCTGGCGTTTGTCCGCGGACAATTTTTCCGGGTCATGTGGCCAGCATGACTAAGCCGCTTCTGGTGAAACCAGAGCAGCGCACGGAAACGACATTTACCTTCCTGCCGGAGTGGTACCTATTTATGTACTTGCACTTTTTGGCATGCTTTCGAACTGCTAGGTTGGCAGGAGCTGGGACCGAGCAACGGGAACTCACCAAGTCGCCGGGATTCGAACTGCCAACCTTCTGATCGGCAAGCCCAAGAGCCTCAGTGGCTGAGACCACAGATCCACCCACGTTTCTTATTTGCTGCTAATTGCCTCTTCTCGGCTTACTATCCTACCATAGTTCACGACGCATCCCTTTTCTCCCAGAGTCCTCTGCAAAATTCAGCAATAGTGTGAGACACTTCGCTTACTATCTTCCAGAAGGGAGACTTCAATGTTATGCTGAGATTTGAAGCTCAGCAGAACAGAAAGGTATTTGAGCATACAACCTGCTCCTAGGCTCAGTACAGTATAATAGGCTTTCTTTCACCTTTCGTCACCTGAGTCAGGAACGGAAGTCATATTGTGCTGAGCAGGGTCTGCACTAAAGGACCAGGTGCGGTTGCCTCTGGTGTGTAGATTTGGAGGCCTGCTTTCAAAGAATAAACAAAAACTGAAAACTGATGAAATGGCATTAGATGGGAATCTCCACTTACGCAGGGGTTCCATTCCTGGCCGCCACTGTACAACCTGCTGGGACACACACCCAGGGTGGATTTGATTTAAATCAAATCAATTTAAATCACAATTTAAATCACTAGTCAGTGATTACAGGAAGACTCATTCTTGCTGGTGTAATCTTAATATTTACAACCAGATAAAGGTTTCATTTTTGGAATAATAACTTTTCAGAGTAGTTTTTACAGTTATATATCAAAATTTACTGATTTGGTTATACTATTAGAAATACATAGACCGATAATTATGAAATTATTGTGAGGTTTAATAAGTTAAGTTTATATTTGGACAACTTTTCTGCTATACTTTATTGGAAGGAGAATTTCCTTAATAACAATTTAGACAATTTATTTAGCTAAAACAATAACATTATAGCATATGTATCCATGTTTGTTAACTGATGTGTTTAAACAATTTAAAACAAAAACTTTAAGCACATATGAAAAATTTAAAACAAATCCTTATTTTCTGATGAATAGCCTTTGGACTATAATGTAACTTAAATAGAAAACTATCTTTAGAAAGATTTTTTCCTCCAAAAGCATTTTATTTTAAAAATACAATTTAAATAAATAAATAAATAAATAAATCATTGATTTTTATCCACCCTGCACATGCCAATGGGGAGTTACCCATTCAACCCCTGCCCCCTTTGGCTCCAAGAATGACACATGTGTCAATGGGAGCACGCATGCTGATCACGCATAGGTGTGCTCCTGTATGTAGCCTCCTAGCTCTTCACAGCTTCTGCTTGTTTCAGTAGTGCTAGAACAGCAAGCGTACTATGAGACAATACAGGAAGATTGTTTATGCTGCCTTTTGAACCTTATTTTTAAAGTTATAGTTCTGCCGCTAGTCATTCATTTAATTTGCTTTTATTGATTCCCTCCCCACCTTTTGTTTTTGCAAGAAGTGGGATATGTTAGGTTCAGCTACTGGCACAAGGTCACTCACATATCTATGAGCCAGAACATGAATCTGCTTTAGATAATATACAATCATAAGTCTATGTATTATGGGAGTGGGATATCCCATTTGCCCAAGTTTAAAATATAGCACATCTGGTACTGATATAATCATACACAGGAGCACAATTTGTTGTTAGTACACAGGAAACAGATAACCATCTTGGTATCATGGGTGGTATTCAAGTAAGTTTGAGTAAGACCCATTGAAATTAATGCAACTAAATTTCATTTATTAACTTTTGGTGTTCTACTCTTTGAAATGCTTACTTCAATACTGCCCATTATATGCAGGATTTGGCAAAACTATCTAGTTTGCAAAGCGCCTGGGTAAGACAGAGGTTAACACTTTGTATGCAAATTCAGTATTATGAAATAATGATATTTGGAAAATAGCGTTTTGAGGTATGCATATAAATCTAATTTCCCTTCACCTTTTGTGTTCTCTCTCTCTCTCTCTCTCTTACACACACACACACACACACACACACACACACACACACACTCAACATTGCAAGAAAGTTAGAATATCTTTGCTGGGTCAGACAAAAGTTCCATCTTGTCTAGCATCCTGTTTCGCATAGTGACTGACCCCTTGCCTTTCAAGAAGCCTCAAGTGTGACATTTATTTCCTCTCTCTTGTCTTTCCTGTGGTTGCAACTGTATTTATTGGCATAGTTCCTCTGACTATTAAGGTTCAGTTATAACCATCATGGCTAATATTGATTGATAGACCAATGCTCCATCACTTTGTGTAATTAACGCCTTCTCAGACAGTATCCATCACTACATCTTACTGTACCAGTAAATTCTATAATTAAGCATTGTGTGAAGAAGCATTCTATTATTGTCTGTTTTGAATTTGCTATCCATTTTAATTGAGTGACTCAGAATGAAACTATGTCTCTCAGAAATAGGTACTTCCTTAATACCATGTATCATTTTTAAGATGTATCCTCAACACCATGTTTCATTTTTTATGTTTTCCCCTCTAAATGTTTCCTCCAAAAGCTCAACAGACCCTTTAATCTACTTTGCAGGTTCCAACCCCTTGATTTTCTTTCCCCCCTAATAATTGCTAATATGAAACTTGCCATTTTGAAAAAAAACACTGTTGCCTACTGCAGCACCAAATATCTCTTTCCTGGTTAGTCAATGAGATGCCAGATTTCATTGATATATTTGTAGTTAGTATCTTTTGCCCCAGTGTACATAACTTTATGGTTACTTTAACTGAACCTAAGTTGTCATTTTCTTGGCTTTTTACCAATTTACTTAGCTCTTCGGCAATCTCCCCATTCTTCAAAAATCCCTTTACGTATTCCTTTTGTCATCTCAACAGTTTTGACCCCCTTTCTAACTGGTTTAGTGCCTCTGGTATATTTAAATACTGTAACTGTTTACTGCTTGTCTTAATGTATCTAGCAATATGCTTTTAATTCCCTTTTTCTTGCTTTCTGTACTGTCAGCTTACACTTGTTTTGCCACAGTCTGCGAAGCTCTGCTTCTTGAGCAGCCTTTTAAAAATAAAAAGCTGTCACAGCATTTTGTGATTATTTTCTCTGCACAATGGTGGATAAATCTTGTTAGTTTTTGTTACTCATCCATTTTCTGCTATGTTTCTATGATAGCTTCTTATCCACTCAACTAATACTCACTTTATCCAGAAAGAATAATATACACAAAGTTGTCAATGAGATTGATAGCAAAGCTATAGAGATCAAGCCATAGAATAAGAATGGGCAACCTGTGCCCCTCCAGATGTTGCTGATCCAGTGTGGTGTAGTGGTTAGAGCATCCCACCTTTTTCTCCAAGGAGTACATGGTTTGCCCCCTTCCTGAATTAATCCCTACAACGATCCTGTGAGGTAGATTAAGAGGCTGTGAGTGGCCTCATGACTGAGTGGGGATTTGAACCCCTAACACTCTAACCACTAAACCACACTGGCTTCCTAGCAGAGTAGTTCTGCTATGGAGCGGCTATATAAATTAAGTAGAGAATAAATAAATACAGGGAAAGCAAAATGTCACTTAGAGATCTGAAATATTTTTTTGTTTACTTTGAATTTGTCTTATTTTGGATGGTTTTATTAGATGTTTTAATGTGTTGTAAACTGCTTTGATATTTTTTCTTTAACATATAAAGTGGTATAGAAATAATGATGATGATGATGATGATGTAATTGGGAGAAAGATGCTTAGAAATTCTGTTGTGGCAACTTTAACCTAGGTTTGGCAATTAGCTTATATGTCTGAGTTTCTAACACTGCTTTTGAGATAATATCTATCCTACTGCTTTCCACACCTATCCTTGAGAAAGTGCTTCTTGATCTGACTAAATCAACTAATCCAGTGGTTTTCAACCAGTGTGCCATGGCACCCAGTGGTGGCTAGAATGATGTTCAGGGGTGCCGTGGGCAACACTGGCCTCTGTCGCTCTTTCCTTCCCTCCCTTCCTCCGATGTCCTCTCACATCTCTGCCCCCCAAAGGCTTGCACAGCTGTTTGTTGCAGCAGCCCTGGCTACAAGCTCCCCAGGCGAATGATGCCTTTGGGGCTGGCCAGTGGGTGCTTCCCAGACCTCTGTGGGGCAGTGTTAGGAGGCACCTCTCTTTGGGGTGGGGGGGCAGCTCAGAGACCAGGAGCGGCAGCTGCAGCTGGCCAGAGGTCTCCCAAGGAGAAGAGGGGAGGCTGAGGGAACACCCCCAAGGGAGGGTGTTCAAAAAGGGGTGAGGGGCTGCCAGCTCTGCAGGCAAGGGGTGATATTATTGTGCTCCTGAGCCCCACAGGGGTGCCGCAGAAAGAATGTAGTTGGCCAAGGGAGCCGTGGAGTCAAAAAGATTGGGAACCTCTGAACTAACCTGTTCTATATCAAGCAGTAGGAAAACACTACCATAATGTTAAGGGGGGAAACTCTCTTCAGTACAGGATGTGTCCTTGTATCTTTTGTAATATGTAGTTTAGAAACGGTGACCTTATAAACTGACACTCAAGTTTCAGTTTGAAAGCCCTCACAAAAGTCAGCTTGTGGGAGCTATGAGGATGATGGTGGCATTAGTAGGGCTACAGGGCTGGTGAGCGTTAAACCCAAAATTGGTTTGTTTTTACATATATTATATAGTTGTATTGGATATTTTTATTTTTCTGGTATGCTTTAAATAGTTTTTTTATATCCTCTTGTGCATGGCCCTGGGCTCCCTTGAGAGGAAGGGCAGTTCAGAAATGTAACTAACAAATACATAAAATAAATTGTTTACTCAAAAAAGGAAGCATGCATAAGTTTGCAACCTTAGATAATACAGCTTTTCATTCCAAGCAGCTGGTGAAACTGCCTCCAGTATGTAAGCCTCTGATAGAGCTGGGATCGCTGACTTGTGCAAGCTTAAAACATTTACTATTTTCCCTTGATGTTAAAATAATACAAACTTCTTGAACAGAGCTGAAGTGATAATTTCCATGCATCATGAAATGCAGGAAGATGGTTTCTCGGTAGTGGCGCCCTCCCTGTGGAATGCCCTCCCTTCAGATGTCAAGGAGATAAATAATTACACAACTTTTAGAGGACATCTGAAGGCAGCCCTGTATCGGGAAGATTTTAACTTAATGTTTTTAATATGTTTTTAGATGTGCTATAAGCAGCCCAGAGTGGCTAGGGAAACCTAGTCAGATGGGCAGGGTATTATTATTATTATTATTATTATTATTAGCCTGCTCTTCCTTCTAGTTAAGGCCAACCCACTAGTGGAAAAGAGGGGCAGTGATAGCTGTCCTGTCCTCTTCCTGTCCCTTGGGCCTCCCCCTCCTAATATCTCTCTCCATTTACATCCATCTGGGCTCACCAAGCATCAGTATCAGCTGCCTTCTCTGGCAATTTGTCACTCATACATATAGCAAGAATGGACCTGTCACACAACCTGCCTATGGGCCAGAAATTCCCCAAGCTAATTCTAGGTAGCTGAAAGTTCTATATCCCAACATAAACTATTTGCATACTTGGCTGAGACACATTTGTCACCATTTGAAAATGCAGCAGAGAAATATAGCCAGTTTCATGTGATGCATTGATTTGTTTAAAACATAAAGAAATGGATCAAAATTAGAATCCTTTTGTACTTTTAGGAACTTGTGATGTCACTTTTCAGTGGATTAAATGTTTCTGGCCCTAGTAGCTTTTAATAAAGCTGTGTTTTTAGAGTTCCAGAGAAACTATTCAAATATTTAATAGATGAGCAAAATGCTTTCATTGTCATTTTATTCTCCTTCCAAGGCCAGTAAAGTAGCTAAAACTACCTGGTTTTACAAGCAAAGAGATGGAAAGCAGGACTAATTAGAACAGCTAAAACCTTCCTGAAATAAATTATCTACAAAATATGTTATAAACAGTGTTGATGCAGTATGGCATAATTAAGTTTTGATTAGTGCTTGTACAGAATAATCTAATTGCATTAATGCAACTACCCATGACCTCTGTGTGTAGACAAAGCTTCCAAGCTAGAAGCTCATTATCAACATTTTCTATACATTCTTGTAACTTACACCTTCAGTGAGCAATAAGACAACATAGCAGCACAAAGATAGGCCTGGTTCACACATAATGCTAAACCATGGTTTAAGCATACTTAATCCATCACAAGTTACCCATGAGTTCTCCTATGACATGCATGTACAACACGTCAGTTGTGATCAACCAGTTGATCGCAGGGTCTTTCTCTGCAACTTTGGATGCAGCGGCTTCCGCTGCCAGTCTCCACGGTGATTTAAGCATCTTGTCCTCCACCTCTTTCTCGAGCCGAGCCTCCTTCCTCCAAAGCCGACTTGCCTTCCTTCCCGTTCTGTTTTGCGCTCTCGGGGGTTAGACCTGCAGTGCCCTGAGGGACGGCTGGAGTGTTTGTGTGTGTGTGAAGGGGAGGTGTTCCCATGGGTACTAACTTAGTGGCGAGCGGCATAACATGTTTGGACTCCAGCTGGTCAAGGCTCTGACTTCCCCCTGGCTGAGGATCTGGGGAGTGCCTCTCCTTACCTGCTAGAGAGGGGAAGGTGGTCTCCATTCCTGCTGCTCACGTTGATCTGGCCACCGTGTGTTTAGGGAGAGAGAGAACAGGCTCCTCAGAAAGAGAACTTTTGCCTCCCTTTCCTCCCCCCCCCTTAAACTCCCCCCTCCCACGTCCAGTTAGCTACCTCCTTCCACACATGCACCCTGCTCGAGTGTGATGCACAAGGCAGACCAGTTTGGCCTGGAGGGGGTCTAAAATAAACACAACAAGTACACACGTGTTAAGGGGCAAGCGGGCAGGGAGAGTGTGTTTAAGTTGAAGAATGACAATGTGGTAGATCACTGCCAATTTTTTATACTGGTTAGTAGATCAAAACCTACTTGAAATTGGGCATTCCTCTTCTATGATAAAGCAAAGCATGACTTGTTTCCCCAAAGTGTTTTCTTTCCCAGGTGCTCTTGCATTCCTTTCTAGTTTGTTGATAGTCAAGCAAACCACAATGAAGGAAGGGTGCTGGATTTGCATGTAACACCAAGCCAAAGTTAAACTAAACTGAGGTTTGTAAGCCAACAATGAACTCTGGTTTCACATTGCAGTTTGCTGGCAGAAAACAAACCATTGTTAAACTGTAGGGCAAGACTTGTACATTTTTAACTATGGCTTAGCATTATGTGCAAACCAAGTCATAAGGTAGTGAAATAGCCATCACCTGCGATAGATGCTTGTTTAATCTGCAGTATAATTGGCCTGGCTTCTATAAGCAGGCAGGAATAAGCATGGATTGGATAAGCAAGTATTAGATGACAATGTCACAGGGAATAATGCCTCCCCCCCCCCTTGCAGGTTCAACTGTTATTGCTGAAACTTGCATAAATGAAAAACAAATGACATGTCCACACATTGCTTATTTAAGGGATTACTTGTGATGTTTCTGCACATCTCATATCTAAAGTACATGTTAACTTATGAATTCCTTAACACACACACCCCATCTTCTTCACATGACTAGCACACATATCATTAGAGATACTGAAATGAGTGCTATTGGAGCAGGAGAGAAAACCGTATGAATGGGCACTTTGAGAGATTGAATCAAGGGGCACATTTTTTTCAACCCAACCCTAAAAATACTAATGTGGGCCAGTCTAAATGGTATGGCTTCATGTGTAGGCTTCTGCACATTATTTTCCTTTAGGAGCTCTCCATGCAGTAGACATATTATTTGAATGTCCTTATGGTGGGTATATTTCCAATGTAATCCTTACTAAAAATGGAAAGGTTTAATTCAAACCATTCAGGCACATACGTACCATCTTTTAACAAAGTTTACTGTTTAAATGTGTGTTGTATTAAAGGGAGAAACTAATTATTCAAATATGAAACAAATTAAACCATAACATTTGGTTTTCTCTTATTTCCTAAATGGCTTAAATAGCATTCATTGTATTTTTATTTTCACTAAACTAGCAAAAATGTTATGTCCTGGGATGAGTGCAGAATGCTTTAGTGATGAAGCAGATTTTTTTTTTATGGCTTAACACTAAAAAGTCATTGCTAATGTGCTATAAAATACTGTTTAAATAGAGATACTATCATTATTAAATTACAGCTGATGACCTCCAGTTGCCTCATCTGCCTTATTCAAAGATAATAGACACACAGAAGCTGTGTTTTAATTATCACCTAATATTTGTTCTAAATTAATTTCAGTGCTGTTGGGCTGAATCTGCAATGATGAAGCAATTAAAACCATTATCTGGTCATTCAAAGTATCAGCCTTCTAGTTAAACTCAATAGTATGTGATCTTTCTGGGAGTTAATGCCTAATGTAATGAGCTAAACATTACCAGAAAACTTTTAAAGAAAATGTTAAATAATTCCATAGAAATTGTGCTGCACTCTGATGTTTTGAGGTACTATGAATGATTAAATCTGTGCTGTGAATCATAAATTATGATTTATCCTGAAAATTTGTGTCAAGTGAAGTGCCGTGATCCATGGAGGGGACATGTTTTTCCCTCTCCATGACTTTCAATTTTGTTTTTTGTGGGCGAGGGGAGGAAATGTGAAGAAACACTCATCAAAACCGCTATGCATTATTTTCTCTTTTGAAATTAATTGATTGCTTTTAGGACAAAATTTCAACTACACGTTGAAAATTTCAACTACACGTTGTATGAAGATTTTTATGTGGAACAGTTTCATAGCATTTGAGAATGATATTCTCTGTCCCAATAGTATATACACATGTGTAATACATATAAAACTTAAAAGCAAGATTCAGTACAAGAGGGTGCTGCTACCTCTATGCAAGGAATATATAGGCCCCATACTTCTTAACTATTGCCTACCTTCTTTTTGTGACTTCATTGTAGTCTGCATCTGCTGTCTGTTGCTTAAGCAAAATTAAGGTTTCAGTCCTAGAGATGCTTACCTGGGAGTAAGTCCCACTAAACCATTGGTGTTAATTTTGGAGTAGACATGTATAGGACTACACAGTTAAGTCATTTATACCTTTGAGGTTGCAAGCCTATGGATACTTAAGCAAGCACTGCTAAATTACTTATGAGCATACATTGCTTTAGGACTGCCCTGCAAATTTCATTTGTAACTTAGTGTTGTACTAGCCAGTATACAGTTGTACCTTGGAAGCCGAACGCCTTGGCTCCCGAACAAATTGGCTTCTGAACACCCCGTCGCAGGGATTCAAACTGCCGACCATTCAACTGGCAAGCTCAAGCAGCACAGTGGTTTAACCCACAGTGTCACCCGCGTCACTAACTGTATTAGCAATGCATTCAACATTAAAACATTAAAATAAAGTTTAGTACAGCCTCTATTAATATAATAATAATAATAATAATTTTTTATTTATACCCCGCCCTCCCCAGCCAAGGCCGGGCTCAGAGCGGCTTACAAGCAATAATAAAAACAAGATGAGTGATTACAACCTAAAAACAAAAATAAAATACAACATTAAAATAATGGAACATTAAAATATTAAAATGGAGCCTCATTGCAGGAGAAGGAAAAGAAAAAAGAAAAAGGGGGCGGAGGGAATCAAATTGGCTCCAATCCAAAGGCCAGGCGGAACAACTCTGTCTTACAGGCCCTGCGGAAAGAGATCAGATCCTGCAGGGCCCTGGTCTCATGAGACAGAGCGTTCCACCAAGTTGGGGCCAGTGCTGAAAAGGCCCTGGCTCTGGTTGAAGCCAATCTAACTTCCTTAGGGCCTGGGACCACTAGGGTGTTGTTATTTATGGACCTTGAGGCTCTCCGTGGGGCATACCAGGCGAGGCGGTCCCGTAGGTACGAGGGTCCTAGGCCGTGATGGGCTTTAAAGGTCAAAAGCAGCACCTTAAATCTGACCCTGTACTCCACCGGGAGCCAGTGCAGCTTGAAAAGCACTGGATGAATATGCTCCCATGGCAGAGACGCTGTGAGGAGCCTCGCTGCAGCATTCTGTACCCGCTGGAGTTTCTGGGACAGCTTCAAGGGCAGCCCCGCGTAGAGCGAGTTACAGTAGTCAAGCCTGGAGATGACTGTCGCATGGATCACTGTGGCCAGGTCGGGGCGGGAAAGGTAAGGGACCAACTGCTTGATGCGGCGAAGGTGGAAAAATGTCGCCTTGGCTGTTGCTGTGACTTGCGCCTCCATGGAAAGGGAGGCGTCAAGGATTACACCCAAACTCTTAACGGAAGGCAATGGCACTAATTGGGCCCCCGCAAGAGAAGGGAGTTGGTCCCTCATCCCCATGCTATCCCGACCTAGCCATAGAACCTCTGTCTTCGAAGGATTTAGTTTCAATCGGCTCCCACGAAACCATCCAGCCACAGCTTCCAAGCATCTGGTCAGTGTGTAAGGGGCCGAGTTGGTGTGGCCATCCATCAGTAGATAGAGCTGAGTGTCATCAGCATATTGATGACAGCCCAGCCCAAAGCTCCGGATAATCTGGGCAAGGTGAATTACAGTTCACCCCCCAAAAAAGTGACCTTGTTGAAACCATAGATGTTACTCCACCCATCACCTTGAGTATTTTGTCAATTGATACCTACAACTACTTTCACTTACAATGTTTCTTTTATCACTGGAAAGTTGTTCCAGTCAGTGGATTTGTCACTGAAAGTATTCCCACCTCACCTATGTTTGTGAAGTGGCTACATCTAATGCACACAAGCAGGTGGACACTTCCCCTTTGACTCAGGGCTCTCCTTTGCACACTTAAATGCCACAACACCTGACCCAACCCAACAGTTGCACAATGGTGGTGCCAGGAACTGCTGCTATTCCTGTTCATACTTCCTCTTTGCAGCAACCATCCCATTGGCATTCCTAGTGCTTCACATGCCTTCTGAAGACCTATGAACCTCAGGGCTTGCATGACCAAGAAGCATGTCTCTGTCATCCTGGCACTGGGACTATTACTCCCTGCTCTATTAATTTCTGTGTTGAAACAAGTCTATATCTTTGTTGCCAGGGCAACAGGGCAGAAGTCTTCTGTTGTGGCTTTGATGCCCATTCAACCAACTGAGTCACTCTGTTCTGCTGCAGTGGTTGCTGCCACACTTCACAAAGGGGTGTGTGTGTGTATGAAGGGAGGAATTATGAAAGCCCCTGAATTAATATAGCTCAGTGTTATTCAGTCAGGTTTTAATGTTCTTTCAGTTAATGTTAACTTTCAGTTAAGTTACAGAATCTTTGCAGCAATTCGTTTTTCACAATTAATGTTTAAGAAAAGGCTGCCGGTAAGAAAGAAATGATTATGAAGAAGGTGCAAATACTTCAGGAGATGCTCATAATAGTAGCTCAGGCATTGTAAGTTATGAGAAGGGGCTGCAACTGAAGTACAATATTTCGGGCCAGAGTTAGCATTTCAGCATATACATTAATTAGGAGGAAAACCGGCGTAGTTGAAAAATTCATTTAGTAATGTTCCTTTGTCTGCTTTTTTTAAAAAAGTAGAATGCACTGTTACTTCAAAAAACAGACTCCACCCAAAGTGGTTATTTTGTATGTGCCTTGTTTCAGTGTTGGTTTTTAGCATGTGTAGCGAGCGAGCGAGAGACTGTATCTGTATCTGTCTGTATACTGTATCTGTATACTGTATATATGAGTGAGAGAACAGGTTTGTTATAAGAAAAGTTAACATGACATTAAAACTGCAAAAATTGTGGGTTTATTTTCACACTTTGTCAGGGACTCGCAGGACAGTGATGGGTGTGCACCAGGAGAAGAGGGACTGGAGTCAGACTCAGGAGAGCGGGGCAGTGATTTGTGGGGAACTGTACTGGCCAGGAGACAAGAGTTGGAGGCAGGGGAAACTTCAGAGATGGAAGGTGGAGCACAGGATGGGTTGGAAGAAAAGGATGAAGAGGCAAGTCAGGCAAGTGAGGGGACAGGTGCTTGCCCACCCTCTTCTGCACCACTGTCCCAGAACGAACAGGCTGAAAAGGGCTGAACAGAGAAAATTTTCATGTAGGCTCAGTCTTCAGCTGTGTGTGCACAGTCTATTGTAGGAAGGTACATAAAACTGGTAGAAGGGGAGTGGTCCCCTGTTGCTGCAACTGCTCCCTAGACCACAGACCTGGGAATAACAGACCACATGCTTGATTGATGTGTGCATATATCCAGAGCTGCAGAAACGGCTGTAAGTGCTATCTTGGACAATAAAGAGTTAACTATCTGCCATTCCTTCCCCCCTTTGACACAGTTAGGGGGCAAAATATTTTATTTGTTTGTTTAGTAAAAAAATATTTGTATACTGCTGTGTTATAAAATATCACAGTGTTTGCAATAATGTAAAAGCATAAAGCCAGACAATAAAATCATAAAAGCTTGGAAACAGATTAAAATCAAATAAAGGGCAGCAGTTGAAGAAGGAGCAAAAAGGGTTTTCTTGTGTGTGTGTGTTTCTTGTGGCTGATTAGCTCTTTTCCCTGTGTAAAGGTCAGAGGGGGCAAGGTTTCTGTTGAGGCAGGGGATTAGCTGTGGGAGGAGCTTCTCAGAGTTTGTAGGGCAGCAGTTGAAGAAGGAGCAAAAAGGGTTTTCTTGTGTGTGTGTGTTTCTTGTGGCTGATTAGCTCTTTTCCCTGTGTAAAGGTCAGAGGGGGCAGGGTTTCTGTTGAGGCAGGGGATTAGCTGTGGGAGGAGCTTCTCAGAGTTTGTAGGGCAGCAGTTGAAGAAGGAGCAAAAAGGGTTTTCTTGTGTGTGTGTGTTTCTTGTGGCTGATTAGCTCTTTTCCCTGTGTAAAGGTCAGAGGGGGCAGGGTTTCTGTTGAGGCAGGGGATTAGCTGTGGGAGGAGCTTCTCAGAGTTTGTAGGGCAGCAGTTGAAGAAGGAGCAAAAAGGGTTTTCTTGTGTGTGTGTGTTTCTTGTGGCTGATTAGCTCTTTTCCCTGTGTAAAGGTCAGAGGGGGCAGGGTTTCTGTTGAGGCAGGGGATTAGCTGTGGGAGGAGCTTCTCAGAGTTTGTAGGGCAGCAGTTGAAGAAGGAGCAAAAAGGGTTTTCTTGTGTGTGTGTGTTTCTTGTGGCTGATTAGCTCTTTTCCCTGTGTAAAGGTCAGAGGGGGCAGGGTTTCTGTTGAGGCAGGGGATTAGCTGTGGGAGGAGCTTCTCAGAGTTTGTAGGGCAGCAGTTGAAGAAGGAGCAAAAAGGGTTTTCTTGTGTGTGTGTGTTTCTTGTGGCTGATTAGCTCTTTTCCCTGTGTAAAGGTCAGAGGGGGCAGGGTTTCTGTTGAGGCAGGGGATTAGCTGTGGGAGGAGCTTCTCAGAGTTTGTAGGGCAGCAGTTGAAGAAGGAGCAAAAAGGGTTTTCTTGTGTGTGTGTGTTTCTTGTGGCTGATTAGCTCTTTTCCCTGTGTAAAGGTCAGAGGGGGCAGGGTTTCTGTTGAGGCAGGGGATTAGCTGTGGGAGGAGCTTCTCAGAGTTTGTAGGGCAGCAGTTGAAGAAGGAGCAAAAAGGGTTTTCTTGTGTGTGTGTGTTTCTTGTGGCTGATTAGCTCTTTTCCCTGTGTAAAGGTCAGAGGGGGCAGGGTTTCTGTTGAGGCAGGGGATTAGCTGTGGGAGGAGCTTCTCAGAGTTTGTAGGGCAGCAGTTGAAGAAGGAGCAAAAAGGGTTTTCTTGTGTGTGTGTGTTTCTTGTGGCTGATTAGCTCTTTTCCCTGTGTAAAGGTCAGAGGGGGCAGGGTTTCTGTTGAGGCAGGGGATTAGCTGTGGGAGGAGCTTATCAGAGTTTGTAGGGCAGCGGCGCGCGCCTAGTGGCGCGCGCAGTTATATCCATCTTTTAGATTTAGGGGAGCTAGTCTCAAACGTTTGTTGGGGGAGACCTAGGTTTTTTTTTGTGGGCGAAGTTATTTGTCCTGTCTTCAAGCTTTTTATGATGGAGGACCTCTGTAGCCACCCCCAACAACACGATCTCAAGATGGAAGGGGAGGGAACAGCTGCAGTCGCCTGCGATTCCTGCGCAATGTTTGCCATCTTGCCAAAGGTTGCAGGCAGCTTCACCTGCAGCAATTGCATGTTGATTGCCCTTTTAAAAGACAAAGTCCAGCAACTGGAGGAACGTGTAGCTACGCTCCAAAGAATTAGAGAGCTGGAGCTCTTCTTGGAAGCAACAGAGCACACCGTCCCCACCAAGGAGGAGACAGGGGACTCCCCTGAGAAGGAGGCTAGTTCATCAACACAGGAGCCAGATATATGGAGAAACGTGACTCAAAGAAGTAGGAGGCCCAGGGTTCACTCTGATTGTTTAGAAATACACAATCGCTTTGAGGTCCTCTCCCCTAGCATGGAAGACGAAGAGCAGACTCCATTTGAGGATCTCTCCCTCATTACAGTCGATCAGGTATATGAAGACGAGCAGCAAAGTCAGTCCTCAGGGAATGTGCAGGCGACCTTGGAACGGACAGCTCACGGAAGAACCCCGACCAAACCCAAGAGGAGGCGTGTAGTGGTGATAGGGGATTCCCTACTGAGGGGAACAGAAGCAGTGATCTGTGGGCCTGACAAGATGTCTCGGGAAGTGTGCTGTCTCCCCGGGGCTAAGATCCAAGATGTAACTGAACGACTGCAAGGAATCATAAAACCCACTGACAAATACCCCTTCCTCTTGGTTCATGTGGGAACCAATGACACTGCAAGCAATAGCCTCCAGAAGATCAAAAGAGACTACGAGGCTCTCGGCAGGAAATTGAAGCAACTAAATGCACAAATTGTCATCTCGTCTGTCCTCCCAGTTGAACGACGTGGCCCAGGGAGAGAGGGGAAAATAGTGGAAGTGAACAGCTGGCTTCGCAAATGGTGTAAACAGGAACGGTTTGGATTCTTAGATCACGGACTGCAGTTTCTTGAAGATGGACTTCTGGCAAGTGATGGGCTGCACCTCACAACGGTTGGGAGGAATGTTTTTGCCAAAAATCTCAGAAACCTCATCAGGAGGGCTTTAAACTGACTAATGTGGGGGAGGGAGACAGTGCTCCTGAAGGTAGGAGTCTATCAATTAATGAAGATGATCATCCAAATGTCATAGACCAAATGGAGCAAACAGCACGCGGACCTAGTGGTGGGAGGAAAAAATCCTTAAATAAGAGACACGGGGGAATGATTAATGGACTTCAATGTCTGTACACTAATGCGCAAAGCATGGGAAAAAAACAAGATGAGCTTGAGCTCTTGGTACAGCAAACTAAATATGACATAATAGGCATCACTGAAACCTGGTGGGATAAGTCCCACGATTGGAATGTAATAATGGGGGGATACAATCTATTTCAGAGAAACAGACCAGACAAGAAAGGAGGAGGAGTGGCGTTATATGTCAGGGATGTGTATACCTGTGAAGAGATCCAAGATTTAGAACCTCAAAGCCAATGTGAGAGCATTTGGGTCAAAATTAAGGGAGAGAAGAATAACAGAGACCTCATTGTGGGAGTTTACTATAGACCCCCAAGCCAAACGGAGGACATAGATGATGCCTTCCTGGAACAGATGGCCAAGCATGCAAAAGGAAGGGAGATAGTAGTAATGGGGGACTTCAATTACCCGGATATTTGTTGGACGTCAAACTCAGCCAAGAGCATAAGGTCAAACAGATTCCTCACTGGCCTTGCAGACAACTTCATTGTCCAGAAAGTGGGAGAAGCAACAAGAGGAACAGCCATTTTAGATCTGGTCCTAACCAATGTTGATGACCTGGTTAGTGGGGTAGAAGTGGAAGGATCATTAGGCGCGAGTGATCATGCTCTTCTGAAGTTTACTATACAGCGGAAAGGAGCAGCCAAGCATACTAGGACTCAATTTCTTGACTTTAAGAAAGCCGACTTCATAAAACTTAGGGAAGTGCTGGGTGAGATCCCATGGACAGCAATACTAAAAGGAAAGGGAGTTCATGATGGCTGGGAGTTTGTTAAGAGGGAGATAGTAAAAGCACAACGTCAGGCAATACCAATGAGACGGAAACATGGAAGGTGCCTAAAGAAGCCAGGGTGGCTATCTAAAGAACTTTTAACTGAATTAAGATTAAAAAAGGATGTGTACAAAAAATGGAAAAGGGGGGAAACCACCAAAGAGGAATTCAAACAAATAGCCAGCACGTGTAGACACAAAGTCAGAAAAGCTAAAGCACAGAATGAACTCAGGCTTGCTAGAGAGGTTAAAAGCAACAAAAAAGGCTTTTATGGGTATGTTCGTAGCAAAAGGAAGAACAAAGAAACAGTGGGGTCACTCAGAGGAGAAGATGGTGAAATGCAAACAGGGGACACAGAAAGGGCTGAACTCCTCAATGCCTTCTTTGCCTCAGTCTTCTCCGATAAAGAAAACAATGCCCGACCTGAAGAATTTGGAGCAAATGATTCAGCAAAGGAAACACAGCCCAGAATAACTAAGGAGACAGTACAAGAATATTTGGCTAGTTTAGATGTATTCAAGTCTCCAGGGCCAGATGAACTGCATCCAAGAGTATTAAAAGAACTGGCAGATGTGATCTCAGAACCACTGGCAGTCATCTTCGAGAAATCCTGGAGAACAGGCGAAGTCCCGGCAGACTGGAGGAGGGCAAATGTTGTCCCTATTTTCAAAAAGGGGAAAAGAGAGGACCCAAATAATTACCGCCCAGTCAGTCTGACATCAATAGCAGGGAAGATTCTGGAGCAGATCATTAAGCAAACAGTCTGTGAGCACCTAGAAAGGAATGCTGTGATCACCAATAGTCAGCATGGATTTCTGAAAAATAAGTCATGTCAGACTAACCTGATCTCATTTTTTGACAGAATTACAAGCCTGGTAGATGAAGGGAACTCAGTGGATATAGCCTACCTTGATTTCAGTAAGGCATTTGACAAGGTGCCCCATGATATTCTTGTAAAGAAGCTGGTAAAATGCGGTCTTGACTCTGCTACCACTCAGTGGATTTGTAACTGGCTGACTGACCGAACCCAAAGGGTGCTCATCAATGGTTCCTCTTCATCCTGGAGAAGAGTGACTAGTGGGGTGCCACAGGGTTCTGTCTTGGGCCCGGTCTTATTTAACATCTTTATCAACGACTTGGATGATGGACTCAAGGGCATCCTGATCAAATTTGCAGATGACACCAAACTGGGAGGGGTGGCTAACACCCCAGAGGACAGGATCACACTTCAAAACGACCTTGACAGATTAGAGAACTGGGCAAAAACAAACAAAATGAATTTTAACAGGGAGAAATGTAAAGTATTGCACTTGGGCAAAAAAAATGAGAGGCACAAATACAAGATGGGTGACACCTGGCTTGAGAGCAGTACATGTGAAAAGGATCTAGGAGTCTTGGTTGACCACAAACTTGACATGAGCCAACAGTGTGACGCGGCAGCTAAAAAAGCCAATGCAATTCTGGGCTGCATCAATAGGAGTATAGCATCTAGATCAAGGGAAGTAATAGTGCCACTGTATTCTGCTCTGGTCAGACCACACCTGGAGTACTGTGTCCAGTTCTGGGCACCACAATTCAAGAAGGACACTGACAAACTGGAACGTGTCCAGAGGAGGGCAACCAAAATGGTCAAAGGCCTGGAAACGATGCCTTATGAGGAACGGCTAAGGGAGCTGGGCATGTTTAGCCTGGAGAAGAGGAGGTTAAGGGGTGATATGATAGCCATGTTCAAATATATAAAAGGATGTCACATAGAGGAGGGAGAAAGGTTGTTTTCTGCTGCTCCAGAGAAGCGAACACGGAGCAATGGATCCAAACTACAAGAAAGAAGATTCCACCTAAACATTAGGAAGAACTTCCTGACAGTAAGAGCTGTTCGACAGTGGAATTTGCTGCCAAGGAGTGTGGTGGAGTCTCCTACTTTGGAGGTCTTTAAGCAGAGGCTTGACAACCATATGTCAGGAGTGCTCTGATGGTGTTTCCTGCTTGGCAGGGGGTTGGACTCGATGGCCCTTGTGGTCTCTTCCAACTCTATGATTCTATGATTCTATGATTCTATGAAAAATTAGAAACAGACACCAATGGAACATTGTGGGGGAATATACGCTTAATTGGCTGCATAGGCCTGGCAGAATAGAAAAGTTTTCAGCAGGCATTTAATAGTTGGCACAGAAGACACCTCTGAATTTCAATCGGCAAGGTGTTCCACAGGACTGGGTCGATGACACTAACGGCTTGATTTCTTATAGAATACAGTACGAAACGTGTGTGTGCATCCAAGTCTTAAACACACACTGAACCCTGTATAAAGGAGCAGAAATCTATTGTGGGATTAAGGGCTTTAGAGTGTGGTGTTCGGTTTCTTTGACTCAGGTGGGATACAATGGATGCTGACTATATTGGAGCACTGTTTGCACACATTTCAGTCACTGCTCAGGCTTAGTTTAAAGGGAAGCATATAGCTAAATGCTGAGGATCTGTAATAAAAGCAAACATTTGTTGTTGAGCTGTAAATCTGTTAAAGCTGCTCTTAAGAAGACTAAATAAATTATGCTTTTCCAGGCTCCCCTCAAAATGTGCCTGCCTGTGTGATGCCTATTAATACACATACAAAGAATGCAAAGGGTTGCCAGAAATAGTGCATCCCTAAAACACCTTTTTATGCTGCAATAAATTATTGCTTGTCACTTTTATTTTACATATTTTAAAAAGTTCTACCCCACTTTTCACCACGTATTCCAAAGCAACTTACTGGGGGGGCGGGGGCGGTGGAACCATATAATATGCAAAAAATTAAGCATGCAACATTAGAGAGTAGAATATTAGAACGATATTCAAGGTGCAAGGGCCTCTTGAAATAAATCTGTTTTAGCTTTGTGACAGAAACTTAACAGTTTTATTGCATCATCAACATACACGACACTTTAAAAAGTAAGAAAAAAGTAAGATACCTAACCAGGTATACAGTTGAATAGCTGAGTAGGAAATGAAGATAGCCAGGTTTTTAAAAAATGCATTACATGTATTTAGGCTTTATTTCAACAGGGTGGTTCAAAGTATTTACTATATAATTAAGAAAAATATTATTAACATGTCTAAAATATATTTTTAAAATTAATATCACTGCAACTACCTTCCTAGATAATCCCATGTGGTATCGACTTTCTCTTTCTTCACATTTCTCACCGCAATCCATATTTTCTGCTGAACCTTAATTCTTATTTCCAACTATAACGAAGTTTGAATGTGCATTGTCTCTCTGTCTCTCCCTCCACTTTACCTGTGTCCTTTCTCACTGTTCCTTTTAAATTGTAAGCTCCTTTGGGACATAGAAGTTGCATGTATGTTGATGGTGGTACAGCCAAAATAATATTTTAAAAGATGAAGAACTGTATACATAATAAATGTGTATAAGTACTATACCAGCTGCACTGGCTCCCGGTGGAGTACAGGATCAGGTTTAAGGTGCTGGTTTTAACCTTTAAAGCCCTATACGGCCTAGGACCCTCGTACCTACGGGACCGCCTCTCCTGGTATGCCCCACAGAGAAACCTACGGTCTGCAAATAATAACACCCTCAAGGTCCCAGGCCTCAGAGAGGTTAGGCTGGCCTCAACTAGAGCCAGGGCCTTCTCGGCTGCGGCTCCAACCTGGTGGAATGCTCTGTCACAAGAGACTAGGGCCCTGCAGGACCTGACATCCTTCCGCAGGGCCTGCAAGACAGAGTTGTTCCGCCAGGCCTTTGGTCAGGGCGCAGCCTGACTCCCTCCTCTGGCAACCTGCACAGAATTTTGTTTAATCGGTTGCCATCAATTTGATTTTAACTAATTTTTATAATGAAATATTTTTAGAATGTGTTATTATTTGATTGTTTATTTGATTGTTGTTAGCCGCCCTGAGCCCGGCTCAGCTGGGGAGGGCGGGATATAAATAAAATTTATTATTATTATTATTATTAAGTAAGTTAAGAAATGTACTGTCCAGCAGTAATTTTCTTCAGAAGGTGTTTGTCACATTTGTGCAGCATTACCAAAGTCTTTACAAGCACTTGAACTTATAAATATATTCCTAGTTATTTTTCTGATCTTTGAACTCCCCCCCCCCTTTGAAAATAATCAATTCCTCTTCTAATGTGTGAAATATTATTATCTGTATTTTTCAGTGCATCTGCATTTGAAATCTTTAGTTCCTCTTTTTAATCTGTCCTTGTTTTTTCAAAGACTGTGTTTTTCTTTTCTTTCCCCCCCACTGCAACTGCTTAAATACTATAATCTTTTAAGAAATGCAATTTTCTCTTCGTATTTCTGACTCTGAGAAGTGTGGGAGGTTAATTGACTCTGCTGAATATACACTTGAAGTGGAACAAGTAGAAAGATGAGATGGGTCTTTTGCAACAGGGTATGTTCAGACGTTCCCCATGTGTTTTGCAGTTGCTGCCTTAGTAGGAGTCCTTATTTACTACAGCATGCAATAGGCTTTAAGGTTATTTCCTACATATGTGCACCCAAGCAGAGAATAGCAATAAATACAGAAGGTTTGGGACAGGAAGTATAATACAGTAGGAACATGATGCTAAGATAAGATCTGGATTCTGTTTTCCTGCTTGCAATTGGATGGTTGTCTTAACTTGGGCAAGTTTAAATAACTTTGGGTTCCACTAATATAAAACAGAACAAAATGACTTAGTAGTAATCCAGTTTACTAAGGCTGCAAAGTTATTTGAATGCAATAGCAGTAGTTGTCAACCTTTGGGGGCCTGTGGGCACATTTTGAATTTTGAAAGAGTGCTCCATCGCCTTAGGTTGCTTTTTTCTCTCCCATCTCCTAGGTCACTCCCCACTGTCCCCTTACCCCAACAGAGAGGGGGAAAGCAAAGAGATAGCCATTTGCTTTACCTGGAGCCCAGGTAAAAGTTAGATCCAGTAGAATTGAAATATGTCCTTGTTTAGAACCACAGTAGTCCTAGAATGCTTGGAAACACAGATCAATCAGTCAATCAATCAATCAATCATTTTATTTGTATGCCACCTTTCCAAAGTTAAACCCATGCTTAAGGCAGATTACAACATAATAAAACATAATTACAAACATAACAAAAGTAGTCACAAACACTAAAAACAGCAAAAAGCACACACAAACTTTGTATCAATAACAGCAACAACCCCACCCACCCCTCACAAAACCCTAAACAGTAACACCAGCCCAAGAGTCTGTTCAGTAGCCTCAGCTTTTGTAGCTGGAGTCAATCAGGTCTCCCAGGCCAGGCTGAAAAAGGCCTGCAAGGCAGGGAGCAGCTCTTCCAGGATTCAAAGCCATGATGGTCCTCGTGGATTTTTCCCCATTTTTACATAGGTCACCACTGCCATCAAATCACAGAACACATCTGTGGGCACAGAGGGCACATAGGATTTTGATAGTGGTTTTGTGAGGATCGCTTATAAAAATTACGAAACTCCATATAGATCCATGTTTCTGATCCTTGTTTTTTGCACAATGCAACCATTTCAGACCACCAGATCCATAACGTCTATGGTTTAGTCAGTGGAGACAGCACAAAAAAACAAATATGCAACTTGAAGAGAACGTGCCTTACAGGATTCAACTTTTGTGTGTGCATGTGTGCCACCTTTCTCTTCCTCTGGCTCTCTGGTCTCTCTCCAATTTGGCTGTGTCTCCCAAAGCCCCTGCTGTCTTCAGATGGCTCCCCTTTTCTTCCTACCCTCTCAGTTGCTGTCCAGTTGCTCAGGTACCAATCTGAGCATTGAAACCTGAACTGAAAGAAGAAGTAGGCGAGAGCAGAATTGAACATCCTTCAGCTCTGTACTTTTTTTTATTGGAGGGAGGTAACCATTTCACAATGTAAGAAATGTGAGAGCAGGAGATGTAAATACATAAAAACAATTAGGAAATAGCTTTGTTCAGGCTTTCTCACACAGGTACAATCAGCAGCAGTTGTCATTCTTTCACAAGAAGTCACACAAGCAGATCTAACATTTTTTAAATTTAGTTTCACTTCTTCCTGATACGTTCTAGCACATGTTGCAAAATAGCACTTTTATGAGCAGTTCCATTCAGTTATATCGTGCATTAGGTTGCTCAGAACTATTCACATATGTTATTTTGTTCGTAATCCAGAAGAACCCTGGAAAGTAGGTCAGCAGATGGGGAATCTGAGGCAATACATGATTGCTTGCCTACATGGTGAGTTCATGTCAGAGGTAATCTTTGACTGGATATATCTTTATTCGTTACTCAGTCACTTACTCACTATGCGGCACCCAACTTGCAAGACACAGGGGTGTTCATAGTTGAAGTCAGATTTCTAGTTCCAGCCCTTGATCTTCAGTCCACCCACTACCCCCCCAAAAAAATGTTACATTCTAGTACAGTTTGGGGTGTGGGTGGCGCTGTGGTCTAAACCACAGAGCCTAGGGCTTGCTGATGAGAAGGTTGGTGGTTCGAACCCCCACGACGGGGTGAGCTCCCGTTGCTCAGTCCCAGCTCCTGCCAACCTAGCAGTTCGAAAGCATATTGAAGTGCAAGTAGATAAATAGATACCGCTCCAGCAGGAAGGTAAACGGTGTTTCTGTGAGCTACTCTGGTTCACCAGAAACGGCTCAGTCATGCTGGCCACATGACCAAGAAGCTGTATGCCGGCTCCCTCAGCCAGTAAAGTGAGATGAGCGCTGCAACCCCAGAGTTGTTCACGACTGGACCTAACCGTCAGGGATCCCTTTACCATTTTACAGTTTGGTTTAAGAAATGTTCTGCATCGGACCTTTAAATCCAAATTATTTTTTGTTATGGTGAATGTACCTCCTATATCCTGAGTGACCATTTATGCACGGCTCCAGTTATATTTTAGTAGGCGAAATATTATTAAATTGCTTATTAGAACTGCTTTGCCTGTTAAAAGGTAGCAAGGTGGTGTATAAAAGTCTTGCTGGAGCCTGCTAAGAAGTTCTTTCAGTCTTACCTCTCATTTGAGAACAATTTGTTTGTGATTGCATGAACATTACTCTGTACCTGTTTTGTCTTTTCTGTCTAGCCCAGCCTTGTAAATAAGCCCACCTTAAAAAAAAAAAAAATACTGATCCTGCAGATGCTGGCAGAGGCGTAGCAGAGTGCTACATTTCTGTGCTGGGCATAGGAGGGACAGAATGCTCCATCTTTCCTCTGCTAGGCCACTCACTTGCCTACATGCAATTCCTGGTCAGCTGTGGGTTTTAATACAAGGCAAGGTCTGTCAACAGATTTTAGTAAAATAAGCTGATTTGCAAGTGTATTTGTATTGTTATGCTTGCAGTCCAATTCCGTTTCTTAAAGTGTGATACACCACAACCAACAGTATTTTGAAGCACATAAAGTGGAATACCAAAGGGTATTCTTATTTTATTATAGTTGAACTTCATTACTATGTTCAGCCACCATTAAGTTGTTATAGACAAGGTGATATTGCTCTAACAGGCATTATATTTTGCAAACAGTTTCATTTGGTAAACCAGATGCTTTCACAGATAATGCTGTCATGCTATTTGTTAAAGGTTCATTTGGTTTTCTGGCTTTGATTCAGCATAAACAAAAGTGCTCCTCTACTGATACATAAAAAAGTTATTTCATGTAACATCTTATGTTTTCAGTCAAGATATCCCTTACTCTGCTGAGATGCAAAATAAAAATGTACATACTAGCCAATAGAAACAACGGCAGTTGGTGTAGTCAGCTCCACTTTTCCTTATTCCAGATGTGTGTAACTATTTGCAGTATATATTTTGCAGTACAAAAGTGATGTTTCTACCAACCCAGCTATTTTGTAGTATGGTTATTACAGTATCACTTCATCCCAAATACATATTATACAATGAGGAATACTTTTAGCAGAATAATCCTCAGCTGCTTCATTTACTTAGATTTATATAGTCCGCTGCATAAGTTACAAGACAGTGCAACAAACAGAATAAAAGGAATGCAGAAAATCCATAAAATAACACAATCATTAAACTACACAACATCACAACTCGTAACAGTTCACTAAATAGTCACTTACTAACAACAGTGGCTGCTAATCCATGTATCTGATCAGGTCTCCTCCTCCTCCTACAAATGGACACTGAAAAAGGTGCATCTTAAATGGCTTTTCTCATTTTAGACAGGAGTTTTCTTAAGTATTTATAACTATTTATGTGCATTTGATTTCATATGCACTGCATAGAGGTTTCACAAATTTACAGTACAATCATAGGCATATTTACTTGGAAGAAAGTCCCTGTAATCAATGGTGAGTCTGCATCAGAGTGCAAACTTAATTGCTGCTAATATAGTCACACAGCTGTAAAATGCAGTTGTGCTTGGAGCAGCAGATCAACTCACAGGCCAAACAAATCAGTTTCAAGTTTTAATAAAACTTTGGTCAAGCTGAATACATGTGGTTTACATAAACCAGCTGCTTGAGTGAAAGACTGTTCTCTGATATGGCAGGGATCTATTTGTGGTGATGTTTGTTCCTTGGCCAGCCAGAGCAATCTGAGAAGCTAATAAAGAGAACGATGCTATGTTTGCCTTAGTGTAACATCTAGTTACATCCTTATGTCAACTGAAACTGACTCACATGACTGCTTTCAGTAAATATCTGAAGTTATAATCTGGGCTAACCTCTTTTTACACTTTCCCAAGGTCTACAATTCTGAATATTAAAATGAATCACTCTGTAGGCTAGAATGGTTGTAGCTGCTTCTTAAATAGATTTTTTTTAAGGGGAAAAAACCCTCCCCATAATAGATTATAAAAAGCTCTAAAGCCTTATGGAAATTCTGAAATTATTTTCTGTGGCAGAATAAATATCATTTATCTTTTTAAATATCTCAGAAGAATCCCAGCAATAACCTCCTTCTTTTTAACAAAAAGAGTTGTGGTTTTTAAAATTTCCAAAAGAGCTTGGCAGGAAACAACTTGCCTTGTGTTTTAAATACATACAAATATTTTAAATATTCTTGAAAGCAAATGCATTTGCAAGTACTCACTATTGTTTAAAGGTAATGGACAGGCGTTTTGGTATCTTCTTTTGCTAGACTTTCTCATTATTACTCCACCAATGGTTCCTAGTCCTCCTCAGTTTGACATCTTAATTACGATTTCGGAGCAGGAGGGTATGGCAGATATACACATATTCTAAGTACAGTCGTACCTCAGCTCCCGAACGCCTTGAGAGTCAAACGTTCCGGCTCCCGAAAGATCAAAAACTGGAAGTGAGTGTTCTGGTTTTTGAACATTTTTTGGGAAGCCAAACATCCTATGTGGCTTCCGCTATTGTTTCCAGCGTGCCTGCACAATCGGAAACCAATCGGAACCTGTGCCTTGGTTTCCGAACATTTCGGAAGTTGACTTCCGAGGTACGACTGTACTCTCTTAATATAAAATCCATGTATGTTTGCTTGCCTTTTCATAGAGTATCGTTTTTATTACTATGCAGAAAAATAATTTTGATTAAGTTCAATGGGACTTACTCCTACATAAGTGTATGTATAAATTGGCAGACTTAGTCCTCCACCTCTGCTGCATCAGTGATAGATTGTATACTGCCCCTCCCCTTACACTCCCCCAAATGCGTATATTTTCTTATATATAGTGATAAAATTGCTTAACTGAAAGGGATTTCCAGATTGTGTAGCCCAGTTCCTTGCAGTGAGACTCTCCCGTCCTCAGATATTCTTAAAATATTTGGTCTCATTATCCATATGATCAGTAAATGAACTGGAAGCAAGTTTCAGGAGCAAGCAAGGGTAATAAATCCAGATGTGAACTGCCATACAGTGCTCTACTGACGCCAAAAGCTAGTTAAATGGGCAAGTAAGTGTTAACTCAACTGTCAATAGCATGCCACTATGAAAATTATGAATGCACCCAAAGCTGCTCTTACCTGAATTTCTCTTGGAAGCAGCCATTGTAGCAACATATTAAAGAGTGTAACATAGTTTTATGGGTCTGTTATAGCATCTGTCTAGACTTGAAATATAGAAATAGATATTTAATGCTGTGTTTGGCACTGTTGCAATAAATAGGATGCAGTGTCATTATTCTGAACTCCTTTCTTTTTAACCTTTCTGCTCAGTGACATCCATTTATCATGACTAAATGGCCAAATCAATGGACTTGTTCTGTGGCAGCATAATAATTATATTTTGACATTTTACCTATAGTAATAGTTTTCTGAGAGATTCTCATAATTGTCCCATTGAATTTGGAACTTTCTCTTTTATTTTCCAACGACTCTTCATACTTACAATTCCAGTTTAAGAAAGGAGGTAAACTGCTGTTGTATTGAACATCCCTTTTTGAGGCAGAACTGTATCCCCAGGAAACTCCTGACTCCTCTGTCTCATTTAACAGGAACAGAAGATACCTGAAAATCATATCAATGAGGCAAGGCCATTTTCCCCATTGCAGCCATTTTATATTGCCTCTCATGCATGTGTGCACTGGTTTTCCTCTTCGAGCTATTTGCACCTTTTTGCCTAACCTGGGAGAGCTAGTAGACAATAGTGTTGTGGCATATATATTCATAATGATAAATACTTCCATGGTCTGCAAAAGCTTTGTTATTTTTGCCACAACAGATTAATATATCTACCCTTCTAGAAACTCAAGGGGAGAGGAAGCATCCTTGTTTACTTGCAATTAAATCTTCTCCTGGAAAGCATTCAAATATCAGATTTCGCCCTAATGCAAATTTCACCTTTAGAGGTATTCTGTAGTAATACTGCTTCAGTTAATGTTTCTTATACCAGCAGGTGCTCACAAAAATGAAATGTTTTTGCAGAAATGAACAATTATCAATTTCCCATTTGGGGATAGATGAGTTGTACAGATGCTTATCTTCAGTGCCTTTAAGCTCACAAGAAGTGCTAGCAAACTGTACACCTTTCAGAGTAAAGTCTTTGCTACAGCCAATTGAAGAATTCATTTTTATTATTTATTTGTTTTGTTTTTAGTACAATATACCATTCTTAATAGCTTTTTCAGCATGCAAGAAAATAGATGGATTTGAAAGACTCTTTCAAAATACGGCTTTAAGAATTATTTTCTTGAACTCTATAAAGATTAAGGGAGTTACTCATCCCTCTGGCTATTTAAAATACTGTTGGTGGTGTGGAATCATGCTGTGCTACATGGAGATAAACATAAGGATAAGTTAATTCCTTTAAAAGAATTACTAGTTTATACAAAGAAGTTTTATACTTAAAATCAAAGATGCTTTGAAGTATCTTATAAAGATCCATTTCTTTGTGGGACAGCAACATATCCTAGGTATATGAGAAGCAAACATTTTGTAATGTAAGCGTATAAATCCAGATTGAGTTATTTAGTTGAAAAAGGTTTAAATGATTTACAATTAAGTAATTTGATTGTAAATTAAACCAACTGTAAAAAAATTCACTGCAGGAGTGTTGGTGTATAACTTTTACAGACTCCTATAAAGCAGGGTGGTCCAACATGTGGGCCAAGGGCCACATGAAGCCCTCAAAGCTTTTTTTTTAGCAGCCATCAGCAACATTTGATGCCCCTACCCAGCCCTCACACTGCATTCACAAAGCCGGATAAGTGAGCCACTGGGTCCTAGAGTCTGCACACCCCCTTCCCAAAGCTTAGTTACCACTTACCCAGCTTTGGGAAGGAAGTGGGAAGGCTCTAGAACCCTACCAGAGCCTTGTGCCTCCTTCCCAAAACCTGTGTGGGGCCCACGGCTTCCATGTTGAAGTACTCCTGCAACCCACTTGGTAGGAAAAGTCCTGCTATAAAGGCATTTTCCTGAGACAATGTGTGTTTTAATTTCCTTTATCAGAGTTGTTAGTCACTAGCAGTTAACTAGTTAGTGCGTTGTCAGTAGTTTTTCTTTTGCAAGGAATCAGTTAAATAACAAAACAGCTCTCCTGTAGGCTTGTAGAGGAATAAATGTAGCTTAATTCAGATTGAAGATGCTATGCTGGGGCACAGGAACCATTTCCCCATCTGAGTCCCCTCCCCTGGATCTGCTGTTTGCCTCCTGTTGGAGATAAAGCTGCATAGAGGGAAAGATTTCTGCCCCGGAACTAACTGTGGCCACAGTCTGAAATTAGGTATCTCTGTGGCTGCATTTGCCATTCTTAAAAAGACTAGATTTCCCATAATCTTCTTCAGTTGTACTTAAAGTCAGGAAGAAAAGCTATGAAATAATCATAGACTTTTAAGAGTTCAGTGGGACTACAAGGGTCATCAGGCCCTGCAATGTAGTATAAAGAGCAATGGGAAGAGTGTTGTGTGTCAGTTTGCACAGACAAAAACTACTGTAATATACAGTAAGGCAGGCAAGAAAGGGGGGCAACTATCGTTTGAATAGAATGAAGGATTTACTGGAGAGATGTAAACAATTTAAAACAACAATTTTTCTTAAGTTCATGCTAAAACAGGGCCTTTTCAACTCTGGCTCCGGTCTGGTGGAACGCTCTGCCTCATGAGACCAGGGCCCTGCAGGATCTGATTTCTTTCCGCAGGGCCTGTAAGACAGAGTTGTTCCGCCTGGCCTTTGGCTTGGAGCCAATTTGATTCCCTCCCTCCCTTTCTTTCTTTTTTCCTTTCCTTCTCCTCCTGCGATGAGGCTACATTTTAATATTTTAATGTTTCCATATTTTAATGTTGTATTTTAATTTTGTTTTTAAGTTGTAAGTTTGTTTTTAAGTTGTAATCATTCAATTTGTTTTTATTATTGCTTGTAAGCCGCTCTGAGCCCGGCCTTGGCTGGGGAGGGCGGGGTATAAATAAAAATTATTATTATTATTATTCCATGTCCATCTGCCTTTCCCCCCAACTATCATTGCTGAGCTCTGAGTGTGCTTCTATGAGTTACTGAAGATATATTACAACTACAAGTGTCATTAGTTGTGAAGCAGATATAACATTAGCTTCAACCCATACGAGTTCAACTGGTGTTTTACCATTGAGGCTATTTAAAACTTTTAAATGGACTGTTTTTAAATAATTGCAATGGCGGATAATACATTTAGCAAACTGAACCTGAAACTTTTAACAATTACAATTAATTCTATATTTCATGTAGGCAAGTTAAAATTTAATTCCATACAGTTAACATTTAGCTCTGTGAAAAGAGCTTGTATTACCCCTGTGTGACATTTGGATCTATACTTCATCTTTGTGGCTTTTAGGAAGAGATTGACAGTGATTACAAAGGTTCCCCTGCCAATTATTTGCTGAGACTAGGAAAGGGGTTCTTTAATATTCCATGACCTTGATTATTAAACCAGAATGTTGCAGGATATGCTTCAATCTTGTCACTGTCTAATCTTTGTTTCTCTGAGCTATACAGAGCTAGTTCCTTGGGGGGGGGGGTGTTATGTGCTAGTTTTCCAAAGCCACTCATCTGGATCACAGTTTGCTTTCAGATTTCAAAAAAAAAGCAAGCAAAAACTGGAATATGGTTTTGCTGCTGCAGGAGCTTCATCGTTAATATTCTTATTTACATATATATTCCATCCTTTCTCCAGGGAGCTCAGAGGAAGTCTGGTGCTTTCCATATGTTTGTCCTCATTATAACCCTTGAAATCAGTTACGCTGAGAGTTTGTTAATGGCTCAACGTCTTCCAGTGAGCTTCATTCCACTAAGTGGAGATTTGAATCCAGGTCTCCCCAGTTCTCAATCTATCACTGTCTAACCACTGTACCACACAGGCTCTCTCACTCTTGCATAAAGTGCTTCTTACTGTAGCCTAGATAACTTTTGTAGTTTTAAGCAATCATATCCAACTGTAGATTTGTGTTTAAATTAAAAATCTATTAAAATACCTGGTTGTTTTCAGTGATGCTAGAGCAGTGGCTGCCAAACTTTTTTTGGCCATGCCCCACCTAAGCATCTCTAAAATCCTGATTCCCCCCCCCCCCATGACGTATAATTCTTATTCAAAAAGTGAACTCCTATTCCTGTGGAGGAATCCTAAAGGCCATTAGCTGTTAATAACTCAATTCTCGAATTGCCCCCCTTAAAAATCAGATTACCCCCCTGTGGGGCATGCCCCACGTTGGTGCTAGAGCTTTAACAGTCTCTCAGGTGCATCATTGGTGCACATTATTTTTCTTATCAATATATACACCTTCAAATGTATACATTAACATCATCATTCTATTCCCTCCAGCCTAGAACAACATTTCACAAGGACTATTTTGAATGTATTTCCATCCGTGTCTGCAATTCCTCCCTACTTTATATCATCATACTTGCAATTTCTTCATTCAAGTACCGTATTTTTCACCCTATAGGACGCACTTTTCCCCCTCCAAAAATGAAGGGGGGATGTGTGTGCGTCCTATGGGGCGAATGCAGGCTTTCGCTGAAGCCTGGAGAGTGAGAGGGGTTGGTGCGCACCGACCCCTCTTGCTCTCTAGGCTTCAGGAAGCTATCCGCAAGTCTTGGGAGCCCGCGGGAGTTCCCGCCGGGCTCCCAAGGCTTGCGGACAGCAGCCTGCAGCCCGAAACCCAGGGAGCACAGTGGAGCGGGCCCCGGGTTTCGGGCAGATATCCGCTAGCCAGGGGAGCCCAGTGGGAGTTCCCGCCGGGCTCCCCAGGCTTGCGGATAGCAGCCTGCATCCCGAAGCCTGGGGCGCGCTGCGGATAGCAGCCTGTTCTGGGGGCTGGGGTCGGGGGAAGCTCGGGCTTCCCCCGCCCCAGCCCTGTGCCTGGGGGGGGGGAATTCTTTATTCCCCCCCCAAAAAAAAACGTAGGTGCGCCCTATGGGCCGGTGTGCCCTATAGGGCGAAAAATACGGTAATTATCAAAGATATATAAGAACATAAAGTGCAAAGCAGGCTCCTTTAGAGCAGTGTTCCCCAACTTTGGGCCTCCAGCTGTTTTTGGACTACAACTCCCACCATCCCTCGCTAGCAATACCAGTGGTCAAGGATGATGGGAATTATAGTCCAAAAACAGCTGGAGGCCCAAGGTTGGGGAACACTGCTTTAGAGTACCATTTCTGACACCTTGCCTATTTCATGGCATCAAAACTATTGACATTTGGCTTGGAAAGTTCCACTGGATTGCCCCATTGCAGATTGAATTATCTGTTTCCAGTGCATATTTGAACTCAAGATGTTATTCCTTTATTCTCCAAACCAGCTGTCCTCTCAAAGAGGGAAAATTGGTAAAATGTTTTGCCACGGCTTGTTATCCGTAAAACTTTGTGGTCTGCAAGTCCCCTGTTTTCTTCTACATGTTCTTCAACATGCTGTTTTGCGCTAATGTTCCTGAGATCAAATATAAGTAACATTGTTCTAAGAAGCACATTCTAGAATTATGGAATAGTTGTGGTAGTGGCAACGTCACCATCCTGTCGCTTTCCTTACATACCATGCCACTTACCATCTGGTTGGTTTTTGCTGCTTATCATGTCAAGACACTTAAAGTTCACTTTCTCCTAAATTATCAGTATGTAAGGATGCAGAAATACTTCTGAAGTGCCTCTGATGCACAAGCATCCCATTAGAGCCATGAAAGTGTGTAGTGCAGGACATTTGTATCATGAGGGAGGTGAAAGATGCTCAATTTAATGCTAGCGACAGTACTTTTACGCTTTGCACTTGTATTGATCTACTTTTATCACCTTTTTGAAAATGAGCACAATGACTGACAACCCCCTTGCTGTAATTTCCCCTTGAAAAAAATGCTTATATTTTTAGATATAATTTAGTAGCCTAACCCCCATTTATGAAGTAGTTTTCTTTATACTTTCTCAGGGGCTTTGTTTCAAACTCTTCTCCAGAAATGAATTTCATAGAGGCTTCTCTGGCAACCAGTTTCCTGTGCTACAAGAGAAAGTTGGCATTTTGGATCATTGGCATTTTCCATTTCCTATCTATATACTTATCATAAATTCCTATCTCACAATATTTAGTGTTATGTAATGCCTTGAACCTCTTTTAAAGGAACAGCATGCTATGACAGTCTCCCAGGCAGAGAGACAAATTTGCAGTAATCACTCTTCACTGGCATCAGAGTTGTTTTCATTGACTGTAAAAAGGAAATAATATTAGCCAAGAGATCTTTAATTGCAGTGTTCTAATAAGGTAATTTCACTCAAGGCTCATTTGTGACAGTAATTGTACAAATTCAATTGAATCTGTCAGACGTTACAAAAATATTTATGGCTCTTCCACCTTGGATTTATTTGCTTTGTAAACTGCCTGTACAGCAAAGAGGTGACAATTAAGAGCAAGCTCTCAGCACTGGAGCCAACCTTCTATGCATGCTTGGATTTAGCAGAATTTCCCCAAACAATACAAGCCATCCAGAGAACAGAAAAGGGAAGATACCCAGACTCTTTCATGGTACAGTTATACCTCGGGTTACAGACGCTTCAGGTTGCGTTTTTCGGGTTATGGACCGCTGAAACCCGGAAGTACCGGAACGGGTTACTTCCGGGTTTTGGTGGTCGTGCATGCGCAGAAGCGCTAAATCGCAACCCACGCATGTGCAGACACGCCACTGCGGGTTGCGAACATGCATCCCGCATGGATCACGTTCACAACCCGAGCGTCCACTGTACAAGGAATCACAACAATCCTAAAGAATACCCTTCAATCAGCAATATAACCATACTATCTTAGAACACAATGGGCTAGGCAGCAGAATGTGTCCTATCTTGAGGACTTGTCCTGGTGTGCACCGCATTCACACAGTTCTGCAGTGATCTGCAGATCTATTTCTACGGTCCAGTTCAAAGAGTGCTTCTGCCACACATCTGAATAATCAGCCCACAGCGACTATCCTTTTAGTTCTTCCAAATAAAAAAATGCCCTGTATGACTTGCGTTATAGCTAACTTCTTTTCCTGTCACAGTAATTCAGAGTGAGGAAAATGCAATGCAGGAAATACTCCCTTACTCTGCATTGGCTTCGTTTTTCCTCTGACTCCATTCCACAGCAAAATCTACCTATCCGGAACCACAATTTCTGTGGTCATTTAGGGTAGAAGAAAGAAAGAAAAGGAAGAATACCAGTGAATCAGGGTGTGGAGGCAGGAAAGAGAGAGATGAATGGGCAATGAAAATAAAAGCAAGGGGGATTCATTTTATGTTGTGGATCCAGAAATCACCAATTACATTCAGTTGAGAGTATTTAGCAAAGCCTTAAGAACTTTTAACCTATTTTTTTTTAATGTAAAATGTATTTCTCTTTACATAAGTTTTCATCTGGACTGCTCTTCACATTTTCAGTGATTTGGGTTTCCTGCTGCTAATGTAAATATTCTGGAAAGAAATATGGAATCTTACTGATGGCTCTGTGTTACAGTTACAGCAGTACTGATGTTAAGTGGCAAAATGTGGATACTATCACATTTGCTAGTGACTGTCTAATGTTAAAATACTACTAGTGGTAAAGATGCTAGATTAAAGGCTTAGCACCTATTCTAATCTTCCTGGATTTTTATGGCACTATATATTTTTTTTCTAATTAACTCTTGGGAACATGAATACATAATGTGTTTGCCTGAACGACTCCGTATTATGAATCATTAACTTTTCAGTTTGCCGTTTTCTAGATGCTTAGGGTTATAAGCAGTTTTATAAAACCTTAAACTTGTCACAATTTCTTTGCAATTCATCTTTTAAAATTTTTTGAAATATCAACTCTCTTTCTGGGGTCAGTTGTTGTTGGTGGTGGTGCATGTGTTTCCAAAAAGTGTTATGACAAGAAAAGGGAGATTTAGGCCAAAGGAACGTAATGGGAAGGCACAAGGAGGAGCAATGAGGAGCTCTGTCCCCTGAGCATTTCAACCTAGAGTATTTTGGTGGTGATGCCAGCATATTTTCAAAAAGGTCTCTACAACTAAAGGACAACAACCAATCCACAGCCCTGTAATATCACATAGCACTAGAAGCACTGAAATATAACCTGTCTTGGAGTCATAAAATTGTAGAGTTGGACCCTGAGGATCATCTAGTCCGACCCCCCCTGCAATGCAGCTGTTCTATATGTGATCGAACTTTCGACCTTGCAGTCAGGCCATTGGTCCACCTAGTTTAGTGTTGTGTGTGCTGAATGCCAACAGTTCTTCAGGGATTCAGACAGGGGTCTATGCTAGCCTTATCTGGAGATGCCAGGCACTAAACCTGGGACTTTTTGCATTCATGGCATGTGTTCTACCACCAAATATGGTCTTTTTCAGCTGCAGTGCTGAATTCCACAGATATTTCCGTGACTGGGAAGAGCATTTTTACCAATCTTCAACTAAGAACTACAAGCCTGTAGGTGCCCATTCTTTGACCAGAGGTTGTTAGGAGTCTGCTCTGTTTCAGAACCTTATCCCTTAACTAGCGAGGTGTCAGTGGTCTCTATCTCCCAGGTGTTCTTGTGGTATGCTGAGAGTTGGCTTCTATGCTATTGCTGGAGGCAGAGGTGCCAACATCTCAAGATGATTGAGGGGGCTGGACACAACATCACAAGTGCAATGTCATGAAGAGCCAGGGAATGGAGCCAAACATCCTCTGAATATTGAGGGGGGCCTGCCCCCTAAAAAAGTTGGGGGCCCGAAACTGCCTCGGCCCCAGGAGCTGGTGCCTATGACTGGAGGGGTACATCTGTGCTGCATATATGGAAAAGGTTGTGAATCATGCTCACTGGCATTCATTATTTAAAAAGAGAGCATAGATTCTCATAGTTCTAGTTCAGTTTCCAGGTTTGTACAAAATCTCTGTGCTCTGCACAATTCCAGACCCTTATCATGTACCAGTCATACCAATCTGTTCCTCTTTTCATATGCTTCAATTAGTAATTGGACCAATATACACTGAGAGATATACAATTAGTCAAAGACCATTCTGCACTATTCCACTGGCTTAATTATGTTTTTCCAAGGTGGCAAGCAGAACACTGCAAAACAAAATATAATTTTATAAATTAAAATCGCAGTGTAACCAATTGCATCTAAAGCCAGCATTGCCCTTGAAAATTTAAAATTGCAACCCACAGCCAATTAAAAGAAGAGTGAGCAACAAAAAGGAATCCTAATTAAGTGCAATCTGAAATAGAAATGTGTCCAGGGCTCACCTAAAATACAACAGAGTAAGAAGTACCATAAATAAGCTCCCCACTCCCATCCAAAAAAACACTGTGTCTCATGTCTGCCATCCTAAGTGTCCTATTGGCAGACACATGAACAGGGCCTTTCTTAAAATTACACCAGAATAATTGCAGTTCTCTGTTGCCAGAGAATGACTAATCTGATGTACTTCCAGATGGTGCAAAGGTATTCAGACTTTGAGCTTTGTGTCCAGACTATAACCTAGGAAGCTAATAGTCAAAATAAAATAATTCCTTCCAGTAGCACCTTAAAGACCAACTAAGTTAGTTCTTGGTATGAGCTTTCGTGTGCATGCACACTTCTTCAGATACAGTGTCTTTATAGTTGGTCTTTAAGGTGCTACTGGAAGGAATTATTTTATTTTGACTATGGCAGACCAACATGGCTACCTATCTGTAACTAGGAAGCTAATGTCAAATTGAAACAGAGATGACTGTTGATATAGTCCTTAGGTTTCTCACCATTCACACTATGATTTGCAGAACAAGTCTCCTGGGTCATGTTTCTGTCTATCTCTTGAGATTTACACATTTCTTATTTCAGCTCAGATTTTCTTCATCTCTACTGTTAAAAGACCAGTTACCTTGATCTAGACAAATGCCAGCAGCTGCATGAATGTTTGTAGAAAAGCACAAAATATCACAAAGAGGTTCACAGTAAAAGAAAATAATGAAAACAATTGTAACTCAAGTGAAATAGATAACGTTCATTCACAGCTTCTTCACACAATTGTGGTGAAGTTTAAGGTGTTCCCCAATGCATCTTGCAGGAAAGGTAGAGTACAAATGTAAAAAAATAAGCTAATAGAAGACTTTGGGTGAAACAAGCAAACCACTTTTTAGGCTGGAACTTTTATTAGTGAAGCTGGAGAAGTCACATTTGGATCTTGTGTGTATGGACTCAGGTCCTTGATGCTGCACTTGTGTTCAATGAAATCTCACTTTATCTATAGTATGCAAGTATAAAATTGGGGGAATCCCAAATCTTTTGATGTTACCTAATATCTCATGTTCCTTTCTGTATTTTCAGTGCATTTTTTTTTTTTTTTGGTTGCTGCACAACTGATTCAACTTATGACTTGACTCCAAAGTAATGTGAGCAGAACTCTGAACCCTCCCCCGGCGGCTTCTAACAAAAGATTAAAAATACATTAAAACATCAGCCATTAAAAACTTCCCTAAACAGGGCTGCCTTCAGATGTTTTCTAAACATCAGATAGTTGTTTATTTCTTTGACATCTGGTGGGAGGGCATTCCACAGGGCGGGCGCCACTACCAAGAAGGCCCTCTGCCTGGTTCCCTGTAACTTCACTTCTCGCAGTGAGGGAACTGCAGAAGGCCCTCGGCGCTGGACCTCAGTGACTGGGTTGAACAGTGGGTGTGGAGACACTACTTCAGGTATACAGGTCCAAGGCCGTTTAAGGCTTTAAAGGCACCAACACTTTGAATTGTGCTCGAAAACAAAACAAACTGGGAGCCGATGTAGGTCTTTCAGGACCAGTGTTATCTGGGCTCAGTGGCCGCGCCCAGTCACCAGTCTAGCTGCCGCATTCTGGATTAGTTGTAGTTTCCAGGTTACCTTCAAAGGTAGTCCCACGTAGTGCGTGTTGCAATAGTCCAAGCAGGAGTTAACTAGACCATGCACCACTCTGGCGAGACAGTCTGTGGGCAGGTAGGGTCTCAGGCTGCGTACCAGGTGGAGCTGGTAGACAGCTGCCCTGGACACAGAATTGACCTGCACCTCCATGGACAGCTGTGAGTCCACAATGACTCCCAGGCTGTGTGCCTGGTCCTTCGGGGCACAGTTGCCCCAGCAGGGGTGCCTTCCTTAAATGTAAGTTCTAAGTACAAGGCTATGCTTCCTTGCTTTTATTGTGTATGAAACCACAAATTCTTCCCCACATTTATATTGATACCTGTATGTTTGGCAATAGTGAGATTTCCAAGGCGCACGATCCTGGTGTTGTGCATGATACAGATTAACAGTCCCTCTTCACACACTCTTCATCACAGCCTGCACCCTAGCTTCCAGGGGGAATCCCTGCCTTACAAAAACAATAGTTTATCCTGCCATCTTTTGAACTTATTGGTATGGCTATGCCTTGGCATCTTTCCCAGATCATCATCCTTCTGAAACATCTGCTGTAGTGTAGCGCAGAGTGTGAGGTAGGTAACACATGCAGGAAAGAAACAGATATGTATGTTTTTTTCCATCACTTCGAAGTTTAAAAGAAATGTGTAATTTCTCAAAGGGTATTTTGTCAGTGTATTGAAAAGCTTTTTGTTTGTTACGCAAGTAAGAAATCCTGCACACACTCAATTTTCAGTTCTATTAAAACAATTTTGTTTTGAGTACGCTACACATGGACATAAAGATTTCAGATAGTCCCCAACTGCTTTTTCTTTTTTTTTCTTTTTTACTTTCTGAGTGTAATAGATTGGACAAAATAGCATTGCTTTTTGAGTGGGAGTTAATGCTTTTGAAAGCAGCTAATACACTTAACTACAGAGTATTAACAGTGGGCGTTCTGCTTATTTTTATTGCAAGCTTTAGCACTGTGCAATTTCCTTGCAACATGTTAACAATAATCCACTTCATGCTGGCACTTAAATATTTGTTGAACATTACAGTAGAAAAGTTATGGGGAAAGATAGATAAAGAAAACAAATTACTTCCCAGTGTGGCATCCTTCCTCTCATAAGAAGCACTGAAGAATATTAGGGTTTTGTTTTAAATGTAGCAATGTGAAACACATTTTGAGCATCAATTGCAGTTGTTCTCATGAGAAATGAGGGTTCTGTTCTGGAAAGGTTACAAATAAATTACACATGTTTGCGCCACATTTACTATACAAAAGGGATTTTGTAGCAAAGGAAAGTTTACAAATTCACAGCTCCAGGAAGTAATTTTTCACCATCCTTCAGATAAAACTCAATTTATTTATTTTTTAAAGTGGGAATTGTCCATTCATATTCAGAATGCTTTTCTATGGCATTTATTACTTGTCAATATTTAAGAAATAATTTTAAGATATCCACATTTTCCTGTCTGAATCATTTGACCCACAAGCTAAATAGGGAAGTATAGATCATCTTAGCATGTCTAATGTGGGTTTTGCCTTGTGTTTTTGTTCTTTGCTTATTATTATTATTATTATTATTTATTTATTTATTATATTAAAATTTATACACTGCCCTTCATCTGAGGATGGTTCACAATATAAAAATTCAAGATAAAAGTACAAATAAATAGTTAGAATTTTAAAAAATCCTCCCTCCTACAAACACATTTAAAAGGTCATAGAAAAGCCCCCTAGCCTCCACCTCAAAGAATATGTGATATGATTTTGGTAAGGGCTGTTATTCCCCCTGAAAATGCACAGACCCTTGAATGTGCCTAAATGAATTATCTGGATTATGATCTTAATGTTTGGATCCAGAGAAAGATTTTGCACCTCTTGGCTGTATTTAATCTACCGGTAAATATATCCGTTTGTTGAAGTTTGGTTTATGAACCAATTGATTGTTCATAAACCTGATGTATATGATTGATGTGACTCATCTCAACTATGTACAAGCCCAGCACCTACCAGGCCCCACATACTAGCAGGCAACTGCAGCAGAATGGAGCAATCCAAAACTACCATTGGCTGCTGGTGGTGATAGTAGCTTCTGCCTGCTCCTTCCTTGATATTGCCACTATCCACTCTTGCTTACTCCTCTTTCCCCTCTGATCCCAGACCGGCAGATGCTGCCCCTCCTCATCTCATTTTCTGCACATGCCCATAACACCTCTCCCAAAGTCCCATGAGAAGTCCATCACACCAACAGATAGGCTGCTGCTCCATCAGTCTCTGTCTAAGCCTGCATTGCATCACTAGGGCAGAAACTGCATAGCTTCAGTTTCATTGCCTGCTTCTTCATCTCAGGTTGCCATCAAGCTGGCTTGGCTAAGTGCTATTCTTTTGTTTCTGTGTGGGCACAGCAGATACATAGATGTTAGCGAGGGGAAGGAACATCCAGTTCCTCACCCTTCAGTCACACAGAAAGCAGAAAATGTGTAAGGAAAGGGTAATGGTTGACTGTTGCCTATACCTTGCCTAGAACCCATAAAACCCTGGAGTCAGATATGTCCAGAGCCAGTTCTTTGCATGAACAGAGACTGATTGATCAGGGCCAGCCAGGCATTGAACACAGCACTTAAAGGAAAATCACAGCCCACCGTGGGTGTCTCCTGTGCAAATGTTGTGGTTCATCATTTGTTTCAGGCTTAATTTTTTTTTTTTAAACTAGGTTGGCATTAATTTGAACAGTAAATGTGTTGACTGGCAAAAGGAATTGCCATTTTTTCCCCTTAAAAGATGGTTTATTAGTCTGCTCAATGCCTGCTTTCTATCAGTTTCATGTCAAGAAAGAACTTTATAGTATTGAAGGTAAATTCTATACAACATAATTTGATTTTTTTCTTATATATGAAATGAAACCAAATTAAATTAATAAGCAAAATAATCCATTAAGATGAATCCATTAAGATGATTATGAGAAAAGAGCACATGTCTCTTAAGTGGATAACGTGGCATAGGGAGAATCTAACATGTTTGCAAGAGACATATTGCAGTTAAATATGAACATCTTTTAAGTAAACTATTTAAAGGATATGAGTATCACCTTACAAAGGGGGAAAAACATGGGAATTTTAAGGATATGTCATGGTGAAAGGAATCTTAGATATTAAAGAAATCACCATTATGGTGTTAGGTGCAACAAAAGCCTTTGATAGGTTGTGTGTCCATATTTATTTGACGTAATGTCTTTTTTAACATCTCCCTAATGATTCTACGATGGGTAAAAACAATGACTCAACTAGCAAAGATTTATAATAAACTGTCAACTGACAAGAGAATTGCACCTAAGGAGAGGGGCAAGACAGTGGGGGTCCTATGTCAACATTATTATTTACTTTAGCAATAGAGCCCTTAGCTTGTGCAATTAGAAGTGACACACAGAGATACAAGGAATAAGAATGAGAAATGGCCAAATTAAGATCTTACTATACACAGATATGTTATCTTTCAAAAATCCAAGAATATCTCTGTCCCAAGTATTTCATGTAATACGGTCTCTGTCTCTGGATACAAGGGTAATTAAAACCGAGGTCATTGCAGTTAATCTTGACATACAGGATAAACAGCAGATCACACAACAATGTGAGTCAAAGGTAACAAATAAAGCAGTAAAGTATGAAAGGTGTGAAACTGGTGTGAGATGTCAGTAAAATTGGCAAAATAAGTTGTGAACTTTTTGGCAGGGCTGCGAAGTCTGCTATAGTTAGAGCAAGTGAAACTGATGGACTGCAGGGATTAATGCCATAAAAATGGTTATCTTGCCAAGATTTTTGTTTTTGTTTACCACTTTACTCCTCTCTGTAGAATCAAGAGAATTTAAAAGCTGGGTGAAGAGCTTAGAGAACTTTGTTTGGCAAGATAAACACCCTAGAATTGTCAGTAAACTATGACTGTGCAAGCATCAAAGCTCAAAGGAGGTTTAGCAGTCCCTAACCTGACTATGAAGGGGACGCGGGTGGCGCTGTGGGTAAAACCTCAGCGCCTAGGACTTGCCGATTGCATGGTCGGCGGTTCGAATCCCCGCGGCGGGGTGCACTCCCTTCGTTCAGTCCCAGCTTCTGCCAACCTAGCAGTTCAAAAGCACCTCTGGGTGCAAGTAGATAAATAGGGACCGCTTACCAGTGGGAAGGTAAACGGCGTTCTGTGTGCTGCGCTGGCTCGCCAGATGCAGCTTGTCACACTGGCCACATGACCCGGAAGTGTCTGCGGACAGCGCTGGCTCCCGGCCTATAGAGTGAGATGAGCGCACAACCCTAGAGTCTGGAAAGACTGGCCCGTACGGGCAGGGGTACCTTTACCTTTTTAACCTGACTATATATTATGAGGCTGCACTGCACAGCTAACATGGTTGAAACTATGGATATCGCAAAAGGAAGAGGAAGATCTCTATCAACTTGCAAAGCTATTTATTGATGACCCCACTGCAAATCTGATGTGAACACCAAAGAGGAAGGAGGTCTTGAAATAAAATTTAATCCCCTTCTCAATTGTTTAAAATGTGGGACTAAACATAAAACAAAACTGAGGCAGGAAATCTCATATATGTCATCTGCGATATGGCATCATATTTTAAAGGAGAAATCAGGTATCAGATTTTGTGACTTGACAGTGGAATGAGATGCCACAATCTGGAGAATTAATCCAAGATGGGCATGAAATCTCATTCAGCTTTGCTGGGTGGAAACCACATTGGTACAAGTATTTCCAAATTGGGAGTGACCTGTTGAAATTACTGGCGCCAAGATGGGCATGTAGATAGGAGGCAGCTAAGGAGTAAATTATGAAAGCAGATGCAAAAAAATATGTGTAAACGACACATAATTAATAGGGGGAGAAGAACAATAAACAAAGTGAAATGGGAAAGACTGCACGGAGCAACTCTGGATTAAATGTGGATTCAGGTAGATAAACCTTCAGATAGTTTATCAGTTAAAGAAACCAGTGGTGTAATATCTGGTTGTGTAATAAGATTTACAGTACTGTTTAATTTTATTGGTGAAGACGTACATAAAAGACTGAAACCACTAGTCTCTTTTTTAATAATGGCTACAAATATCATATGAGCCAGAAAGTGGAAGTATTGAAATATCCCAACAGTCTCAGAATGATTAATAAAATGTTTTGAGCTGATGGTTATGAACAAATTGATAGAATGTGTACAAAGGAAGAAAGGGAAAAGGAGCAGGTTGTAGCCTGTAGAGTGATTGAATTGTTTTATAGATTATTTGGATGTACAATAGGGCAATGTGAGACTGGAAAAACATTTGTTTATGTAGCGATGAGGAGGAGGAGGAGGAGGATGATAATTTAATATTTATACCCCGTTCATCTGGCTGAGTTTCCCCAGCCACTCTTGGCAGCTCCCAACAGAATATTAAAAATGCGATAAAACATCAAACATTAAAAACTTTCCTAAACAGGGCTGCTTCAGAATATCTGTGCCATAGATAAATTAATAAATAAATTTAAAAATCTGTTCATTTAAATATCAAATTCTTTAGGATTTATATGGAAAAGTAAAATGCAGATGTGCAAGTGTGGCATCAAAATTCTGCCTGCAGATCCTATTAGAAACACTGGGCATATTGTGACACATTGGTAATAGAATACTTTTTATTAAAAGCACAGCAGTGGCAAATCTGTGGCCCACAAAACTTTGTGCTTTGAATGTGTGGCACATACAAGGAGTGTGTGTTGGCCGCTTTGACCATGACCACCACTCCAATGCAGTCCTTGAAGCATTAGCTAATGCTCAGCACACCTTTTGGGTTAGAAAAGGCCAGCCACTTCTGTGCTAACATAATCTTGTTCTAATGATAACAGCTATTGATCCCAGACACTCTAATGAGCTAGTATAGATGCCTGGGGAGAGTGATTTTGCAAACTGTTTCCCAGAGCATGTGTGAATGTTTTGGCCTCTATTGGTTCAATCTATTTAGATCTGGTTTGCACATGATGCCAAGCTAAAACTCACAGGGGGGAATTGTGGGCACTTCATTTGTCCCTGGTCCTGCTGCCACCATGCTATCCAGAGCTTAGCCATGGTCCTCTATGTCTCCCTCCCTCTCTCCCTATGAGCTATAGCCAAGGTGTATTCTTGGTTTATTAAGTATGGTTCGTCTGGGGAGGCAAAACATGAGCCTAGGTGAGTTGGGGTGTACAGCTAAGCAGATTCATGGCTTCGCTTTGGGTAGTGAGGCAACATTACTGGGGGAGGAGTGAAACAGCCATAATGTTTGCTCATTCACGGTTAGCCATGGTTGGCCTTAGTGTAATGTGTGAAGCTGGCCAATATGCGTGAATGTGCCATTTTAAAGCCAAACACAGATTTAAATTGATGCATGTTTGACTAAGCTCTCCCAGGGGAGATGTTTTTTGTTTGTTTTCAGCCTATCCCTGGCTTCCTTTTAAAGCACGTCTACTGTTCAAAAGACACCTAATCCTAGGGAAGTTGCTTATTGTCCGTCAGGTCAACAGGCTGCTCTACGGAAACAATTCCGTGAAACCTGAATTGCCTGAAGGTCACAAAAAGGGTCTTGCTTTGCTGCCTTTGCACATAAGAGTTTGTATTCTGTAGAAAGAAGAAGTCCGAGCTGAATTGAATGTTTTTATTTGTTATTGTAAAGCTCTTTTTCTAAGCCTTTGAAGGCTTCTAGGCCCACTTTCCAATCACGGGAGCCATTTGACCTGGTGTTCTGTCGGCGGGAGAGACCTCCAGCATCAAATGAAAGTTAATATCTATTTGACAGTTGCCAGGCAGATGACATGGTTGTCACAGAATTATAATTACTGAAATACTATCTATTTAGAGGTCACACAAATTACAAAGGAACTGTGATGTATGGAGGATTAGCTGTCTATCTGCACTGGACCCTATGCCTGGAGTTTGAGTGGTTGGACAAATTACTATGCAAGCCCACAGAAGAAAGCACTTGTTGTGAAAGGAGCCCTCTAATTTAGTTCTAATTAACACTTGACCGGCAGCTATTGAAAAAATGCAATGCATTTTGTTTCCTTAAAGTCCTTATTTATTAAGTTGCCCAAAGCAATAGGAAAAAAATAACCAGAAAGTCACACAATTATTGTATAGTGTTCCCCAAAATATCAAAATAGTTTAACTGTTAATTTGCATGTGCCATTGTTTACTTGGCAAGAGAGGGTTTGTTTCACTTCTGTAGATGACATAGGTATTTAGCTGGGTAGTTCAAAGGAACTATTTAGCTTAGCTTAGTGTTAAAGAAAGTGAATAATTCTCCCCACTTTCCTTTTATGGAAATTGTGGATATAATTATTCCTCCAATAAGTCTACTGTGTGTAAACACTGGAATTGAAAATAATTTTTTTATGTATTTAATGTAGCTCGTAGTACTGTATAACCATTGTGCACAGTTCAAGGTTTTTTTCAGACTAAATTTCTGCTGCAGCTCTTCATGCCCCCTCAAGTGCTTAGGGAAAGAACAGCATATGATACAATAATTTGTGACTCTTATATGTGCACAGAAGTGCTTTCACATTGTGCACAGAGCTGTTTGGACTGCAGCCTGGAAACGTAAAATGTAAAGCTTGCTTTTAAAAAAAGTGATTAAAAAATACAGAATTCTGTTTTAGTTTCTTTATCCACACAAACTGTTTAGTAAATCCTTGTTCTTCTATACTTGTATCAGATTTGGACAAGGAAGGGCTAGAGCTGTACATTTCTTTAAATGTTTCCAGACTCTGTTCTGATTCTGCAATCTTTATTTTTAATGTAACTGACTGAATAGCAGTAATGTTTCAGTTGTTTTTTCTGTTTAAAATGTTTTCTTATTTATATGTGTTAAGGGGAATGTAAGTTTGAGCGGTCATTGTTGCATAATAACCAGCCTTTGAACACATTCACCAGGCTATAGTCAGCAGCAGTTATAACAGTAGAGAGCTAGCAACAAGTACATTAATAATAATAATAATAATAATTTATTATTTATACCCCGCCCATCTGGCTGAGTTTCCCCAGCCACTCTGGGTGGCTCCCAATCAGTGTTAAAAACAGTACAGCGTTACATATTAAAAACTTCCCTGAACAGGGCTGCCTTAAGATGTCTTCTGAATGTCAGGTAATTATTTATCTCTTCGACATCTGATGGGAGGCCGTTCCACAGGGTGGGCGCCACTACCGAGAAGGCCCTCTGTCTGGTTCCCTGTGGCCTCACTTCTCGCAATGAGGGAACCGCCAGAAGGCCCTCGGCGCTGGATCTCAGTGTCCGGGCTGAACGATGGGGGTGGAGACGCTCCTTCAGGTATACAGGACCGAGGCCGTTTAGGGCTTTAAAGGTCAGCACCAACACTTTGAATCGTGCTCGGAAACGTACTGGGAGCCAATGCAGATCTCTCAGAACCGGTGTTATATGGTCCCGGCGGCCACTCCCAGTCACCAGTCTAGCTGCCGCATTCTGGATTAATTGCAGTTTCCAGGTCACCTTCAAAGGTAGCCCCACGTAGAGCGCGGTGCAGTAGTCCAAGCCTGAGATAACTAGAGCATGCACCACTCTGGCGAGACAGTTCGCGGGCAGGTAGGGTCTTAGCCTGCGTACCAGGTGGAGCTGGTAGACAGCTGCCCTGGACACAGAGTTAACCTGCGCCTCCATGGACAGCTGTGAGTCCAAAATGACTCCCAGGCTGCGCACCTGGTCCTTCAGGGGCACAGTTACGCTATTCAAGACCAGGGAATCCCCCACACCAACCCGCTCCCTGTCCCCCAAAAACAGTACTTCTGTCTTGTCAGGATTCGACCTCAATCTGTTAGCCGCCATCCATCCTCCAACCGCCTCCAGGCACTCACACAGGACCTTCACCGCCTTCACTGGTTCTGATTTAAAGGAGAGGTAGAGCTGGGTGTCATCTGCATACTGATGAACACTCAGTCCAAACCCCCTGATGATCTCTCCCAGCGGCTTCATATAGATATTAAAAAGCATGGGGGAGAGGACAGAACCCTGAGGCACCCCACAAGTGAGAGCCCAGGGGTCTGAACACTCATCCCCCACACCACTTTCTGGACACGGCCCAGGAGGAAGGAGCGGAACCACTGTATGACAGTGCCCCCAGCTCCCAGCCCCTCTAGACGGTCCAGAAGGATGTTATGGCTGATGGTGTCAAAGGCCGCTGAGAGATCCAGCAGAACTAGGAAACAGCTCTCACCTTTGTCCCTAGCCCGCCGGAGATCATCAACCAGCGCGACCAAGGCAGTTTCAGTCCCATGGTGAGGCCTGAATCCCGATTGGAAGGGATCCAAATGGTCCGTTTCCTCCAGGCGTGCTTGGAGTTGTTCAGCAACCACCCGCTCAATCACCTTGCCCAAGAATGGCAGATTTGAGACTGGGCGATAGTTGGCCAAATTGGCCGGGTCTAAAGATTTTTTTTAAGAAGCGGTTTAATGACCGCCTCTTTCAGCGGGTCTGGGAAGGCTCCCTCACAGAGGGAAGCATTCACCACCCCACAGAGCCCATCGCCCAGCCCTTCCCGGCTCGCTTTTATCAGCCAGGACGGGCAAGGATCAAGGAGACAGGTGGTCGGTTTCACTTGTCCAAGCAGCCTGTCCACATCCTCGGAGGTAACAGATTGGAATTGATCCCATGTAACAGGACCAGACAGAACTCTAGCACTCTCCCGCCCTGGCCCTGCTCCCACAGTGGAGTCTACCGCCTTCTGAATCTGAGCGATTTTATCTGCAAAAAACTTTGCAAAAGCATTGCAGGAGATCTTGCCCTGCATTAAGCTTGCCCTGCATCAGTCCCTGCAGAAACCCAAGGACGAAAAGAAGGCTGCCCTCACCATCAAAAATAAAACCCCCAAACCAAACTACTTGGACCGAAAAGCAGTTTCACCAACCTAGGGAATTCACTCCATAAAAGTAACAAAGAACCAAATAATCTTCTAGAGGATCGATTTGGCACACCTGCTGAACCACCACCTACAAATTGAACACCAGTGAACAACCCATAGTTCTGCCAAGTATGGATATCACTGGGAGCTGTGGTTAGCTCAAAATCAACAGCATCTCGTCATTACATGAGCAAAGGAGGAGGGTGGGGAAGAAGGGGGACTGGACTCTCTGAGCCCATTGTAGTGGGGAACCATGGTTTCTTGTATCTGAAATGAGGCTATTTCCTTTGCACATCCAGCTGGACATGGAAGCATGAAGTTTAAAAAGAAATGTCATTAAAAATTGTCTGGTCTTAAAACTAAACTGCTTTCATTTATTTTATTTAAAGTCAAGCAAGTACCATAAGTATACCATGCCTTTTTAAACCTGATCCATACTATGCCCTGCTCTGAAGAGAATAAGTCTTATTATAAATGTTTATCTAGGGGGAAATAATTTGCCTTGGGTCTATGTGGGATTTTACTGTAGCCTGGAAACTATTGTAAAGTATGTATCCCTTAGTACTATGCTACATTCTGGTAACAGCGGCATGATTAATTTTTTTTGCATCATACAGATTTATTTTGTCTATGCTGATACTTTTTATCACACTCTTCTTTGATATTTCACTTGCGTTATTTTTGTCTTTAAAAATGTCTCCTCCTATAGTGAACCTTAACCTTAATTCAGCTGCAGAAGAGTTTAAATATGCCCACAGGATCTGTTGTCTTAATCCTATGGCCTCCTGAGCATAGTGCAAAGATCTGTTGAAGAGGGGAAAGTTAAATGCATGAAACTTAAAAGTTCTTTTTTTGCAGAGACTAACTTGTCTTTCATTAAAGTAACAGGTCTCTAGTCTCTGAGTTGATATAAAATTTAATACATATAGCTATAATATTTGTATGATAATCCTAAATTAGAGTAATATGAATTGTTGGTCATAGGAAGTACAGCATCAGTGTAAAGAGATTGATGATCCTAGATTAAGAGAGGCAAGCAATGCTACCTATATTGTAAATGTTGGGAAAGAATGTGAAAAGAGCAAGATGATAGTGAATTATTTTGAATTATATGACAGGTTCCTGTGCATGTAGTCTTAAAATCAGTTTGCCAGTGTCACAAAATTATTGTTGTAATAAATTAATAGTGTCATTGGAAGTCTAATCTGGGCTAAGTTTTTGTTTGATTCATTCATGTATAGAGTGTTAATATAAGAAAAAGGTACCCTAAGGCTATATCAAGGGTGCTACTTCTATATGTAATAAATATCACCTTTTTTTTTTTTTTTTACTAAGAAGTGGCTCTGAATAAGAATTACTGTGACACAGCAACAAAAGATAATTCTGAAAACAGAGTAACAGCCTTCCTACTAAAGCCTCATTGAAATGAATGATGCTTCATGGGCAGCACATGATGGATTGTTCCCTTGCTTTACAAGAGATGATAGTATGAATTCTTTAACATTTTCCCATCCTTCATCCACTTGCATACCTAGCTGTTAGATACATGTAGGACATATTGAGGAGCGATGCTTGTATAAAAAGCATAAATCCTCGCCTGTGTATTCATAAACCTTATGATAGTTAACTAAAATAATTTTTCAAAATATTTATTTCCACTGCTGATACTGTTCATTTATCATTTGTACTTCATACGGTGCTTACATACCCTACTGTGCTTTTCAGTGATGGTGTACGTCAAAGCCCTGATACTTGTACTTAGATTTCCAACTATGAAGGTAGCTATGCCATAAGTTAGCCATATTTGATTCATGGATCAGACCCAGCCGTCCACAACATTTTCACAGCCTGGTTTTGGGGTCAGGGTGGGCAGAGAGAAATGCAATTTTGTCACATTTGACGTTTGTGTCCCTATCTTTATATGGGCTTATCTGTATTGTATTCTCATAAGAATCAAGTGAGTTCAGTTAGACTGATGTCTGGCCTAAGGTGAACTTTAGCGAAGCATCTGGTTAGTCTGCCTTCCTTGTACTCAGTTTCCAGGTGTCCATGGGAGGAAGGTGGTGCAGCATGCATACCTTAAGAGCAATTTGGAGCCAGGCATTTAAAGGTATAGGCCTCTTTCATGGGTGGCAACCAAATAACTTGGATCTGGTAGTTCTGCCTTTCTTTTCTTCTTTGTAGCTGATAAATCAAGCACTTTCCAGCTCTGCCCTCGGCATGAATATTCTCTCTCAACTGCATCTCTCTCTTAAGAATGCAGCGCACACATGAAATGAAAGCTGTGTTTTTATTCTGTTATCTAACAAATCGTTATGCTATGAAAAATAGATTACTATTAATAAACAAAATTTTCTTCTAAAAGCAAGAAATATGCACATCGTTGTAAGGAAGCAGCTGCTCTCCCTATTAGAATGGGGACTTGGCAAGTAACATAAATTTAAAAAAAAGATTACTTCTAAAGAGATCAAAAGCATTGTAAAGCTCCAGAATCTTGTCTGAAATATGCAAACATAAAAGGGAGAGGGGTTGATTCACTATAATATGAAAGTAATTTCTCTCTTTTTTAGCATTTTATTTTATAGAATGCAGAAGATGCAATAGTTTGGAAAGTTGGAAATGAGTTAGAGGCTTGTACATTTCATTCCTGCTCTTGTGCAACAACCCTTTCTGCCTCTTTTGAGCTTTGTGAGTGGGAATTACAGTCCCCATTATTTTGGGGAAGAAATGTGTTTTAAATTTATGACGTGTATGTACCCTCACATCCATCTTTGCATTTATTTGTTGGAGAGATATTTTCACAAAAGAGGCTCAGGCTGTGTACACACAATATTTTATTCTAGAATCAATGTTGACTAAATATTTGTTTTCTATACAGTCCACACAGAATCTAAATTTATTTTCCCCCCCCCCACACACACACATAGTCCACACAGAATCTATATCTATATCCGTGAGTGCTGAGCTTACTCAGGAGTCTTTGGTGAGGTTGGCTGCGTACTTACTGTGAAAAAGCTTTTGACAGTGTCAAGTGTCACCTCTATCTATATGCTTGTTGACACACTCAAAGAACTCTTAATAGGTTATCCTTCCTGAAGCCATTATCGTTTGGCTTCAGAAAGATTGCCTATTCTATCTGCTTTGTTTTCCTGGAACATGCTTTTCATTTAGAATAAAAGGTAAGGAAGACAAAATGTGATAATGCCACCATAGGCATTAATGCAGCTCATATTCATAGGAATTAATATGGCTTAGCATGCAACCTCTCCCGTGTGGTCCTAGGTGGTACAGTTAGTACCAAAGCTGAATCTTCAGACTGGCTACCCGTTATTGCCACCAGTTAGAAAGAGACACAGGTATTTTCTATAACTAAATGTTAAGCAGATCCATCAATATGAAGCCCTGAATGCTTGCCTCCCTAATGAACAGGAGATGCTATCTTAATGGTTTATTAGGCAGGGAGGAAAATATTTTCTAAAGCCTTACATGAGATTTATCAATGTGATGTGGTTTAGCAGTAAGAATAGACACAAAGATTGTGAAAGGCTAAAAGCGATAAGCAAGATTAGAAAAACATTCAGTGCGATTGATTGCCATTTCAATCTCTCTATTAAACAGAAGGATATCATGTTGTGCTGAGATAAAAGTTCCAGTACGACTGAGTGTAGGTAGAATACAAAGCAAGAACAGTGTAGGGTAAAAACACACAAATAAAAACATTAAAAAGCAGATGCAGACTGTGATCCTAAGCAGCCTTACTTGGACATTGTATCAGAAAAACTTCAGTGAAGCTCATAAATGGGATTTTACGTTGTCCCAGGGAAATAGGAAGTAGCTCTTTTGATAGTTCACAGTCTAATCAGTGGTTTTATGATTGTAGGATGAGATAAGCCTTCAATAATGCAAATATAAATATAGTGAGAAGATACTCAGGATAGTTTATCAGAACCCGGGTGATATTGTGGAAGTGCTTATTTCCCCCCTCCTACTCCACATTCCTCACTCAAGTATGCATCCTTACCCACACAGCAGCAAGGTTGTGAAGTTTCAGTTGTGCACAGAAGCATGCAAGTTGTAAAATATATCAAAAAAGGTTCCAATAGACATTACAGTTCCACATACAGCTTGCAAATGCTACTTTCAGGCTCAGCTGACAGTGTATCACCATAAACTTATAAACCATCATAAAAAGGAAAGGTTTCATGGTGAAGTTACACAGGTTTTGCACAACGTTCCTATCACATGTTACAGTATTGCAGTACCACCACCACCCCAGCCTGGAAGTTTACACTGTATTTTTCTGGCTGCATGAAGTTGTGGTACCTTTAGCCATTGATAAGGCAACGGGTCATTAACATTAGTTTCCTTACTGGGACGGGGGATAGAGAAGCAATTTCTTCTTGGTTCGTACATGTCCTAGTTCATTGTCTAAGATCAATACCGCCTCTGAGTCTCAGTATTTGCTGCATCATGAGATACTGAAGTAGAGGATTCAGCCATTCCAAGAGGACACAGTGAAGAAGCTGTCGTGCACTTTTTTTTAATAAATAAGAGCTGTTTGATTGGAATAAATAGATTTTTCTAGTAAAGATTCAGAGTGCAGGGCAGCAATTTTTGGCAAGACATTCAAGCCTGTGTTTAACAGAATAGTAGACCTCTATAATTTAAATCCTCCGGGTCTTTTCTATCCTTAAAGAAAATGGGATTCATCTATCACTCTCTCCTTTCCCCTAAAGCTGAGTTCAGCCATTTTTATCTACTAGTGGTACAATATGCCCCAGGGTATAATCTTTTATATTATGCATTATTCTACTGGTAATAACAGAAATGTTCACCCTCACACACAAAGAGAGAGCTATATTTGAAAGTATGAAAAGATTTTCTTCCCAGTTTTTGTTAAATGTAGAATGTTTCATTTACTCACAAAATTAAAGTTAAGCTTTTATAGTGCTTCAAATCTTAACTGTGGACATTAATGGGTACCTCAGTTGGAAGAGCATGAGACTCTTAATCTCAGGGTTGTGGGTTCAAATCCTACGATGGGGAAAAGATTCCTGCATTTCAGGCGGTTGGACTAGATCAGTGTTTTTCAACCACTGTTCCGCGGCACACTAGTGTGCCGCGAGATGTTGCCTGGTGTGCCGTGGGAAAAATTGAAAAATTCGAAAGAATTTTTTTTTAAAAAAAAAAAGTCAAATTTTCGCCCACTAGGCGGGCGCCGGACTGTGTCCACCATATTTTCCATCCATCCTGGGTGGGGATCAGATCGGATGGGATCGGATGAGAGCGGACAGGCGGTCCGCTCTCATCCGATTCCCCATAGAGAGCAGCGGGGCTCTGACATCTCCCTCTCCGCACACAGTGGTGGTGTGCCTCGTGATTTTTTTCATGAAACAAGTGTGCCTTTGCCCAAAAAAGGTTGAAAAACACTGGACTAGATGACCCTCCTGGCCCCTTCCAACTCTACAATTATATGAGTATAATTTTATTATTAAAATTAATTTCAAAAGTGGCGTAGTTAATGAGTTGTAGGATCCTTTACACATCTTGTTATGCTTCTCAAAATAGATTATATTTTCTTAATTTATTAATTTAGATTATATACTGCATTCTGCACAAATCACACAGCACTTTTCACTTAAATATATGCATAGTATTCTGTAGTGAAATCTGGTACTCAAAAGTAATTTCCATTGAATTCATTGGGTTATACTACCAGGGAACTGGATAGCAAATTGAAGTCTAAACCACTGAAAAAAGTGGCAGCTTAGATTTCGAGGAAGTGCTTATTTTGTAAAGGTAAAGGTACACCTGACCGTTAGGTCCAGTCGGGGACGACTCTGGGGTTGCGTGCTCATCTTGCTCTATAGGCCAAGGGATCCAGCATTTGTCTGCAGACAGCTTCCGGGTCATGTGGCCAGTATGACTAAGCCACTTCTGGCAAAACCAGAGCAGCGCATGGAAACCTATTTATCTACTTGCACTTTGATGTGCTTTTGAACTGCTAGGTGGGCAGGAGCAGGGACCGAACAACGGGAGCCCACCCTGTTGCGGGGATTCGAACCGCTAACCTTCGGATCAGCAAGCCCTAGGCTCAGTAGTTTAGACCACAGCGCCACCCACGCCCCCCCCCCATCAGCCTCTGGCTCATTTCCAACTATCCAAACTGATGTTCTAGAAAGAACTGCTGAACTTTAAAAACAAAACTCATGGTCAAAACAATTAAACAGAATCCTATCAAGTTGATATAATAATAAACTACTTTCTTGGCAGAAATACTGCACTGTCTTGGAATAATGAAATCCATGAAATAATATTTACAAAACTTAATTGATAAAAAAGCTTCACTTTGATAATGCTTGATCATGTACCAAAGCAGACGACTATATGTAGACAAAACATCAAGCCTTGTACTGGTTCAAAACTTTTGTTTGGAGCTGATCTCTAATTTTATTTAATTTCAGATGACTCTCAAGAGGGAAGGGGAAGAGAAACCTTGTGTGTTTGGTATTGACCTACTTTCCTAATGCAATAGCAATAGTGATATATTGTCACTGTTTTGTTTATAAAAACTGCTTCTTTTTTACTTGCTTTAGGTGTGGCACAGAAATACTGGCTCAAGTCTCATGTTTCCATCCTGGCCACAAAGTCAGGGTTGCAGATTTTTCCATACATTTATTCTCTGAGCACTAGGTTTGTAACGCCATACAGAACAGACATAAAGTATAAGAGCATAAGAGGAAACTGATGGATCCCCTATGAGAAGCCCCTATGGAAAGTCTGCAAATAGAACCTCAGCACAGTAATTCTCTCCCTCTCCTGTGGTTTCCAGCAATTGATACTCAGAAACACACTGCCTCCAACTTGGAGGCAGGGCTTAGCCGTAGTGGACAGTAGCCATTGATAGCCTTTACCTCCATGAGTTTTTCTAACCCCCCCCCCGCACTCCACAGGAAGGTGGGACCGATCCGAATGGTCCACCCCTGCCACTTAATGAATCCAAAAGCTTTTTAGAGAGTGGTATGGGACATTTTATCTCATGTTGATGGCCTCCCTGGTGACCCGCTGGAATGTGGAGTTAATCAGGGCTATCAACTGTCTGGCTCCAATGTGCCCTCTCTGATCGCATGGAGCCTGGTCAGCCCCATGGTTTTCCCCAAAGCTGAGGGCAATAAAACAATCGCTGAGACAGCAAGAGCGCTGGTGGTGGAAAACTCATTCTGAATTGGGCCAAACACTGGATAGAGCTCAACGTCGAGCCTACCAAGTGGCGATAGCAACGGCAAAGAGGACCTTCTTTTCCGCCTCTGTTGCATCTGCAGAAAATAGCAGTGGGAGACTCTTTCAGGTGGTTCACAATCTAGCTGAACCACTGTTGCCATTGGGGCCAGGTGAGAACCCCAAGATCTCTTGCAATGATCTTATGAAGTTTTTTGCAAAGTTGCTCAGATTCGGAAAAAGGTAGACTCCACTGTGGGAGCAGGGCTGGGGCAGCGGAGTGCTGGAATCCTGTCTAGTCAAATTATGTGGGATCAACTCCAATCTGTTACCTCCGAAGGTGTGGACAGGCTGCCTGGACAAGTGAAACTGACCACCTATCTTCTTGATCCTTGCCCATCCTGACTTATAAATGTGAGCCGGGCAGGGCTGGATGATCGGCTCTATGGGGTGGTGAACACTTCCTTCTGTGATGGAGTCTTCCCAGACCCGCTTAAAGAAGCTTCTTAAAAACCGCTTCTTAAAAAACTATCTTTGGACCCAACCTTCATGACCAACTATCGCCCAGTCTCAAATCTTCCATTCTTGGGCAACTTGAGCAGGTGGTTGCTGAGCATCTCTAGACATGCCTGGAGGATGTGGGCCATTTGGATTCCTTCCAATCAGGATTCAGGCCTCATCATGGGATTGAAACTGCCTTGGTTGTGCTGGTTGATGATCTCCGACAGGCTAGCGACAGAGGTGAAAGCTGTTTCCTGGTCCTGCTGGATCTCACAGTGGCCTTTGATGCCATCAACCATGGCATCCTTCTGGACCATCTAGAGGAGTTGGGAGCTGGGGGCACTGTTATACAATGGTTCTCCATCCTCCTGGGCCGTGTTCAGAAAGTGGCATTGGGGGATGAGTGTTCAGACCTCTGGGCTCTCACTTGTGGGGTGCCTCAAGGCTCTGTCCTCTCCCCCATGCTTTTTAACATCTATATGAAGCTGCTGGGAGAGATCATCAGGGGGTTTGGGCTAGGTGTCCACCAGTATGCAGATGATACCTGCCCTAACATTATTATTAGCCGACTGAGGCTCTACCTGCCCTAACATCAGCAGCAGCATCATTATTATTATTATTATTATTATTATTATTATTATTATTATTATTACCCATGCAAGTTGATGGCCATCAGTGCCTTTGTGGAAGCAAATTCCATACTTTATGTGCTATGCAAAGAATTACTTTCTATTTTCTGTTCCATATCCTTTTCTGTAAACTAAAAAATCCTAAATCCTGCAACATTTCTTCATAGGGGAGTTGATCCTTTTTGGTAATCTGTTTCTGAACCTTTTCCAGCTCTACAATATCCTTTTTTTCATGAGGTGACCAGACCTGTACGGTATTCAAAATGCAGTTGCATAATTTGTATGAGGGCATTATGATATCAGCAGTTTTGTTTTCAGTTCCTTTTCTAATGATCCAAGCATGCAATTCTGCTTTCTCACAGCTGCTGCTCAATGAATTCCCCACTACAACCCCAAGGTCTCATTACTGGCCAGTCACTGCCAGTTCAGATCCCATGAGCATATATATGAAATTGCAATTCATTTACCCTGGCATACACCACTTTATACTTCTTTATGCTGAGTTGCATTTTCCTGCCAAAAGGATGGATCCTTTTGAAGCTCTTCACAATGTATTTGTGTTTTAACCACCTTGAACAATTTAGTATCGTCAAGCAATTCTGGCTAACTTACTGCTCACCCATAATCCTAAATCACTTATTAAGAAGTTTAAAAGCACAGATTTTTGGAGGGGTCCCTTTCATATCCCAACATTGGAGGAGCTATCCATTTATTCCTACTCTGTTTCCTTTTTCTTAACAAGTTACTGATCCACAATTTATTGATCCTTTTGTACAGTATATGGCCAGCATGGCCAATGGCCATGGATAATGGGAGTTTTAGTCCAATAATGGATTCACCTGGAGAACCACAGGGTTCACTAATCATGTTTTAGCAGAAATCCTGTCTCCCGGCTGTCATCCTGGTTTTGGTTCTTGTAATCTCTGGTGAATAATGAACATAGACACAATAATGGTTATTTCATGTGCAGTCCAAAATGGACTGGAGAACATCATTAAAAACAAGCAAAGAAAGATTGGTGGCCAATCATGTACATGGAGTTGATCTGAAATCGGCATATTTTGCCTTGACACATGCTTTCCTTTTTTATTTGGGTTTCAACTGTGAATATATTATATTTAAATTTACCTGATAGTTGGATTAATTCCATGATAATCCCTCTGGAAGAAACTGCCAACTGACTGATTTGAAAAGGTGGTAATTTTTTCTACAAATTACAGCTCTGGTTAAAATAAACATCTGTAGCATTGTCATTGTCAATTCTAGGGGAAATACATATCAGTTAAGGGAAATTGTAAAATGCAGTTCTGTGGAGACGTTTGCAATCAGTTACATAGCTTGCTAATCTTAATGATTACATTTTCACACATATTTATTGAGTGATGTCTTGGATAAGTAACTTTCCAGCAGGGGTTTCCTTCAAGAAGCTACTAGCTTAAAATGCATTGGTTTGCGAATCATACTAAGTCAAGCCATAGCTTTGAAAAAAATGTTCTTTGTTTACAGCTCATGGAGAGAACTGGAGACAGCAAAATCTCAAGTCTGGGGTTAGTTGATAAAGCCAGCCAACTCATGGTTTAACTCAGCACAGCGCAGGAGCAAAACAACCAGAGAGGAGTGAAGTGGCTGTAATTTCTTCCCTGAGAGCTTACATGGTCGCATTAATACACGCTTTGGTTTCACATGATGTAGAAACTAGCCCATTGACGAAACCGAAAATATTTAACCTAGGTAGCTACAGTTACAGATAGGTAGCCGTGTTGGTCTGCCATAGTCAAAATAAAAAAAAAATCCTTCCAGTAGCACCTTAAAGACCAACTAAGTTAGTTCTTGGTATGAGCTTTCGTGTGCGTGCACACTTCTTCAGATACTTCTTCTTATTTTCAATGATTTACAAAGATTTATTCTATTAACTCTGGTGCGTACCCATCCCACCTGCAGTCTGGACCTGTATACACCACATAAGGTATTTATATTGGCCATGGACCCAATCTTTTCTTGGTGCAGAATGTTTGTTTCCTTGCTCAGGATGCGTTTTGTTGTTGTTTAGTCGTTTAGTCGTGTCCGACTCTTCGTGACCCCATGGACCAGAACACGCCAGGCACCCCTGTCCTCCACTACCTCCCGCAGTTTGGTCAAACCCATGCTGGTAACCTCGAAAACACTATCCAACCATCTTGTCCTCTGTCGCCCCCTTCTCCTTGTGCCCTCCATCTTTCCCAGCATCAGTGTCTTCTCCAGGGAGTCTTCTCTTCTCATGAGGTGGCCAAAGTACTGGAGCCTCAGCTTCACGATCTGTCCTTCCAGTGAGCACTCAGGGCTGATTTCCTTAAGAATGGATGCGTTTGATCTTCTTGCAGTCCATGGGACTCTCAAGAGTCTTCTCCAGCACCATAATTCAAAAGCATCAATTCTTCGGCGATCAGCCTTCTTTATGGTCCAGCTCTCACTTCCATACATCACTACTGGGAAAACCATGGCTTTAACTATACGGACCTTTGTTGGCAAGGTGACATCTCTACTTCTCAAGATGCTGTCTAGGCCTGTCATTGCCCTTCTCCCAAGAAGCAGGCGTCTTTTAATTTCGTGGCTGCTGTCACCATCTGCAATGGTGAAAACATTCAACAGAATGTTTGTTTCCTTGCTCAGGATGCGTTAGTGGGTTGTTATTATTAGTATGTGCACTCCCTGTTTTGGCCTATTTCTCAGTCTTTTTGAGGGAATGAGGGCCACTCCTCAGTTAAATATACACTTTATCAGTCAATGAGATTGCCAAAAAAACTGAGAATTTGCCTCATAGTGTATGGAAATTTAGGAATGTAGGGAAGAAACAGAACTTGGCATTGACTGCAATTCTGAAACTGTAGGTGACCTTCCATTTGCTAGTAATGAGCATTGTGCTTTTTTCAATATTTACCGATACAGCAAAGAGCAAAGGTGTAGCTCTTTCAGCAGAAGCTTCTCTGCTAAGTAGAGTTGACTTGAATGCTTGACTGCAATTGGCATTGGGTGTTTTGTTCCCCCCCCCCCTTTTGTTACCGTGTCCCAGAAGAACTCTCATTACCCCTGGTCTTGGTACCATTATGCCCAGTTTACTATTGTAAACACCTCTATTCATTAGTACCTCTTTTTATTTGTTCTCAGATAGTGTTGGAATTAGTGGGGGGGGGTGAAAGGATGGTTGGAGGCAGACAGATGAGAGGGAAACTACAAGTTTCTGCTTTCTCAAGACTAGCCTGTCAGCTTCTTTGGCAGCATTCTGAATCCTGTATTTGTTTATGTGTATTTTGCTATTAAAATAGCCACATGGTATTTTTTAGCAGGGTTACCCTGCAAGACAGCAGTATACTGCAACCTTTATTAATGTGTGGAACTGGCACACCACAGTTTGTTGCTATTTCAACATCCCCAGTGAATACAATATAATGTATAATAGATTATATCATCTATTTTATGAGACGTGTAGGTGTAGATAGCAATTTCTGACAAGTCATTGCTGATACAAAATCTTGCCTGTTCATGCTATATATATATACACTCTCCATTCTGTGTTGCAGCTTGTAAGGAGCAATCTAAATATTAGAAGGATACATCTAAACTCTTTAATCAGTGCTTACATGAACCGACTTATCTTTATGGTTCAGCCATTTCCAGCTGGATCTACAGCAGGGAGCTTTGTCTTGCTACTGAAATTGATTAATTTAACTGAGGTTGACAGCAACAGCACACATAAGAGCTGGGACAGTTCAGTCTTAGAAGGATTAGCTTGCCCTTTCTCAAAATTGGTGTCCATCTGAATCAGTCTATTGAAAGATAATATCATTTCAAATGCTGAGATGTTTCTTTGCTTTCACTGAGGTCTGTGGTTTATTCGCCAGCACAATCAGCATTGAATGGCTGTATAAATCACATGAAATATAAAATGCTGGAGCTTCAGCATATTCGGCAGATGTCCACACAGAGAAGAGAGCAATTAAATTCTCCTGCGTTAAAGCAGATAGAATTATTCTCCTGCAGAGGACTTGCACATATGGGAATTTTCTCTGGAGAAGTCTGGTGTCTTGTCACTCCCATGGGGATTGTGAGTGTATAAATGGCTTAATAATTGTGAAAAAGCATCAAAGAAGAAAATGAAGCATTATTAATTGCAAAAGAAAAGGTGTGGTGCTAATCATTGCTATCTGCTTTTTGAATGGAGCTTATTTATTTTGAATTCTTCTGTAGCAACTTTAAAATATACAGAAAGCTTCAGTGCAATCTTAAGCATGTTTACCCATTGAATTCTGTGGTGCAGATAAATACTCATAGGACTGGACTGTTTGAAACATGTGCAAATGTACTAGTATTGATTTGTACTGCTAAATTATTAAATGCATTTAATGAATTCAGTGATTAATTATTGAAACACTGAAAATCTTTTACACAAGAACAGAGGAAGATGTCTTAAACAGAGGTAGGTCCCTGTAGCTCAGCATTGTTTACAGTGACTGGCAGTAGGTCTCTTTTCAGACAAGTGTCCCAGAGTCAATCATTCAGGAAAACCCTGCTTCTTGTGAGCATATGGGGGTCTCCAAATGCAAAGGAACTCCTTAGCTGATGTTGAAATTATGGGGACATTAATAACAGCGTAGCTTTTCCCTAAGATACCCTGGGCCCACCTCAGTTAGGGTTTTACCTTTCAAAGATGGGACATTGAATTGGCATAGTGAGCTACTGATGGAGTTGTTTCCACAATAGTCGTCGTCTTCTTCTTCTTCTTCTTCTTCTTCTTCTTCTTCTTCGTCGATCACTCGTAGCCAAGTAAGATTGGCTTCCATAAACACAGTTTTTTACAATGAGTCCATAAGTGACTGTGGAGGCCAATTCTGGAGCCACACATCCCTCCACAGTGGGGACATTGGATCCCGGGTGGGAGTTGATCACGGTGTGGATTTGCCAAGTGTGCCTTCCTCTTAGCACGTTTCTTCCTTGCATTCTGAGTTCGAGTGTCTTCAAAGTCCATGACACCTTTGGTAAAGGCTGTTCTCCAACTGGAGCACTCACAGGCCAGTGTTTCCCAGTTGTCAGTGTCTATACTACATTTTTTTAAGATTTGCCTTGAGACAGTCTTTAAACCTCTTTTGTTGACCACCAGCATTACGCTTTCCATTTTTAAGTTCGGAATATAGTAGTTGCTTTGGAAGACAGTGGGAGCCCAATATTTTCAGTACCAGGGCTGAGTCTTCAAATATGGGAAGAAAAGAAAGTATCCTGGATCATGTTCAGAGTTTTTCTCTCACCACTCAACCACTGAAACCTCCGCCATACACTTAGAATTTGAGAGGGGGTTGCTCTTCAGTTCATGGTTGCCAGTATAAAGTGGGAATCCATAATCTTTTCACTACAAACACACACACACTTCCACGTTTCCTCTTCTCAATCCTGGCCTCTTTACCAGTTTACCAGGCACCGGCACTTTTTTAAAAAAATCTCCATCTTAATATACTTTACCAGAGCATTAAGGAATGAAATGCAGTGTGGAACTAAGCATTTCCTTCATCCAAACTTTTCTTACCAACTATCTCTCCAGTCCTAAGATCTTTGGCTGCAGCTGCAACTGGTTTTCCACAATATCTGTGTAAGGTGCTGAGGGTTTGGAACATGGGACTCTGCGACCAGGGCAGTTGTCGTGCAGATGGAATAATTGGGCTGAAGTCTTCTGCAATTTAGCCACACTCATATAATGCCCAGAGATACTTCTGCTGCTCTGAAGCCCCTCTGGATGGGTGACCCAAGGAAACAATAACTGTTGTCCCATACTTGTTTTTTCAGGCTGAGCAGTCTTGAGTAGTCTGGTCCAACCAGGCCTGCTTTACTGGCTTTACCTGAATTTGACCCAGCTGTCCTTGACTATGCCCCTGCCTTACTCCAACCTCAACATTACCTGTTTGGAAGTATGCCCTGGGCCCTTGAATGCTGATTTGCAAGGTCAGGCTGGAGCAAGCAAATCAAAGCCAGAGGAAGAGTGTAGCCCAAGGCAGTAGCAACAGATCTTGTACTACAGTTCTGCCTATTTGGACCATGCCTTTGTTTCAGCATCTGCCAATTAATAGCAGCTCCCTGCTGGGCCTGACAATAAGTGAGCTGTGAGAAGCAGACAGAACTGGCAAATAGTAGAAGCATTTACCGTATTTTTCGCTCTATAACAATCACCAGACCATAACACGCACATAGTTTTTAGATGAAGAAAACAAGAAAAAAAATATTCTAAACGAAACAGTGGGTGTATGATTTTTGTGGTTCATGATGTGGCCACAGACATGTGATCTGACAGTGAGTTTGGAGTAGCCCAATGCAAAAATCCTGAGGATCCATGTGGATCCATGCTTTGTAACCACGTTTTTGCACCCCTGCGACCCCAGGCAACAGTGGGTGCGTGATTTTTTTGGTGAAAGATGTAGCCATGGACATGCTATGTGATCTGATGGTGAATTTGGGGTGACCCAGTGCAAAAATCCTGAGGATCCATGTGGATCCGTGCTTTGTAACCACGTTTTAAGTGGGGAGGGAAGGAAAAGCACTCAAGGGACAAGGAACACGCGTGGGGTGGGTGGAGAAGGATGCTACTAATAATGCTATTTAGCGAGCTTAGTGGGGAGGAGAGAGGGACAGAGAGCCTGCTTGCCTTAAAGGAGCCAACCGGACAGGAACCGCTTACACTCGTGTAAGCGGCTCCTCTCCTCTCCCGCTTTGCTCCTTTAAAGCAAGTAGGCTCTCTGTCCCTCTCTCCTGCCCACTCAGCGGCTCTTCTCCCGCTTTGCTGTTTCAAAGCGAGCCACAGAGGAGGGAAGGAAGGGGAACCATGGATCCTCTGCTCACAACTGCAGCAGATCCCCCCCGCCACCCGTAGGCATTCGCTCCATAACACGCACAGACATTTTCCCTTACTTTCTAGGAGGAAAAAAGTGAGTGTTATGGTGCAAAAAATACGGTAATTGCATTTAACATTGAGGCTTTGAGGAGGAAAGTTGAGAAGCAAGAAAAACAGCAAGCATATTTAAAGACGTGTTTTATGCCAGTTACTTTGCTTCTTTCAGTGATAACATGGATTGAGAAAAGACAGAAATAGAACACAACTAGGGGACCTATGGATAAATCCCATCAAGACCAAGCCAATGTCGGCAGTGCTCAAGGACTCTGGGAGTTGTAGTCTAAAGGGCCACAGGGTCCCAATCCCTGAATCAGAATGTTTTATTTGGTATCTTTGGATCAGTGTTCAAAATTTGCCAGGTGCGTTTTGCTGTTGGCGCGGGTCCAGGTGTGACTATGTGGCGATTTCTGGGCACCAGGTTGGCAACCACAGTTTAAAAGCCTCTGCCTTAGTCCATAGTTAATACCATTTCCATTTCCACTGTGTGTGTTTCTCCTTCTTGCATACAAATGAATTGTCGCAAGAGCAAGCTACAGTCAGGCAATGTAGTTGAGATCACAGAATTATAGCATTGAAAGGGACACTGAGATCATCTACCGTATTTTTCGCTCTATAACACGCACCTGACCATAACACGCACATCGTTTTTAGAGGAGGAAAACAAGGAAAAAAATTCTGAATGAAACAGTGGATGTATCATTTTTGTGCTTCATGCTGTGGCCACAGACATGTGATCTGATGGTGAATTTGGGGTAGCTCAATGCAAAGATCCTGAGGATCCATGTGGATCCATGCTTTTTAACCACATTTTTGCACCATTGCAGCCCCAGGCAACAGTGGGTGTGTGATTTTGGGGGGGCAGGCTGCTATGTGATCTGATGGTGAATTTGGGGTGGCCCAATGCAAAGATCCTGAGGATCCATGTGGATCCATGCTTTTTAACCACATTTTTGCACCATTGCAGCCCCAGGCAACAGTGGGTGTGTGATTTTGGGGGGGCAGGCTGCTATGTGATCTGATGGTGAATTTGGGGTGGCCCAATGCAAAGATCCTGAGGATCCATGTGGATCCATGCTTTTTAACCACGTTTTTGCACCATTGCAGCCCCAGGCAACAGTGGGTGTGTGATTTTTGGGGGGCAGGCTGCTATGTGATCTGATGGTGAATTTGGGGTGGCCCAATGCAAAGATCCTGAGGATCCATGTGGATCCATGCTTTTTAACCACGTTTTTGCACCATTGCAGCCCCAGGCAACAGTGGGTGTGTGATTTTGGGGGGGCAGGCTGCTATGTGATCTGATGGTGAATTTGGGGTGGCCCAATGCAAAGATCCTGAGGATCCATGTGGATCCATGCTTTTTAACCACGTTTTTGCACCATTGCAGCCCCAGGCAACAGTGGGTGTGTGATTTTTGGGGGGCAGGCTGCTATGTGATCTGATGGTGAATTTGGGGTGGCCCAATGCAAAGATCCTGAGGATCCATGTGGATCCATGCTTTTTAACCACGTTTTTGCACCATTGCAGCCCCAGGCAACAGTGGGTGTGTGATTTGGGGGGGGGCAGGCTGCTATGTGATCTGATGGTGAATTTGGGGTGGCCCAATGCAAAGATCCTGAGGATCCATGTGGATCCATGCTTTGTAACTACATTTTAAGTGGGGAGTGAAGGAAAAACACAGAAGGGACAAGAGAGCGTTGTGCAGAGAAGCAGCTGGCTAAGAAAGCAGGAGAGGGATTTTACGGGAGGAAGGAAAGAAAGGCAAAAGTTTCCACAAACCGAAGCCAGCTTTCTCTCTCCTCCTGCATGTTTTCTGGCTGCCTGCGAGGAGCACAGAGAGGAATTACTAGAAGGAAAGACCTCTGCTTTCCCCTCTGCTTGCCTGGAGGGGAGGGGATTTGCCTGCTCTTTGTTCCGTTTGAGCAAACACAGCAACGAAACAGAGGAGGGTGGGCAGTAAGACCCTGAGGCAGAATGCAGGAAAGCTGCAACTTCCTCTTTTCAGGTTTCCCTCTCGGACACAACGCACGATTGATTTTTGCTGATTTTTGTTCCTGCGCTCCCCTAATCGGCTCCAGGGACCCCCCCCCCCACATTCGCTCCATAACACGCACAGACATTTCCCCTTCCTTTTTAGAAGAAAAAATCTGCGTGTAATAGAGAGAAAAATACGGTAACTCCCTGGTAAATAGACATTCCGCTTTGGCGACCATAACCTAGATTTAAGGTGCCATTATGTATCTGAGTTTCTAACATTGCTTCGGATTGCCTACTCCAGGCCTCACCTTTAGTTGCCCAAAACATGTATGGTGGAGAATGTTGTTGTTTTAAAAAAATAACAAATAAATGTTGCTGCTATCTTAAAATTAGATAAGTGGGGTTTTCAACTAGACAGAGTCTGAAAAATGTGACTTATCCTATCTAATTCCTTTGTTCTCATTTGTGTGACTTCATTTTAAGTTTCTCTCTACAATACCAATAGGTAGTTTCCCCAGTAATTATATCATGGAAAATCTACTTGCTTGACCATCTGATGTTGAAGGAGTATGCATTTCACTTCTTACATTTTATATATGAATTGGGGGGAGGGGACCATAGTTCAATAGTAGAGCATCACCTTTGCATGAAAAAGGTCCCAGGTTCAGTTCCAGTATCTCCAGGTAGTGCTGGAAAATATTCCCTGCCTGGTAGTCTGGACTATAAGGCAGCTTCCTGTGTTCCATTATTTCTTGTTTACAGGGTCTTTCTTCTTAGGCATGCTTAGAAAGTGTGCTATGGCTGTGGCACATCCATTTTTTTTAGGTTGATAAAGAGTACAGTTAGCCACCTTTTTGGTTCAGTAACAATTAAACTTTCCCAGTCAAGTTGTGATTGGTATTTCCATGGATGGCAGAAGTCCCTTTCATTATTAATTCTCTAGTTTATTTCTTATAGCAGTCTCAGCTGTGCTTTATTGCTCAAAGGTTAATGCAAACTGAGAACTGGGTAAATTAAATTCCATTTGGTAGCTAGTTTCCTGATATAGACATCGTCAGATGCGAATGAATGGCAATGCTGTGTCTGTTTCAATTGTTTAAACAGACCAGTTTTCCCTTTAAAATAAAAAACTATGTTTTCTAATCCTTAAAAGATTTCATAATACAATAAGATCAGCATCCCACTTTATAAGGAAAGTATGCCATTTAGAAATCTGTGAAACGTTATCAGCTATTACAGAAAATTAATGCAGATACCATGACTAATGAACTGATACACTGCTTTAAACAGTAGTCATCATTCAGTTATATGCAAGAAATCATGCACTTGGATATTTTATTGAAGGGAGCCTAAGGAATAACAGTTAAGAGGGTTTTATTAACTTTCAGCACACAAAATGAATAGTTGAGCATTGAACACGACATGATGCCATGTGATAATTGCATGCCTTGGTTATATTGCAAGGCATGGAACATAGCCAAAAGCCTTCATCTGTTCTGGATATAATTTTTTACACTCTGCTTATTGAGTGCATTATTGCAATAGTATTATTACAGTTGTAGCTGGTACTATTTCATAAGAAATGCCCTGAAAATATATTGCCATATTGTGGCTAAATCGAATCTTATTTCTTTCTGCTGAATAATAGTGAGCAGCAGTTCGCAACAGAACCACCATTAGTCTTGACTGACAATAATATCTGATATTATTCATTTATCGTGGTGGACAACAAAGCTAGAGGCATATTGTAAATCTTTCAAATAGAAGAAGGTTTTACTTAGGAACAAAGTGAAATAATGATTTAGACATAAATATTTTATTCATCAATCTTGAATTATAGTAATTAAAAGACAATTCTCCGTTAATGTTAGTGTAGTATACATTGCAGCAGAAAATCCTGCTACTAATTACATACTAAATAAAAATATGGTACAGTATCAAGGTAGATTACACTTACTGATTACTGATTCCTGTTTGTTTTTTAAAAAGCATATTCCCCTCCACTTCCAGAAAAAGAATACAGTTTTACAATGTTCATTAGCAACAACCTTGTACCTTGGATATCAGCAGAGAGTAAAGAGTGGTGGTAGCTGTACAAGCGGGGACCACAAAAATCAATAGCAAAATTACTGATAATTTTAGTAATTAGGACTACAGGTTGTTTAGAAGAGGAATTAAAATCAGCACATTCTGTTAAGAGGTTATTAGGGCTTGTTTTTTGTTTACTTAAAATAATAACCGTCAACTTTGTTCTGTGTTTTTTGTTTTTTTAAAAAAGCAGTATTTTTTGGCCGCTATGTAACCAGGTTCTCTGGGAGACTTTCAGCAGAGTTACTGCATTAAGACTGAAGCGGGGGGACGGGGGACACTAGATGAGGCTGCCTTTTGCCTGTCCTTCACCAGGAGCTCAGTTATGGGGCCAAATTATAGCCCAACACCGCAGTGACAATACTGTCCCAAGATTGTTCAAAAAGTTATGTGATTGAAACCTTGGATTTCCTGACCACATAAGCAGTGGTTCTGATTAGTCAGAACAGGAAAATAACCTTTTGAATATGTAAGCCACAATTGTTCTCCTGGGAAAACCATACCCAGTTGCCCAGAAAATGTTTAGTCATCCCCCAAAACTTTTGTTGGCGTGTTCAGTTGTTGGGGGGTGTTGGGGGTGGATAAATACCCTAAAATCCTTTCCAACCCCTTTTGAAGCAGCCCTATTGAGAGCTGCCTTCTACTTCCTTGATAAGAGCACTTCCGCAGCCCTTAAGAACGTCTGAGTCCATCAGGTTCTGCAAGCTGACGCCTGCCAAAGAGATAAAATCTCTTGCAATCATTCTTGAGAGCAGCCAAAGCTACACGAAGCACTTATTGAGAGCAGTGGGAGATCGTATTTCTTCGGCAGGCATCAGGGATGGTTGTGGGGTGGGGCAGAGCAAGCCAGCGATTTTTAAAAAGCAGGTGGCAACTTCAAAAAAAGAAAGAACTACCAGTAAGCATCCCCTATGCTGAAGCCAGCATAAATTATTGGAGGGAGAGTGGGGGAGTTGGGTGAACAAATTCTTCATAATTCATTAAAGGACCCCGATAGTCCAGTCCAGTCACGAATGACTCTGGGGTTGCGGTGCTCATCTTGCTTTACTGGCTGAGGGAGATGGTGTTTGTCCGCAGACAGTTTTTCTGGGTCATGTGGCCAGCATGACTAAGCTGCTTCTGACGAAACAAGAGCAGTGCACGGAAACACCGTTTACCTTCCCACCGGAGCGGTACCTATTTATCTACTTGCACTTTGATGTGCTTTCAAACTACTAGGATAGCAGGAGCAGGGACCGAACAACGGGAGCTCATCCCGTCACGGGGATTCAAATCGCCGACCTTTTGATCGGGCAAGCCCTAGGCTCAGTGGTTTAGATCACAGCGCCACCTGCGTCCCACATACTTCATTAATAAGTAGTAAATGGAAAGGATCCTCTGGCTTGCAATAGAGGAAGTGTGTGGAGAAGGTTTTCCTTAATGAATTAATGAACTGATAACCTAATGAATTTAAGGATACACTAGTAATAATAATGAATGATAACTTCAGATGTGCATACCTTTGCACTTTGGCCAAACCTTCTTCATCATGTGACCTCCGTAGGATTGGCTGTGGGTCAATGTGGTCCTTAGGCTGAAAAGATTTAGCATCCCAGGTTTAAACCATTGTTCTTCAACTGGATACAGTACTTGGATCTTGCCCAGATTTGATGTGTGTGTGCAATGACACCCTCACTGTTTTCTTCCTCTGAGGTTGTGTGGGATATCATTAAATTTATGTCCCTCTCTCCCAAAGGGGAAAGAAGGAATATTTTTCTATGGGTATTTTCACCCTGCATGAAAAGCACACTTTACAAAAAAATTCTTCAGTTTGAAATATAGGACACCTGCTTTCTTTGTATCTAGGGTTTTTAAAAAATGAATACAGTCGCACCTCGTTTTGCGGCCAGGATCCATTCCGGAGCCCTGTCCTCTAGCCAAAAAGGACACTGGGCAAAGAACCATGTCTGCGCACGCGCATGGAGTGGTTTGTGCTTCTGCGCATGCGCGAAGCGCGATTTAGCGCTTCCGCACATGCACGAGCAGCAAACCCAGAAGTAACCCATTCCGGTACTACCGGGTTTGCTGCAGACATTCACCGGAACGGACGCTAGACAAGACGGATGTTCGCGGAGGTATTACTGTACATTGCAGTTTGGGATTGAGTGCAGGTTCTTGGTCTGAAAAGCTTGGAAGTAGACCAGGGCTTCCCATACTTGGGTCTCCAGCTGTTTTTGGACTACAATTCCCATCATCCCTAACCACTGATCCTGCTAGTTAGGGATGATGGAAGTTGTAGTCCAAAAACAACTGGAGACCCAAGTTTGCGTGAATCCTAAAGTAGACAGATGTTAGTTTTTCATAAGAACACTGTCCTTGCAAATGTCACTATATATTTTATAGGAATTATTATAGTGAAATATAGTTACAGCTAGAATTGTTTATTGTGAGTAGTATCAGAAGTGAAAGCATCCATCAGAAACACAGTGTAATTTAACTTGTGGTACTCCAACTCCCATCAGCCACAACCAGCATGGGTATTCATTGGTTTAAATGAGTAGAAAGGGACCCTGAGGGTCATCTAGTCCAACCACCTGCAATGCCGGAATCTCAACATGGGGTTCCCCATCCAATTTGAAACCATTCCTGCTTAGCATTGCAAATGTGCCAGCAGTTTTCTTGCTGCACCTCCTGTATTTTGAATGTTTTTCATTATTACAGATAAAATCTCATTATTGATAATTATAAAATAAAAATAAAGATTTTTTATTTAAAAAAAGCAATGTGTTACAATTCATAGGGCTGTGGTTTTCATATTTTGGCTGTATGTAATGAGTCTAATGTGCATAGTTGTGGGGTGGGATTAGCAACAAGTTATGCTGTTTCTCAATTTTTTACCCTTAGAGTGTAAACTTGGGGAAGGGAGAGTCTTGATACTTAGACTGAAATTACCACATAATTGTGTGTGTGAAAGAGAGAATTTGCTGTTTTCTCAACTTACTTCTGTGTTTCCTTTACCTTTTATTACAAGAACGTGAGTTTTAGATGTAAGTTGTGATAATCAGAATTCTTAAAAGAGTTTGTAAGGTGTGTATGGATTTAGTTTATGCAGCTGTGTTTATTACAGACAACATCTTTCATAATTTAACTGGTCCGAGCACTCTTTCTTGAGCTTAGTTTCCACTTCTCAGTGCATTATGTAATAATTGTGGGCTGCAGTAGCCTTCTGTTGCTAGAATGATCTAGATATCTATTTTAAAATGTTGCTTGTCATGATGCCTGCCACCTGTGCTTATGTGCTGTGTACATTAGGAACATCTTAGTTGATAATATGTATGAGAGAGAGAGACAGAGAAAAAGAATTTTTCTTTGTGTTTGTTTTTACTTTCAATACATAGTGTTGTAATTAAGGAATAAAGAAGTCATCTGTTACTGGAATGGCTTAGGTGTCCAGAAACAATGTTGTTTGTCATGGTGCCAAAGTTTTATGTCCTCCAAAATAATGTTATTACAATGCCACCTAGTGATAAGGTGAATGACAAGTTACATTAATAGAGAATGTCTTAACTGGTCTTTTTATTTATTTTTTAAAAAAGGAAACAGAAATTGATAACATGAATGACAATGTAAAGAAATACAGAATGTCTAACAACTGCTTCTGGGGGTGGGTAAACCTACTTTAGGCTACAGAAAATGACCTCATATACACAGTAAATTATAAACAAGTCCAAAAATGTGATTTATTTTCAGTTCTAATCCACTTTGAAAACAATACTTATGAAAAATATAACTGATGTGCTGAACAAGTGTTATTTTTCAGTTATTAAATATGCTTTACTTTATTTTACAGTGCTGGACCTAAGGGAGACAACATTTATGAATGGAGATCAACTATACTTGGGCCTCCAGGTTCTGTGTATGAGGGAGGAGTTTTTTTCCTTGATATTACCTTCTCACCAGACTATCCCTTTAAACCACCCAAGGTAAGGGATGAGTAAAATTAATAATTTATACTGAAAAGTAAGTAGTTTCAGAACCAATCTTGATACACTGGTGGAATTGTATTTATGTACAAAAGGAAATGTACAAAATACTTACAAAGGTGCATGGCTGCTTTTAAAATTATACAAAGAAATAATGACCATTATGATCTGATGTCTGTCAGGTGATGTCAAAGACCCGGAATCCAATCTCATTAGACAGAATTGACAAATAATTCAAGAACAAGCCTTGGTTATTGCTCATGATTTGCCTTTCTTTCCTTCATTATAACTATTTTTTAAATATTAAGGCTGCAGTCCTATGCATCCCTGGGAGCAAGACCCAATGAACACAGTGGAATTACTTACAAATAAAAATATATAAGATTTCACTGTACTGTGTATATTTCTTGGAGAACTTCCTTAAACTATAAAGTCAAAAACTGTGGGTTTGTGCAACTGATCAAAGATGGGAAATGTTTTAAAATTTGGTTAGACTCTGGCATTTTTCCAAAATTGGGGTGGAGGGAAATAAAGCAATGGCTTTCAAAAGTATTTGCAATGTTAGGGTTGTTGTGTATTAGACTTTACTTCTTTGTTGTTTTAAAAGCCTGCTATGTCAAATCCCATTTGAAGACCTCGTGGTGTTTCATGCAACTAGAGTTCACAAAATCTGAGTTGACAATGTCATCTCTTGATTCTATAGAGAGACTTTCTGGAGCTGAGGATTTGTGGAAAAGTGTAAGTCTGTCCTATATCATGTCATGCAAGAACCTAAAGGTCGCTCAGCATCTAGGATATACAAAACTATGCCTTTGAGGATAGTTAAAACTATCTCTCCCCCCCCCCGACCTGTTTTAATTTAATCTACATTCAATTTTGCACTATTCATATTGCATTGTATTATTTATATTAAATTATGTAAATATTTATTCAGACAGAATATAAGCAATTTCCTGCATATGTTAAGACATAATAAACATCAAATACTAAAAAATAATTTTGAAAAATGTGCATTATAGAGCACCACAATTAACAGGTAAGTAGGGCATCCCCTAAAACAGCATCCACTATAAAAATACGATAAACATTTCACATTTCAGGACAACATAATTAACAACTCATCAAAATATCTTCTGAAACATCACAAATGAAAGTCATCTATAAAAAAAAAATAAAGATGCCACATTTTGAAACAATGTAATTAGCAACCAATTGAATGAAAAAATAAAACCACTCTTCCCAACCCACCATATGTGCAATCCATCATAAAGTTAAGCAAGGCAATCCAATTAAATTCCCAGCCCCCTATATAACCATAAACGCAACTTAATGTAACTACATCTAAAAGTGCATTCCACTCAGTTCCTCTCAAGCATACTCTTACATAAGATACTCAAACATCACTCTTCTAACACAACCTCCGATCCCCTCTTCAACTACCCCCATAATTCAGTCTCATATCCTCAACCAATGACCCACTCACATGCCTACACCACGAGACCCAGATAGATATATACTGACATAGAAAGCAAGCAGCAATATACAAATAAAAAACATATTATATAGGATTATACAGTGGTACCTCGGGTTAAGTATTTAATTCGTTCCGGAGGTCCGTTTGTAACCTGAAACTGTTCTTAACCTGAAGCACCACTTTAGCTAATGGGGCCTCCTGCTGCCGCCGCGCCGCTGGAGCACAATTTCTGTTCTCACCCTGAAGCAAAGTTCTTAACCTGAAGCACTATTTGTGGGTTAGCAGAGTCTGTAACCTGAAGCGTATGTAACCTGAAGCCTATGTAACCCGAGGTACCACTGTAATATTTATATTATATTTCCTTCTTTATAAAAAGTTTCTATTCAGCCAGCTCCCATGAAACATCATGATGGTGCACAATAATGTATGCAACTGGCACGATGGCTGTTAACCAGAAGGCTGGTGGTTTGAGCCCACCCAGGGATAGCTGTGGGCAGGATTTCTGCATTGCAGGGGGTTGGACTTGATGACCCTTGGGGTCCCTACAATTGTATGATTCTATGGAAGCACCATAAAAACAATACAAAATAATCTTTAAGATGACTGGCTAATCAGTAAAGTTTAAATAGCTGCACAGGCCTGTTAGCATCAAAAGGTCTTCAGGAGACACCTGAAAGTCAGCAAAATCTCTGCTGAAAGAGTATTCCAATGCTTGGGTCCAGTGATACAAAATGGCCCAACTACTTGTTCAAGCCAATCAGGTCTCTGTGATACCATGTGGGACCAGCCACAGTGCAGAGAGACATGCTCTCTTCCATTCCACCCACCTGTTTTTATGCTTTTTCCTGTCAACAGTCAGTCAGCAGTCCATGCTAGGCACACTCAGGACACATTGGGCTGCTTTGACTCCTCCTCCAACAAACACGGGGGGCGGGAGAGAAGGAGAAAGAAAGAGGGGGGGTGGTTCTTCTAAAAATTGCATCTACTTCTACAAACATTAGGGTCCCCCTAAGCCTGCTGATACCTCCCTCTTGTATGAGAATGGTGCTGTTTTGACTATGTAAGGGCCAGAACTTGGACAAATTAGATAGCTTTTTGTTTATATGATGGAATGGAGTGGAAATCTTTATTAGCGTGGATAATTGTTGGTTTGTTTAGTCCCTGCCTTTCACCCTAAGATCCCAGGCCGGGTTACAACATTAAAACACAAAATAAAAAAACAGTTTGAAGCAAGTTGTATTTATTACGAATAGCAGTATATATTTGATTTATTATAAATAGCAGGATATATTTGATATCTACTCAGTCGTTCTTGGTTTTCCCCAGGTCACATTCCGGACAAGAATTTATCACTGTAACATTAACAGTCAAGGAGTGATTTGCTTGGATATTTTAAAAGACAACTGGAGTCCAGCATTAACCATATCTAAAGTCCTTCTTTCCATCTGCTCACTTCTCACAGACTGCAACCCTGGTAAGACTTCTGCGCTGTATTGTATATAGCTGGATGGTGATATAACAGATTTACAACTTCAGTTATCCACGAAAAGCTACTACAGTGATTTAGATTAGCAAATGGTTAACCAAAAGTACCTGTGTTGCAGGTAACGAATGCAATTTAGGCTGAGTGCATTCATAGAGTTGAGACTTTTGCCTAGCCCTGCTACTGTGTTTTTAACAAAAATCTGGCATGCAGAAATTGAGCATGCTGGGGAAAACTTTTCCTGCTTAATTGTTACATTTCAGGCTTCTGTTAAAGTGCAGGGGGGCGGGGAGTGGCATCCCTATTCATTCAGTGTCAGCTGTCAAAAATATTAATAGATGGAGTAGTTTGTCTGTTTTGCTATCAATACTGAAATCTATTTAAGTCAGTAACATATTTTTATTTGCAGTAATAAGTACTTCATACGTTTCGATGGTAAAGATAGCAGCTATTGATTTTTCTATCTAGTGTTGAGGGGAAATCACCGACAAATCAATTGAATTGCTTTTTGCACTGAAAAGATTTTCTGCTGATTCAGCCACCCTGGAGTTTTTCTCTTAATTTAATACCATGGCTCAAACATGGTTTGGCACTAGGGAACAAGCTCAGGCATCGCACACTCTCCTCAATTTCTTCCTCTCTTTGTGCATTCTACTTAAATAGTTAATTTTTGATTTGCAGCAAAACATAGTTTAATGATGCATTGATGTTCAGCAGCATACCAGAATCAACCCTGGTTTATAATTCTGGTTTAGCAGGGTGAGCACAAACCATAGTTTATTGTTTTGGGATACAAAGTCAAGTTATGGTTTGCTGCAAATGAGAAAGTTACTAACTAAACAGAGCTCATGGAGGGAGGAGTGAGCATCCAAGCCAGGGGTTCCACAATTATTATTATTATTATTATTATTATTATTATTATTATTATTATTTTATTTATACCCTGCCCTCCCCAGCCAAGGCCGGGCTCAGGGCGGCTAACAAGCAATAATAAAACAAGTTGAATGAATGCAACTTAAAAACAAGATTAAAAAACAACATTAAAATATTGAAACAGTAAAATATTAAAATGTTAAAAGTGCATCCTCCGTGTAATGTGAACTAACCCAGTTTTTCAATACTTAATTTATTGTTTAAACTACTCATAGGAAGTGATGGAATTAATATTCTACAGCTGGTGTGAGCTGGGTTTATCCGACTACTTAATGCCAAATTCATACGAAATGCTTTCTTCTAATTTTTCCTTTCTTGCCTGGATCATTTCTTTGTTTATAACAATTGTGCATTTGTGGGATGGTGTTTCCTCTTTAAAACCAAAACAGATTCATACAGGGACTTTTAAGGGAGAACTCACGATGGCATGATGGAATTTTTTTAAAAAAATAAATTCTGGCAGTGCTGTTTTCTGGCTTTAGGCCCATTTCTTTTAGACCCAGTATAGGTCTGGTGCAATTTTAACAAATTGTCAGATTAGTCATGCTTTGTAACCTGATTTTGAACATGGAGAAGCAAATTGACTACCTTTTTTCTTTCAGTGGGGGAATTGCTTTGAGAATACCCCAGGCACATCTCAGAGAAACACACACACACAGAGAGTGTTCTCTGTTCTCTGTCAGCTGGAAGCAATTTTCAGTGCCCTCTGTCTTCCCTTCATCTTAGCCTGCCCCAGCCCACTTTAAAGGCAGAAACCTGGCGGGGGCCCTGCAATGATAAGCAACCTTGTGCTCTTTGTTCACTACTCATCTAATGGGCAAAAGCAGATCAGGTCAAATGGAAAGGCAGTAGCGAGTCCTTCCACAAAAATAAAATACAAAACATGCAGGTTTTCCAACGCGAAGGGGAGGGGGACGACATGTATCAGTTACCCAGTAGGCTTGGATTTATGCAAATCTTCATTAGAACAACAAATAGTAATAAGAATGGCAGCTAATTAACCTCCAGCCATACGCAGTGATTAAACTGAGTTTGACGCACAGCTGCAGCTTCATTGGCAAGCACCGCTGTTCTTCTCAAGCAAGCCATGCCGAGGAAATGAAAAAGAGGTATTTGCTCCTGAAACTTCTGACGTTCTTGCGGTAATCTGCAAAAGATGTAGAGGAGAAGATCTTCCCTCTCTGGCTTTACATCGCCGGCCTTTTATTTCTGATCACTCAAGGCAGGCACGTGCCTGTCCCTTTTAAACAAGCGTCGTGAGATTTGACTTGTAAACTGTGTCAGCACCAACAGGGAGCAAATTGTAGTTAACTGCTTTCTGATTCTTGCTAGCAACTAGGTGGATTTATTGCTGTGTGTTGGTTTATTCATTTGTTTTATTAGCTTTATATACAGCCCTTCATCATAAGATATCAGGGCAGTTCACGGAATAAAATACAGGATAAAAACAAGGAAATAAGTAAAACAAAACAGCAAAACAATAACCACCACCACCCCTTTCTACCTTGGCGGAAGAAATAAATGAAGTAGTTGTGATAGAGGAATAAGAAATTATAAAATGATAGCATCTGCATTATTATTATTAATTATTGTTATTCATGTTGTTGTTGTTGTTAATTTGAAAAAAATGACGCCATGAGAATGAGATACCTTGTCTCCGGTCCCATTTACAGTTTTGCACGGGAGTGAATGGTGCATGCATGAAGCTTGCTGGTATTTCAGCCTTCAGATTTTGCACTGTCGAAAATGGCAAAAAGCGTAAGGGAGCCTTGGGGTGGGGGGAAACACTGGATTTGCATTAGGAGAGGTAGAGTGGAAGTTTTGCTCCTAAACCCACCAAACTGCATACTCGCCATTTGCTAGTAAAGAGGTGAGGCACTGAGGTCTCCATGAAACCACAAGTCACTCCTGCATCCAAATGAAGGCTGTCTCATTTATCTGCCCATCAGAAATGCAACTAGGGTTGGGTCATATCGGATATATATTGTTTATTGTAGACTGTGTACCATAAGTTTGCATAGCACTTTGCAAAGTAACGTAGAAGATGATAGTTCCTGCTCCAGAGAGCTTTGTTGCAAACTACATGTAACATGGAGTATTGTAATTAGGACACCCTTCAGAATCAGGGGGGTCAGTTTGGTTTCTGTCTGTGGCACAGATGATAGGGCGCAGTCCTTCTCAGTCAGTGTTATTCCTTTATTCTAACATTCAGATCTGGCATCATGGGTGCTGTTGCTTTTGCATTGTGGCCAGAGTGAACAGTTCACTTAGAGCATGGCAATTGGTTGACTGGTTTTCTCCCTTTGCAGCTGACCCCCTGGTTGGAAGTATTGCTACTCAGTATATGACAAACAGAGCAGAGCATGACAGAATGGCCAGACAGTGGACCAAGAGATACGCTACATAGGAATCTGCTGTGGAACATGCTGGACCTGTGCAAGCACATTCACCAAGTGCATCAATAGCCCTCCCCTTCTTATTTTTATTACGTTTAAAAGCATTTTGTGACAAAGTTGATTGCCCTTGTCCCCTTTCCCCCTTTATTTTTATTCTTTTATTTTATTTTATTTTCTGTTCAACTTGAAAACTGTATCTTTAAAATATAGATTGGGAATTTGGGGTTACAGTGCAAGGAATGTTGGAGCTGTAATAGTATAGAGCTTTGTCACAAAGCTTTGTATTAATGTATTTTTTTTCTTTGTTGTGTCTTTGGGGGGGAAACAAGCAAACAAAACTCAGAACTATATATTGTTTCTACTTAAATGTAGTGTTTAGGGTTATTTTTTTGTACGGAAGTCTTTAATGGTGGGTGCATGTTACTGGGAACCGGTTTTGTATTAAAAAAAAAGCATAAAACTTAAGAATCACTGTGCATTACTAAGACTGTGTTTTAACACCAGCCTGCTCTTTTCCCAAACACTAGGCTGCTGGGTTGAACCAGATGATACGTATTTTGATTTACTTAAAAGAAAAGTGCTTGTAAATTTCTTAGGGACCTGCCACTTTTGACTGTGGATCAGTTGATGTACACTTGTATTATTAAAGCACTCAATAAAAAAACAAAACACTGTGGCTGATAACATGCACTTCTTGTAATGCTCCTTGTGCAGTGGACCCAGGTCAGCTCCGCATGTTTCTGAACTTGCATAAAACTAAAGAATCTGCAGTTGCTTTTAGTTCCGAGTTGTTCTTTTCCCCCTAAGGGCCAGCTCCAGTATGCTATTTGTGGATCAGTTGCCACGGGAAAAGGGAAGCACAACGATACTGTTAACACATCCAATTTTAATGTCCTTTGTTAAAGATCATCATCTCCAGGATGACATTGGCAGGGTTAAAATCCGAGGTGTCTCCACTGCCCTACAATACCCAGTTCACAAGAAGCAATTCCAATTGCTGTGTAAAAGGCAATCGCTGTTGACATACTCCCTGATTTTATCTGGGATGGCGTCTACTTGATTAGCACTTGCAAACATCTCTCGATCTGCAGTGGGATGCGTAAATTATGTTGTAATAAAATTTGTTCATACTGTTCCACTTTTCACAACAAAGCAAATCTCTTGTCATACAGTATGTGTCACAACATTATCAAGGTTTACAACACATGGCAGCTTACACTGGATCTTTAAAAAAAGGATCACTCGTTTTTTGTAGGTAGCAGTATCTTAACACTATATAGGTTACATCATTCACCTTATATCAAACAAAATATGCTCACGTCGAAGAGCATACCGTAATTTGTTGTGTCATTTTATGCTTATCAGTTATATAGAATCAGCAGCTCTCCTAAAACGCAGCTCTTTAGCTTGGCACTGTTTCACCTTGCCTCTAGGCTCATCTAAGGTGTATATATACACACAGGTCACTTGCAAATGATCCACGTTTAACATACGCTTTCAACTTTACGCAGTTCACAGCAAGCCAGTTTAAAAGCTCATTTTGCGTTGTAGAAATAACTTTTGGGGGAAGACTCATTCAGTGCAGTGCTCCAGAAGGTAAGATTGCTCATTGCGGGCTGGTTCTAAGATGGTGGTTTGAGTACAGTGGAACCTTGGAAGCCGAATGACTGTAAACTTGGAATGTTTTGGCTCCCGAACGATCGAAAACCAGAAGTGATTGTTCCGGTTTTTGAATGATTTTCAGAAGCTGAACACCTGGCTCAGCTTCCAGTTGATTTCAGGACGCTCCTGCAGCCAATTGGAAGCTGTGCCTTGGATGTCAAATGGATTCCGTTTGACTTCCAAGGTATGACTGTATAGGCATTTCTGCATATTTCCCACAACATTAACCCAGTGTAAGAAGCAAGTGACTTGTAATGCATATCTGACTTGCATCCTCAGCACTGAAATCATTTTGCAATCCTTGTAGGTCCCTGAACTCACAGTGTTACCATGCTTAAATTTTTTACTGGTTCAAAAAATGCAAATTTCTCAACTTCAACCTATTTTGCAGTGGAAATGTTTGTGAGGACAGGTGTCCTGTGATCACAACTTTTAGTATAGATGATGCCATGAAGAACAGTAACAGACAAAAAATCTGAAGAAGCAAATATAAAAAGGAGAGGTCACAAATGTGTAACAAGGGAGACTTGAAGGAAGATGAAAAAGGAGCACTGCCAAGCATCTTCAGGAATTGTGGAGGGACAGCTCAGCCCTTTAGTGGAAACTGGTTGCACTTCTAATGCCAGAGCACTAGAAGGAACGGAACCAAACAAAATATTGTCTGTTGTCAATGACATGCTGCCTACAGGCTGGATAAAAGGAAAGAAAGCCAAGTTCAGACATAGCTGTGAAATCTTTGTCCATGCAAGCACAGGGCACAGCACTATTTATGTTCAACCCACATATGCAGTTTTGTACATTTTGTCTTATCCATCCTTGGATGCAGGAGGTTTTTACTGCTGTGTGCTGCACGCTAAAACTGCACTGAGTGTGCATTGTCTATGCCGTCTCGCCCGTTGCCCCATGGATTGTGTTTTAAACTTTTAAAAGCAACACTTGTCCTTACTAAATCCTTGTTGTGCTGTTCAAAAAACAAGTCTACTGCACTAAACACTTCCAGCAAGGGTACTTGTGGCAAGGCTATTTCTACTCAGAATTGACCTTCAAGCTAATTTTAGACATGTCAGTATGGAAGAAAATACTCGGCTAAGTGGGTGTTGTGATTTGGAAAGTATAAGCTCCAGTATTGATATTTAAATTGTCTTTTTTTTTTTACAGATGCAAGCATGTTGTCTCTTATAATTTCACAATGTTATAATTTTACTTAATTTAAAATAAATATACAAAAGTGAAATGAAGTACAAAAAAATACAAATTCAAAAACCATTTCTGCAAACTATAAAACAATCATTCCTATAAACTCTAAAACATTAAAAACCATTCCTTTAGATGCACAGTAAATCTTGATACATACGTTAAGGCTGCAGTCCTGTACCTACCTCTGTGAAAGTAAGCCCTATTGAACTCAGTGAGGCAAGAATAATACCCTAGTATATCAGAATCTTGTATCATACTAACACTAGTCTTATTCAGGACGAGGAAGAATGAGTGAAGGAACTTCGTATAAAATATTGTTAAGTAATACAGTTTTTGCAGGAATTTTAAGTATATACGTGCAGTATTATCTTGTTCCTTCCTTAAAATGTAAAGCATGTTTTAATCTTGTTCTAATATTGATTGCATTTTATATGTCTCTTGGTAAATTACATTGGTAAATGTAAATTCAAAGGGGGGGAACGTCTTGATTCAGTTTGATTCAGTTCTAGAAAATTTTAGCGAGATCTCCTAACTAGGGCCACAGGAATCCTTGTACAAGAAAGATGATTGAAAATATTTGGGGACTAGTGTCAGTCTGTTTGTCATTTCACGGCCATTTGGCTTAAATGTGCTCTCTGAAAAAAACACTGGAAAAGATGGCTAAACGATCCATCTGTATTCATTCCCATTAGCTATGCTTGCTTTTAAAAAAACCCCACAGTCTTTTCCTAATTATAATGAAGACAAACAATATGTTCACAGGCAAGAATCTTGCATTCGCTCACCAGCTCTGCTGTTTGGTACTTCAGGTGAAGGTAAATTACAATCAATAAGGATTATGTCTGCATTTAAAAATGGTGTCAAGGCAAAATGTTCAAGCAAGCACCAGGAGGCAGGATGCTAAGGGAAGCAATTATTGGAAGCAATGCATTGCCTCATAGTTTCTACTCCTCCACTCTTGCAATGCCTCCAGTGACATTTGCTGCAGACTTGTCCCTAGCCTTTGGCAAACACAATCAGGTTAACATGATAAAGTTTGTCCATATGTTTTGTATGAGACTTTATGAAGTCAGTCAATTATTTCATTTAAACCTCAGAATAAACCACTTCTCAATCCTCTTCACACTGTAAGTCTGTGGCAAATTAGATCTTGTTTCTCAGTGTATTTCACAACATTTATATGATTATGCCATCATTCTGACATCTTGAAACGCCTGGCTTTCTCAGATGGCAGAGCATGAGAATCTTAAGATCAGATCAGAAGAATATTTGCATCAGCCACTAGCCATAGCAATAAAATAAATGTACTGAAGATAGAGGTAAAAACTTAACTGTACAAAATACATTTTGGAGGTTTCCATCAATAATCAAATAAGAAGATCTTATTGCTCCCCCTAAAAACCTTGCAGTCTTTCTGTCACCTGATCATCTTGATCTACTAGACAGGGGTCATCAAACTTTTTCAACAGGGGGCTGGTCCACTATCCCTCAGACCTTGTGGGGGGCCAGACTATTTTTTTGGGGGGGGTGAACGAATTCCTATGCCCCACAAATAACCCATAGATGTATTTTAAATAAAAGGACACATTCTACTCATGTAAAAACACGCTGATTCCCGGACTGTCCACAGGCCGGATTTAGTAGGCGACTGGGCCAGATCCTGCCCCCTGGCCTTAGTTTGCCTATGTGCTAGAAGAAAGGACACAGTAGCAATGTTGAGTGACCTGGCATGGACAATAGTAGAGGGGTAACAACCTCACTCCTCAAATCTTTAGAAAGAGTGCAAGCCAGAAGCACATGAGTCACTGACTCAATACTGTCGTCTCCACATGGGCATAACTGTTTTCCCAGCGGAACTTTTTGAAATCGACCCTCAAGCATAGCTGAAGGCAGTATATTCAATCTTGCTAAAGTGAAAGCTTTTGGAATTGTTAAATTTTGCAAATAGGGTGCCAAAGTGTCAAAATGACTAGGTGGGAAATAATCATACCATGGACAAAATTTCCTTATCGTGGCCAAATTATTCTGTTGCTCAATATCCTATAGGTGCTGTCTAATTAAATTATTTGCTGAAGCCCAGTGTTAATAACTGTTGCAGTGATAAACCAGAAAAGTAAAGCTTTTGGTTGACAATTTTAGTCCAAGCGCTGTCTCATGACAATCTTGCGATACTAAGGGTAGTAGACGAGTGGGGTTGGAATTTAGGCAAAGCCAATAATTAAGTGTCCTACACCAAATCTGTAATTCAGCAGAGGGGAGAATAGCCTCCAAGTGCAATGAAGCATTTGGAATACGGGATGGAGCAGGAAAAAAATGCCTTAGGAACTTAGATTGAACAGCTTCTGTAGTTCCAAGGCGAGTGCCTGTCCAGATCTGAGCCCCATAGAACAACTCTGTTAGGGGTTTAGCTTTAAACATTTCAAGTGCCGATGGTATGTGATTGCCACTTTTCGTATGGTAGAGCAGGAGATTGCTGGGGGGGGGGTGGACTAGATGATGCTTGTGGTCTATCGCAACTCTATGATTCAAGCAGAGGCCCAAATCGACTTTCTCAGATAGCTACCACCCGCATGTCCTGGTGGTAGACTGCCCCAGACAGACAGCTGCTATAGGAAAAGGGTTTCTCACACACTATCACCGCGTATATGAATTAGCCCTATATAAAGCTTTCGGCTGATTCAACGTGACAAATGTTCTCATATAAATTCCATTTTGATCCAGTGAACCCTGACTTAGCCATACAATAAAAAGCAGGAAACATCTTGAAGCAATAAATCAACAGAAGGGGGGTATATCTCTTGAGGAAATTAATGGGCGCTTTTCAAATCTGCTTGTGAATTCATAGTAATCAACTTTGCAGAGCTGACATGTTTAGCTATGTATTAATATATGGAACCTTTATGCCCTAGAGCAGAGTCACTGAGGGAACAATATTAAGCGAGGGAAATAAGACATGCTTAGAAGTAATTCTCAAACATTATTCCACTACATATAAACAGTAAACTAAACCACACATTTAAACTCTGCTGAAAGGGTCTAGTAATCTTAGTTAAAAGACAGCTAAGGACGTCCTGTACCGAAACACTTCATGCCAAAATCCTTGCCTTTGATGTCGCTGCCAACCACTTACAATCTCTCTGAGGTGACTCGGAGGAATGCTAGCCTGTAAACAAGTGTGCGCCTTCGGTTTCTTGAGCTAAAGAAAAGGCCAGTGTTTTCACACATCATTCAATCCATGGTTTTTGGTTTGCTGCCTGTTTAAAGCACCGCTTATTTTTCAGCGTAACGTTGGACCCTTTTCTGAAAACGCATTTCCCCCAATTTACAAAGGAGAAAGAATTGCTGGCAAATTGCATTGAGCATTACAAAATAAATGGAATTAGCTCTTTCAGATTAATGAGGATACGGTGTAGGTACCGTTGTGTGAAAAGAGAGAATTTGGTAAGCACCGGGACCTGAGAGTACAAATGCCACACTTTGCAACCTAATGTCTTTAGTGGCCTTTTCACACTTGATCCTAAACACTCCTTTGAGCTTAGCAGTTTTGTGTGCCTGTGTGAATGCTGCTTGTGTGGGATGCAAAGGAAAAGAGAGTCATTTAAATCAAGCATACAATGTCGTTAATACAGGTGTTGCATCTTAAATTTTAAGAGCCAGAAAAATATGAATGAGACTTGTGTAAAAATGAATGCTTTTAATTGAGAGAGAAACAAAATCTGTTGAATGCCCAACAGTGTTTTTAAGCAGGAGTGATTTTTATAGCAAAATGTCACATATATGAAGGTGTCATTCATATGCATTCCAGAGCCAAGCTACATGTTACTTTTTCACCCTTTTAGAAGCGTGCATAAAAGTGGCCATTTTTACTTTGAAGAAATAACTGTTGAAGGACCTCAGTTTAGAACATGCTCGCTATGTCGGCCGGGGAGCCAGTTTCCTGCAAACCATAATGGCAAGAGGCATGTTTGGGAGCAAATATGGAGTATGTATTAAAAATAGAAGTTACATGTTCAGTCATGTTGCTGTGTGAATGTGAATAATGGCCCAGTACGCACATTACATTCAACCCTAGCTCAAACCAAACTATGGCTTAATGTGGGTGAACAGTTTCATGCTGCTCAAAAGTTCCCACCGTGCTAGCTCAGTCGGTAGAGCATGAGACTCTTAATCCCAAAAGCCATGAGTTCGGGCCCCACATTGGGGAAAAGATTTCTGCATTGCAGGGGGTTGGATTAGATGACCCCCGGGGTCTCTTCCAACTCTACAATTCTGTGATTCCTCATCTGCACCTGCTGCTGCCATGCCACAGACAAACAGGCCAGAGTGTGGATTAACAGGACACCCATACCCAGTGCCGGATTCACATATAAGCTAAACAAGGGGGGGGGCTGGATGTACATTTCCAAAATATAAGATTAAAAAAAACACAGGCCAGGAGAGGCGAGTCACCTGTGGGCCGGGGCATCCTTATGCCTCAGGGCAGATAAAAGCCAGCCAGCCCCAGTCCCAGGTTGTGGGAGCAACATTGTTGGTAGCCTGTTCCTGCCTGCACCCTGTCCTGCTCTTCTGCCAGAGTTCCTGATCCCACCCAACTCCCCGCCTTGGACCCAGCTACAGCTTTGACGGACAGCCTCCATACTGCACCATCGACCTTGGACTGGACTCGGACCTCGCCTCTCGGTTAGCCCCCGGGACCAGCACCACCTACATACAGCAACAGCGTTTTGTTTTGTTTTGTGTTGTGTAGGCTCCTATGATGTAAGTAATGGGCCCCACCTGCTAGCCTGCTCCCTAAAATATAGCATATATTCAACACAAAAAACAGCGACAATTTATTGAGAAAGGACAGCTGGGCATATAAAGGGCCTCATTACCTTCAGTAGCGTACGCCTCATCAAAACTAAATCTAGCCCTGCCCATACCAAGACTCCTAGTAGACCCCACCTGTAAACCATGAGCAGCAAGCCAAGAAGACTTTGACTTGCTATGTTCAAAACACAGCAGCAACTAATTCACACCACTCACAAACCAGTGCCATCAATTACCTCCTTACCTTGAGCTGTGCCAGCTGATCACTGAAAGAGCAACTGTTTAAGAATTGATGCCCGAGTTCTTTTTTGTGGGATGTGAAACACAAGAGCAGTCAAGTACAACATTCCTAGAGTGAACATGTTTACACATGGGGAGGAAAGTTTGTCCAGCCAGCAGGTAAACTTCCTGTTTCCTTCTGGGCTGGGACAGACTTCCTCTGCATGTGACTAGAGGTGGGCGTGGCCTCACCTGTGCAGGCAATGACAAAAGGGCAGGGCAGCCATCTCTCTCTCTTTGACTACATGCATCGAAGAAGCAACATCTGCTGAGCCAAAGATGCTCTCCTGGCTTCCAGTCAAGAGAGGACAAAGGACTGTCTCCATATGAGATCGTTTCCAGGTGTATGTAACTTTTCTAAACTAAGCCTGCCTTCTGGGATCCAATTGTGAACAGAATGTGAGTAAACTCTTTTTTTACTTTTTATAGAAGACTGTGTCATGTCTAATCTTTTATGAGGAAATAAGGGGGAAATACCAGAACAGTTATTATAGAGGCTTTAGTGAGCCTGAGCAAATTCATCCGCTGTAAGTTTAAAAAGGGGAATGTTACTCTGCTAAATTGTGAACTTGTTAAAACTAGTTGGAAAGGCTATAATCAAACAATATATCCTCCCCTGCATCCCTGAACATCCCCACATTTTTCTCCCTATCCCTTTTCCCTTGTGTGTTGTGTTTTTCAGACTGTAAACCTGCAAGCAGGGGCTATTTTGTTTTAATTGAGTATAGCATCTAGATCAAGGGAAGTAATAGTGCCACTGTATTCTGCTCTGGTCAGACCTCACCTGGAGTACTGTGTCCAGTTCTGGGCACCACAGTTCAAGAAGGACACTGACAAACTGGAACGTGTCCAGAGGAGGGCAACCAAAATGGTCAAAGGCCTGGAAACGATGCCTTATGAGGAACAGCTAAGGGAGCTGGGCATGTTTAGCCTGGAGAAGAGGAGGTTAAGGGGTGATATGATAGCCATGTTCAAATATAAAAAAGGATGTCATATAGAGGAGGGAGAAAGGTTGTTTTCTGCTGCTCCAGAGAAGCGGAGCAATGGATCCAAACTACAAGAAATAAGATTCCACCTAAACATTAGGAAGAACTTCCTGACAGTAAGAGCTGTTCGACAGTGGAATTTGCTGCCAAGGACTGTGGTGGAGTCTCCTACTTTGGAGGTCTTCAAGCAGAGGCTTGACAACCATATGTCAGGAGTGCTCTGATGGTGTTTCCTGCTTGGCAGGGGGTTGGACTCGATGGCCCTTGTGGTCTATTCCAACTCTATGATTCTATGATTGTATATAAGCTACTCTAGGAGATTTTGGGCTGAAGTTTGGGAGCACCAAACGCTCTAAAACTACATAAGGTACAAATTGGGCCATATTAACGTGTCGTTTGGCTCCTTACCGGTTCTGTAATGTCCAAGGACAAATGAAGTTTCCCATTTCTTTCTCTTTAAACCTGTATTTTATTTTTCTCGGTTGTGGCCAGAACTGATTGATTTATGATTTGGAAACATATTTAACTAACTGCTGAAAGTTTGCAGCCAGCAACAAATACAATGGCAGTTTTGCAACAAGGTTTCTCATCTGCCCACTATAATTAGCACTTCTACATGCAATTTGTTTGGGCCTGGATTTGGAAACAGTGTTGACTCTATCTTTTCCTAATTGTTTGCAAAGGCTTGCAGTAAGATGCTTCTCATTTTCTAGTCTCTCAAACTATTCAGAGAGGGCCAAGCTAGAGATGATGGTAAATGTGCAGATGTTGCTGAAATCAGCCACCATATGCCTAATTCTGCCCTCTCCTTCCATAATATTTAGCAGAATTTAAGTACAATCATCACATCATGACATTCCATGTTTCCCCATCTGCAACCAATGATGTATTGTAGAGTAACAAGAATGTTGTGTACCATATTGTGACTGCGGCATCACAATATGATGAAAGTATAATTGTTATGGGAAAGGATGTGAAACTAGGTGTGTATTGTGTTTTTTAGTGCCAGCCGGTGTTTTATCATGCTGTCTTGTTTGGGTCTAAATTGTTTTTTTTAATGAGATATAAATACACTGTTTTGAATAAGTTAAAGGGGAAATCTTTTTCATTTGAAGGATGAGATGATGGCAACAAATATGGTTTTGTCTTGTAGGAAATGCGTATCTACTATCTACATAAGAACAGCTTTTGAAAGTTCTTGAATAGACATTCCCTTTAGTACTATTTAAAGTTGTATTTTCCAGTAACTTCTCTATGTGACCATCATGAATGCCTAGATATTTGTGAAAATATTGCTAGAATAAGCCATTTGCAGGGGACAATTTGCTTGAATAAGACGTTTGCAGAGGGCCTTCTCGGTAGTGGCACCCACCCTGTGGAACACCGTCCCATCAGATGTCAAGGAAATAAAAAACTATCTGACTTTTAGAAGATATCTGAAGGCAGGCCTGTTTAGGGAAGTTTTTAATGTTTGATGTTTTATTGTATTTTTAATATTTTGTTGGAAGCTGCCCAGAGTGGCTGGGGAAACCAGATGGGTGGGGTATAAATAATAATAGATATAAATAATAAACAAACATCCACAAAGATTAACAGCTGGCAGTTCAAATTATATTAGAACTCTTTTAGTTTACCTTGCTTGCAGATACATTTACAATACACCTGAAATATGTGTATATACATAGCTTGAGGCTGAATTTAATTCCAGTTGCTATAGTTAGGGCTGCAGTCTGTTGCTATTGCAGTGCTTTGCTTGGCTTTGATGAAAGTCCCAATCTAGAAGCATAATATCAGTCCATATGCCTTCTTACACAATTAACGAAGCTTTGTGTCAGCATAAACGAAATATCTGACTACAGTATCAATGTTTTTACTTCTCCGCCACTTTCAATGGTTTCATTTTGTATGTGTTAGCAATACTCTAGAAAGATGAAAAATGTGCTCTTGCTTTTGCAATACACAATTCAGCTCCTAAGGTCAGAATGAGAACAGAAAAAGGCAAAAACTGCTAGTTGATTACTACAATTAATTGTTGTAATTTGTTGATTTCAGCTTGAAATGGATTGTAATTAGGTTTTAATTGGACCTGTAGCCCATGTAAGCCTGTTGACTATTGTTATGAAGAATCCACAAGCATTTCTTGACTCAGTGAGTTCAATGTGACTGTAAACTGTATAATTACTATGTCAGTGTCAAAGCTAAACATTTAACAAGTATAAAAAAGCCACTTAGAAAACTTTAATTAGTTATAGCTAGTATGATATGAACAAACAAGAAAAGTAAAATATTCTGGCTTGAGTTTTCCATGACCGAAGTGGAGTAAAGAATGAGAAGACTGAACTGGTAACAGAAAGAAAACTTATTTCCCTGTTGTAATTATTAGACATACATTACTACTATCAGCAACTTTTTCCCACCGTCCAATAATTAGCATCCATATTATATATATGAATTGAGAACCGGGATAGCTGTTCATCACTGGAACCAATTGTGGTTCTGTGGGCAATTAGATTCTGGCAGGACCATAGATGTCAAAAACAGCATGAAAATCTCTTTATTAGCCTCCCAACCATCAATTGGCTTCTGATCTAGGCCTGAGTTTGTGAGCCAAAGAGGGGAAATTGGCTAATTCCAGCTGGGTTGTTAATGAGAGACAATTAAAGGAAGGGCCTTAAGCCATAAAATTCTTCAGCCTGCAGATGAGAGAAAGAAAGAAAGAAAGAAAGAAAGAAAGAAAGAAAGAAAGAAAGAAAGAAAGAAAGAAAGAGAACAGTGTTTGACTGCCTACTATCCTGTCTACTAATGGAAATTCAGTCGTAAGAAATCCTTTATTCATTTTCTGACATCGGTCCTTTAACCTTGATCATGCAAATACTTATTGCACTGTCCTTTGCTGTTAAGGTTTGCATGTTTTCAGCCACATTCTGGTTGCATCAGCCTCCTGAAGTCCCAGGACTTCTCTGACAGCAGGGCATAAATACCAATAATTAATCACTGCAATATATAGAGAGTTGGGTCCTCTGTTGATTGAAGGGTCTATAAATCAAAAAAGGGGTGTGATGGTTCCATGATCTGGAGCAGATAGGAGGAAGGGGAACTTCAGGGGATGCAGGCGAAAGGGGGACTTGGTGAAAATCATGACCACAGAAGAATGCATTGGAACAAAGCAATAAATTCAGAAATGCTTTGGCAGGTTTTGGAACAGTTGTAGAGCAAAACCACCTGTTCTTCACCAGATCATATGATGCTCCAAGGCACACGATGCAACAACCTTGCTGAAGCAAGAAGGGTGAGTCTGCATCAATGGGACTAGACAATGGGGTCCCTTCCAACTCTACAATTCTATGCTTCTCTTCTAAGAATATAAGGTATGCTTGTCCTCCTAGCTTTCTGCAGTTTGGCTTCCCAAAGGGGAAAGAGATTGTTTGGAAGGTACCTAACCCCTTCAGCCAGGGCAAACTCCAAGAGCCATTCAGTTCTGGCTTCAGAGCCAGTGTGGTGTAGTGGTTAAGAGTGGTAGACTCGTAATCTGGTGAACTGGGTTCGATTCCCCGCTCTTCCACATGCAGCTGCTGGGTGAAAGAAAGAAAGAAAGAAAGAGATTCATAAAGCACCTTTCTGTATACCATTCCACAAGGACTATGACTACACTGTAATAATAAATTTTATTTATACTCCGCCCTCCCCGGCCAGAGCCAGGCTCAGGGCGGCTACCACCAGTAAAATTACAGTAAAAACATAATAGGAAAAAATAGGGGGGGATAGGAAAATGGGGGGGGGACCAATTCCAATTTAAAATACAGGTTAAAATGCAATTTAAAATGCGGCCTCATTTTAAAAGTAGCCCATAGATCAAAACCTTAAGGGGAGGGAAACATAAGGGTCAGACTGAGTCCAAACCAAAAGCTAGGCGGAACAGCTCTGTCTTGCATGCCAAGCTGGACTCCAATCAACCCGAGTCCAACCTAGTTCCTATTTTACAGTGGCTGAAGTAATTGTTGTGAGTTTCCTCTCTGCCAGAAACACCACCCTTTTCTGAGTCTCTTTGTGAATTAAAATTACCATGCTGGGCATTGCTATGCTTATTTTCTTGCATAGAGAATCCCACTTCCTGTGTTCCACTTCCCTTTCTTAACCACACAGTCATAAGTTACAGTGTGGGCTAAATGTGTGTGTGTGTGTGTGTGTGTGTGTGTGTGTGTGTGTGTGTGTGCGTGCATGTGTGTGTGTTTTTAAATACGTTAGAGCCCACACCTGCTATATCACATGTAACAACAGACACATAGACTTGGAACTGGAAGCTGGCCAGGAAAAGCACCTGGATGACAGCGAAAGAGCACAATAATTCCACCACACCAGGTTAATATGATGCTATATTGAGAATCTGGTTAAGCATAATATTTCTATTTCTCTCTCTCTCTCTCTCTCTCTCTCTCTCTCTCTCTCTCACACACACACACACACACACACACACACACACACACACACACACACACACTCATCTTGCTAGATCTCAATAATATATACAAGTTAGATGCTTAATCCAAAATCAGGTTTTGGGTGGCTGATGTTTTCGAGACCAACTGGGCATCCAGGTAGCAGTATCTTCAGTCTCGGCAGGCTGTTGGCATGGTTACTGAAGCGTCTCTGGGCGAGGGAGGTGGTCCTTAACTGCTAAACCCATCTTCTCCTTCCATGACCCATTAGCATCCCACCACTAGTTGTTTCACGGCCATAGCACAAGGAAGCAGGATGCCTCCCTTCCCCTTCCCATCCCATCCCAGAAACTCCCAGATGCATAACACAACCAAATAATTTGACCCCCCCCAAAAAAAAATGTTACCATAAAGAAAAGAATTACAAATAAACTATCCAGAGCAACTAAAAAGCAGGGGAATCTATCAAAAAACAACAACACGCCACATGTTCAATTACTCAAAGCTGCTACGTGTGTGTGTGTGTGTGTGTGTGTGTGTGTGTGTGTGTGTGTGTGTGGTGTGTGTGATTTTTATTGGTTTCTTTTTTAACAGAATATTTCCAACATTATCAAAACAAACAATTATACCCTTTGCTCTGCCGAACTGCAGCTGCTACATCTTGGCAGAGTCGAGAAACGCTTTCTGTGCACCACAGCGGAACCAAACCATCTTCCAGTTGTCACCAGGTCCTGCATCAGTTCAGGTTGCCCTGTGTAATAACATCATTTACTAACTGTAAAACGTAAGAGGGAGAGAGAATCACAATAGGTACGGCCTTCTTTTTTCCAGATTGCAAACCTTTGAAGAACCTATTTAAAGAACTTTAAAGAACCATTGCTCTGACAATGAGCCAAGCAGGAAAGCCTTCATGGTGCCATCTTTGTTGCTGCTAAGGCCCTAAGGATTGTTTAACCTATACAGAAAGCTTGTATATTGTTTGATGTGGCCAGAAGGAGCTGCCCAAAGATATAGTCAAGACATTTTAATTACCACATATTTGACTAGGCTCAGCATCAGTCCTTGAGTTACCAGGGAGAAAGTTACGGAAGCCCCTGATGAAATCCACAACTCTTATTCCCTGACTCCCCACAAAACTTAGCCAAATCACAACCTTCTTAAAAACAGTAGGGCTGCTGACACAAAAGTTAAGGAATCCCCCACTACAGGGTTTTTTTCCCAGCAGGAACTCAGTTCCAGCACCTCTCAAGTGGGTGCCATTGCCATTCCAAGTGAACAAGGGAGGCGTTCATGATGAGTTCCAGCACCTCTTTTTCTAGAAAAACAGCATTGTGCCTGCTAGGTAAAGGGACCCCTGACCATTAGGTCCAGTCGTGGCCGACTCTGGGGTTGCAGAGCTCGTCTCGCTTTATTGGTCGAGGGAGCCGGCGTACAGCTTCCGGGTCATGTGGCCAGCATGACTAAGCCGCTTCTGGTGAACCAGAGCAGTGCACGGAAACGCCGTTTACCTTCCCGCCAGAGCGGTTCCTATTTATCTACTTGCACTTTGACGTGCTTTCAAACTGCTAGATTGGCAGGAGCAGGGACTGAGCAACGGGAGCTCACCCCATCGCGGGGATTCGAACCGCCGACCTTCTGATCGGCAAGTCCTAGGCTCTGTGGTTAACCCACAGCACCACCCGCGTCCCACATTCTGCCTGCTAACCCCTGGTAATTTGAACACACAACCGGCATGAGGAGCAGTCCTATTCCTGGGTAGTGTAGGCTCCTCCATTCCTTTAACACCATTCCCATTTCTTCACCTGTTTGGGGGGCTGCGCCGACACAATTGCACTGGCACACTGACTGGGCTAAAAATTAAAAATTAAACCTCTGCCCTGTGCCAGCACAGCCCTAACGCTCTGCCCTGGTAGCTTCACTTCCCAACCGGTTATTTTGCTGACATCCACAAGATCTGGGACCAGTCCTGCTTGGCTCGACCAGGGTGACTTGGCACCATTAGGTATACAACCCTTTTTAAATAAAACCGAGAAACACCCAACCATGTAGAAACAGAAACCTCAGCCACAGTGTAACATTGCGTATGTAAATTCAGCTTGGCTCTCAATATTGCTGTGCATTTAACAGCAGGCTGGGAAGCTAGAGGACAGCATTATTTATGCATCTGTCACAAGCGATTTGCCAATCTAAATAATGACGAGGCCCTTTGGACAGCTCATGTTAACTTCCATTTCCAGTCATATTTCCTCGTTGCGACGGAGAGAAAGGAGGCAAAACTCCGTGGAACTTTTTAGCTTCAGATTTCTGAGGCAACTTTTCGCTGGAGAAGACAAAAGGTATTGCTGGGAAGCCAAAACAGCATGTGGCCCAAATGTGTTTTTTCAAACCCTGTATTAGATTTGTAACCTACCGGCAGGGTCAAAGGGGTATTATGAGTAGGTCATGGGAAGCTCATTGCTCTCGAGTCTTCCTATCAGAAGGGATTTGGTCTTGTTACAGAAGCTCTGACAGTTCAGCAATGTTTGCCATCATATTGTGCCCACTGTGAAAGGTCAGTCACCGCCAGCTCTCGCTTCAGACAAAATATTTCCAGCAGGAGATCTCCTGACAATAAACTCGAGATTTATATATATATATTGGTCTTGCCAGAGCTAAGCATGATTCTGGAGTGCATGTTATTCCATTGGAAATCTTTAATCCTAGAATCAGAGAAAGCAAGCTATTTTCCTTTCCACTCACGGCAAAAACTGATCATTTCATCCACAAGCTTATCTCGACACAGAGAGGAGGAGGAGACAGGTCATTACAAAACGAGACGGTTTGTTGTTATTAAACACCTGAGTCATTAAAATCTCCTGATTACCCAAATTAACGAGGGCTGCAGTTCCGCACGCGGGTTTTTAAATGCCGTTGTCTTTAACGGGATTTCGGCTAGCCGAACGGCACACAGAATTGCAGACACTGTTTCCACCAAGCGGCCTTGTGTAGCCCTATGTAAATGTCATTCATATTTTCTGAACTTCAGTCAGAGTGTTTTGGATCTCCCCTTGAGCCTTTGTATAATGAGGCAGTTCTGTAATTTAAACGTGACGCCTTGGGACTGAAATAATAGAATTACATTAATGGGGATTTTGTGTTTGCAGAAAAAAGGAGGAGCTCCTTTGGCGCGTTAGCTCTTGTCAGTAACTTCTTATTTGGCCTCTCAGATAGTTTCCATTTACAGTGATTCCAGTCGTTTTAGCTCTCAGTTTCTCAAGAAAAAAAACCCCAGCAATCTCATTCTTAATCTTCCATTTTGGGTAAATGAGGGTAAAAATGTAAGCTAATGCTATCAAACAAATTGGAGGGGGGGTACTTAATTAAGCCCTATTTAGAGTTCACCCATTAAAGTTAATGAACCTAAGTCAGTCGTGTCTATTAATGCCAATGGGGCTACTCTGAGTAGGATTTGCATTGGATATCATTTGGGGTATTTGCAGTGCTATGGGTAATTATTATTATTGAGGGGGTTGTTGGTTTTAAAGACATTTCTGTTGCGAGTTGCCTTGTCCTAAAATGTAACTTGACAACAAGAAAGAAAGGAAGGAAGAAACAAAGAGGGCACATAAAATTGTATCCTTTCTATCAAATGATTGCACTCAAAATGTTATCCGGTGGTCTTGAGTAGCTCTTTCCATTTGTGATCCATTGCACACACCAGCTTGGGCCCACCTAACTTCTTTTAAAGGGGGTGTGTGGGGCGTCTGCTCTTTGTTCTGCTATAATATCTAAGGCACAACCTTTGTGATTATACCATTAGAGGGAATTGGAGAGCTTTCTGCAAAGCATATAGGGGCATAAGAAGAGCCCTGCTTGATCAGGCCAAAGGCCCATCTTGCCCAGTATTCTGTTTTCACAGTGGCCTAACAGCATAGCCATCTGCCATGGATGCTTTAGCTGAGATTCCTGCATTGCAGAGGGTTGGACTAGATGACCCTTGGGGTCCCTTCCAATTCTTTTATATATATATATATATATATATATATATATATATATATATATATATATATTAACATATCAGTTCCAACAGTCATACAACATAACTTCTCATCTTATACAACATTTTTGGACTTCCATCAACACCTCTGATGGTTTTCTGTACTTTATCACTTATTATGTATTTCTTAGTTTCTATATTACATTTAATTATCCTTAATTAATAATTCTCTTCATAGTCTTTCTTGCAATATTTCAAATAATCCACCTTACAAAACTCCTTGCAGTCCTATTACCGTAATCTGTTCACCACAATTACTTTTCAAATATTTCATATATTTACTCCAGTCCTCTAAGACAGTGTTTCCCAACCGGTGTTCCGCGGCACACTAGTGTGCCGCGGAACGTTGCCTTGTGTTCCGTGGGAGGGAGGCGGGCGAGTCAGGCGGCGAGAGGCGGGGCGGCGGCGGCGAGCACACGCGGGGCGGCGAGCGAGCTCCCTCCCACATCCCATCGCCGCTCGCTTCGGCCGGCCTACTGGAGGAAGGCGCGAAAACCTCGCGCATGCGCAGGCCTTCCGCCTGCAACAGCCCAGTAGGCCGGCCGAAGCGAGCGGCGATGGGATGCGGGAGCTCGCTCGCTCGCCGCCCCGCGTGTGCTCGCCGCCCGACTCGCCCGCCTCCCTCCCACGGCACACCAGCCTACCTCCGTGGGAGGGAGGCGGGCGAGTCGGGCGGCGAGAGGCGGGGTGGCGGCGGCGAGGAGAGGCCGCCCAGCGCGGGGCTCTCGCCGTCTGCCTGCCTGGCTGCCTGCGAGCTCGGCGGGCAGCGCTTCCGTCCACAGCGCCCGCCTCGCGGCTCTCATTCCCTGCCCCTGCCAAAGCTCACCCAGCCAAGCCGCGCTCTCCTTCCTGCCTCGCTTTGCTGCCTCCTCCCCCCCCCCCACCCCCAAAGCTTGGAGGTTCCCCGGCAGGAAGGAGGGAACTTAATCCTCTCCAAGGGCTGCGGAAAACAGACATGCAAATGGGGGCTTGCCAGCTCTTCAAGCGCCGCCGGCTTTCTTCGGGAATTACTGCCCGCCGAGCCCGGTAACGCTGACAGGCCGAGCCGCGGGGCTTGGCAGCGCAGCCGGCAGAGTGTGGGAAAGGGCGGCCGCCACGCGCCGGGCAAGGCGAGACTCGACGGGGAGGACACCGGCAGCAGCGCCCCCCCCCCCGAAACCCGCTCCGGGCAGGTAATTCACAGAGAGTGGACAGAAGGAAGCCTTAAAGGGCTTCAGCCTCCCAGAGTGGCGGGGAATAAGAATAATAATAATAATAATAATAATAATAATAATAATAATAATAATAATAATAATAATATTGACAGGTGGTGTTTTTCTAGGTGAGGGGGTGGGGACTGTAATAACAAAAAAATCATCTGTATATCAACCGCTGTTTTGCAATGAGGAATTGCAAATAAGGAAGATCAAAAGGAGAATGTTTTTTTGGGGGGGACTCTCTTCCTCTTCCTCCTCCTCCTCTCGTTCTTGCTCCTCTTCCTGGCAAAAGGGCTGCTGAGACCCCTTCTCTCTTGGGTGCCGGTGGGTGCTGTGACGTTGACGCTGCTGTGGCAAGTGCCTTTACTTAGCAGAGTGCATTCCCCTTTACACAGGAGGGGAGGGGAAAAAATTGAAACTTACACTTTCGTGCGTCCCTCCCGGCGCGACGCTGCGCGCTGACGTCACGGCGCTGTAATGGTGGTGTGCCTCGAGATTTTTTTCATCAAACAAGTGTGCCTTTGCCCAAAAAAGGTTGGGAAACACTGCTCTAAGAATCTCTGATCCCACAGGTTTCGAATCCTTGCTGTTAGTTTATCTAATTCTGTATAATCCATCAACTTCATCCTCCATTCTTCTTTCGTCGGTAATTCTTCTTGCTTGGGGTCCCTTCCAATTCTATGTGCAAAAAGTCCAGTCTGGACTGCAGCTCTGGAAAACTTGAAGGTGTGACACACTTTTGTGATGTTTTTGTTCATCCCTGTTTTTGTTCCCCCTACTCTCAGTTTTGGAGCAATTTCATTACAGTGTTCAGGTTTTTGTTTTTCAGAAAGTGCACACTAGCTAAAGACATCGGTCAGACGTCTAAAGGCACAACTTGCTTCTGAAAATCTAGAGTCTGAATTGTCACCAGGGAGCAGTGTCTGTAAGTTGCTTGGATCGAATCACCTGGGGAAGCCTCAGTAAGTCCCTGTGAGCTCCTCAGAGGAAGATCAGGGGAATAAGTGTTGCAAATAAACAAATAGGCTGCTGACTGCGTTGAGGCAGGGCTGGTCCGCCTGTGAGGCAAGATGAACCGACTGCCTTGGGCGGCTGATTCAACAGAGACAGCAGATCCCAAACAAGATCTTTATCAGCCCCTTGTTTCTTATGTAGATCTTCGCTCACCCCATCTTCCCTGGCAGGGAGGGGGCACCATTTTGTGGTTCACCTCAGGTACTAAAATGTTTTTGAGGACATTGGATTTGGCTGTGTTCGACCTTTGGGGTATTTGCGGGTAGATCTTGATGCTGACCTCTGTTTATGGCAAATACAGTTTGGAAGATAGGCTGATCTGCGACAAATTACAGTGGTACCTCTAGTTAAGAACTTAATTCATTACAGAGGTCTGTTCTTAACCTGAAACTGTTCTTAACCTGAGGTACCACTTTAGCTAATGGGGCCTCCCGCTGCCACCGTGCCTCCACCGCACAATTTCTGTTCTCATCCTGAGGTAAAGTTCTTAATCCAAGGTGCTACTTCCGGGTTAGCGGAGTCTGTAACCTGAAGTGTTTGTAACCCGAGGTACCACTGTACTTTTATCACAATGAGGAAAATAAAGGAAACTGCAGCACAGATGCAAGTAAACCAAAGAATAAATAGCAACAGGTATATTTTAGGAAGCTAGACATGGGTGGACAGATTTGCACAACATGCATTTTTTCCCTTTTCTTTTTTAATCAAGGATTTGGGAAATGCACTGGGTGTTTTGGTTCTGTTTTGTGAATTGCCACTGTTCACTACATAATTATGTGTACTTTCTGCATTTTTCTCTGACCTCGCTGTGTATAATCCCCACCACCCAAAAATCATGTTTATATATACCTGCAAACTCAGCCAACACTTCATGCATCTGATTATGTGAAATCTGATCCGCAAAAGTTTATGCCACAATAAACATGTTAGTTTTTAAGGTGCCACAAGACTGCTGATTTCACTGCAACACTGGGCTACCCCTCTGGAAACTCATTTTGTAAGACTCTGATGTTCTGTTGTATGAAAAATGCGGAAATTATTGAGGCATTTCTTTATTAGCTGCGGCCAGCAAAATAATTGCAAGGATCTTAGCAAACCGTCTCCTAATTATATCTAAGGATTATCATCTTCCAAAGCAACTACAGTGGTACCTCGGTTTTTGAACATCCTGGAAGTCGAACTTTTCGGTTTTTGAATGCTGAAAACCTGGAAGCCACTGCTCCGGTTTCTGAACGCTTTTCGGAAGTCAAACGTGCCACGTGACTTCTGTGTTGAGTTTTTCGTAAGTAAGTGCTTCTGGAAATGTATGCTTCAGTTTTCAAATGTTTTGGAAGTCGAGCGGTCTTCTGGAATGGATTACGTTCAAAAATTGAGGTACCACTGTACTCTATTCCCAACTTAAGAATGGAAAGCGAAATATCAGTGGACAACAAAAGAGGTTTAAAGACGCTCTCGGGGCAAAACTAAAAAAATGTAATATAAGGACTGATAACTGGGGGAAACTGGCCTGCAATTGCTTCAATAGGAGAACAGCCTTTACTAAAGATGTCATGGACTTTGAAGATGCTCGAACTCAGGAGAAACTAGCTAAGAGGGAGGCACATTTGGCAAACAGGAGATCTGAAATCAGAAACTCGTAACAGTTTTTCCAAAAAATTAAAAACAGCTTCAGGAGGCCCAAATTGACTCAGAACTACTTGTGGTGGTGGGAGGCATCATTTAACCCTGTCCTGACCCTTCATCTTTTCTTTTACATGGGGAACTGGTAAAATCTCAGGTATTCTATCATTCAGCACAAAGCTAAAACCAGAACCAATATCCTGGGCAGCTTTTGGGATAAGCTTCCTAGTATTCACTTCCATAGATGCCCTACTGTTTACCAAGCCTTAATTTTATTTCTCTCCCCTCCCTCCTTTTTTGGCAGGAGAGGAGGAAGGGTGGGAAACTACTGGAAGATCTTTGGGTCAATACTCTAAAGCTCTTTTCTTTTTTTGAGAGTTGCTGTTGTAATCTACCTTAAATTGATCTGGATAGCTGCAGGCACAGCTGACTCCAGCGATTCAGCTTTATCCACATTACCTGCAACAGCTAAGATACGCTTGGTTAGCTAGGTATCTTGGGCTGAATTTGGCTCTCAGTCATGCTGCTTCATATCTGGAATAATTCCATTGGTTACAGCCATATTACTCTGGATTTGCACAAGGAAACTGCGAGCAGAATTTAGCTCTCCCCTTTTTCTGTCCAATTGCTTCAGCAGCTGAACGCTGCAAGCTGCATAACATTTCCACAGCGCAGGTACCGTTCAAAGACCCAAGGGGATTGGTAAGTCGCAGAAACCTAATGTTATTTGTATTTACGCTGAACACTCTAAGGAGATGAGATATTTCTGCTGCAAAATTTAATTTTTGTTCGAGTCGGGGGAAACGTTGAAAGAGGCTAGGTCTTCTGGCAAATTCGCCAGCTCTAAAAACTGATCACCAACCTTTGGTATCATTTGACAAGGTATCATTAGGTAGGCATTTGACAAGGTGCCCCAAGATATTCTTGTAAAGAAGCTGGTAAAATGCGGTCTTGACTATGCTACCACTCAGTGGATTTGTAACTGGCTGACTGACCGAACCCAAAGGGTACTCATCAATGGTTCCTCTTCATCCTGGAGAAGAGTGACTAGTGGGGTGCCACAGGGTTCTGTCTTGGGCCCGGTCTTATTCAACATCTTTATCAACGACTTGGATGATGGACTCAAGGGCATCCTGATCAAATTTGCAGATGACACCAAACTGGGAGGGGTGGCTAACACCCCAGAGGACAGGATCACACTTCAAAATGACCTTGACAGATTAGAGAACTAGGCAAAAACAAACAAGATGAATTTTAACAGGGAGAAATGTAAAGTATTGCACTTGGGCAAAAAAAATGAGAGGCACAAATACAAGATGGGTGACACCTGGCTTGAGAGCAGTACATGTGAAATGGATCTAGGAGTCTTGGTTGACCACAAACTTGACATGAGCCAACAGTGTGACGCGGCAGCTAAAAAAGCCAATGCAATTCTGGGCTGCATCAATAGGAGTATAGCATCTAGATCAAGGGAAGTAATAGTGCCACTGTATTCTGCTCTGGTCAGACCTCACCTGGAGTACTGTGTCCAGTTCTGGGCACCACAGTTCAAGAAGGACACTGACAAACTGGAACGTGTCCAGAGGAGGGCAACCAAAATGGTCAAAGGCCTGGAAACGATGCCTTATGAGTAACGGCTAAGGGAGCTGGGCATGTTTAGCCTGGAGAAGAGGAGGTTAAGGGGTGATATGATAGCCATGTTCAAATATATAAAAGGATGTCATATAGAGGAGGGAGAAAGGTTCTTTTCTGCTGCTCCAGAGAAGCGGACACGGAGCAATGGATCCAAACTACAAGAAAGAAGATTCCACCTAAACATTAGGAAGAACTTCCTGACAGTAAGAGCTGTTCGACAGTGGAATTTGCTGCCAAGGAGTGTGGTGGAGTCTCCTACTTTGGAGGTCTTTAAGCAGAGGCTTGACAACCATATGTCAGGAGTGCTCTGATGGTGTTTCCTGCTTGGCAGGGGGTTGGACTCAATGGCCCTTGTGGTCTCTTCCAACTCTATGATTCTATGATTCTACCTTGGGTTAAGTACTTAATTCGTTCCGGAGATCCGTTCTTAACCTGAAACTGTTCTTAACCTGAAGCACCACTTTAGCTAATGGGGCCTCCTGCTGCCGCCATGCCGCCAGAGCACAATTTCTGTTCTCATCCTGAAGCAAAGTTCTTAACCTGAAGCATTATTTCTGGGTTAGCGGAGTCTGTAACCTGAAGCGTATGTAACCTGAAGTGTATGTAGCCTGAGGTACCACTGTATCAAAGAAGCTTGCTTGTGTATATTTGAATAGAGAATGATTGGCCACCAGATCGGAACAAAGTTCTTGCATGGGAGAACACAACTTGCTTCACTGTGAAGCTGGACTCACACAGGAACTGATGATTTCATAGATGGTAGGAAGGGTGAGTTTACATAAGGCCCTGAGTCCAGACGTTGGTAAGAAGAAGAGTTTGAATTTGATATCCCGCTTTATCACTACCCAAAGGAGTCTCAAAGTGGCTAACATTCTCCTTTCCCTTCCTTCCCCACAACAAACACTCTGTGAGGTGAGTGGGGCTGAGAGACTTCAGAGAAGTGTGTCTAGGCCAAGGTCACCCAGCAGCTGCATGTGGAGGAGCGGGGAATCAAACCCGGTTCACCAGATTACGAGTCTACCGCTCTTAACCACTACAGTATTTCTATCTGGGGAAAAAATCAGGTGGCAAGGCTGGCAAAGATCTCTTCCCTGGACACCCTGGAGAGTGGTTTGTTTCGAAGCATTTCTAAAATGTATTATAAAAAAGACTCCTGGAGCAGCTTCACGGATCACTAAAGCACCCAGTCAGTCTCAGGCTTACAATCTAAAAGATATATAACATGAAAGCATAATTTTGTGAGGGAGGGGGAAAACCTCAAAGCTAGCCATGAGATCTTTAAAGTTACAGAGATCACCTTGAATGGAAACAGTTTGGGGAGAGGAGAGGGGCCAATCTTTCCTCGGATAAGCCTTGCTTCATGTATTTCCATCTGATATGCAGCCTGAAAAATGGCTGCTGCGAGGAACAGTCCCTCAACAAGTTCGTTGTTCCTAGTCAGTGTAGACAATACTTGATTACGGGATCCTTAGTCTGTCTCAATAGAAACCTGTCCAAAGGGACAAAATACTGCCCTACACCGAATCAATCCATTGGACCACCCTTGATGTAGAGCTTGGCTCCTGCCTTGTTCCCAATGTAGCTTCACTCACCTCTTCTTCCCTGATGGGCCTGAAGTTATTTTCTGAGTTAATTTTGTACTGGATAAATCATTCACTGTTGCTGGTATAACAGAAGCACAGAATTACTGGCAGAATCCGAGACCAGGGAGAAGAGTAGGTGGAAGAAGATTGGAAGAAATTTAAAGACTATCTACAGAAATACTGTAAAATTAATGAATGTTAGAATGATGTTGGATTGAAGTTAAGTGGTTTTTAGCAGCAATGTTATAAAGGAATATGTAAAAATGGATTATTAACAGGTGATAATCTAAAGTCATAATATATTAAGATAAAAGATTAGGATAAAATTAAAGAAGGAAAGGATTTGCTGAATTAACTAATTGAACTGGAATACAAAAAAGGGAGGTTTGAGGAGGTCAGGGAAACAAGCAAATGAAGGACAAGATATGGAAAGACTGATCTGTTTTTACCTTGTATTTTCATTTTCTATATATATTTTTTCTTTTTTTCTCTTATTTTTGTAATATGTTGAAACTTTAATAAATATCTTTAAAAAAAAAATCAGAAGCACAGAATTGTAGAGTTGGATCCTGAGGATCGTCTGGTCCAAGCTTCTGCAATGCAGGAATACACAGCTCTCCCACACGGGGATCGAACCTGCAGATACGCATGTAGACTGGGGACTGCACATCCAATCTTTTCCTATTTAGACCTCTGAATCTCCCTACAGTTTACTGCAATTTTATCCAGGTGGTTCTTTCAGATCTTTCTTGCCCTAGATCTCAGGGCGATTTACGACATTGCAAACTTTAATATCTACTTTTGTTGTCCCATACACACACACACACACACACACACACACACACACACACATATTTATCTTTACAGGTTTATACATTTCATTAATTTTACAATCATTTTAACATTTCAAAGCTTAACTTCCTTTCCCCTCTTTCTGTAGTTCCTTAAATTTATTTTTTAATATCTTCTGCATATCCGAATTCATTTAATTTGCTCATTTAATTATCTACTTTAAATATATACTCTTAAGAAACTGCAGATTATTTCAGTAATCCTGCCAGTGGTTTTTATCTGTTTATCTGTAAATATTCAATAGACCATTTCCATTCTTTTATAAAAATCTACTTTTGCTGTCTTACCCCACACCACAGGAATACATATCATATCAGGACATTTAGTCCTGGTATGCCCCACAGAGGAACTTACGGTCCTCAAATAAAAACATCTTGAAGGTCCCAGGCCACAGAGAGGTTAGGCTGGCCTCAACTAGAGCCAGGGCTTTTTCGGCTGTGGCTCCGATCTGGTGGAACACTCTGTCACAAGAGACAAGGGCCCTGCAGGACTTGACATCCTTCCGCAGGGCCTGCAAGACAGAGCTGTTCCACCAGGCCTTTGGTTAGGGCACAGCCTGACTCCCTCCTTTGGCAATCTTTACAATACTTTAGTTTATGGTTGCCATCAATTTTGCTTTTAATTAATTCTTATGATGTTTTTATAATGTTGCACTATTTTAGTGTTGTTAGCCGCCCTGAGCCCGGCTTCGGCTGGGGAGGGCGGGATATAAATAAAATTTATTATTATTATTATTATTATTTAGATGGTACTTACTGGCTTAAATGTTTAAAGTGAGATGGATGTATTGGGGTCTATTGTATTGTTAACAAGAACTGGCATTTCCCTTTTTGCCCTTTTTGCCTTCTTTCTTTCTTTCATTTATTAAACGTGCTATAATACAAGATTAAAGCAATCTCTCTACTGAGTAATTATTTGAAACTTGTTGTTGTTTAGTCGTTTAGTCGTGTCCAACTCTTCGTGACCCCATGGACCAGAGAACGCCAGGCACTTCTGTCCTTCCACTGCCTCCTGCAGTTGGGTCAAACTCATGCTGGTAGCTTCAAGAACACTGTCCAACCATCTTGTCCTCTGTCGTCCCCTTCTCCTTGTGCCCTCAATCTTTCCCAGCATCAGGGTCTTTTCCAGGGAGTCTTCTCTTCTCATGATGTGGCCAAAGTAAACTTAGCACCAGGTTTTTATTTCTTACTGAATTTCCCACCCTTACATCAATGCAGCTCAGGCCAGAAAACACAGCCCCTACCCCACAATTTAACCTAACAACAAACCTGTGCTGTAGAGCTGGGTGGAATCTAGACACATCAAAAAACGTTGTGAGAATGCTTTTTTAAAAAACGTTTTGAAAAAATATATTGAATTTACCATAGCTCACCATCGCCATCTAGTGTCACATTTGTATAAGGCACTTTACAACACACATAAAACGTTTTGTTTGCAGCAGAGAGAGAGAAACTGAACCAAGATCACCCAATGCACTTCATGACTGCATGGGGATTTGAACCTGCATTTTTCCAGCGCTGGACCCGTTATACCAAACCAGCTCTGATCTCAGTTTTCTGATATTAAAAGATAATAAATGACCAAGGCATCCTATGTGCCATCAATGGCGAAGAAGAAGAGTTTGGATTTGATATCCCGCTTTATCACTACCCTAAGGAGTCTCAAAGCGGCTAACATTCTCCTTTCCCTTCCTCCCCCACAACAAACACTCTGTGAGGTGAGTGGGGCTGAGAGACTTCAAAGAAGTGTGACTAGCCCAAGGTCACCCAGCAGCTGCATGTGGAGGAGCAGGGAATTGAACCCGGTTCACCAGATTACGGGTCTATTAGGGGTTGGCAAGGTTTATCTTGCCTGGGCCGGATTGGTCCCGCAGAGATCCCTCCGTGGGCTGGATCACACACACGTGTGAGCACGCCCCCCTGCGATTTTTGGCGCCTGCGCAAATGCGATTTCCGGCACTGCGGAAGCAAGTCCCCCTACCGTGCTGCGCCGGTTTAGCGCAGCACGCAAGCGGGCAACTCAGTTTGGGGACGGTCAAATGACCTGCGTGAGCCGCTTCCGGCACATGGGCCTTAGGTTGGTGACCCCTGGTCTAGTCCATATAATATCTTCAACAGTGACATCTCTTCTCTCTCTCTCTCTCTCTCTCTCTCTCTCTCTCTCTCTCTCTCTCTCTCTCTCTCTCTCTAAACCACACTCTTTTACAGCCTTCTGCCAAGCAGCTATTGTGTTTTTCTGGGAAAACTTTTTCTAATTCAGCAGCGACTTTAGCAGGAAATAGATACACTTCACAGCACATTATTTTTCAGGCAACAATCACTTCTCACAAGTACTTTTCCACAAGCACTTTAATGCAAAAAAAGAGAATACCCAACTGCTTTTGCCAGTCCCAGAGTGCATTCCCTATTTGTATCATATCTTGCGAGAGACCCAGATCATAGCTATGACCTCTTGTGGCCATTTTCTTTATATAAGCACTACATTGTCTCATCAGATAAGCCCCATGCACTTGAATTAGATCTGGCTGATTATTTTTGGGTCAGCCAGAAATGCCACCTTTAGAATTAAGCGGAGCCGATTCGCAAGAGATCATTGTATTCAGAACCAGGCAAAAGCCGGCTCGGGAGAAGCATAGCAGAATTTATTTTATTTTGCTATTGCTTTTTCATGGCAAGCACTCTTGTAATGAAAACAGCAGCTTTCAGAAATGCCCCAGGTGCAAGCCCCATTTCTTTCAGCAAGCATTAGATCCACTTCAAAACTCCTGGCCAATATTTAAACAGCATCAAATACAACAACCCCCTGCTGCTTTTTTTTAAAAAAAATATTTTTATTACATTTTCAACTAAAATAGCAAAACACACACAAACAAATACAATAACAACCACAAAGAAAGAAAAATATACACAAAAACAATATGAAATCCATAAAATGGGATTCTCCAAACCCCATAACTCCACCCCCCGTTCCTTAAATTTTCTTTTCAGCTGCATATCACTTCTACTCCAAATTTTATTTTTACTTCAGATTTCCTGTACTATTTCTGAAATTACAAGTGTTTTTAAAATCCTGCCAACGAATTAACTTGTTTGCAATACTTTTGCAAATACATAATAAACATTTCCCATTCTTCTTAAAATTTCTTGTCGTCTTGATTTCTGAGCTTTCCCGAAATCAACCCCTGCGCTGCTTTGAGGTGGGATCTGTTCCACTCAGGCTGCATGCGTGCCATACTTTTGAATGAACTTTAACAAACACGACTCCCCCCCAAAAAAAATAATTCTGGGAACTGCAGTTTGCTGAGGGTGCTGGGAATTGCAGCTTCATGAGTGGCAAACTACAATTCCCAGCGTTCTTTGGGGGGAGAGCCATGTTCTTTCAATGTACAGTGGTACCTCGGGTTAAGTACTTAATTCGTTCTGGCGGTCCATTCTTAACCTGAATCTGTTCTTAACCTGAAGCACCACTTTAGCTAATGGGCCTCCTGAACTGATGTAGGACCTGGTGACAACTGGAAGATGATTAGGTTCTGCTGTGGTGCACAGAAAGGCTTTCTCAACTCAGCCAAAATGTAGCAGCTTTAGCTCGGCAGAGCAAAGGGTATAATTGTTTGTTTTGATAATGTTGGAAATATTCTGTTAAAAAAGAAACCAGTAAAAATTACACACAGAGAGATGTAGCAGCTTTGAGTAACTGAACATGAGGCCTGTTTTTTTTATATAGATTCCCCTGCTTTTTAGTTGCTCTGGATTGTTTGTTTGTACAGAGGTACCTCTGGTTACGTACTTAATTCGTTCTGGAGGTCCGTTCTTAACCTGAATCTGTTCTGAACCTGAAGCACCACTTTAGCTAATGGGGCCTCCTGCTGCCGCTGTGCCGCCGGAGCACAATTTCTGTTCTCATCCTGAAGCAAAGTTCTTAACCTGAAGCACTATTTCTGGGTTAGCTGAGTCTGTAACCTGAAGTGTATGTAACCTGAGGTACCACTGTATAGTATGTACACAGCCTCAGAAACTCTCGGTTGCAACTGAAGCACCCAAGGAGACCTGATCCTAGTCAAAAACAGTGGGGGTGACATTTGACGCAAAACTGAAATAGCAGTTCGTACAAGCACAGCTGTGCTGGAGTGCACAACTTAGATGTGGGTCTTCGCTGTCCCTTTGTACACCGGATGCAAACCCTGCTGCTTTAAGTCAGCTGACAGTATATCAGGTGACTGACAGATGGGCAGTCCCATCCACCTATCAGATGTGGCCTCTGGAAGGCTGACCTCTTTTTTTTTATCCAGCCCACTGGATGAAAGTGGTTCCACTACGCCAGGGTTTCTCAAACTTGGGTCTCCAGCTGAAACTGGACTACAATTCCCATTATTCATGGCCACTGGTCCTGCTGGCTAGGGATGATATAAATAAATAAATAAAAATTTCTTTATACCCTGCCCTTCCCGGTTCAGAAAACTGGGCTCAGGGTGGCTAACAACAAATTTAAAACACTTAATTGTAGAAGCAGCATAAAATACAGTATAAAAACATGAATAACAATAAAATTCAAAGTTCAGAAATCAGTTTGGGGAAAATCCATCTAATAAGCATTAGATAGTCACCAGGGCTAGCTGGCTGAATTAGTCCTACTTGGGCCAGCGAGGAGGCCAGGGGAGAATTAGCTGTGGGGTCTCAGAGCGGGTAATCTTCATAAAAGGGGAGGGGGAGGGAAGAGAAGGGAAATAAAAGATCAGGCTGAATTCAAATTAAAGGCAAGGCGGAATAGCTCTGCCTTAAAGGCCCGACGGAAGGAGTTTGAATCCTGAAGGGCCCTAGTCTCATGGGACAGAGCATTCCACCAGGTCAGAGCCATCACTGAAAAGGCCCTGGCCCTGGTGGAGGATAGTCTGACTTCCTTAGGGCCTGGGACCTCTAAACTATGGTTATTCGTGGACACTCTGCGGGGCATACCAGGAGAGGCGGTCCCATAAATACGAGGGCCCTATGCCACAAATAACTTTAAAGGTCAAAACCAGCACCTTGAACCTGACCCTATACTCCACCAGGAGCCAATGCAACTGGTAAAGCACTGGGTGAATATGCTCCCATGGCAGGGACCCCGTGGGAGTTGTAGTCCAAAAACAGCTGGAGACCCCCGTTTGGGAAACCCTGCTCTAAACCATAGCCTTCCCCCAAGAGAATGAGTCTCCCTCATCCCTTGTCTTCCATAGCAGAAACTCTTACAAAGATTCCAGCTGAGAGTCTCTGCTGTTTTCCTGCCCTCCTACAGAATTCATCATCATCAGTTTATGTATAAGCTCCCCCCCCCCACATTATGCTCAAAGACCCTCACAACAAATGTAAAATGTAGGTCCAGCGGAGAATCATGAATATATGAAATATATTTCAAATATGCTATCTAAAGTTACACGGGCAAGCAAAAGAAGCCCAACAATGCTACCGTTTTAAAATGTCACTAAACGTATTGTTTTTGTAAATAAGAATGATCACAAGTATTCACTGGTAGGTATCAAACCCTTTTCACAAGCTCATCACACAACAAAATCTGTGTTTTAAGAAAAATGGAGAAATTATATGATGCAGTCGACAAAGTTTGATAATGGAAACCATGGAGGGCAGGAGTTATTCAGGAAATCTTAAATGTTGATGATTATGATTACTGTTTGAATGCAAATGTATAGTGTAAAACTGAATAATAATAATAATAATAATAATAATAATAATAATAATAATAATAATAATAATAAATCTGTAGCAAAAAGTGCACCGGTGTCAAAATATTAGCATTCAAACCAGTTTAAATTCAAAGGTTTCTATCCAAACAGCAGCAAGGCCCAAACCAAGGCTCCACTACTACCACCAGTAGCAGCCACCTTTGTAGCTGGAGTCCATCCGGGTTCTGGCCTCTCAGGTCAGGCAGAAGTGAACCAGATAAAGAAGCAGGAATCTCGTCTTACAGGACTCACCACAATATGGTCCCTCAGCACCTTCTGCATCAGGACTAGTCTTTTCACACCTTTGTCCTCTAAAGGTCTTACCAGCCCTTCCCTGGCTCTTTTCCCTGCTTCCAGTGTACTTAAATGTTAGTTGTTTGTTTTTATGCCTTTAGCAATTTGCTGCTCCAATTCCTCCTTTGCTTGCCTTATCACCACCTAACACTTGTTCTTCCCAGAGTTTGCATTGCGGCAAACTCTGATTTGAGCCAAACTTGATTCAGCAGCTGAAAGACGGGAGATGGGGAAAGTGGACACAACTAACAGTGCAATCCCAGTCACATTGACTCATAAATAAGCCCCACTGCATTCACGGCCTCACTTGCCAAGTGGTGCAAGGATAGGGTACTTTTAGAAAATACACCATTCCTTAGAGGCCGGCTTCACAGAATTTGGCACAGTGAACTCATGAACAAATTTGCAAATCTTAGTTTTGGGTATGCAAACAAAGACGGTTGAGGAATTTATCCAAAATTTGTGTGTGATATTTCAGAACTAATTTCAATAAAAGGTAGATCTGCATGTGCTTTCTGCGAGGAGATGATCAATTGGCAGACAGATACCGTATTTTTCGCTCTATAAGACCACAAGACGCACCTAGTTTTTGGAGGAGGAAAAGAAGAAAAAAAATATTCTGAATCTCAGAAGCCAGAACAACAAGAGGGATCGCTGCGCAGCGAAAGCAGCGATCCCTCTTGCTGTTCTGGCTTCTGGGATAGCTATGCAGCCTGCATTTGCTCCATAAGACGCACACACATTTCCCCTTACTTTTTAGGAGGGAAAAGTGAGTCTTATAGAGCAAAAAAATACGGTAGTTGCCTGAAAGGGGTGGAGATGCAATTGAATCCATCTTGGTGCTGAGACACTTTCTGTAGAAAATCTAGACTGAAATTGTTGTTTTCAAGATCCGAAGGTGGTTCACAACAGAAATATACAGAATGAGAATACAAAATATATAATAATATATAACACTAGCTCCCCCCAAGCCCTGCAAAATCTTACCTCCAGTTGTGCTACAAAAAACTTACACCGTTTTTGGCACCAAGTCTTAGGACTGATAGACCTGACCTCTCCCCAGACTTTCTAGAATAGGGATAAGGAAGTTGCACTCCTTGCTGAACTAAATCTCCCATCATCCCCAAGCGTTGGCTCCGCCATCTGGGGCTGGAGTTCAACAACATCTGGGAGGGCTGCTGATTTCTCATCCCTTTTCTGGGAGGAAAGTATATGGGCAATCTATCCGGAAGATAAATTGTATATTGAGGAGTTAGTGACCTGACATGGTTGCCCTCTTCCTGCCTCTGTTCCTTCCCCCCCCCCCTCCTTGTCTCTTAAGTTTTTTGATGGCCTGAGAACAGCCTATAATGTCCTAATCAGTTAGGAGGAAGTGATAGTGATGAGTACCTTCTTTGATGTTGGACATCCTTTCGAGAGAGTGAGGCATTGGGGGGGGGGGTGGCTAATGAATGACCTGCACGTAGCCAGTCTGGCAAGCCACACAGGCTAGCTATCTAGCTATCTATAAATCAGATGCTTGTGGCACAGTTTTTTGAGAAGCTCGTGCACGGACTGATCGGCCATGCAAACTAAAGGCTACCTGGGGGAGTCACTTTGCCGCTTCTTGAGGGCTTCCAAGTGGCAGATTGAAGTGCTTGCTTGGTATGTATATATTGCTTGCTGTTTAGAATAAAATCTTTAATCTTCTCACTCTCTTGTGTTTTGTAGCGCTTCTATATGCTCCAACCCTTCCCTTTACAATCACCACGCCTTCCTGTTCCTGGGTCATCTTCCTGAAAGCAACAAAGCCCCTTATTGGATGTGCAACTTACAGATCCCTAAGAAATAGGGACAGTTTATTCTACATCAGTAGTATGTCCCTGTTTTCTGAGGAATGCTGGATATGTGTTTATCCTCCTTGCTCCTCTTCCATTCCTATTCATGCATTCTTAGTAAGGATCCAGGTGCCTTGCGAAGCGTATCCATTATTTTCCTGACAGCCTGGGAACTGGCAGACCTATCAGCTGTTCAGGGTGAGACCCGGATATGCTGCAGTCCCTCAGAAAAGCTTCCTACTTATAGCCATTCAAAGGTATTTAAAGTGCGTGCAGCACAATGGAACATAATTATTACTGTCAACTGGTGCAGTAAGTATGCGGAAAACACCATTGGCACCTTTGTATTGTCTACAAAGTCAAGCCAGTTTTTCTGCGGTTGAGAACCCTAGCGTACACTGGGGGGGGGCAGCTTTTGATGGCAGCTTCATTCCCTCCCCACCCCCAGTTTCCACCACTGAATCTGAAGCTGTCGCCTTGATAAACATCCCCACCGGATCCCTGACAAAGCCAACCAGTTAAGTACGTCTAATCTTCTGCTCCACTTTATTGAAGACAGGCGTGGCAGTCAAACGATGGCATCACTCTTCCAAATGATTACTTGGACATGGGTTATGATGTCTCTAGACAGCTTTTCTAGTGGCCTCAGAGATGTGGCCTGAGGGGCTCTCGGGGAGTGGGAAATAGGGTGTGTTTTGCACAGGGTGCACCTCCTGAGGAAGCTCAAGGAATTCCAGTATTGCTTTGGCTTCCTCTGTCACCCATGTTTGCAGACGCTCCAAGTGTCCCTATTTTCCAGGGACAGTCCAGGATTTACAGAAGCCGCCCCCCATTTCTGATTTGATCCCAGAATGGCCTGATTTTTTTAGGACGCCTGATTTTCATCAGAGAAATGTTGGAGGGTATGGAGTTATGCAACCCCCCGAGCCAAGGAAATAAGTAATTCTACAACCTTTAGAAGACATCTGAAGGCAGCCCTGATTAGGGAAGTTTTTAAATGTTTATTGTTTTGTTATGTTTTTATATGTGTTGGAAGCGACCCAGAGTGGCTGGGGCAACCCAATCAGATGGGCAGGGCATAAATATTATTATTATTATTATTATTAAATAGGAGAAATGTTGGAGGGTATGCCATGGTTCATGAATGAAAACAGGAGCCCTCCCTCCCTAATGTTAGGTCCTTATCCTTTGACCTTACTATGGACTTTGGTTGGTTGCCTTGGTTGGTCAAGGGGCCTGGTAGGAATTTTTTCCACTTGGCAAATTGGCACCAGCCACTTGGTTTTTGGCCTACCTCATAGCAAATCGTCACAACTTTGTAAGGTTTGGTGGTTAGGATTGGAGTATTCGGTTGGAGGTGTGGGGAGGTGGTGGCCATCACCTACCCCTCCTATTTCAAGGGTATTCCGTTAAAGGAATTTGGGGGCATGTCCTATGTCCAAAGCCCAGACGGGGGCCAGGGCCATAGCACGACCCCTATCTGTGACCATGGGGGAATTCCTAGTTGATATGCATCAACAGGGCTCCCCCTGTCGGCGGTTAACCCTTACTAGACTCCTGGCAGATGGGCAGGAGTCAGATATAGTCATTGGTTCCAATGCCTAAGCTAATATCACATTCTGTAATCAATAAAGTTGTGACCTTTTTCAGCCCATTAACCTAAATTCTGGTGTCAAGTGTCTTTGTTCTACAATGGGGGAGGTTTCAGGACCTTGCCACGCAAACACATGCTCAAGTTGTCCATACATTACAGATCTGCCATGGCAGCCGTCCGTAGGGTCTGTGTGCCAAGCACACTGCAAAGAGCCTTCCTTTGCTAATGCTATTCCATTATCAAAGCACCCCAGTTCAGAAGGCTCAATGCAGGAAATCCTAATCTTAGATAATGCGCCCTGAAGGAGATTTAAGACCCAAGGCCAAATGCCTCTCCGTTTCCTCATTTGACCACAACAAATCAGAGCAGAGGTGAGAGATAGGATGTGAAATTTGACCGCTGCTTCCTGTGCTTACCCTTTCAGACTTGCTTTCTTAAGAAACACATGGAGAAACAGAAAAGGCATAAAAATGTGTTCCTGATGCTTTCTACAAAATAAATGCTTGCGTGAGTATTTTAACTGCGTTCCCACATCATCACCAAATTGGCAGGGCGCAGGGAGAGAAAATGACCCCGAGAGAGACAAGGGCTGGACAGAGGGAAATATATTTTTCCCCCACCAGCCTCATCACCAAATTATAGCCATATGCTTTCCCCTATTGTTAGTCCCTTTTGCTGGTATGATGCGGAGGGGATTTTATACAGTGGTGCAAAATGTAATCCCCTGCTGGAGACAGAAGTGCCATAATCCCAGAGGGACCCTAATGTTCAAAACAAAACATAACAATGGAGTTAATTAGCACTGCGTGGTTCACAAAATCCCCTGGGGAGGGGGATTCTTTGCAGCTCTAAATCATCAGTTCTGAGAGACATGGAAATGGTCCCGCGGGGAAAGACCCCTTTCACAAACCTCTAATAGATATTAGCAACATTTCCCTCCATCTTCCTCCATTGGCTTTGGGAAATCTATCCGCTGGGCCAGAATAACCCACCTGCATGGGAATCATTTTGAAATATCCTCCGGCTCCACTGCAGGATTAATTAACCTCTGGGTAGACATCCTAACATTGCCTCTTTGCCACTGGTATTGAAGCTAATCTGCCATTCCTTATTGCTGTCTCAGTAGTTCCCGCCTCCCAGCCCCTCACCAGCTACCCCACTTCAGGAGATTCCTACACTGAGTGTTTCCAGTCTGCATGGGACTGCCTTTTAATAAGTAAGATGCCTTTTCAGCCTATGCAGTGGTACCTTGGTTCCCAAATGCCAAAAACCCGGAAGTGTTCCGGTTTTCAAACGTTTTTCGGAAGCCAAACATCCGATGCAGCTGTCGGCTATTGTTTCCGGGGCGCCTGCACTGATCAGAAGCTGTGCCTTGGTTTTCAAACATTTCAGAAGTCAAACGGACTTCTGGAACGGATTAAGTTTGGCGCTTTTGTTTTTGCTATTTATTTTGCATTTTTGTTTTTGAGGCCTTTTCGGTTAATTTGTTTTTATGACTGTGTGGAACCCAGTTCAGCTACTGACTGATTGATTGTGTGACTGCGGAAATGGATAAAAGCCCCCCATCCAAACAATGACTATCATCAGTGCAGGTAAGATTTTTTTTCTTTCAATTTTCATCATCTACAATACTGTCTTATTTATTTTATAGTTGTTGCTGTTGTTGTTGTTTAGTCGTTTAGTCGTGTCCGACTCTTCGTGACCCCATGGACCAGAGCACGCCAGGCACTCCTGTCTTCCACTGCCTCCTGCAGTTTGGTCAAACTCATGCTGGTAGCTTCAAGAACACTATCCAACCATCTCGTCCCCTTCTCCTTGTGCCCTTCATCTTTCCCAACATCAGGGTCTTTTCCAGGGAGTCTTCTCTTCTCATGAGGTGGCCAAAGTATTAGAGCCTCAGCTTCACAATCTGTTCTTCCAGTGAGCACTTGGGGCTGATTTCCTTCAGAATGGATACGTTTGATCTTCTTGCAGTCCATGGGACTCTCAAGAGTCTCCTCCAGCACCATAATTCAAAAGCATCAATTCTTTGGCGATCAGCCTGCTTTCATTTTATGGATCAATGGTCTTGTTAGATAGTAAAATCCATGTTAAATTGCTGTTTTAGGGGTTGTTTTTAAAAGTCTGGAACGGATTAATCCATTTTGCATTACTTTCTATGGGAAAGCGTGCCTTGGTTTCAGAACGCTTTGGTTTTGGAATGGACTTCCGGAACGGATTAAGTTTGAGAACCAAGGTACCACTGAAATTGTCTACTGTAACTGCTGGCAGCCACTGTCAAGGGTCTCAGTCATTCTTCTTAGCTGCTACCTGATCCTTTAAACTGGTTATGCCCAGGTTTGTATCTGTGATTTTCTGCATGCAAGCCATGTGCTCTATCTACCCCAAGCAATGGCTTCTCCCATAGGCCAGCTATATGGTTCTCCCTACAAGCACAATACCTAAGGAATCAATGGGGTGTTGCTTCTGTTGGGGGACACCTCGTGCTCCTTCTGCTGCAATTTGTTCACCTTTGGTCCCCACCTTGCACTAAGTTCTCACCTGTCGGCATGTTACAGCAGCCACACCCTGGGAAACAGCTTCGAACGACTGGCTAAACCAATGAGTCTCAAACTCTGATCCTAAACTTCTGCTGCCTTGCAGGATAGGGAGAAGAAAAGGCAGCTCTGTTGGCATCAACATGGGGGGATTTCCTTGCAATGCAAATTCTAACTTTAGAAGAGGGATTATCCTCAGGCCCAGAGAAGGGAAAGGAAGCCTTAAACTGCCCTCTATAGCAGTTGCAATCCTAATAATTAATTTGCACATCGCTGTAGATTCAAGGAGATGCCTTCTTGCCTAGGAATAGCTGGACTAGTCTCTGATTGCTTCCCCCCTTCCTACAGTTTTTGGCATTGGACTAAGAACAATCCCTCTGTTATCCTCACTTAGATGATGGATGGCATCACAGGTAAGAACTTTTAAAACAACCACTTGGCAGTTGGAATCATCTAGTTGTGTTGTCATTAAGCATGCAAACAAAAAAAAAACCTGGCATGTTTACTGCAAACTCTCACTAGCCATGTCTGATACCCTCTCTCTCTCTCTCTCTCTCTCTCTCACACACACACACACACACACACAGAGAGAGAGAGAGAGAGAGAGAGAGAGAGAGAGAGAGAGAGAGAGAGAGATTTGTTGGGGAAGATTTCACATCTGACAATTCCCTTACTATTTCTACTTAACTACATTCTAATTTGAAAGGGGCAGGGGGTTGCCTGCACACTCCAACAAATGCTTTTGTTGACAAATCAGTTTCTTTCTTTTTAAACAGAACAACAATTCCCTTTTCTTTAAAAGAGGGTATCAATAGCAGCTAACTTACCGTAGTTACAGCTCTGGAATGTCAGATGTTTACTGAATCAGGCAGTAGAGGTAAAAAAACACACACACAAAACCCCACGGTTGGCAGGCTCCTACAAATCTCTTTGAATTTTAGTAGTGACTACCAGAGTAAATAATATAGATACAAAAGGATCTCTGAATCTCACACACACACATGTACAAATGAACTGCAACCGTCTTAGATGTGAGTCCCGGAAGGCCAGCTCCCGGCCTTGCAGGCCTTTCCCCACCTGGCTTGGGTGAGCAGGGCCCTGACTGACTCCAGCTACAAAAGCTGAGGCTGCTGAACAGACTCTTGGGTTGGGGTGTTTGGTTGGCGGGGTGCTGTTGGTTTTTTGTTTCTTTATTTTATATCTTGTGGTTTATGTGGCAATTGCTCAGCTTGGTTTTATTTGTATTTTTGATGTTTTATTTATTGTTTACGACTACTTTTGTTATGGGACGCGGGTGGAGCTGTGGGTTAAACCACAGCGCCTAGGGCTTGCCAATCAGAAGGTCGACGGTTCGAATCCCCGCGACAGGGTGAGCTCCTGTTGCTCGGCCCCTGCTTGTGCCAACCTAGCAGTTCGAAAGCACGTCAAAGTGCAAGTAGATAAATAGGTACCGCTCTGGTGGGAAGGTAAACGGCGTTTCCGTGTGCTGCTCTGGTTCGCCAGAAATGGTTTAGTCATGCTGGCCACATGACCCGGAAGCTGTCTGCGGACAAACACCGGCTCCCTCAGCCTATAGAGCGAGATGAGTGCTGCAACCCCAGAGTCATCTACGACTGGACCTAATGGTCAGGGGTCCCATTACCTTTACTTTTGTTATATTGCAGTTGTTATAATTTTTCATGTTGTAAGCCGCCTTGAGCATGATTAGAACCTTGGAAATAAAATTATGTATGTACGTAAGTCTAACCCTAACTTGAATGCCTGAATTGGGCCTTGGTAAATAAACATGCATAAAACCACCATTGTACCAGAATGTAATCATTTAACGTGCACGTGTGCGCACTTTAACATATCCTTGTATGTCTACTGAGAAGTAAGTTCCATTGGTTTAAATGAGGATTAAGTCTTAGAGCAATGGTTCACACCGTTCACCTAACAAAAACTACCATAGAGACATGGGAGTAACCAAAGGACAGCAGGGAGGGGCAGCTGCCACACACCCCATCAATAAAAATCAATAGCAAACTGAGGTTCTACCCCCACAAGCAAAAGGTCTGCCCCCTCAACAAAAATCCTGGCTACGTCCATGCATAGAGATATCAAAATATTCAAAAGGGGGGGATCAGTGGCTTGGCTTTTGAAAACCAGGGGTCTGCAGTACTTAGCTAATTGGGAACCACTGTCTTAGAGCATTGCAGCCTTCCAGCAGCTATCTCAAGTTTTTTCTAACGCAATCAGGAGCTGTCCGGATTAATGTTAAGGTCTCTCTGGGGCTGCCTTTCTGAGACACTGACCCAGAGTATCTTTCCTTGTTCTCCAGAGCCTTCAGAATGTATAGCACGTTTTCTTCTCTGAATCAAGGAATGTTTTCTGAATGCAATGTTTTCCATGCACAAAATGCGTCCTGGTTCATGCACATCACTCTTAGTGTACATTGGACCTCTTTGGAAACATTGTATTGAAGCCAATGGTTTTAAAAGTAGGAAAGAAAATAATTGTATAGATGCAAGCCAGGAAAGTGCCTGTCCCTGTGAGGGTTCCCCCCCCCCCCAAGAGAGTACTCTGATACAATCATACCTTGGAAGTCAAACGGAATCCGTTCCGGAAGTCCGTTCGACTTCCAAAACGTTCGGAAACCAAAGCGCGGCTTCTGATTGGCTGCAGGAAGTTCCTGCAGCCGATCGGAAGCCACGGAAGCCTCGTCAGACATTCAGCTTCCAAAAATAGTTCGCAAACCAGAACACGTTCGAGAACTAGGCTGTTCGAGAACCAAAATGCGAGGGAGCCTGTGTGGTGAAGTGGTTAAGAGTGGTAGTCTCGTAATCTGGGGAACTGGGTTCACGTCTCCGCTCCTCCACATGCAGCTGCTGGATGACCTTCGGCCAGTCACACTTCTCTGAAGTCTCTCAGCCCCACTCACCTCACAGAGTGTTTGTTGTGGGGGAGGAAGGGAAAGGAGAATGTTAGCCGCTTTGAGGCTCCTTAGGGTAGTGATAAAGCGGGATATCAAATCCAAACTCTTCTTCTTAAAAAAAGAAAGAAAGAAAAAGAAAACAAAAGTACGACTGTACAAATTTTATTTTATTAGTATTATTTTTATTGCAATATGAAATATGCACGTATTTTAAATGATGTACCTTATGCAAATGAGCTGCACTCTTGCTTTGCCCTTCCCCAAACATCCAGGGAAACTGGTAACCATCCAAATGAGGCCTTAGATTGTCAATTGCTGATCTTTGATCATTCAATTAATTCCCAACCAGGCAACATATCCCCCCCCCCTTCTTTTCTTTTCTTACTTTCTAGTAACCTTTGGCTTGCATTATCATCTGCTTTAATGTACTGTCAGGGACTGTTAACCTTGGCCTGCAGCAGCAGCTGGGGGGGGGGGCATTTGTAATCTAGGAATTTCACAGCTAAATCACTGGGAATCCTGGCAGGCCCCCAAGGCCTACTGTGTGGAGCGGCATTCGTTTCCCTTGCAACTGGAGATGGAGGGCTGCTCTTGATGGAGGAAGAAAGAGTTTCCAGAACAAGGGAGGGGGAAATAAGCAGGTCGCTAGGTAGGATTTTCATCTCCTTGGCAGGACAGTAATTTACTGCTCCTGCAGCTGCTGCTGATCCACGGCTGGCTAGTTGCCAGCCTACTGTGTGCTCTCATTGTTCCGCAAGTGTTTGTCTTAGCAGACGGCTTAACCAGCCCCACCTTGCAATTAATAAATATGTGTCAACACTCCGTGCAAGCCTAATCATTATCATTACCCCAAAATTAGAGGGTTTGGTCTGTGCGCAGCCGCTGAGCTGGCAAAGGGCCCGATCCGGCTCGGGGAATCGCGGGAGGTGCTCAGCATCTCGTGGAAGCGGCCCGCTCGGAAAGTCTTGAATTGCAAAGGAACGGCTGTTGCCAAGGGAGAAAACACGAAAATAAATAACGGCACTGCCAGCCTTCCCGTCTTGTGTAAACTGGCATCTCTGAACGGCAAGCTGGATTCCGCGAAGCTGCGATTTGTGGGTGGGTGTGCTTGAGAATAAATTGTGCGTTAGCCATTAAAAGAAATATTTTTGTGCGTGTGTATCCGCCCTCTAACAATTCCCCCTCCCTCCTCTATGGCCAATCTTTCTGCCTCCTTCCGGTTTCCTCCTCAAATAGCATTGGGGAAGTTGAGCCAAATGTTGAAAGATTCTGACAGCAAGACCCTGGAAGGTGAACACCAAGGTCAGTTGGGTCTGAGGCACAAGTCCAAAGAAACGAGTGCTCAGCCCAGAGCCGTCCTGAGGCATTTTGCTGCCTGAGGCGATGCAGCAAATGGCAGCCGCGCCCCTTAGTCAAAGTGTGCAGTAACCAAGGTGAGTCAAGTTATTTTGACACCTGTGGCAGAAATGCCACAAGCGCCTCTCCCCCTCCCTGGCAGTAAAAATGCATACCCTCCAACATTTCTCAGATGGGGACATTTCCTCAACTGACCCTCCTCAAACCAGTGGCGTAGCGTGGGTTGTCAGCACCCGGGGCAAGGCAAGTAATTTGCGCCCCCTAACCCGTGGATTTGCACCCCCTAACCCGTGGATTTGCGCACCCTAACCCCCAGATGTTGCGCCCGGTGCGGCCGGCCCCCCTGCACCCCCCACGCTACGCCACTGCCTCAAACCCCCATTTTTTTCCGTCCCCCAACAGAGCATTTCGTATCCCAAAAAGGCACGAGTGCCGCCACAACCACACCAACGGTACACAACATACACACCCTCCATCATCTCAGTAAAAAAAAACCTTAATCTCGATTTTATTTTATTCTTTGGTAGCTTTACAAAAACAAAACCACACACCAATACATAAATTTTAGAAAGGGGCAAGTTTAGATACAGGCACACAAAATCAAGATTCCTTGTGCTTACAAAGCGGTAGTACTAGTAATTAACATTTACAGAAGCTCCTAAACTCTTCTAAGCCCAGTACAGATGTTAAAAAGCTAATACAATTACTCCCTGCAGACTCCCTGCAGACATGTCATAAAAGGAAAAAGGAATGGGGATGGAAGAGGAAAGCAAACACTGCAGCAGCTGTTCCTTCACCATTCAGTGAATGAGGGCAGCCTGGTCTCCCCTTTGCCATGCTGTTGTTCCTGGCCCTTGCTCCCCTGGCCAGTGAGGAAGGCCAGACAGAGCGTGTAAACTTTCAGCTCTGAAGTCATAGGATTGTGGGCAGCTGGAGCAGACTGTCCTTTCAAACAGCGCTGGGGGGAAGCAGGCTCCCTGCAGCTGCTTTCCTTTATATACAGTACTGCAAGCTCAGCTCTCCTCACCAAGGCAGTGAAAGAGAACTCTCCTCTGCTTGCCAAAGACCTTTTGGTGTCCTCAGTTCATTCACTATCCGTGCCTTTATTTATTAAAATCATTTCTGTCCTTAAATTACAAAGGCTTTCAGAACGGCTTGCATAAGATCAGTCAGGACAGCCTCTGCCTGCAGACCTGCCATGGCACAAGACAAAAAAGGGATGAGCAGGGAAGAGGAAAACTCAGGCTTTTAAGTTCAATCTTATGCATTGAGCCCCCTTCTGTTTTTGTAGTGGTAAGTAATTCTATTTTGCTTGGATAATCAGAAAGGCCTTGGGTAAAGGTAAAGTAAAAACGTAAAGGACCCCTGGATGGTTAAGTCCAGTCAAAGGTGACTATGGGGTGTGGCGCTCATCTCGCTTTCAGGCCGAGGGAGCCGGCGTTTGTCCGAAGACAGCTTTCTGGGTCATGTGGCCAGCATAACTAAACCGCTTCTAGTGCAACGGGACACCATGAGGCAAACCAGAGCACACACAAATGTCATTTACCTTCCCACCACAGTGGTATCTATTTATCTACTTGCACTGGCATGCTTTCGAACTGCTAGGTTGGCAGGAGCTGGGACAGAGCAACCATCATGGGGATTCGAAATGCCGACCTTCCGATCGGCAAGCCCAAGAGGCTCAGTAGTTTAGACCACATCTTCATGACCTATAAAGCAATCCAAGGAGGTTGGCGGCACCAGTCTCAAATAGGAAGGAAAATTCCCTGGTTTATTACACATTAAGCTTTCAGGAGCCAACTTCATCAAAGGCATAAAGCTATCTGAGAACATGGCAGTGTATATAAACCATTGGTAGTTAACTGCCTGGACAAGGTAATGTGTCAGAATTACAAATGTTAAACTTTAGGGCATGAACTGTACTCGCAAGTCACTCTGTGGAACAGAAGAGGTTTCCAGATTATTAGCTGGCAGCATCTGTTTCGCTCCTAAGCAATTGGTAACCTTAGGCAGCATGCCAATAAATATAAATAAACAGCTTAGAAACCACACTAAAAAAAAAAAAATACTCCCTGGCTCAGTAGGAGCTAGCAATGGAGAAGATGTGACGAGAGACACCTGTTGTCCTAATCACAGAGTGCTATTTGGGGCAAGATTTGCTCTGCGAAATGGGAATAACAACTATCTCTGCTATATGCACCTCATCCATTGCTTCTCTTCCAAAGTTAGCAAAACAGACAGCCCAACTATCCCACTTTCATTCATAGCTTGGTGGAGCTGACACCATCAAATAATTTCTTTGAAATGCAAATCGTCTCCTGTCTTGCATGCTTGTAAAAGCTGAGCACTAATTGCTGATAACATCCACATCTCTGACGCTGGGAATCTGATTGCATTCCCTGGCTGATAAGATCTTGCATGTTGTCACTGACATATGTTCAAGAAAACCCAGTCTCTAGATCACCTTATGTTCCAGAGCAAGGGTGTCTTTGATATATGGCTGTTTCCCTTTGGACTTGTCGGAGCAGTTTGCAGGGTTCAGGAACCTGCTGCCATTACATGATGGTCTTGCTAGAAACTTGACCTCTTCAGAGAGAAATACACATTTGACTTCCCCATGTGGAAACCTGTGATTCTGTAACAAAACATAAAACATGTCCTGGTATTGCAACCAAAGTGTTGAATCTGTGCATATTTGTGCATCTTTTATTTTGTACGGTACTAGTCGCCTGGTACCTGCCGCTATTCAAGAATTTGAAGAGAGAGAAAAACCAACCCAGTGCAGTTTTGAAACCAGAGCTTAAAATCAATGCCATTTTGAAAGGTTTGGTCTATCATCTTGATTCAAAACATGTGAAAGCCTGCTCCTTGATCTGTGGATCCATCCTCCAAAATATGGTTATGATATCTTAAGACAGAGCTTTCCAAACTTTTCATGTTGGTGACACCCTTTTTAGACATGCGTCGATTTGCGACACGGTAATTCAGTTTTACTTGCAAACCGGAGGTTAAACTAACCCCATCCCAGGCATTCACACGACACACCTACACACTGCAGCTGACACACTAACGTGTCGTGACACACAGTTTGGAAAGCTCTCTTTTAAAAGATGTTCAAAAGCATTGCAAGCGGACAAGCAACTTTCCCAAAGATACCGTATTTTTTGCTCTATAGGACGCACCGGACCATAGGAGGGGGAGAACAGGGGGGGGAAATTCTCCCCCTCTCTGCTCAGCGCCCCTTCAGCGAAGCGGCAGGAGAAACGGAGCCCCTTCCATTTCTCCTCCCGCTTCGCTGAAGGGGCGCTGCGCAGAGAGGGAAAACTGTGTAGCGCCTCTCCAGCGAAGCGAAGCCTGGAGAGCAAGAGGGATCAGTGTGCACTGACCCCTCTTGATCTCCAGGCTTCAGGCGGCTATCCGCAAGCCTTCGGAGTGCAGCAGGAACTCCTACTGCACTCCAAAGGCTTGCGGATAGCCGCCTGAAGCCCCCGGAGGCAGCGGGAGTTCCCGCTGCGCTCTGGGGGCTTCAGGAGGCTTCAGCGAAAGCAACGCGAAGCCTCCAGAGCACGGGGGGAGCTCTTCCTCTGAGCTTTGGAGGCTTCGCGTTGCTATCGCTGAAGCCAAGGAGCCTGCATTCGCTCCATAAGACGCACACACATTTGCCCTTAATTTTGAAGGGGGGAAAGTGTGTCTTATAGAGCGAAAAATACGGTATATTAGACAGTAGCAGAGCAGGGGCATCTTACCCATAGAGGCTAGTGCGCGGGGCACCGGGGCGCCAAGTTCTGGAGGGCGCCATGGAAGAGGCAGAGACTGGACGTGGCGCCTCCTGGCATCAGCTCGCCACCCTCTCCCACCTCCGCCATGCCGCTTCGAATTAGCGCCGCGCCCGGAGACTCCTTCTGCCGTGGCCACCGCGGCACAAGGCGGCCAGCTGAGCCAGAAGGCGCTGTGTCTAGCCTTCCACTCTTCCCCACCGGAGGAGCTGCCCTCCAGCCACTGCCCGCCTCTTCCAGCCCCGCCGGCAGCGCCATCCTCCCTAAAAAAAGGTGGACAACTCTGGGAACCAGATATGCTTAAGACGGCCCTGTAGCAGAGCCATAGCTGGGGGGGATGGACTAGCCAGGTTTTTTGACCCGGGTGAAGCCTCCTGAGGGGCGCCGTTGAGGCTCCCAGCCTCTGTGCTTGTGTTCTAATAGCCAGTACAGTGGTACCTCGGGTTACATACGCTTCAGGTTGCAGACTCCGCTAACCCAGAAATAGTACCTCGGGTTAAGAATTTTACCTCAGGACAGCGGCGTAGCGTGAGTTGTCAGCACCCGGGGCAACGCAAGTAATTTGCGCCCCCTAACCCGGGGCAAGGCACGTAATTTGCGCCCCCCAACCCCTAACCTGCGAGTTGCTGCTGGCGCTGCCGCCCAAACGACGCCGCTTGCCCGGAGGAGGAGGGGGGCAGGGAGGCGAGGAAAATGCAACGCCCCAGCAGCTGCAGCAGCAGCGGCGGAGGCGGGGCTGTGAGGAGGGGCTGCCTGGCGCGTCCTCCGCGGCGAGCGCTGAGAGCCGCTGCCTGCCGGGCGCCTTCAGCCCGGGTGCCGCGAGACATGTGGCTCTGCTACAGCCTGCGCCCGAGGCTCTTCGGCGACTCTGGAGGCAGCGAGCGCGCCCCCCCAGATGTTGCGCCCGGTGCGGCCTGCCCCCCTTGCACCCCCCACGCTACGCCACTGCCTCAGGATGAGAACAGAAATCGTGCTTCGGCGGCGCGGCAGCAGCAGGAGGCCCCATTAGCTAAAGTGGTGCTTCAGGTTAAGAACAGTTTCAGGTTAAGAATGGACCTCCGGAACGAATTAAATACTTAACCCGAGGTACCACTCTAATCAGAAAATCACAATAAAGAAATAAAAACTTTACCAAAGTTAAAGTCCAAAGTGATAGGTATTATTCGTGAGTGGCAAGGACCAGCCTTTGTAGTGATATAGGAACCTTTTGTCAGCAATTGCTGGTGACTCACTCTTTGTGGATTTAAAACACTTTTCAGCTGCCTTCTGTAGTAAGTTTCCTTAGCGTGTCTTCTCACTGTTTCATATGCACATCAGCCATGCCGACACGGTGGTACTAATACTCTATAAATGGAACCGCATTAGCTGGCGTAACGTTTAGCATTCCATCTTTACAGTATTCACAACAGTAAAAGATTATGGGTTTTTAAACAAACAATCCATTTTCTGAACCAACAGCTCATCTGTCTGAGTTTAGCTGCTTGGTGATGGAACAGAGCTGGTGGTAATGTGTTTGCTTATGTGATCAGTATGCGATTTTCTTTTCATCACCTTTATGATTGGTTTCCTTGCTTTACAATATTGAAGGTTTGCAAATGAGGCAGTCTATGTTTAATATAAGGTGCTCAGGCTTCCCTTTTCAACCCAAATCAACGGGCTGGTTGATTTGCGTAACGTTGTTATGGGTGCATCCTATTAATTCAGAACTTTGAGCAAGACTGCTGTGCAGTCCTGCCCATTACTGTAATGCTACCTGGCTTTGGCTTATTCTCAGCAGCAACTGGGAGGAACAGAGAGTAAAAGCATAACCAGTGAAAATGACAGACTCAAGGCCGTAACTGAAACAAATCAATCTGTTTATTTGGTGAACAAAGATTAATGGCATTGCCCAGCACTTTTTTTGTAAAAATAAAATTGTTTAGGGGTACTCTCGTTTTGACTCCAGAAAATCGCCATTTTATAGTTCAAATAGGGGGAAATACAGTAAATGGACAAAAGTACAAAGATTTCACAAAATGTTTAGGGGTATGCGTACCCCTGCGTACCCGCACACACCCTGGAAAAAAAAGCACTGGCATTGCTCAATTTAAATAAAATAAAGCAACTTGCAGGCAGGAAAGCACAGCAATGTGATATAAATTACATAAATGAACTCGTGATTTAGTAACGGTATGAACTCATAATTGCATTGACAGATCAATCAATTAAAATGAGTAACGTTGCTAACGGAGACGTCGCCTAACTTCCTCCAGCCCATCCGCTTGTAAATCACTAGCATCTTAAACTGGAATAAAGTTCACAGCTGCCAATCAAAAGCAGTTGGCCAGGACCTTGTGGCCTTTTGAAGCAGGCCAGGTATTGGGCACCTGGAAAGGAAATACCACCCCCCCCCCGGAGATGCCAACTTGAATAAAATATGGGGGGCAGGTAAACCCCAACCCACAGAATTGATCACATGATTCACTCACACACCTTTTGAATGGCAATACTCATCAACCTTTGTGGGGCAGACCCCCACAAACATTTGGAGGGGGGTCCTGAAGGTACCGACCCCTGGCTAATCCTATTATTATTATTATTATTATTATTATTATTATTATTATTATTAATTTATTTATATCCTGCCCATCTGGCTGGGTTTCCCCAGCCACTCTGGGCAGCTTCCAACAAAATACAGTGGTACCTTGGGTTACATACGCTTCAGGTTACATACGCTTCAGGTTACAGACTCCACTAACCCAGAAACAGTACCTCGGGTTAAGAACTTTGCTTCAGGATGAGAACAGAAATTGTGCTCCAGTGGCACGGCGGCAGCAGGAGGCCCCATTAGCTAAAGTGGTGCTTCAGGTTAAGAACAGTTTCAGGTTAAGAACGGACCTCCGGAATGAATTAAGTACTTAACCTGAGGTACCACTGTACAATGGTCTGTTAAACATTAAAAGTTTCCCTAAACAGGGCTGCCTTCAGATGTCTTCTAAAAGTCTGGTAGTTGTTGTTCTCTTTGACATCTGGTGGGAAGGCGTTCCACAGGGCGGGTGCCACTACCGAGAAGGCCCTCTGCCTGGTTCCCTGTAACTTGGCTTCTCGCAGCGAGGGAACCGCCAGAAGGCCCTCAGCGCTGGACCTCAGTGTCTGGGCAGAGCGATGGTTATCTGTGCACCTTTTTAATATGGGGAGGAAGCTGACTAGGGGGGTTCCACTCCCCCTGCTTTTGCCTTAATTTCATTATTCCTGTGGGCAGACTCACATTAGGCCGTAGACTAAATTATCACAATCTATCTCGGAAGGGAGGGACAGTGTAGGCGAGATCCCACACGGGGAACTTTGACACACTGCAGCCCTGGCTTTCCCAAATGTGTTATGCGCTCGTTTTTGTTTTGGCTTTGCGGTTGTTTCCTGCCTCCCGGTCTTATCATCCCTCAGGATAACAGGCAGCGAAATCTAGCACAAAGTTCCAGGCAGCCTGCACAGAAAGCACAGAGTCTCATCCATTTCCATCTGTCATGGCTGCTCTGCTGTGTGCTTTAATCCTCCCGTGGTTGCTAGCTTTGCAGGCCTGGCAGGGGCCAGATTAACACTCTCAAATAAATCACAGCCCTGGAATTGTGTTCACTCATAGTCCGAGATCCCTCCGCCAGGAGAAAGTACAGTGGTACCTCAGGTTAAGTATTTAATTCGTTCCGGAGGTCCATACTTAACCTGAAACTATTCTTAACCTGAAGCACCACTTTAGCTAATGGGGCCTCCTGCTGCTGCCACACCGCCGGAGCACGATTTCTGTTCTCATCCTGAAGCAAAGGTCTTAACCTGAAGCACTATTTCTGGGTTAGTGGAGTGTGTAACCTGAAGCGTCTGTAACCTGAAGCGTATGTAACCTGAGGTACCACTGTAGAGAAGTGGGGCATTCCCACACTTCAGCCTCAAAATAGGAAATAAAATGTTAAACCCTCCCCCACTGGTTGAGATACTTCTAGACCACAGTGAATACTGGTTTTATAAAATATTTAATGAAGGAAGTTTGTAGGTTTCTCCCTAGAAATGGAGGTGAAAAGGACTACAGCAATGATTATACAGTGGTACCTTGGTTCTCAAACTTAATCCGTTCCGGAAGTCCGTTCCAATTCCAAAGCATTTCAAAACCAAGGCGCGCTTTCCCATACAAAGTAATGCAAAACGGATTAATCCGTTCCAGACTTTTAAAAACAACCCCTAAAAAAGCAATTCAACATGAATTTTACTATCTAACAAGACCATTGATCCATAAAATGAAATCAGTAATCAATGTACTGTACTATAAAATAAATAAGACAGTATTGTAGATGATAAAAATCAGGGGGAAAATTCCTACCTGCACTGATGATAGTCATTGTTTGGATGGGGGGCTTTTATTCAATCAATCCACCAGTAGCTGAACTGGGTTCCGCACAGTCACAAAAACAAATTGACCAAGAAAGCCTCAAAAACAAAAACGCAAAATAAATTGCCAAAACAAAAGCACCAAACTTAATCCGTTCCAGAAGTTTGTTTGACTTCCAAAATGTTTGAAAACCAAGGCACAGCTTCTGATTGGTGCAAGCGCCCCAGAAACAATAGCCGACAGCCGCACCGGATATTCGGCTTCCAAAAAACATTCGAAAACCAGAACACTCACTTCCGGGTTTTTGGCGTTTGGGAACCAAGGTACCACTGTAGATAGAACACCTCCAACCACTAGATGGTGCTGCTCTATGTTCTGTGACTTACTTATTTCAGTCATACCTCAGGTTACAGACACTTCAGGTTGCGCGTTCGGGTTGCGCACCGCTCCGAACCCGGAAGTACCAGAACGGGTTACTTCTGGGTTTCGGAGCTCGTGCATGCACAGAAACACTAAAGTCGCACTTTGCGCATGCACAGTGTTATTTTTTGGCCACATCCATCCCCCATACATTTAAAGCACTCTAATAACACTATGAAAGTCAGAGGGTATCCTGGGAACTGACATTTGTCAAGGTTGCGGGGAATTGTAGCTCCTTGGGGGTCAACTTCCTCGACAAACTACGGCTCCCAGGATTCTTTGGGGCTAAGCCATGACTGCTAAAGTGGTAGGAGAGTCAGGGCCGCAGCTAGGGGGTGGTGAGCTGGGCCCCCCAGGGGCACGGACGAGGTGGGGGGCGCAAAATTTGCTAAAAAATATGTCCATAAATATGTCTATAAATGAAATCGATTAGTGTGTGAGGAACTGAAGTGCGTGAGGAATTGAATGAGTGGAGTGGGCGGGTTGGAGGTGAGGTGGAAAGAAAAGCTAATTTGTCTGTGGCTAGGGGGCACAAGAAGGGATGCGGGTGGCACTGTGGGTTAAATCACAGAGCCTAGGACTTGCTGATCAGAAGGTTGGCGTTTCGAATCCCCGCAAAGGAGTGAGCTCCCGTTGCTCGGCCCCTGCTCCTGCCAACCTAGCAGCTCGAAAGCATGTCAAAGTGCAAGTAGATAAATAGGGAAGGCAAACGGTGTTTCCGTGCGCTGCTCTGGTTCGCCAGAAGCGGCTTAGTCATGCTGGCCACATGACCTGGAAGCTGTACGCCGGCTCCCTCGGCCAATAAAGTGAGATGAGCACCGCAACCCCAGAGTCAGACACGACTGGACCTAATGGTCAGGGGCCCCTTTACCTTTACCTAGGGGGCGCAAGATCACCTAGCTATGGCTCTGAGGAGAGTCCTTTAGACATGTGGTGCAGATGTGGCCTCCCTCAACTTTTATGGGAATCTCTCAGGTTCAGAAACGGCATCCCATGGTCCACTGGGTCACTAGCTAATTGCTTTATAGTTATTGGAGGGAATTGGCCACGCACGAGAGCCCTGCCCCCAACGTCTGCTGCGCTGATAAAAATGTTTGCACAGTGTGTGGGGGGGGATGGGAACTGGACGCAGGAGCCCAGTAAGAAAATGAGCTCTGGCTAATCTGTGCATTGGCATTTCAGCCTCAGAATGTCAAGCACTTTAGATCCTGTTGACATGAAGCCTTGGGCCGTTTTTACATCTCCCCTATTCCCCTCACGTTAAAAAACACTCAGAATGATAAACCGGGAAGCATGTGGAGTCAGGCATTGCTGGGGGGTATCTTTATTACCAGTTTCAACCATCAATATTATGTCTGTCTAGGGATAAGTACTTTTTTGTGCAGGGGGGGGCTGCACAATTCCAGCATTTGTTACAAGCCGTCTTCCCCTCTCCCACCGAAGATATATTTTTGCCACTCCTCACTTCAAGGAGAAGGGAGAAATGCTTGTAAACTGCATCTTTAGCCAGCAGAGAGACACAAATATTTCAGTTACAGATAGGTAGCCGTGTTGGTCTGCCATAGTCAACAGTCGTCAACAGGCTCATCTCAGTGTCTCCGGTTATATGGACTCTGTTCTGAAACCATATGCCATCAGTGCTCCCAGCTATGTACATGACACCACAGATTTTCTGAGGAAAATACAATCTTTAAATAATCTTCCCAACAATACTATACTAGCTACTATGGATGTGGAATCTCTGTATACCAACATCCCACACAACGATGGTTTACAAGCTATAAGGAACACCATTTCAGATAAAACCACAGCGGACCTTGCCACCAAACTCTGCCAATTTGTCCTTACCCACAACAACTTCAAATTCGGTGATGACCTGTTCCTTCAGATCAGCGGCACAGCAATGGGCACCCGCATGGCCCCACAGTATGCCAACATCTTCATGGCAGATTTAGAACAACGTTTCCTAAACTCCTACCCACTCAAACCTCTCTTGTACCTGCGATACATTGACGATATTTTTATCATCTGGACACATGGTCAACAGACCCTGGACACCTTTCACCAGAAATTTAATGATTTTCACCCCACAATCAACCTTACAATGAATCAATCTATGCAAGAAATACATTTTTTGGACACTACTATAAAAATACAGGATGGGCTTATAGACACCACCTTATACCGTAAACCAACTGACCGACAAACATATCTACATGCCTCTAGCTACCATCCCAACCATACCAAACAGTCCATTGTATATAGCCAGGCACTACGTTACAGCCGCATCTGTTCCAATTCTACAGAGACTCTCACCTAAGAGATCTACAGCAAACCTTTTTAGAACTAAAATACCCAGCAGATGAAGTTAGACAACAGATCAACAGAGCCAGACTGATACCCAGAGAGAACTTGCTGCAAGACAGACCCAAAAAAGAAAATAACAGAACACCTCTAGTCATCACATACAGCTCCCAAGTTAAAACAGTACAACACATCATCAGAGATCTACAACCTCTCCTGGACAATGACAGTTCTCTTTCTCAAGCTCTGGGAGGAAGACCTTTCATTGCCTACAGACAGCCACCCAATCTTAAACAACTCCTAACCCACAATAATACTACAACCAGACTTAACACGGACACTGGCACCAGAGCCTGCAATAAACCCAGATGCCAACTTTGCTGCCACATACACCCGGACAACACCATTACTGGCCCCAACAACATCACACATACCATCTCGGGACTATTTAATTGCTCATCGTCTAACATTGTGTATGCCATCAAATGCCAACAGTGTCCTTCAGCTCTCTATATTGGACAAACAGGTCAAACCTTACGCCAAAGAATAAACGGACATAAATCTGACATCAAGAATCACAAAACAGAGAAACCAGTAGGAGAACACTTCAATCTCCCAGGACATTCTATACAAGATCTCAAAGTAGCTGTTTTACTACAAAGGAATTTCAGAAATAGACTGGAAAGAGAAGCTGCTGAATTGCAACTCATTACCAAACTTAAAACCATGGAGAGACCTGGTCTGAACAAAGACATTAGATTCTTATCTCATTATACATGACTAAGCCATTTCTCACCTTCTCACCCCTTGCCTTTTCCTGTAAGACCTATTACAGTCGTTAAGAGTCGTCAACAGGCTCATCTCAGCTATCTGCCAATCTCCCATTCCAACCACCCTTCTGAGTAATACCCCTCCCCACCTTCTCACTATATAGAAGGATCTGGCAACTTCTGTTTCAGTGTATCTGAAGAAGTGTGCATGCACACGAAAGCTCATACCAAGAACTAACTTAGTTGGTCTTTAAGGTGCTACTGGAAGGAATTTTTTTTATTTTGACTATGGCAGACCAACACGGCTACCTATCTGAAACTCTTTTTGGTGTGTCCGGACCTGTTGGAGTCTCCTAACAGTAACTAGCAAGAAATCAAGACCGCCTGGGATCAATTAAAACATGTGGGAGGCTTCCACTGCTTTGAAGAGCTTCTACTTTCAAGAAAAGTAGCGCTAGAATGAGCTGGACAGGATCTTCATTCTGTTCATTCTTTTTGAGCGATTCTCAAATTACCCAGTTGATCATTGCTGGCAACTTGGCAATCTTTAGTGCACGGCATTAAGCGGGAAAGGATAAAGAAAGGACTGGAATGAAGCAAAGGGTCTTGCTTCAAGAGGCCTTGCATCATTTTTATGCACCTCCCCCCACCCCGCTCAGTCTCCCATTGTTCACAATATTCCACAGAAGAGCTTGAAAATATTTGATCTGCCTCCCCCGCCCCTCTCCGCTTTTCTGACTTCTGTGTGGCGCAAATGGGTTTTACTTTCAGTGGTGCAGGAAATGAGCTTAGCTCTTTCTTCATAAGAGAGCCAGTGTGGTGTAGTGGTTAAGAACGGTAGTCTCGTAATCTGGTGAACCGGGTTCGCGTCTCCGCTCCTCCACATGCAGCTGCTGGGTGACCTTGGGCTAGTCACACTTCTCTGAAGTCTCTCAGCCCCACTCACCTCACAGAGTGTTTGTTGTGGGGGAGGAAGGGAAAAGGAGAATATTAGCTGCTTTGAGACTCCTTCAGATAGTGATAAAGCGGGGTAGCAAATCCAAACTCTTCTTCTTCTTCATAAACACCACTGCAACGTGCACAGTTTTGTGATGCTTATCAAGGATCAATGTTCGTGCTTTGGCAGGCCCGGTTAAATTAGTGATTGGACATTATTATTATTATTATTATTATTATTATTATTATTAGGCCAGAAATAGGGCGATAAAAGCAACAGGTGTGCTGTTTTGTACCGATGTTTTGCTTCCCCAGGATTCTTCCTCAAAGATTTGAGATGGACCCAGGAAGCCCTGATCAACCTCTTATATTTTAGTTTGCTACTTCCCCCATTTGCTGACAGGGATGATTCCTGCCAGTCAATCCATCTGTCTGTTGTTTTTGTTCTCATATAGGGAAGCTCCCTATGACAAAAAGCCTGAGAGCTTTAGTTTGTTTGTTTAATTCAATCTTTATTAGTTTAAAATAATCATAGACACAAAAGGAAACTTAGGAAAAGGGGGGGAAAGAAGAAAGAAAAGAAAAAAACCCACAGTACATCTCTTACAAACAAACAAACAAAAATAGAATACACAAATCACGAATACACAAAAATATTCCAGCCATCAACTTCTGACTTCCTTGATATGGGTTCGTTTCCTTAATTACTTGCCTCTATTTTTCAACAAACTTGATCTTTATTAAATCTTCTGTGTTCTTTATACCTTATTCAGTTCTTCAAAGCATTCTAAAGTTTTTATATGGGGACACTGTTATTTTAAATATTGTCTATAAATCTCCCATTCCCTTTTAAACTTTTGGGTCGGTTGATCTCTGATCTTTTCTGTCATGTATGCTAGTTCCATGTATTCAAGCTCCGCTTGAAGCCTGAGAGCTTTTTATGTAAGACCTTAAAGTTGAAATGAACAGAACTTGCATGAGAGAGATACAGATGTCTGTGCATCCGGCTGTTAACCAGAAGGTTGGTGGTTCAAGCCCACCCAGGGAAGGCAGGGGTTGGACTAGATGACCCTTGGTGACCGTTCCAAACCTACAATTCTATGACGTTCTACCAGTGACCTTCCACATGGCTCCAAACCTCAGCTGCTCCTTGACCTCCAGTGGCACCTTTGCTTAGTCCCAATAACTCCATGCAATAGCATTTCCCAAATGACTCCTAGCTAGTTAGCGTGAAGAATTGGGCTCCAATCTTTTCTTTATTTCCTTTGCCCTAAGACAGAAATGCCCTCTGTTCCTCCTAATTACATAATGGCTAATATTTTTTTTATGAGCACACATTCATTACCTATTGAGTAATGTGAACACATTACATTTGGGGGGATTTTAATGTGACCTAAATGGTGGAATGAATTAGACACAAAATACTTGGCTTCCATTGCCATTACTCTGCTAATCATACTTAGTTCTTCCCTTTTTTCTTTTAGAAAGAAAGAGAAAGAGAGGGAGATGTTTTTTTGAAGCACTTTGTATTAGTTCTATCTTTCCAGAGATGGCAGCTGAGAGATGATAGCTTGCCATGTAATCGCTTGAAGACTTGGAGACCACGTGTTGAGATTCCTGCATTGTAGGGGATTGAACTAGAATACCCTCTGGGTCCCTTCTACAATTCTATGATTCTGTGAAGCCACCAGCAGTTCCTAACTAGGTGCCTGCTTTTTTACTGGTGTCACAGGTCCTAATCTTCTCTATTTTTGTGCCTCAGTACCCTCCTTTGGGACGTGGGTGGCACTGTGGCCTAAACCACTGAGCCTAGGACTTGCCGATCAGAAGATCAGCGGTTCAGATCCCCGCAACGGGGTGAGTTGCCGTTGCTCGGACCCTGCTCCTGCCAACCTAGCAGTTTGAAAGCATGTCCAAGTGGAAGTAGATAAATAGGTACCGCTCTGGTGGGAAGGTAAATGGCATTTCCGTGCGCTACTCTGGTTCGCCAGAAGCGGATTAGTCATGCTGGCCACACGAACCGGAAGCTGTCTGCAGACAAACACCGGCTCCCTCGGCCAGTAAAGAGAGATGAGCGCCGCAACCCCAGAGTCGTCCACAACTGGACTTAATGGTCAGGGCTCCCTTTACCTTTACCCTCCTTTGAGGAGCTGTCCTGTTGCTGAAAAATCAGTGGTAGCTTTCATGCAGTCGGGTATTGCTTGTCTCCTCAAACGCAGTCCAAGAGAACCACCATTTCCGAGAGAGCAAACATTTAAAGGACGCCTTTGCAATTTGGGATTGTTTCCTGGGCTCTGTCATCAAGTGGAGCAACTCCTTAAAGGCAGAAGGGCATGAAATTGGGCTACCACTTCAAATGAAAGCAAAGCTTAGTCGGGCAAGTGGCTCGGCTTATTTGATCAATGCTAATTAATCAGTTAACACCAGTCCCAGGATGACATGCTAGGTGTTAGCTTTGTTATCCTACAGTTTTCTTCTGGATTTACAGTGGTTTAAAATTTATCGACTCCTGAATTCTAAGTATTCCCTGGACGAGATGACTGCTATTCCATGGCGCGGTCTTGAAAGCTTGCCACAAGTGCATGCAACCACATGGGAACATGAGTTGTCTGCAGTGTCCTTGCTTTTTATAGCTCTGTTTCTCTTTTACACCTGCAGGTGTGGCAGTAGATATGCCAGACTTATGCCTTGCCTCCTTAATTGACTGGACAACAACAACAACTTATACCCCGCCCATCTGGCTGGGCCTCCCCAGCCACTCTGGGCGGCTCCCAACAGAATATTAATAATACAGTAAAACATCAAACATTAAAAGCTTCCCTAAACAGGGCTGCCTTCAGATGTCTTCTAAAAATCTGGTAGTTGTTTTTCTCTTTGACATCTGGTGGGAGGGCGTTCCACGGGGCAGGTGCCACTACCAAGAAGGCCCTCTGCCTGGTTCCCTGTAACTTGCCTTCTCATAGCGAGGGAACCGCCCTAAGGCCCTCAGTGCTGGACCTCAGTGTCCGGGTAGAACGATGGGGGTGGAGACGCTCCTTCAGGTATACTGGGCTGAGGCCGTTTAGGGCTTTAAAGGTCAGCACCAACACTTTGAATTGTGCTCAGAAAGTAATGGGAGCCCAATGTAGGTCTTTCAGGACTGGTGTTATGTGGTCTCGGTGGCAACTCCCAGTCACCAGTCCAGCTGCTGCATTCTGAATTAGTGGTAGTTTCCAGGTCACCTTCAAAGGTAGTCCCACGTAGAGCGCATTGCAGTAGTCCAAGCAGGAGATAACCAGAACATGTGCCACTCTGGCGAAGCAGTCTGTGGGCAGGTAGGGTCTCAGTCTGCATACCAGATGGAACTGGCAGACAACTGCCCTGGACACAGAATTGACCTGGCCTCCATGGACAGCTGCGAGTCCAAAATGACTCCCAGGCTACACACCTGGTCCTTCAGGGGCACAGTTACCCCATTCAGGACCAGGGAGTCCTCCACACCTACCTATCCCCTGTCCCCCCTCCAAACAGTACTTCTGTCTTGTCAGGATTCAACCTCAATCTGTTAGCCGCCATCCATCCTCCAACCGCCTCCAGATGCTGGATGAGAGCCAATAAACTGAAGCTCAGTCCAGATGAGCCTGAGACTGCTAGCAGGCGGTTGGATCCCTAGACGGGATGGCTGGGAGGTGGCCCTGCTCTTGATGGGGTTACACTCCCTCTGAAGAAGGACCTTGTGTGGCCCAAACAAGGTTGCTGAGTCCTGCTCATTCACACACAAGATTTTGGGGAGGGGACCAGTTTAGAGTTAAATGTTTTGTATGTTAGAAGTCACAGATTCCGTCCTTGGTATCTCCAGGGAAAAGGTTCAGGTTGCAGGCGATGGGGAAGACTCTGGGAAAGCAAACACGCATCAGAAACACATTATGTGAGCGAAACACATAAGGCCTAAAAAAGCCAGCTTCATGCGGATCCCTCCAAATGGAAGAATATTCTCCTGCACACCTCACACTAGAAAGTACTGTCTCTTCATCCCTCCGTATAAACAGCTGCCTAGCACTGGTCCAGGCTGTTGGTCCTTTGACCTCAAAGCTGCTGCTGCTGTGAGTTTTCTGAGGTCTCAGGCAGGGCTCCTTCTCAGCCTTGCTACCTGGGAATCTGGGCCTTTGCAAAGCACACAGCTACAGCCTCTGCAGCCTCCATTTGCAGACTAGACAGCAGGAAATCACGGACAGATGCAAAAACAAAGTTGACAGGCTGCCTACAAAATAGTTTCCAGCCTCGGTTCTTGGCACTCCTCCTGCCCTGATGAATAAGAACGGCTGTTTTTGTTCCTCCGCCATCTCCCGGCGAGATCCCAACAGCCGCTGTCCACTGCTTGGCTTTTCCGCTCAGGCAGCTGAGAATATGCTCCACTTCATTAGAGGGGGCTGCCTGCAAATATCCTTCCTTCCTTCCTTCCATCCATAAGCAGCCTTTGAGCTATCATGAACTGCCATGGGGATGGCAGTTTGGTTTGGCGGCAGCGGCCACCACACGGGTTAATTGTCTCTGGTCAAGCGGACAAGCTTAAAGAAAACCAGGGAGGCTAGAGAGCTTGCTCATCGAGTGGACAGTGCAACGAAAACATCCCCGCTGAGCCCACAAGTAGCCCCACTGATTCTCTATAGTTTGCATCCTATTTTGTAGGCGTAGAGGATGTGTTCGGTAATCTGTCCCATAGGAAAGCAAAGCGGCTTAGATAGTGCACTGGAGCTCTCATGGTCTGAGATGATAAAGCTGGCTGGCACCACCCAGTGACAGAATTTGCCAAGCCATAGCCGTCTTCTGAAAGAACTGCATCTCCGAGAATGAATGAATGCCCAAACAGTAACAACCACAGCGAAGTTTTTTCCTATCTAGGCAACTGTTTAGCACAGTTTCTCGCAAGCCAGTCCTGGGCACATTTACTCGGGAATAAGCCCCACCAAACCTAGACAGCATCTTAAAAAGCAGAGACATCACCTTGCCAACAAAGGTCCGTATAGTAAAAGCTATGGTTTTCCCAGTAGTGATGTATGGAAGTGAGAGCTGGACCATAAAGAAGGCCGATCGCCGAAGAATTGATGCTTTTGAATTATGGTGCTGGAGGAGACTCTTGAGAGTGCCATGGACTGCAAGAAGATCAAACCTATCCATTCTGAAGGAAATCAGCCCTGAGTGCTCACTGGAAGGACAGATCGTGAAGCTGAGGCTCTAATACTTTGGCCACCTCATGAGAAAAGAAGATTCCCTGGAAAAGACCCTGATGTTGGGAAAGATGGCGGGCACAAGGAGAAGGGGACGACAGAGGACGAGATGGTTGGACAGTGTTCTCGAAGCTACCAGCATGAGTTTGACCAAACTGCGGGAGGCAGCGGAAGACAGGAGTGCCTGGCGTGCTCTGGTCCATGGGGTCACGAAGAGTCGGACACGACTAAATGACTAAACAACAACAACAACAAAGCCCCACCAAACAAGCTGGAAGTTTCTTTGGAGTAAACGTGCCTAGGGTTGCACGGTAAGTGTGTATTCAGGCCTGCCCGCCTTGGAGTCACAAGAGGGAAACAGAACCTGAGTCGTACCCAGTGTTGTAGCGGCAGGGGCTTGCAGGAGTCTTTTCAGGGCAGGAGAGATTACATCCTTTGCTGAAGGACAGCTCTCCTTGCTCTGGCAAATGGTTGAGGAGGCAACAAGGCTTTCAAGTTTTCCTGTCCTTTGTGACAGCTTAGCAGAGGGAAGTGAGAGTAGGAGGAAAATAATGAAGCAGAGGCTGGATACTTCTCCCTTTTTCTTAGATAGGGTTCTTACTTCACCCCAGTGCTTTAAAGTGTAATGCTTCTTTGCAAAATTTCTACTTAAAAGCTCTATGTGTTTTACAACTTGAACTTACACATCACCACCAAATTCACTGGAGTTTACTTCCAATAAAGATTAGAGCTGTGCTGATCCAAATAAATTAGGGGATCTATATCTATATCTATATCTATCTATCTATCTATCTATCTAGCTAGCTAGCTAGCTAGCTAGCTAGCTAGCTATCATCTAGCTATCTTTATCTATCTATCTATCTATCTATCTATCTATCTATCTATCTATCTATCTATCTGTCATCTATCTATCTATCTATCTATCTATCTATCTATCTATCATCGATCATCTATCGATCATCTATCATCTATCATCTATCATCATCTATCATCTATCTATCTATACTGTATCTAGCTATCATCATTATCTATCATCTATTTATCTATCATCTATCTATCTGATTTATGTGGGTGCCTCGGAACATAATTTCTCTGGGCAGCTTGCAAAGAAGAAAGAGACCAAGAAGAGAATATTAACATTCAGCATAAAACAATAAAAACTTTGACATGTTGATTTTTAAGAAATCCAAAACACAATTAAAACACGATTTAAAGCTCAACTACACCCACCCACCCACCTAAAGTGGATTAGCACACCTCTGTTGGATTTTTTGACTCTCCTCCTATGGAAGCTGCCCAAATGATCTTCCAAACTTAGCATTTACCATTATACCATGGGTCATCCATAAGTCTGCTCCAGAGGTAGTCCCTCTCCCCTCAAAAAGCACACACACAGAGACACACACACAATTGTAGAAATATTGAGAGCACTTAAATCAGAAGTGAATACTGGTCATTGACCAAAATAAAGAGATTGATTGATTGAATCAGAAGCATTTTGGCTATATCTCTTCCAGGCACAAGTCAATTGAGCACGTGGGAAGAGATCAAATCTGGCAATTAATTCAAACAATCCAAGGAAGTTGCCACTGTTGGGTGAAGCAAATGTTTCATCATCTCCCCTAAATGCCAAGCCATGTTCTTCCCAAAGGGAAATCACTGCAATTACTCGCCGAAATACGTGCCTCCGGTAATCCTGCTCTGCAGGGTGTGAGTACTTGACCATGCTTTCATGGTCTAGTATGTTAGCATAGAGTTCATGTGATTTTTAGAGTTTCTGTGGGTTTGAACAAGGTAAATGTGGTGCCAGTCATCAAATCCAGTAGAAGCTAGAGCTGTAGTTGACGTAGTTTGGTTAGGGGAAAGTTTGCACATTAAAACAGTAGATTTTTTCCTTTTGTGGGAGAAGAAACTAGCCATTCTCAAGGGTAAGTTTCTCCATTTACTTTGGCATAATAGAATAAATTCTTTGAGCTTGGTTTTTCTATGTTCACTTCAAAGTGGTAAAAGTTCCATCCCATTGCTGACAGTCCAATGCATCTTTCTCAATCCAGAATGATCCATTTCCTTGTTATTCAATTTGCCATGAGTGCTCAAAGGAAGACCTGCTCCCTGATGCAAGGCCCATTTCCACCTGGCCTTTGGGGGGCAGAGCCCAGACTCCCCCTGAACAGCTAAAAGAGGCACTTAGGAGGCCAGAGGGACATTGCTGGAACAACTCTTGGGTTGGGGCAATGGGCTAAAATGTTTTAAATGGTTTTAATTTTGGTTCCTCTGTTTTGTTTCTATTGGCTTGAGGTTGGTTAAATGTTTAGTTTGGGTTGGCATTCATTTTAAATTTGGGTATAACTGTAAATTGTTGTTATTGTTATTAGTTTATATTGATTTATTGGTTTATTTATAGTAAGATATTCTGTTTTTTTAATGTTTGATTTTTTTAAATAATATATGCTGTAAGCCACCCAGAGTGGCTGGAAAAACCCAGCCAGCTGGGCATAATAATAATAATAATAATAATAATAATAATAATAATAATATGTCCATAAACCTATGTCATTATTGTCTCTGAAATCACTAGTGGTGTGTGTTATGTACTGAAGTTCTCACCCTGGGCCAGCAGGGGGATGCTGTAGATAGTTATGCAAATAAGGGATCGAAAGTGACGTTCAGTGATTGGATAGTTTTAGAAAATTGTTACAGTTACATTGTACTGGAGCTCTATATAAGCAGGCTGACTGAACCCTTCAGTTCAGTTCTGTCCTGGCCTGTGAATAAACAAGAGCTGTTTGAAGAATCACTGTGTCGTCTGATATGTTCACCCACAACTTAACAGTGTGAACAGTTGGTATTTTTGTGTCTGCAACACTAGAGTTTTCATTGAGATCATTTGCTTTGTTTTCCAATTCTTTAAGACAGTTATGTGCTTGAACTGTTTCTTTTGGTGTAACCATCTCATGGCAATTTCCTCCAGTGTCTTGTGTTAGTTCTTTGACTGTAGGTCCTGTCAGTTCATTGCCACATTCTCCAGAGTTTTCTGTAATCATGGTGGTAGCTGCTGACCACATTGATCCTTGGGAAGTTGCGTTCTGTACAAACTGGTTGCTCTTCAGTCTGCCTAGTGTAGTCTACTTGATTTTGCTTCTGTTTGTAAACACTAATGTTCTGTATCAGAAGGATCTAGGACTGCATCTGCCTGCTGCACAAAGCCATATGACATGGTTGGCTTTAGACATTTGAGTATTTCCTTCTGTTATTTTTGTCGCTTGCGTTTACTACCACCACTTTCATATCGCTTACTCATTATTATTTTCACAAAAAGTCAAAGTTAAATATTATTGTGATTCACAATGATATAAAAGAATCCTTACTTGTTCTCAAACGCACACTATAACAATGGACAGTGATATGAACATTTGTACTGCTTTGTAGCTGACTTTATCATTGGATTCTGAGTAGCTTTAAAGCCTTCACAAACTTTTCTAAACAGTAAGTACGCCCCTTGGACTTGCCAATCAGAAAGTTGGCAGTTCGAATCCCTGCAACGGAGTGAGCTCCTGTTGCTCTGTCCCAGCTCCTGCCAACCTAGCAGTTCGAAAGCACGCCAGTGCAAGTAGATAAATAGGTACTGCTATGGCGGGAAGGTAAATGGCATTTTGGTGAGCTCTGGTTTCTATCACAGTGTTCTGTTGCACCAGAAGCAGTTTATTCATGCTGGCCACATGACCCAGAAAAGCTGTCTGTGGACAAACACCGGCTCCCTCAGTCTGAAAGCGAGATGAGTGCCACAACCCCATAGTCAGCTTTGACTGGACTTAACCGTCCAGGAGTCCTTTGCCCTTTTTTTACCTGTATACACACACACACACACACACACACACACACACACTTCTGCAAACCTTGGGGTTTCCTCCAATCATGCTAATACCTTCCTCTAGTTTCTCAGTGCCCCCTATTTTGACTCCATTTCAAGAGCAGCCAACACAGTGCCATCCAGATGATGTTGGACCAACCATTCTAAAGCCAACGGATTATCACTTGGTGACTGAGAAGGAAGTGGGCCTTCGCTGCAATAGGACCCACCCTATGGAATATCCTCCCTTGGTTCATTTGTGAGGTGGAAGCAAGAAGTACCTTCAAAAAGTTCTTTAGAATGTCAAGGTTTACCCATGCTTTTCAGGACTTTTACATTTTAACTTTGTGATATGTAGTTTTCACTCTTTTACTTAGGTTGAGGAAGTTCTACTGATGTTTTTGTTTGGCGTTTTCATTTTGTTGAAAGCTGTCCAGAGTAGCTGGGGCAACTTAGTCAGATAGGCAGGGAATACTAATATTAATACTAGTACTAATGGCAATTTTTTTTAGATAAAGAGCTGCTGGAACTCATCACAAACACCTCCCTTGTTCTCTTAAAATGGCAATGCCATCTATCTGAGAGGTGGATAGTAAAATCTGCCTGTTTTGTTTTTTAAAAAACCAATAAACTTTTATTTTTTTAAAAAAATGACAATAATAATAATAATAATAATAATAATAATAATAATAATAATAATAAATTTTATTTATATCCCGCCCTCCCCAGCCAAAGCTGGGCTCAGGGCGGCTAACAACAATCAAAATAGTCCAACATTCTAAAACATTCATTATAAAATTAATTAAATCAAATTAAAATCAAATTAATGGCAACCATCAAGCAAAATTTTGTGCAGATTGCCAGAGGAGGGGGTCAGGCTGCGCCCCAACAAAAGGCCTGGTGGAACAGCTCTGTCTTGCAGGCCCTGCGGAAGGATGTCAGGTCCTGCAGGGCCCTAGTCTCTTGTGACAGAGCGTTCCACCAGATTGGAGCCACGGCCGAGAAAGCCCTGGCTCTAGTTGAGGCCAACCTAACCTCTCTGTGGCCTGGGATCTTTAGGGTGTTTTTATTTGCAGACCGTAAATTTCTCTGTGGGATATACCAGGAGAGGCGGTCCAGTAGGTACGAGGGTCCTAGGCCGTATAGGGCTTTAAAGGTTAAAACCAGCACCTTGAACCTGATCCTGTACTCCACCGGGAGCCAGTGCAGCTGGTATAGTACCGGATGGATATGATCTCACAGCGAAGACCCCATAAGGAGTCTCGCCGCGGCATTCTGCACCCGCTGGAGTTTCTGGGTCAGTCTCAAGGGCAGCCCCACGTAGAGCGAGTTACAATAATCCAGTCTGGAGGTGACCGTCGCGTGGATCACAGTGGCTAGGTCAGGGCAAGAGAGATAAGGAGCCAACTGCTTAGCTTGGCGGAGATGAAAAAATGCCGCCTTTGTTATAGCTGTAATCTGCGCCTCCATAGAGAGGGAGGTATCGAAGATTACACCCAAACTCTTAACGGATGATGCTGGCACTAATTGCACCCCCGCAAGAGATGGGAGTTGCCCCCTCAATCCCATATCACTCCGTCCCAGCCAGAGGACCTCTGTCTTCGAAGGGTTTAACTTCAACCGGCTCCCACGTAACCATCCAGCCACAGCTTCCAGACATCTGGTCAGTGTGTCTGGGGCCGAGTCAGGATGGCCATCCATCAACAGATAGAGTTGGGTGTCATCGGCATACTGATGGCAACCCAGCCCAAAACTCCGGACAAGCTGGGCGAGGGGGCGCATAAAGATGTTAAAAAGCATCGAGGAGAGAATCGCACCCTGAGGCACTCCACACACCAAGGAGTGACGCGATGACAATTCCCCCCCAAGCGCCACCCTCTGTCCCCGATCAGAGAGAAACGAGCGCAGCCATTGAAGGACTGTGCCCTGGATCCCCACGTCGGCAAGGCGGTGGTCCAGAAGTTCGTGATCGACCATGTCGAAGGCTGCTGACAAGAGGCCTTCCTAGATTTTGAGGCCCGGGGCTGCAGCCTGTATGTAAATTCAGCAAAACCAAGCATAGTGAATCTGTGACATTGCAAATGTTATTAGATTACCACCCCCATAATCCACGGCCATGCTATCTGGACTGCTGGGAATTGCAGTCCAAGGGTATCTAGGATAAGATTCCCAGTCCCTGTTAGTCCAGTGCCCCCCCCCAAAAAAAGCATTTTGAAAGAAATGTGATGTGCCATAGATGAAATACATTAGCCTTCCCTCACCTATGAATCAAAAACAGCTGCCAAAACTGGAATCTAAGAGTGGAAGACACAGCCATATCTCATCACTACAGTGGTACCTCAGGTTACATACGCTTCAGGTTACAGACGCTTTAGGTTACAGTCTCCGCTAACCCAGAAACAGTAAAGGTAAAGGTAAAGGGACCCCTGACCATTAGGCCCAGTCATGACTGACTCATCTCGCTTTATTGGCCGAGGGAGCCGGCGTACAGCTTCTGGGTCATGTGGCCAGCATGACTAAGCTGCTTCTGGCGAACCAGAGCAGTGCACAGAAACACCGTTTACCTTCCCGCCGGAGCGGTACCTATTTATCTACTTGCACTTTGATGTGCTTGCGAACTGCTAGGTTTTTATATATATATATAAATATTTATTAAGATTTTACAAATTATAACAAACAAATCAATACACACAAACACAAACAAAAATAACATAAAAAGAACAAGTATAGTTTCAATACCTTATTTTCTTAAAACTTGTTTCACCGACCTCCTCATACCTCCCCTTTCTGCATTCCCATTTCAAAAATTTAGTTCAGCAAATCCTCACCCTTAATTTTATCTAATTATCATCCTTACTTTCCTTTCACTTAATCTTTACAGCTGTGCTCCATTTGCTTTTAAAAACCACATTATTCTAAAATTCATAAATTTTACAGTATTTCTTTTTTTTTTTTAAATAACTTTTATTTCCAATATTCACTCTTTTAAAATCACAATAGGAAAGAAAAAAAAAAAGACATCACAAAATAAACAGATGTAGACAATAAAATATCAAGACGTAAATACATTTCTCCAAAAGTATTAATTATCAAAACATCATTCTGACTTCCCTCCACCACGATTTAAGCTATATCCCATTGATACCCTTCTTGCAGTTCCTTCTTTCTACCTTTATCTTTACTTCGCAGATTCTATAATTCACCTACTGTTATTTTAATATTACCTAATTTTTTCTCCATGTATGATATAAATTTATTCCAATCATTAATAAAGATTTTATTACTCTGATGCCTGATCTTCTGTGTCATTTTTGCTAGCTCAGAGTACTCAAATAGCTTGTTTTGCCATTCACTAATAGTTGGGATTTTAGATGATTTCCAGTTCTGTGCCAACAGCAGTCTTGCTGCTGTCGTTGCATACTGGAACATGGTTTGATCTTCTTTTCTAATCTCCTCACCGACCATTCCCAGAAGAAATGCTTCTGGTTTCTTAGGAAATGTGTATTTCAGTATCTTTTTCAATTCATCATAGATAGAACCCCAGAACCTCTTCACTTCTTCACATGACCACCACATATGATGGAAGTCGCCCTCTTTTTTTTTGCATTTCCAACATCTTTTGTCTCCAGTCTTGTACATTTTTCCAAGCTTAACAGGAGTAATATGCCAACGATACATCATTTTTTCCATATTTTCACGGAGGCTAACGCATGCTGTAAATTTCATGTCCTTAGTCCAAAGTTTCACCCATCTCTCATATTCTAAACTATATCCCAAATCTATGGCCCACTTTATCATGACCTCCTTCACCTCCTCGCCTTTTGTATCCCATTCCAGTAATTGATTGTACATTTTGGATAGAAGCTTACACTTTCCTTCTAATATTTCCACTTGGAATTTTGATTTTTTCTCATTCATCCCTATTTTTTTGTGTTCATTCCATAGGGCGTTAATTTGGTGAACCTGTAACCACCCTATTGACTTATCTTTTAGTTCTTCAAATGATTTAATTCTCCACCCCTTATCCGATTTGGTCAGGAGATCTTCGTAGGTCCATCTTTGGCTTCTCGTGTTTAAATTTTTAAGGGATGAGATATTAACTGGAGATAGCCACCACGGTATGCCCTTTTCCAACAGTCTTTTAGTTCTATTCCAAACCTCTAACAACGCTCCTCTAACAATATGGTGGGAGAAACCCTTATGCACCCTTTCTTTATCTTGCCATAAATAGGCGTGCCAGCCAAATCTAGCATCAAATCCTTCCAGGTCTAACACATCTAAGTTTTCGAGAACTATCCAGTCCTTAACCCAACATAGGCATGCAGCCTCATAATATAATTGCAGATTTGGGACGGCAAACCCCCCTCTTTCTCTCCTGTCTGTGAGCAGTTTAAACTTAATTCTTGCTCTCTTCCCCTGCCAGATAAACCTGGACAGGGTCCTCTGCCATTCCTTAAACATTGTTGTTCCTCTAATTACTGGAATATTCTGAAATAAAAATAATATTTTTGGAAGGATGTTCATTTTTATGGCTGCCATTCGTCCCTCCCAGGAGAGTGTTAATCTACTCCAGATGTCTAAATCTTTTTTAATCTCACTCCAGGTTTTTTTGTAATTATTTTCCACTAAATTTATATTTTTTGTAGTTACCCAAATACCCAAATACTTCACCTTTTTCACTACCTTGATTCCTGTTTGTTGTTCTAATTGATTTCTTAAGTCTTCCGCCAAGTTCTTAGTCAGTATTTTTGTCTTATTTTTATTTAGCTTAAACCCAGATAACTTCCCAAACTCCTCAAGCACTTCCAAGACTTTTTCCACGCTTTTTAATGGCTCTTCTAATGATATCACTAAATCATCGGCGTAAGCCTTTAATTTATATTCTTTTACTCCAAGTTTAATTCCTCTTATTTCCGGTGTTTCCCTTATTTTATTTGCAATTATCTCCAGTACCATAATAAACAGGAGGGGGGACAGAGGGCACCCCTGTCTTGTACCTTTTGATATCATAAGTGAATCTGTTAAGTTATTATTAATAATTAATTTCGCTCTTTGGCTCGAATAAATTGCTTTGATACCCTCCAAGAAGGGCCCCTCTATCCCTACCCTTTCCATACACTTTATAAGGAAACACCAGGATACATTGTCGAAAGCTTTTTCGGCGTCAACAAATACCAGAGCTGCAGGAATTTCATTTTTAAACTCTAAATATTCAATGATGTTTATTATATTTCTTATGTTGTCCTTCAGCTGTCTGCCTGGCAAAAAGCCGGCTTGGTCTTTATGAATTGATTTTGTCAAATATTTTTTCAGTCTTTTTGCCATTATCTCAGCAAATATTTTATAATCGTTATTGAGTAGTGATATCGGCCTATAGTTTTTTACGTCAAGTTTATCCGCCTCTGGTTTTGGTATTAGGGTAATATGGGCCTCTCTCCACGAGTCCGGTATCCTCCCTCCTTGTAAGATGTTATTAAATACGTCACATAAGACAGGTGTTACATATTCCTCCAGGACTTTATAGTATTTTTGTGACAGACCATCTGGACCTGGAGCTTTCCCTGGTTTCATTTTTTTAATAGCCTCCTTAACCTCGTCCGTCGTTATTGGTTTATTTAGATGGGATTTTTCATCGTCTGTCAGCCGCTCACCCCCATTTTTCTCCAAATATCTTTCTATTTCTATTGTATCTTCATCCTCCTTTCTTTTGTACAAGGTTTCATAGAACTGAAGAAACTTTCCCTTTATTTCATTTGGGTCTTCTATTATATGTTCCTCTATTTTAATCTTATTAATCACCATTTGTTTTTTCCTTTTCCTTAGTTGCCATGCTAACAATCTCCCCGTCTTGTTTGCAGACTCAAAGTATTTTTGTTTCATTGATTTTATCCTCCATTCTACCTCTTGCCCTAATAATGTTGAGTATTGAGTTTGCAGCACTTTAGATATTTGTTTCATCTTTTCATCCTCTGGGTTTATTATTAATTTTTCCTCACATTCTTTCAGTTGTTTCACTATTTCTTCCTTTTTTAATTCTCTTAACTTCCTTCTATAACTATTCTGCTGAATCAAGAATCCCCTGAGGACCGCTTTACTTGCTTCCCAGACTATGTCAATTTTGGTTCCTTTGTTTAAATTCCATTCAAAATACTCTTTCAGGGTGTTTTTTGCTTTCTCAATAATCTCTTCGTTTTCTAATAGGTACTCGTTCATTCTCCACCTGTACTGTCCCAATGATCTACCTTTTATTTCCAAAATAATTGGGTTGTGATCGGAGAGTGTTCTAGGTTCTATCTCACATTTCCTTGTTCTTAATGATAACTCTCTTGAAATCCAAATCTGATCGATTCTGCCCCAACTCTGATGTGCATCTGAAAAGTGTGTAAATTGTTTTATTGTTGGGTTTTTGTACCTCCAAATATCAATCAGATCTAAATTTTCCTGTAAATCTTTAAAAGATTTTGGGAGTTTCCCTTGGTTCGTCTTTCTCTTTTTTTTTTCACTCCTATCCATTTCAGGGTCGGGGACTCCATTTAGGTCTCCTAAAAGAATTAATTTGTGGCTCTCTAATTCTAATAACATTTGTTCCAATTTTTTTAAGAATTCTGCTTTTTTTGTATTGGGGGCATAGACCGTTATTAGGTTAAATTTTTCTCCTTGATGATTAATTTGAACTCCCAGAATTCTTCCCTCTTCATCCTTACATATTAGTGTCGGTTCCCATTTCTCTTTAACATAAACCACCAGTCCTCTTTTTTTACTGACATCAGAATTAATAAATTCCACCCCCAACTTTTTATTAATCAATACATGTTTATGTTTTTTAGCTATATGAGTCTCTTGGTAGCATATCACATCATAATTTTTGTTCCTCGAAACTTTCATTATTTTATTCCTTTTGGATTTTTCATTTACGCCATTTACATTCCAGGACAAAAACTTCAAAGACATTACTAAAACTAAGTTCTGGTTGCTCCTCTTTCTCTTCCTAACCTTCTTCCTCTGCTTCCTCCGCTTCTTCTCCGCTCTCTAGTCCCTCTTCATTCCTCTCCCCCCCGCCCTCTCCCTCCTTCCCCCCTCCCAACCTCCCTCCCTCCCCCCTCCCACCCCTACCTCCCTCTCTGTCTCTGGTATTGTCTTCTGCCTTGCCAAGTTCTTTCTCATATCTCCTCATAAATTTTTCCACTTCCTGTTGGTCTGTCAACTTAAATTTCTTATCCTTAAAGAAGAAAGCAATTCCTTCAGGAAATTCCCATCTGTATCGTATCCTGTTTCTTTTCAGGACTGCTACTATTTGTCTATATCCCTCTCTTTTGCGTAAAATTCTAACTGGGATAAGTGTTAATTTTACAGTATTTCTTAAGATAGTTCTTAAATTTCTTCCAATCTTCTTCCGCCGTCTCTTTTCCCTGGTCTCGGATTCTGCCAGTCATTTCTGCTAGTCCCATATAGTCTATCACATTCACCTGCCATTCTTCCAAGGTGGGTAGATCCTGTGTCTTCCAATACTTTGCGATGAGTGCGAACTGCTAGGTTGGCAGGAGCAGGGACCAAGCAATGGGAGCTCACCCCGTAGCGGGGATTCGAACCGCCGACCTTCTGATTGGCAAGTCCTGGGCTCTGTGGTTTAACCCACAGCGCCACCTATGTCACCCGCACCCAGAAATGGTACCTCGGGTAAATAATTTTGCTTCAGGGTGAGAACAGAAATCGTGCTCCGGCGGTGCGGCAGCAATGGGAGGCCCCATTAGCTAAAGTGGTACCTCAGGTTAAGAACAGTTTCAGGTTAAGAATGGACCTCCGGAACAAATTAAGTTCTTAACCTGAGGTACCACTGTAATTTGGAGGGTTATTTTCCAAGATGGGCAGATTTCTCTGTCGCAGGGACCTGTTCACCGTACACAGAAGCTGCCAGCGTACACATGCAGACTCTAGACTGTGAGCCTTACATGGAAACCCTTATTTGCTTTAATTCTGTCAGCGCATGTCACACATTTTTATGCGCAGGATACTTGTGGGAACCCCACCGCCACGCAGAACAAATGTGCTCTTTCCTCTCAGCTTGTTTATGTTCCTCTGGCAGCTTCTGTTGATGGGGAGCAGCGAAGGGCAAATTTACACGACCTCTGGAAGAGCAGCCATGCTTGTCTGCCTGTAGGGTGGGGGAAAACCCCAGCAAAGACGCCTTCAGCACCTTAAGGGCTGAAAAAAACAGGCTTGCATCCAGCACAGCATGCATTGAACAGCTGGGGCTGAGTGTGCCAAACCCATTTTTTAAAAAACAACAACACACATTTCAGCTGTTTGGCAGGAGAGCAGGCAAGGCTGAATCCGATCCCTCATTCCCTCTCTCAAATAGCTGGTTGGTGGGATTTGTGCTTTTTCAAAAAAAGGTTGGTTTTGCCTTCTTTTTGATGGCACAGAAACACAGGAGTCTGCCTTCTACTGAGTCCACCTAGTTCAATACTGCTGACAATGAGTGGAATTTTCCGTCCTCTGCCTTGAGGTGTTGGGGATTCAACTTGGATTTTATTTTTTTGCAGGCCAATAGATGCTATCTCATCAAGCTATGGCCTTGTTCCTTACCAACTGCATAATCCTTTGTTTTTTATTATTTTTATTTTTATTGCAGGCTTTTAGCTTGCTGGTAGTTTTTATTCAGCTGTATCCGCTAAGCTGCCAAATTTGATCCCTATTTGATGTTTTTAGTGTGTGTTTTAGACCTGCCTTAAGCCACTTTGGGTTCATTGTGTGGAAAAGGCGGGATATAAATATTTATACATTTAAACATTGTACACTCCGCATGGGACACGAGTGGTACTGTGGTCTGAACCACTAAGCCTCTCTTGGGCTTGCCTATAGGAAGGTTGGCGGTTCAAATCCGCACAACAGGCTGAGCTCCCAGTGCTCTGTTGCAGCTCCTGCCAACCTAGCAGTTCGAAAGCACACCAGTGTGAGTAGATAAATAGGTACCGCTGCAGCGGGAAGGTAAACGGTGTTTCTGTGTGCTCTGGTTTCTGTCACGGTGTTCCGTTGCACCAGAAGTGGTTTAGTCATGCTGGCCACGTGACCTGGAAGCTGTCTGTGGACAAACACTGGCTCCCTCGGCCTGAAAGCGAGATGAGCGCCGCAACCCTGTAGTCGCCTTTGACTGGACTTAACCGTTTAGGAGTCCTTTATCTTTTACATAAATGTTTATAACTGATAAATGATAAACAATTAAAAAAATAAGTATGCACATACCCAGCAGTTGACTTGGGAAGTGAAGGATTTTCCCACGGTTCCTCTTCCAGCTGGGATTATATTAACATGGAAAGTAGCCTTCTGCAGGCATTTAGGCTCAGATTGGAGAATTATTTTGGCATGAACTTGACCCTAGAAAAGAATTGCCTTCAAGGTTGCAAAAGCACACAACTGTTAGCATGAAGGTAAGATATCTTGCATGTTAGTCAAAAACAACATTTCTGACACCTCTTCTAATCAAAAGAAATTTAAGTGAATAAAATATGTTATACAGTATCTGGCAACAAATTTTGCCCGATTTATGCTTCAAGCTACAATCCCAATACTTGAGAGTAAGTTCCATTGAATCCAATGGGATTTACTTCTGAGTAGACATGCAGAGGCATGCCATTGGCTTGATTTTACGCTGACATTGTAACTGGTTGGATTTTCCAAAATGATTATGACAGCACTCGGAAAAACAGCCACTAGGTTAAACCAGAGAACATGCTATATAAGTTTGTTAAGCATGTGAGATCTGAAGGTTTGCCAGGCTCTCTGCTTCTAGCTGTCTACTGATTTATATTGTCTTTCCCCCAAATTTCTTTATATTCATTCTTAAAGGTAAAGGTAAAGGGACCCCTGACCATTAGGTCCAGTCGTGACTGACTCTGGGGTTGCGGCGCTCATCTCGCTTTATTGGCCAAGGGAGCCGGCGTACAGCTTCTGGGTCATGTGGCCAGCATGACTAACAAGGAGAGATAAAGCAACGAATGTATTTCATTTTAACACCTTGAAATGGCTAAATAATTTACTAAGGTTTGCTAAGACTGGTTTTCTTTTATTTCGGTTAGTTTTAGGAATGAAGAAATTAATGTCCTGTGCTTATTGAAATGAAAGACTGGCCCCAATTCTGGGTAAGAATTTCTCTTCTTCCATTTTAGACATTACTGCTGCAACTTTTTACATACTTACCTGGGCGTAAGCCCCACTGAATTCAATGGGATTTACTTCAGAGTAAACATGCCTAGGAAAGCTACTGCATATCAACCTAAGCAAGTTGTGCTTCCTTTTTCTGGTGATTTGGCTATAATTTTTGATAGAATACAGATAATTGAACAAACTTTGTTGTGTTACATTCTTCATTAAATTATATTTCCATTGATATATAAATTTATGATATTGCTCCAAAAAAAGGGGGTGTTATGAGCCATCAAACCTCAGAAATACACTTTTTTCAAAAGGTTTCCACAATTTTGGCCACTACTCGCCTCTGGAAATCAATTAGACTTTATTTTTATAGGATGGGTGTTTTAACTTTGGCTGCTGCACGCTCACGGTTCGGACACTTTAAGCATGTTATTCTGTAATAGAATAATGGAATTATAGAGCTGGAAGGGTCTTTGAGGGTCTTCGAGGTCCCTGCAATGCAGGCTTCTTTTGCCCAATATGGTGCTCAAACCCGCAGCCCTCAGATTTAGAGTCTCGTGCTCCACCAACTGAAATAATGCAGTGAGCCTTGCATATTTTAACCACGTTGGCAAATGAAGTACAAAAAAACATGAGATGGTAAATAGTTTGGCTCACATGGGTATCAGATGGAGCCGATCGGCAGACCTTAGCAATGTGGCCCCTTCTGGAACACTTCCAACAGATAGCATCTCTGAATCGACACTTGGCACGGGAATGGTTGCCTCCGCAGCCGGCACATTCCGATTGGCCCTTGGACTTCTGTTGGAACTTCCTGCACTACTGCTTTGTCTGGTGCACGTCATCGTCTTCACTGGAGGATGCCTCATCACTGTGGCCTCCTCAATGGCTTTCTGCAGCGTGAGGTCTGGCTTGGGGAGGAGATGCCGTTGCAGACGACCCCGCGGACGATTCGATCCATCAGGGCATTGTCTACGTTTTGGAACTTGCAGTGCATTGCAGCCTGTCGGAGGGCGGCAGTGTAGTTGTTAATTAACTGCCCCTATGCCTGGTTCCGGTGGTAGAACACATGGCGGGCAGCAATCTTGGACGGCTTTGGTGCGTAGTGGTTGCAGAGCTTCTCTTGAATTGTGTCCCACGGCTCTGCCTGGACTGCTAGAGGCGCAACCAATGCTCAGGCCGTCACGAACACTTCGGGGCTACAAAAAGGCTGAGGAAGAGACCCCGCTTCTGCTCTACAGACCCTCTTGTCAGCTCATTAGCTTGGAGGTAGCAGTCAAACTGAGCGAGGTAGGAGTCCCATGATTCAGAGGCTGGGGCAAACGGCAGTAGAGGCACAAATGAAGCCATGGTTCCGATGCCGACATGGAGGGCGATGGATGGAACACAGTGCTCTAGCCAGACGGTCAGCTCTGAATTGCTTCTGCTCCGTGATTTCGCTCAGTGTTTCAGCTCCATGATTCAGCTCAGCTCAGAGGGTGGCCGCATCTGGCTGTGCTCTGATGTCCATCGATCCCATCCTCGTCGCCAGTGTTAAGTTGTGGGTAGACATAGCAGATGACGCAGCAATTTCTCCAAAGCAGCTCTTTATTTGTAAGCTGGAACAGAACTGAACAGCAAACAGCTCAGCCGGCCGGCTTTTATAGGCAGCCGGCTGTCAACATTGTAGCAACAACAACCCAGGGTTTCCCGCCTAAAGTAACTGACGTGGACCTATGCATCATACTCCTGGTGGCCAGGGTGAGAACTTCAATACATAACACACAGTTTTAAGAAAATTGTTTTAGTAGACGCTCATTTTGATTCTGGGAAAAGCCTTACAGTGAGAGAACTCAGTCAGTAGCGCTCTCTTAATCTCAGAGTCCCATGGTGGGCAGAAACCAATTCCTGCATTGCAGGGAGTTGGCCTAGACAAGGGGTAGGCAACCTGTGGACCACGGGGGTCGTTTAAACTGAACTGAGCTGCCCGCTCAGCAAGTGCAGGGATGCAGGGTGCAGCATGGTGCAGGGACTCACTTCTGCGGTGCCGGAAATAACGTCTGCGCATGCTCAGAAGCCGGAAATTGCGGCTGCACAGACGCAGACACTGGAAATTGCGGCTGCACATGCTCACATGTGTGAGCGATCCAGCCCACAGAGGGATCTCTGCTGGAGTGAACTGGCCCAGGCAAGGTAAATCTTGCCGACCCCTGGCCTAGACCAGTGTTTCCCAACCACTGTTCTGCGGCACACTAGTGTGCCGCGAGATGTTGCCTGGTGTGCCGCAAGATGTTGCCTGGAGGGAGGCGGGCAAGTTGGGCGGCGAGAGGCGGGGCGGCGGCGGCGAGGAGAGGCCGCCCAGCGCGGGGCTCTCGCCGTCTGCCTGCCTGGCTGCCTGCGAGCTCGGCGGGCAGCGCCTCCGTCCGCAGCGCCCGCCTCGCGGCTCTCATTCCCTGCCCCTGCCAAAGCTCACCCAGCCAAGCTGCGCTCTCCTTCCTGCCTCGCTTTGCTGCCTCCTCCCCCCCCACCCCCAAAGCTTGGAGGTTCCCCGGTAAGGGGGAGGGGAAAAAATTGAAACTTACACTTTTGTGCGTCCCTCCCGGCGTGACGCTGCGCGCTGACGTCACGGGGCTGTAATGGTGGTGTGCCTCGAGATTTTTTTCATCAAACAAGTGTGCCTTTGCCCAAAAAAGGTTGGGAAACACTGGCCTAGACTACCCTCGTTGTCCCTTCCACCTCTGCAGTTTTATGGTTCCTATCACTGCTGTGTGCTGCCACCTATTTCAGTAACATGCAACCTAGACAGGCATCAGCAGGTGGCGCTGTGTTAGGTATTTTCAAAATGTGATTTTTTGGGGAAGCGGGGTTGCGGACACGTGCTACAGTTTAGTACAGTGGTACCTCGAGTTAAGTACTTAATTCGTTCTGGAGGTCCGTTCTTAACCTGAAAGTGTTCTTAACCTGAAGCACCACTTTAGCTAATGGGGCCTCCTGCTGCTGCCGCCGTGCCGCCGGAGCACGATTTCTGTTCTCATCCTGAATCAAAGTTCTTAACCCGAGGTACTATTTCTGGGTTAGTGGAGTCTAACCTGAAGCGTATGTAACCTGAGGTACCACTGTATTGCTTGAGTACTGTTTATGTCTCTTTGGCAATAATACTTAATATTTACATATTTACTTCAAGTCTTCAGGTAGTTTCCAAAGCAATTACCTCAGTGATCTTTGTCATTTGCCTATCTGGTGAATTCACATTTGTGGTTATTAATGAATTGATATAACTTGCTTTGCAAAACATTTCTGTAGTAATCTTGGGAAATTACAAACCCATCATAGTATCTGTAAACATTATTTAGAATTACTAGCAATAAGAGCAGGTACTCCCAAACATTCTCGTAATTCAAACAAGACATAATTTATTAGTGCATAATTTGATCCTTAAACAGGTGTCCTATTTGAATCTGGTCTTGTTTTCATTTAGATGAACTGTAATTTGGGGTTGCCATGTGTCCTCTTTTTCCAGGACACGTCCTCTTTTTCAGGGGTAAAATTTCTGTCTGGGTAGATTTTTAATATTTGCCATAATGTCTCTTCTGCGAGAAGTGAGGTTACAGGAAACTGGGCAGAGGGCTTTCTCGGTAGCAGCGCCCGCCCTGTGGAACGCCCTCCCATCAGATGTCAAGGAAATAAAGAACTATCTGACTTTTAGAAGACATCTGAAGGCAGCCTTGTTTAGGGAAGTTTTTAATGTTTTATTGCGTTTTTAATATTCTGTTGGGAGCTGCCCAGAGTGCCTGGGGAAACCCAGCCAGATGGGCAGGGTGTAAATAAATTGTTGCTGTTGTTTTTCCTTCTTAGAGCTTGAATCATCCAGCAGGGACAGGAGCAAGAAAGCAGGCATTTCTGTGCCACCCTCTGGGCTGCAATGTAGGGGAACTGCCAAAGTGCTTCCTTTTGTTCTTGACCATGGGTAGGCAAACAAAGGCCGGGGGGGGGCAGAACCAGCCCAATCACCTTCTAAATCCGGCCCATGGGAATCAGCGTGTTTTTACATGCGCAGAATATGTGCTTTTATTTAAAACGCATCTCTGGGTTATTTGTGGGACATAGGAATTCATTCACACACACACACCCCCAAAAAATATAGTCCGGCCCCCCACAAGGTCTGAGGGACAGTGGACCGGCCCCCTACTGAAAAAGTTTGCTGACCCCTGCTCTAGACTTTCTGCTGCATTTCTGAGATGCAGTATGAGGTCAAGATACTGCTTTCTGGGACAGTGGCATGTCTTGTCAAGGGGGGGGGGGGAGGAGAGAGGGAGGCTTTCTGCCAGTTTTGGCTCTGGTTCTGCCAGTGATCAGCCCCACCATTGACTTCTTTTTCCTGTGGCTCAGGGGTCTTCTACAGGAAAAAAAAAGGTTTCCCCACCTGTCATTTTTTAGTTTACCATAATATGACCACCTGGTGAAACTGTGCCTTCCTAAAGCGACGTTCATTTGTGGAAATAGATTTTCCAAAGTCTTCCCCACCCCACCAAAAAAAAAAAACCTGTTCAAGGCAATCAACATACAATCTATCCCAAGGTTGCCACACATTCCTGTGTGCTTTTTGCATTTTGCAAAATGCCAGAGCTCTTTGCCCAATAGTCCATAATCCAGATCTGTTGGATATTTTCCACTGAGTAATAGAGCAAAGCTCACAAATGGCTTCTTCATCTGCATCTGATTATAGCTGTATCAGATTACATTACTTTGGTGATCCCTAACTTTGTGCTTTGTGGAGGGCCAGAGTGTTTTCCCCTTCCACCTCGATCTGCACCTCTTGAGTGTATGTGAGGTTTGCTGGGGCCAGCAGCTGGCTCTAATATATGGGGCAGAGCGTCAAAGCTGCAATTGCGCCCCAGTTGCACCCCAGAGCTGTAATGCTATCAGTACAGTGGTACCTCAGGTTAAGTACTTAATTTGTTCCAGAGATCTGTTCTTAACCTGAAACTGTTCTTAACCTGAAGCACCACTTTAGCTAATGGGGCCTCCTCCTGCTGCCACGCCGCCGGAGCCCGATTTCTGTTCTTATCCTGAAGCAAGGTTCTTAACCTGAAGCACTATTTCTGGGTTAGCGGAGTGCGTAACCTGAAGCGTATGTAACCTGAAGCGTATGTAACCCGAGGTACCACTGTAATGTGTACTGTACTTAATTCTCGCTGACTTCTGAATACCTATATGCAGTGCTTTTTTTCTTTAAAAAATGTTTAGGGGTACTCTCATTTCCCTACTTATATCGAAATACTGCGTTATTGCGAAATTGCATTCTCATGCAAACTGACTGCACATCCAGGTGCTCAAATAAAAGGTGCTTGCAATATGGATATAAAATTTTTAGGAAATAATGTGAGGTATCAGAGCCATGGGTGAAATCCAGAGCATGAAAACAAACCCCTGGCATGCAGTGATTATCCTAGAACAACTGGGAGTGATCTAGTGTTGATTACTGCTCTGTAGCTACCTTTCTCTTCTGTTTAAGGATCCTTGGTATCAGTGGCGTAGCGTGGGTTGTCAGCACCCGGGGCAAGGCAAGTAATTTGCGCCCCCAACCCGTGGATTTGCGCCCCCTAACCTGTGGATTTGTGCCCCCTAACTCTAACCCCCAGATGTTGCACCCGGTGTGGCCGGCCCCCCCTGCACCCCCCACGCTACGCCACTGCTTGGTATTCAGTATTGACTATGGCTGAAAAAGAACCTTTGTTCCTATGCCCACTGACCTAGTAGCAATGCCCTTAATTCTAGATGCACGGGGAGTGAGTGAGCTGTGTTTCTTTACTGGCCAGGGACAGGCACTCTGCACAGGCTCCACAGAACTCTATTCTTTTTTTATTCATCAGTTTCAGGGCTGAATCCTGAAACTGGAAATAGGTTCCTTGATGGAGCCCATAATTAGTCCTTCTGTAAATTTTTGTTTCCGCCCTGTCGCCTCCTCATCACTACCCTCAATATATTAGAGAAAATAGTGCCTAGTCTCAAAGATTTTCTGAGATATATCTTCTGGGAATATCCCAGCCAAAGGAAAAAGAAAAAGAAAAAAGAAGTATCTTAAATAAATAAATGTGGCATGGTATGAAATGCAGAAGTTTCACCAGTCCCTCTATAGTGAGCTCAAGTAGTTAAGTGTGACCTCCAAAATAAGGAAGTGGTTTATTTCTAATTGGGAAACTCCCCTGGGACATAGAAGTATCAAGATATAGAAGTTTGTAAATTCAAGCAAAAGCAAACTTACCAGCACTTGTAAGGTCTGAAGACTCAAATAACATGGATGGCAATCAAACCTATAGAGAAAACAAGAGTCCTGGTACAAGAAACCAGGAAGACTCTATGAGCCTATCAATTATGTCCATGGTTGGGAGCACTTAAGGCATGAATGTTGGACAGCGGAGAGAAAATAGACTGCAGGGGAGAGCGGAAATTGACTTTCTCAGGTTCCTAACAGTTTACAGTGGATATTCTGGACCAAAAAAAGTTTAGATTTTATTGTTTTATTGTACTGTACTTTAAATATTTTGTTGGGAGCCGCCCAGAGTGGCTGGGGCAAACGCATCAGATGGGTGGCATAGCTCCTGCCAACCTAGCAGTTTGAAAGCACGCCAGTGCAAGTAGATAAATAGGTAACGCCATGGCGGGAAGGTAAACGGCATTTCTGTGCGCTCTGGTTTCCCTCACAGTGTTCTGTTGCGCCAGAAGCGGTTTAGTCATGCTGGCCACATGACCCGGAAAGCTGTCTATGGACAAACGCCGGCTCCCTCAGCCTGAAAGCAAGACGAGCGCCGCAATCCCATAGTCGCCTTTGATTGGACTTAACCGTCCAGGGGTGCTTTGCATTTTTACCCATATTATTATTATTATTATTATTATTATTATTATCATCATCATCATCATCATCATCATCATCATCATCATTATCATTATTAGAGATGGGGGTGGAAATGTGCACTGTGATTAAAAAAAACCAAGAAAAAACACAACCGTACTATCAGAGAAACTTAACCTTTCTCCACTCCCCAGACCGCCCCTTGCGGTGTAGTGGTTAGAGCGGTGGACTCGTAATCTGGTGAACTGGGTTCGATTCCCCGCTCCTCCACATGCAGCTGCTGGGTGACCTTGGGCCAGTCACACTTCTCTGAGTCTCTCAGCCTCACTCACCTCACAGAGTGTTTGTTGTGGGGGAGGAAGGAAAAGGAGAATGTTAGCCGCTTTGAGACTCCTTAAGGTAGTGATAAAGCGGGATATCAAATCCAAACTCCTCCTCCCGCCTATTCTTCCCGCTCCAATATATCTAAAGCATATATTCTCAGGTTCCAGGCCAGAAGCTGTCTAATGCTCTACTACTTAGCAGGCGAAGGCTGGCATGAATGAGGGTGGGGGGAAAGTGTTGTTTCCCCTTGGTCTCTCTCTTAAAACTCCCCATCCCAACTCCTATATGAAGCTCCGAGAGGACTCCAAGGCTATATTGTTCCAGGCTGGCTAGAGTCCTGAACCAGGACAGGGCATACGCTACCACAAAGCCTTTGAGCAGAGTTCAATGGGGTTATTTTTATTTTATTTTATAAAATGTTAATTATAATATATACCTTACATATTGGTGCAGATTTCCTAAAATAACTTCTTAAATGCATGCTTCTTAGACCTGAAAGATTACATGTTACAAGCCAGGCACCCTGGAATGAATCGAACTCCAGAATGCATGCTTGCTGCAACAACACAAATGGCATCTTTTATAAAATGCCGTACCACTCCGTGTGGATAATTACATTAACAAAAATCTGGTTAACAGCAAGTTTTAAAAGAAGCCAGTTATGTCTGCTGGAAAATACCCTTGTTGGGAAAGAAATGTTTCAGAAAACGAAGCCCAAACAACAGAGCCTGCAAAAAAATTCAAGAGCAGTTTTCACTGTCACCTAGAGCTACAGAGGCACAGGATCTGTGTTTTATGTCCTGCCTTGATCCCTGTCCAGCCTATCGAGTTCCAGAGATCAAGCTGAAATAAAGCCATGGGGACAAAAATGGGGTAAAACCAGAAAAGTACTTTAATGACACCCTTGATATTAATAACTGCATGAAACAGGCAGGAAGTTGACAAGTGTGGTAAATCTATACCAATCAATTTCTCTTACATGTCTGCTAATAACACAGAAGTCCTACCTGTCCAAAAGATGGCAACCATAGTTTACGTATGTTGGCGGTAGGGATGCAGGTGGCGCTGTGGTCTAAACCACTGAGCCTCTTGGGCTTGCTAATCTGAAGGTTGGCGGTTCGAATCCCCACAATGGGGTGAGCTCCCATTGCTCTGTCCCAGCTCCTGCCAACCTAGCAATTTGAAAGCACACCAGTGCAAGTAGATAAATAGGTACCGCTCCAGCGGAAAGGTAAACGGCATTTCCATGTGCTCTGGTTTCCATCACGGAGAGGGAGGGAGGAGGAGATAAAAAAGCGGGGAAAATGTAAATGGATGTATTGATTGATTGATTGATTGATTGATAATCTGGTTGTTACAATTTTTCAATATTTTTTTTTTAAATGCTACTTTCACGGAGGGAAGACTGGGGTGTGTGGCTAAGGGAGGGGGATCCTACATTCAGGCAGGGAAGAATGGGGGTGTGGGGTGAGAAAGGGAGATGCTGCCTTCCCGCCAGGGAGCCTGGGGGTGTGGGGTGAGGGAGGGAGGGAGGTTTGGGAAGGAAGCTGCACACCCACCAGCCTTATGGTTGGCAGGCGCAGCTGGTGGGCATGCAGAAGGAAAGGGGAGGCTGCCGGCAAAGCCGCACAGCTCCCCCACTCGCTGGGGCACCCCTGAGAGGCCGGCGCCCTGGCACAATGAACCACTAAGCCCTATGGAAAAGACGGCTCTGGTGGCTGGGGCAGCCCAGTCAGATGGGCGGCATATAAATAATAAATTTATTTATTTATTTATTTAAAGCGGTGCTCCCCACTATAAGTGATTACATGTCTACGTGTGGTACTGTGCTGGTCCCGGGGGTAAGGTACCGTGAGTGTAGCAGAGTCCACACGAAGAGGAGCGAGGTCCGATGCAGAGAGCCGGGCGGGGAACAGGAACACTGGAACAGGAGGCTGAGCAGGTAACAGGAACACCGGATGGTCGGGAACAGGAGGCCGAGCAGGGAACAGGAGTACTGGATAGTCAGGAACAGGAAGCCGAGCAGGGAACAGGAGTACCGGATAGTCAGGAACAGGAGGCCGAGCAGGGATCAGGAACACAGGAAGGTCCGAAGCCAACAACGACGTTGCTCCCGCAACCTGGGGCCGGGTTGACCGGGCTTTATCTTCTTCTAAGGCCAGGGGCGGTCCCGGCCCCCAGGAGCCCCGCCTCCTCTGGCCTTAAGGCGAGCACTCCTCCTGGGGGCAACCAGTTCCCTTCGCCTCTCTGCCCTAAGCCTCTGCAGATCAGGAGAAGCCGAAGGGTTACTGGGCCCTGGAGGAGGCTCACCTGTGGCCACTGAGTCATCAAGCCCCTCTGGGGCCAGAAGGGCTTCACCTGGGGCCAGCTCCTGATGCACTGCCACAGGTGCAGGCTCTTCAGCATCTAGGCCTTGCCCCAGTTCAGCCGGCCCTGGAGGCGGGGACTCCTGTGCAGGCTGGGATTCCTCTGTTTCATCCTCCGAATCGGAATCCCAGGCCATCACACCATCCCCCCTCCCAGGCCCCCCCCTCAACCGAGGGTCCGGACCCGGCTTGCCGGGGTACGTCACATGGAACTCTCGTAGGCAGGCAGGTGCGTGGACGTTGGCCGCTGGTTCCCAGGAACGGTCCTCCGGTCCGTACCCCTTCCAGTCAATGAGATACTGCAGCTTTCCCCTGCGGTATCGGGAGTCCAGGATGCGTTCCACCTCGTACTCAGGCTCTCCCCGAACCAACACTGGCTGCGGTCGGGGACGGTTCAGGTGGAACTCGTCGGGTGGGGCCACCGGACTCAAAAGGGACCTGTGGAAGACCGGGTGAATCTTCAGGGTTGCGGGTAACCGGAGACGGAATGCCACAGGAGAGACTTGGTCTACGATAGGGAACGGGCCGGTGAAGCGGGCATCCAACTTCCGCGAAGGTCGAGAGGGGTGGAGGTGGCGAGTGGAGAGCCAAACCAGGTCACCGACGCGAAGTTCCGGCCCCGCCTGGCGGTGGCGGTCGGCCTGGGATTTGTACGCTTCCTTGGCCTGGTGCAGTTGCTCCACCAAAAGCTGTTGCTGGGACTGGAGCTCTTGAAGCCACTCCGTCACCGCCGGGACCGCGGATGCCGGCAGCACCTCTGGAAACAGCCGTGGATGATAACCATAACTGGCCTGGAACGGGGTCTGCTGGGTGGACGCATTCACCGCGTTGTTATAGGCGAACTCCGCCAATGCCAGGTGGTCGACCCAGTCATCCTGCTGGTAGCTGCAGTAACACCGGAGGTACTGCTCCAGCACCGCGTTCGCCCGTTCCGTCTGGCCATCGGTCTGTGGGTGGTAGGCTGACGAGAGGCAGACCTCTGTCCCGAGGGTCTGGTGTAATGCTCGCCAGAACCGGGATGTGAACTGAACGCCCCGGTCGGACACCACGCGCTCAGGTAGTCCATGCAGGCGGAAGACATGCTGAAGGTACAGCTGAGCAGTTTCCTTGGCTGTGGGTACAGATGGACAGGGAGCGCAGTGCACCATCTTGGTGAAATGGTCGGAGAAAACCAGAAGGCAGGTACAGCCACGAGACGAGGGTAAGTCCACTACAAAGTCCAACGAAACCGTGTGCCAAGGGCGCGGTGGAACTGGCAATGGCTGAAGTAGGCCGGGGGGTCGCCCGGTAGGTCCCTTGGCGCGCCGGCAGACATCACAACCAGCAACGTAGCGAGCCACGTCGGCCTTCAGGCGGGGCCACCAAAACTCACGACTGACCAGATGGGTGGTCCGATACCGTCCAAAGTGCCCCGCTGCTGGGGCATCATGGGCCATCCGGAGAACCTCCAGCCGCAGTGGCCCTGGCGGGATGTACAGACGACCGTGGTGCAGCAGGAGGCCCTGATGCAGGACCAGCCCCGGATACTGTGGGCTGGGCCCTTCAGCCAGCTCCCGGAGTCGTTCCTGGACCCAAGCGTCGACCCGCTGCTGTTCCCGCACCCGAACCTGCAGTGGCTGCGCCTCCTGGGTGGCCAGGAATGCAGCCGGAGGTAGGATCGTGGTGGGTTCTGCTTGCTGTACCGTGTCTGCGTTGTCTTCAGGTTTCCGGGACAGGGCATCCGCCTTCTGATTCTGAGAGCTAGGGATGTAGCGGATCCGAAACTGGAACCGGGAAAAGAACAACGCCCACCGGATCTGTCTTTGGTTCAGCTTGCGGGTGGTCTGGAGGTACTCCAGGTTCCGGTGGTCGGTTCTCACCTCCACCGGATGTCGTGCCCCCTCAAGATGGTGGCGCCAGACCTCGAAGGCTACCTTGATGGCCAGTAGTTCCCGCTCCCACACAGTATAGTTACGCTCCGCTGGTAGGAGCTGGCGTGAATAGAAGGCACAGGGTAAGAGTGGCGCTTCAGGACCAATCTGTTGAGACAAGACGGCACCGAGAGCCGTACTGGAGCCGTCGGTCTCCACCACAAAGGGTTGAGAGGGGTCAGGATGTTGTAAGATTGGTGCCCTCTGGAAACAGGCCTTCAACCCCTGAAACGCCTCCTCTGCCTCCTTGTCCCAGGAAAACGGCGTCTTTGGGCGCAGTAGCCGGGTCAACGGGGTGGTGCGATGAGCATAATCAGCGATGAAGGTCCGGTAGTAATTGGCGAACCCCAGGAAACGTTGTAGGTCCTTGCGGTTCCGGGGTGCCGCCCATTCTTGAACCGCTGTCACCTTCCCCGGGTCTATTTGCACCCCATCCGGAGAGAGCCGGTGACCAAGGAAGTCCACAGTCCGCTGATGGAACTCGCACTTGCTGAGCTTTGCGTACAAACGGTGCTCACGCAAGCGCTGCAGCACGGTCCGGACATGTCCCTCATGGCGAGCCGGGTCACGGGAGTAAATCAGTATGTCATCCAAATACACCACCACGTACTTGTCTAACAAGTCCTGAAACATGTGGTTGATGTAACGTTGGAACACAGCAGGCGCGTTGCACAACCCGAAAGGCATAACCAAATATTCGAACTGCCCGTACCGGGTCCCAAACGCTGTCTTCCACTCATCCCCGGCTCGGATCCGAATCAAGTTGTAGGCCCCCCGGAGGTCCAGCTTGGTGAACACCTGTGCCCCTTGCACCCGCTCCAGCAGCTCCGAGATAAGGGGCAAGGGGTACCGGTCTGGGACGGTAATTTTGTTCAGGGCTCGGTAATCATGGCAAGGGCGGAGTTCCCCACATTTCTTCTTAACGAAAAGCACTGGTGCCGCGGTAGGCGAGGTGGAAGGCCTAATGAACCCACGCTCCAGGTTCTTGCGCAAGAAGTCCTGCAAAGCCTCGCGCTCTGGCTCTGTTAGAGAATATAAGCGACTCACCGGTAAAGGCGCTCCGGGTTGGAGGTCTATGCCGCAGCCAAAAGGCCGATGCAGCGGCAGCTGGTCTGCCCCCGTTCCTCGAACACGTCCTGGTAGTCCTGATACACGGCTGGGAGCGTGGGTGCTGCCTCCTCTGAGGGTGCGGCCGCCAGCGTCCCGGATTGAGCATGGGAACATGGGTCTGGGAAGTGCACGGTCCGTTTGACCCAGTCAGTCTGAACACTGTGGGCTACCAGCCAGTCCATCCCGAGCACCAGGGGGAAGCGGGGCATAGAGGCAATGTCCAAAGTTCGCAACTCCCGGTGCTGCTGGAAACACAGGACCAGGGGCTGGGTCTCCTGAGTAACGGCACCTGAACACAGAAGTCGTCCGTCAATCGCTTCCACCTGGACCGGTACTGGCTTGTTCCGAAGTGGCACCTGATGATGGGCGGCAAAAGCAGCGTCCATATAGGAGCGGGTTGCCCCTGAATCTACCAAAGCATGGGTGAGGATCCAGGGCCCACCTGGAGGGTACAAATGTACCGAAACCATAAGATGTTGCAAGCCCATTGGTGCAGGCCCATTCTGCGCGGTTTGGGACTCCCGGTAGCTAGGGCCATCAGCTACTGGGGTTGGCGGTTTCCCTGCGGCTGGCGTTTCTCAGGGCAAGACCGAGCGAAGTGTCCACTTCCGCCACAGTAAAGACAGAGATTTCCCTCCCGACGCCGCGCCTTCTCTGCGGGGGTAAGGCGTGGCCGCACTGCCCCGAGCTGCATAGGCTCCTCCGTTAAATCAGTTGCGACCGTGGGGCTGCCGGAAAAAGCTGGTGCCGTGAACTGGAAGTGTCGGCGACCCCGGGCCTGGCGACAATCCTCCAACCGGTCGTCTATTTGTAGACTCCGTTGAATGAGAGTGTCTAGCGTGGTGGGGCGATCCATTGTGGCCAACTGGTCCAGTACCTCATCCGAAAGTCCTTCGAGATACTGGTCCCGCAGTGCCGAATCATTCCAGGTCAAGTCCTGTGCCAACAGCCGAAACTCCGTGGTATATGCGGCCACCGTGGACTTGCCCTGTTTCAAACGCCGAATCGCCCGGTTGGCTTGACTCCCTTTCTGGGGGTTGCCGAACGCGGCCTCCAAACGATTGCAAAACCCCGTATAGTCTGCCAGCAAGGGGGAGTCTTGCCTGAGTAGCGGCAACGCCCACTTGGCCGCCTGGTCCTTTAACAAACTAATCAAAAAGTGCACCTTGGTGCGGTCGTCAGGAAAGTTCCGGGCTCGCCCCTGAATATACAGCTTGGCCTGGGCCAGGAACATGGGAAAGCTGGCCGGGGCTCCATCAAATTTCTCTGGCAAAGCCACTGGATACTTGCCAGGAGCCGGGGCGTCGGCCCCAGGAGCCGGTAGGGCTTCCAAGCGTTGCTGAAGTGCCACAACCGCGTCACTGAGCTGCTGCACGGTGTGAGTCAAGGCCTGGTTCTCCTGGGCCAAAGCCACCAGTGTAGCCGCCTGGTCAGCCATGGCCTCTGGCTCTTCCCGAACGCACCCCTACGAAGGGGGAGTGCGGGTGTGGCGGGAGCAAACTGTGCTGGTCCCGGGGGTAAGGTACCGTGAGTGTAGCAGAGTCCACACGAAGAGGAGCGAGGTCCGATGCAGAGAGCCGGGCGGGGAACAGGAACACTGGAACAGGAGGCTGAGCAGGTAACAGGAACACCGGATGGTCGGGAACAGGAGGCCGAGCAGGGAACAGGAGTACTGGATAGTCAGGAACAGGAAGCCGAGCAGGGAACAGGAGTACCGGATAGTCAGGAACAGGAGGCCGAGCAGGGATCAGGAACACAGGAAGGTCCGAAGCCAACAACGACGTTGCTCCCGCAACCTGGGGCCGGGTTGACCGGGCTTTATCTTCTTCTAAGGCCAGGGGCGGTCCCGGCCCCCAGGAGCCCCGCCTCCTCTGGCCTTAAGGCGAGCACTCCTCCTGGGGGCAACCAGTTCCCTTCGCCTCTCTGCCCTAAGCCTCTGCAGATCAGGAGAAGCCGAAGGGTTACTGGGCCCTGGAGGAGGCTCACCTGTGGCCACTGAGTCATCAAGCCCCTCTGGGGCCAGAAGGGCTTCACCTGGGGCCAGCTCCTGATGCACTGCCACAGGTGCAGGCTCTTCAGCATCTAGGCCTTGCCCCAGTTCAGCCGGCCCTGGAGGCGGGGACTCCTGTGCAGGCTGGGATTCCTCTGTTTCATCCTCCGAATCGGAATCCCAGGCCATCACAGGTACCCAGGGACATAACTCCTGCCTAAGTGGGGAGACACCCGTACAAAGATAAATTTTACATCCATTGCTCTTCCTATTTTTACTTCTTGCCTTGTCCACCATGGACATGTGGCCTATGAAATGTTTCACAGAACGGAAGCAGCCCTCAGGCTGAAAAATGTTTCCTCCCCCTGTCTTAGGGGAAAGCTACTGACAAAGGATCAGACCAGGCGAGACTACAGGGGAAAAAAGGGTTCCTTCTTGCTTCCTTCTCCCACTGGCACAGCCCAGCCATCATCTCTCTCGACACTCCCTGGTTTGCCTGCACAGTGACCTTCCCCATCCTGGTCGGCATTAAGGGGATAGACTGCTGCCTTGCCTCCCTCCTGCTGAAGCCCAGCCTGTATCTCACTGAACTTGGCTTTCCTCCAAAGAAGGCAAGCTGCCACGGCAGGGGGACTTCCAGAGCAATGTGGCCTTTCTGATGCAGGTCAGATTTTGCATTTGGGGGCTTGCATCTTCCCAGGTAAGAGTTGAGTGCACAGTTGAAAGACCAAAACACAGCCAGTCCATACAATGAGAACTTCTCTTGGTTGTCATTAAAAGTCACTTGGCATTTCTGTTACACAGCAGCACATCAGCTTGCAGCAGTTCAGACAAGAGAAGAAATCCAATGAAGAAAAGATTTCTGACTCAGCGATCAGCTCCTGAATTACTAGTATATTTTAAAATAAAACCAGATTTTCCTTCAGCCTCCTGCCAGGCTTGGGGGTCTTCATGTTTGTTTGTTTGTTTATTATTATTATTATTATTATTATTATTATTATTATTATTATTATTAATACCACACCCATCTGGCTGGGTTTCCCCAGCAACTCTGGGTGGCTCCCAACAGAATATTAAAAACACAAGAAAGCATCAAACATCAAAAACTTCCCTAAACAGGGCTGCCTTCAGATGTCTTCTAAAAGTCAGATAGTTGCTTATTTCCTTGAAATCTGATGAGAGGGCATTCCACAGGGCGGGCGCCACTGCCGAGAAGGCCCTCTGCCTGGTTCCCTGTAACTTCACTTCTCGCAGGGAGAGAACCGTCAGAAGGCCCTCGGAGCTGGACCTCAGTGTCTGGGATGAATGATGGGTGTGGAGACACTCCTTCAGGTATACTGGGCTGAGGCCGCTTAGGGCTTTAAAGGTCAGCACCATCACTTTGAATTGTGCTTGGAAATGTACTGAGAGCCAATGTAGGTCTTTCAGGACCAGTGTTATGTGGTCTTGGCAGCCACTCCCAGTCACCAGTCTAGCTGCCGCATTCTGGATTACTTGTCGTTTCTGGATCACCTTCAAAGGTAGCCCCACACAGAGCTCATTGCAGTAGTCCAAGCGGGAGTTAACTGGAGCATGTGCCACTCTTGTGAGACAGTCTGCGGGCAGGTAGGGTCTCAGCCTGTGTACCAGACGGAGCTGGTAGACAGCTGCCCTGGACACAGAATTGACCTGCGCCTCCATGGACAGCTGTGAGTCCACAATGACTCCCAGGCTGCGCACCTGGTCCTTCAGGGGCACAGTTGCCCCATTCAGGACCAGGGAGTCTTCCACACCCATCCACCCCCAAGCATTTAGGTCCCTGAATGGGACTAATGACATCACAAACTTTCCCATTGTAACAAAATGATGTCACTCACATAGAACAATGAAATTGTGCCCTATGGGCTGGAACAACCCAAAAGCTAATGAACAGGATGAGGAAAGAAGCTAAAATCAGAGAGATGAGACTGACTATCAATGAACGCTTTACAAAGTAGCAGTGCGTTCCTAACCATGTCTACTCAGAGGTAAGTTCTATTGAACCCAGTGGGGCTTATTCCTGGGTAAGTGAGGTTAGACTAGCCAAAGTGTTGCTTGTCGGAGAAGTCTCCTTTCAGCTCCTATCCCCTCCAGATAAATGACATTAATGAACACTTAAACGTTTTAAATACATCACTTCATCTCCTCTCTATCCCCTTAGGAAGGGATGGTTCTTAAACTTGCAGCTTGACTGCAGCCCCTCTCCAAGGCTCCCACCTGCAGGATTGTGACCCTGAATGTCTAACAGGTGGCTCTGCAGGATTGGAGGCGAAATGATTACTGATGCTTTTGGGTAAACAAAAAGAAATAGATGTGAAGTTAAAACTACAGGGGTGAAGTGGGTGGAAAAGAGGAATTGCTGGGGGGGGTGGCGAGAGAGGGTGGTTTGTCGCTGCTGCTTTTGCTACCTTTAGAGTTTGGACAAGCGGAAAGCTGCTTGCCCTAAGATAAGAAAAATAAGGGTTTTTCTAACAGGACAGGCCTGTTGTTTTGGGACTCTGCAGGTAAAAATCTACTGAGGCCATCCCAGAGCCGGGACAGGTGGCTGCTGTTTCTGCTGGAGAAAGTGAGTGAAGGTGGGGGGACTTCACAGCCCTGAGGCCATTATCAGTCTCTCTCTCCTTCTGTGCTTTTAAAGTGAGGAAGAAATAGGTAAAACAAGAAGAAAAGGGTGCTTCCTAGGAGCCTTTTGGCGTGAGGTGGGCTGGGGGTGGGGGGAGCCACCAGATGGTGTGACTTTTCAGAGAAGGTGCCCTTGACCTCCAACCCCCACCCCCAAAACCGACATGCCTCTCATTCTCATCATTAGGTTTGGAAAGGTCGCCCACCCTTTAGTACCGTGGTTCCAAATGTGGGGCCCACGGGCCACAAGTGGGCAATTTGATTTTTAAGGGGGTCAATTCAAAAACGAGTTATTAACAGTGAAAGGCCTTTTAGGCTTTCTCCACAAAGTTCACTTTTGAATAATAAGAATTATATGTGTGTGTGGGGGGGGGGTTATCAGGATTTTAGAGATGCTTTGGTGGGGCATGACCCACCCACCCCCCCAAAAAAGGTTGGGAATCCAGTAACTCTGGATCCCTGCAGCACCGAGGTGCAGACTATTTACCCGGCTTGCTCCAGGTGCCCCCCCATCAGAGGCATCTTTTTATCTCTCCCCCCCCCCACACACCTCCAAAGGGGAGACAGAGAGGTGAGTGTGGGGTGGCGGGTGGCATGTAGAGCTGTCGTGGCCCGGGGAAAGCCCTCTTTCAATGAGGTGCTGGGGGGGGGGGCCACGACCACACTTTGGTGGGAAGACAGAGGGAAGTGTGTGTGTGTGTGTGTGTGTGTGTGTGTGTGTACATATATGTTTGTGTGTGAAGTGCTTTTTCCTCAAAAAATGTTTAGGGGTACTCTCATTTTCCTACTCATATTGAAATACTGTCCATCCATGAGGCCAAACTTAGATTCACAAAATGTTTAGGGGTATGCGTCCCCCCAGAAAAAGCACTGAGTGTATGTGTGTCTGTATATATGTGTGTGTATATGTGTGTGTGTGTGTAGCGTTTCTTGTACACTGTAGGGTGACACCGGCTGTCTGTCCCCCCTTCCCCTTCCCCTGCTTGCGGGAAGGCGGCGGCGGCGGGCGGGGGGGGGCGGCAAGGCAGAGCGGCAGGCGGGGAAGCCATTGCCTGCTTAATAGTTGCTGTTGCAGCACTTCCGCTTCTCTCCCCGCGAGAGAGACACGAGTGGCCAGGCCCAGCCGCACCGAGGAGGAGCGCCAGACACAAAGGGAGAGAGGTAGGGGGAGAGGGGGCGCCCCGACTCTCACCCTCGACGGGCGCAGACGCCCCCGCCGCGCCTGGCCTCCCCCCGAGGGCGCGGAGGAGGGCGGCGGGGGCTTGGGGGTTCCCGGGGGGGGGCCCGAGAGGAGATGGCAGCGGAGGGAGGGAGACCCGGGTGGGCAGAGGAGACGTCGGGGGGTGGGGAGTATTTTTGGGGGGGAGAGCTGACAGGTCTCGCCCCGCACCCCTGGGAGCCGGGGGAGGCCGGAGGGTGCGCGGACGGGGGGGCAGCTTTCTCGCTCCCCCACCCCCCGTCTGCAAACCGAGAAGGATGAGGTGGTGGGGAGGGAGGCGTGCTGTTTTGGGGGGTGGGGAAGGGTAGTAAAACAAAAGCCAAGGGGGGGCGTTTAGAAGTAGAGGAGGAAGAAGGGGCGGGGAGCCCCTTGAGGAGTAGCTAGCTGCTCACCCCCCAAGTTGGAGGGGGGTATACTCTATAGACACCCCCTGCCCACAATACGGATTCCTCTTTCGCACCCACTACGGATTTCTCCTCTCCTCTCCCCCCTCCAAGGAATCCCCCTTTTTCCTGGGTCATCTCTGCCCCCCCTCCAGTCCCTAATTACTAGTCCCCATTATGCGCCTTCTGAAAAGTATTCCCCCCCCCCAACCCTCACTTCCTGTGGTGGTGAGTTTTCCACCTCACCTCTTTCAGCAGCCTCCCAGTACTCCCCCCCCCACCGAATTTCTTACTTCGCCCCAACCTTGTAGAATACCAATGTTTCCACCACTCTCTAGCCTCTGTTCTCTGACCCGTGTGTCATGGATGCTATTTGGAGGGGGAAAGCAGGGGGTCGGGGGGGGGTCCTGTGTGAAAAGGTTAGAGGAGGCATGTAAGGAAATTGCTTCGTCTCCCTAATCCCAGTTTCCCCTTTTATTAATTATTGTGGTCTGTGCGTCCCCCTCGCCCCCATTTCCAGAGAGGAGCTGGCACTAAATGTTGCTGAAACTTGCCAGTGGGGGCTTCTCTTTAAATCTATTCATTCTTTCTCCCTGCGAAGAGAAGTAGAAAATGTTTTCTAAGAGCTTGACCCAAGACCCCCCCCCCCCGTGGCTCCTTGTCCAAGTGTTAACTGTCCCCTGTTTCCCTCTCCCCCCGCCCCCGTTCCTTGTGGTGTTTTCACTCCAGGTTTGGGGTACGTAGTGTGGGGTAGCTATGTCGGATGACGATTCAAGGGCCAGTACTAGCTCTTCCTCATCTTCGTCCTCCAACCAACAGACCGAGAAAGAGACAAGCACACCTAAGAAGAAGGAAAGTAAAGTCAGCATGAGTAAAAATTCCAAGCTCCTTTCCACCAGTGCCAAGAGGTGAGACTGACCTTAGCCCTCTCTTCCTTATAGTTGTTACGATGGCTTTTCTTCACTAAATACCTTTCTGGCATATGCTCTTTCTGCAAAACAATTACAGCCCACCCCCCATCAACATTGTTGCCCACTCCCCAAGTGCATTATTTTTATTTTAAAGAATCTCGGTTTTTTTACCTAACCATACCTCTAACCTTCTACTTGAAACTTGTCATTATCATCTGTATCCACCAGCAGAAAAGTTGAGAGCCCGTGACTTCAAACCAAGAGTACCTCAATTCCTGCTTTGCTACCAACTTACTGCGTAGCCTTGGGCAAAACTCTTAATGTCTTCACAAGCTTTCCTGGTGGATGGTGGCAGTAGTCAGTGTGCAGGAGTGTGATGTAGATTAATTAAGATTTGGTATCTGCATTGAGTTCATCCAATTAGGTGTTAAAATAGTAGTCTCCTAGGGAGAAAAAAATGCTACTTTCTATCATTGCTCGCATTTAGAGTCAATCTTTTCTTTTTTTCAAATTCATCACAATTCAGCTTTCAAACTTTGATGCAAAAGATCACTGTTGCTTCAATAAGATGAGTGTTTCTTATTGAAAACGTACAAATCTCACCCTTATGCTTATGAACCTCCTTGTGTAGCTGGGATTTGAATTGGTATTTCCAAAAAATTGTCTGATGGGTCCAGCGCTCTCCATCTTGTTTCTACTGAAATTAATGTGTCACATTGGTATGGAAAGAGGAGGAGCCTTTCATGAGGAATTTTACAGAGGGGAGGGCACACACTAGTATTTGTATTGACTGCTAATTAATTTTGGGGAGGGAGAAACAAACAGAAAAATGCCCTTACTTTTGCTGCTTAGTGATAAAAATCAGTGGGAATTTTGTTGCTAACATCATTGATGTTTGGATCTCTTCTGTTGTGGTTAGTGAAGGGGAACTCTGTACTATTTATTCTCTCATACCTGTGATGGCATTAAGGTGATCCAATTGGTATGTCATTTGTTTCTGCTTCTTCTGTGGTGATCTAGTATGTTTCACTGCACAGAATGCTATTGACCGAAAGTTGGCATGAGTTTTGGACTCATTAATTTGAGCAAAACAGTGTCTTTTGCCCTGTGTTTCTGACTATAAAGCAGGTATAATAGTTTCAGTGTTATGAAGATCACTAAGGTTTGGAAATAATGGACGTGGATCGACCTTAGTAGATTTATGTAGCTTGCCCTTTATCCCTATCAATAGTTTTTTTGTGTGTGGATGTTACTTGGGAAAGTCATACTGCTTTCATCTCTTGAATTCCCTGTGTAAGCTTTGCCTTCTCTTTTGGTTTCTTGCTGTAGGATTCAGAAGGAGTTGGCTGACATCACCTTAGATCCACCTCCCAACTGCAGGTATGTGTTGATCCATCTTTTCTAATGGCTGGACTACGTGTTGCAATTAAGTGTGGCTACCTCCAACCTGTATTGCCTCCCATGTTTAGTTAAATAAGGCACGTGACACGGCATGATATCATTGCACTCTGTGTTTTCCTGCGTGCAGTTGTTGGCTGCTGCTTGCAGAAGGGCAGGGAAATGAATGCATCTTACCAGTTAAATGCAGGACGTTTTGTGGGGTGGCAGCTACCGCACCTACGATGGTAATGAGGAAGACTGGAGAGCACTTGACGGGTTATTACTTCTAAATACAATTTTTGGTTCTGAAATGTTGATGCAGAGTATATTTTCCGAATGGCTTGGAATAATTCCTTATGGCCTTTGAGGCTCAGGAGGTGAATTCCGGATGTGAATATTCTGTTTCTTGTGCTTATTTTTATTGTACTTCAGAAGTAATTGCATTAGGAGTGGATTGCATCATTGGTTGTCATGCTGTGTGAATGTATATATATTTCTGTGGCTGGGCAGTTGTGAAGGATATGAAAACGCACGTTCCCGTCACCCCTTTTGCATTTATAGGTATTATTCCAAATTGCATCATGCTTATTATTGCATTCAATTTGCGGGGGGAGGGGGACGGAAGACCTGTTGCTGCTTTTTCAAGTTGTTATGCCTCTGCGCTGTGCAGTGCTGCATGCAATAGGAGCGAGATTTGAGTTCCTAGCTCAGCATATGCACCTTAAGAGCATGCATGTAATCTGGTGAAAGCACACCCCGGGGGGATGTCGTTGCCTTTTATAAAATGAGTGTTTGAGCTGTGTGTTAAAAGATTTAGACACTTTCTGAAAGTACCTGCTAAGCTGCTTCTTAGGTTATCACTTAGCTTTTGTAGCCCCTGAGCATTTAGATATGGGGTAATACAGTATAGATGGTCCGTGTTTGCCCCTTGTTAATTAAACAGGAAGGCTACTTTCAGCACATGCTGTCACAGTTGAGGCTGCTGTTTCTAGAGAGCATCTTTATCTGTCCAGGCTGCTAATAACCACTTTCGAGCCAGTTGCTATTGATGGTGGCAGCCGGTGAAACGATCCGTCTTTTAGAACACTTAGGGTGGAGCTTGCTTCCTCTACCTGCAAGACATTCCCTTTCCTTTATGACTGCTCCAGCAAGCAAATGATGCGACTGTTAAAGTTTCATTTTAAAATCCAGCCATCACGTGAAGAAACTGGGAGGAAAATATGTGAGGAGAGCAGAGGTCTGGGCTTAATGAAGGGCTGCCCTGTTTATTTAACAGGATCAGCTAAAGACGTATTTCCTTCTATTGGCCGAAGTCCCCATTGCAACGGGATCAGGAACATTATCAGTGACTGATGCCTGGATGAAAGAGGGGAGATGACTGATACAAATGTATTATGATGTTAAAGGTTTTTAGTCGTTGGTGTTTGATAAGAGAGACTTTAAAAACATGCATGACAAATGGCTTTGTCTTGTTGCTGAAGCTTCATGCGGTTTAAATTAATCATGGTTGTGAATTTGCTATGTGGGTTTTTGGAATCTGCTGTTCTCAGTGTTGCATTCTTGTTAATGGTTTCCCTCTTACCCTGCCTGATCGAAGTGTATGTCCAAATCATCCAAGTAATCTCGCAACAGTTATCTCTCTCTAAACAGCTTGTATATGAACTTGGTGCCTTTCAGGGCTATGCTAGCAAATTACCTTGTCAGAATATAATGACTGTAGATGTGGTTTCTTATTTCACTAGTGCAGTCCACCGGGAATCATAAACTTTGAGGCACAATACAGAGATGTTTGCTTTGCTCAAGCCTTTTGAGGGGCAAAAATTGGTTTATGCTACAAGGACTTTAAACTACCTGGTGATCAGAGGAATCTTGCACTTCAAATCGTATATGTGAGCAGAAGTTTGGATGTTTTCAAGTTTCTTTTTCCTGTGGATTGTGTTGAGAGAAGTATGCTAGCCTTGATTTGGCTCATAATTGGTAGTGAGAGGAGGAGGAGGAGGAGGAAGTGGGGGGGGGCTAGAAACCTTGAATCTTGAGTTTTAGAGTAACTTCATTGTTGGCACTTATTTGCTTGGGGGCACAAAATTGTGTCTCAAAACATTGTTCTCTCTTCATTCGCATCTTAAATCCGTTATGAAAATGACGGCATCTTTTGGGGATGTGTTTGCTTTGTCACACAAAAGAATATTTTAAAGTATTTTGTAGATGTGTGGATATGTTCTCGTGGAACAGAGCCATTTCTCTAGCCCATGTAGGTGTTGCATTAAAATCACAGGCACAGCACAGGCTACAACAGATTTAAGTATCACGTGTGAAAATAGCCTATGTGTTGCCATTTCCTAACACAGGAGTAACCTTTGCGGTGCACCCCCTGACCATTGGTCATGCTGGCTGGTGCTGATGGGAGTTGGAGTTAACAACATCTGGAGGGTAACACATTGACTACCCCTGCCTTTATGTATTCAGTGTGAATCCAGCTGTTAGCTGATGCTGTGGGAAAGATCCATACCTTTACACCAGTAGCATTGGCCTGGCAAGTTTGCTTTCTCCTAGTCTCATGCTGCTCTCATTCAGGATTGGAGACTGCTGTAGCGGCCCATTACAGATGTGAGAAATGCACAATTTTTTTTAGGATTTTGCAGTGTGATCTTTAGTGCCGCTATGATTTCAGGGGACGTAGAGCCAAAAAGCTCCTTGTTGTCTTTTTAAAGACAGAATGGAATCACATTTCACCCCACCTAAGCTGCTACAGCATAGCTGCATGCCCTGAATATTATTGGTGACGGGGGGCCTGTAGGTTGATTCCTCATATACTTTTTGCTTCTTCTATGAGTTTTCCCAACAAGGCACCTTAAAGCTTTCTGTGAGCCCATGATGTCCTGCATCTCCCCTTTCATTTGATGTGTTTGCCTTCAGGACAAGGTTGAGCACTGCCAGTGAACCGGCTGCCTGTGTTTTGTCTTGGCTACGCTCGAGAAAGCTTGGATTGTTGCTTTTGTTCCTCGAGGGGGCTCACCGTGAAGCCCCCTGCCATAGGCTGCTTTCACAAGTGACACTAAGAATGCCTTTTTGTCCCTCGCACTTGTGGATATGGTTAATGTGGGAAACGGTCCCTTTTAATTTGAGTGATAATCTTTGGAGCTGCTAAATTCAAAGGATCTGGCGGACGGGCATTATCTTATTCCTAGGAACAAATATAGTCTTTAAAAATGCACCATCACATCAGTTGCTGTTTGGTTCGAGAAGTGTACATTCAGCCTCTCACCGTCCGTGATAACTACAGACAAAGTATTTGGAGGAGAGCAGAGATGATAATATATGGGCATGCATAGTGAAGGTTGCATGTGGTGCTGTAACTGTGCAGGCATGGGAAATGTGTGAAAACTGCTGAAGCAGTTCCTGTGAAAGTGGCCATTTGCTTCGGGCAGTGGCTCAATCCTTCTTTTGTCAGGTTTTATGTATATGTTTAGGGACGCGGGTGGCGCTGTGGGTTAAACCACAGAGTCTAGGACTTGCCGATCAGAAGGTCGGTGGTTCGAATCCCCGCCACGGGGTGAGCTCCCATTGCCCGGTCCCTGTTCCTGCCAACATAGCAGTTTGAAAGCACGTCAAAAAGTGCAAGTAGATAAATAGGTACTGCTCCAGCAGGAAGGTGGGACGCGGGTGGCGCTGTGGGTAAAACCTCAGCGCCTAGGACTTGCCGATCGTCAGGTCGGCAGTTCGAATCCCCGCGGCGGGGTGTGCTCCCGTTGCTCGGTCCCAGCGCCTGCCAACCTAGCAGTTCGAAAGCACCCCTGGGTGCAAGTAGATAAATAGGGACCACTTACTAGCGGGAAGGTAAACGGCGTTCCGTGTGCTGCGCTGGCTTGCCAGATGCAGCTTGTCATGCTGGCCATGTGACACAGAAGCTGTCTTCGGACAGCGCTGGCCCCCGGCCTCTTAAGTGAGATGGGCGCACAACCCTAGAGTTGGACACGACTGGCCCGTACGGGCAGGGGTACCTTTACCTTTTACCAGCGGGAAGGTAAATGGCGTTTCCATGTGCTGCTCTGGTTCACCAGAAGCAGCTTAGTCATGCTGGCCACATGACCCAGAAGCTGCACGCCGGCTCCCTCAGCCAATAAAGCGAGATGAACACCGCAACCCCAGAGTCGGTCATGACTGGACCTAATGGTCAGGGGTTCCTTTACCTTTATGTATATGTTTGATGGTACAGTCAGACCTCAGTTCCCAAACGGCTCCGTTTTGGAATGTTTCGGCTGGCTCCCGGACACCAAAAATCGGGAAGTAAATGCTCCGGTTTTCTAACATTTTCAGAAGCCGAACGTCCAACACATCTTCCGCTTGAGTGCAGGAAGCTCCTGCAACCAATCGGAAACCACGCCTCGGTTGTCGAACGTTTTGGAAGCCGATCAGGCTTCCAGAATGGATTACATTTGTCAACCAAAGTTAGACTGTACTAAAATAGTGCGGCTTCTTCTGGCTGCTCTTGTCATACCAGACTGCTGCTGCATCTCCTCCTTGATAACATGCGAGATCGCCTTCCTTGTCCCCAAGCCCCCCCTCTCCCTTTCTCCCTTTGCTCCATACCTGATAAGGATCTCCATGGTTGTTGGAAGCAGCCCCCCCCCCCCGCATTCAGATGGCAGTACTTTCCAGGGGATCACGTTTCACACGCTTTCGCTTTATGGTCTGGGAATGAAACCTGACTTGAAATGCTCCAGATGTGTGCAGAAAAGTGCTTTCTTTTATTGACTCGGTGCACTTTGGGAATGTGCAGCAAAGGCTAGAAATCGCCCCGAGTACACCCAGTTTGCCTACGCAACAATTACTGCACAACAGACTGAAGAGCAGCAACAAACATGGGCAAAAAGGAGCAGCGGCGAGCCCTCGAAAGCAGCTACGCACCAAACTTTCATGAGGACCCCTAAGAAAGGGAAGAGAGCAAATTGTTTCTCAGAAAGGGGCTTTGTGTAAAATCCTTAGTCTGCCAGTGTCAGCAATTTTTATTTTATTTTATTTGCCATTTTTGGTTTGAGATATTTGTGTTCTTTTAAATGCCATCTTTCCGGGTAATACTGCAGAGTTTCTGTTTGTCTGGTGCATTTTGATGTGCTAACTTGACACTTGTTGGAGAGTTTCCATGGGAGGGTGAGCAGTTTTCCTTGTGCATTTGTGAAATTGCTTGGGTTCTTGCTTGGCAGTTATTACGAGAGAACTGAAGGCACGTTTTGACTGGGGCTTAAATAGAAGATAGGGCTTTGACGTCCAAAGGATCACATCTGGCTAGCAAGAAATAGTGCTGTCTATTGGAATTTCAATAAACGTCTCTTTTAAAGCGCTTAATAGTAGCATAGAATTTCCTTAAGAGTTGTGCAAACGTACTGGGCTGGGCGAAGGAAAACAAAGCGGGTGGTTCCCCCCCCCATACCTATTTGCGTGAATTTCATAGGTCGCAGAAGAAAAAGTGCAAATAACAGCATAGTCTCACAAAGTACAGTTTGGACTTCATAACTAATCTAACATTTTGTCTCTCTAATTATAACAGGAGCATTTTAAGGATGTTTTTCAGGTTTGTGTGATTTAGAAACCTTCAGGGAAAACTAATAGTAAAACTCCTATTTCAAATATGCACAATATGCATGAATCCTATTAGTTTGTCCAGATGTTGTTTCTTGTAACTTTTCTCTCTCCAAAAATGCCTACAAACCTTTTGACCTGAAATAATAATAAAGGAGGGGGAGGACTGGATAAATGTTAATGTCGTGCTAGAAAGTAATACATAATACAAATGCACAGAAATAAATGGGATATTATCTCTGATTTGCAGAGATGGAACTGAGAAATTTGAATTCAATTTCACAAGTTGTGCAGCAATAAATTATTGGTGTTTTTTCAGTAGCCCTAAATCTCCCTCTAAACTCAGTGAAGGCTTAAAAAAAAATCTGACAATAGAACTGAACTCTACTTTCATATATTAATTAATCTGTGCCCCAGTATCTTAATTCTTTAAAAACTTACACAGATTTAGAATCATAGAGTTGGAAGAGACCACAAGGGCCATCGAGTCCAACCCCCTGCCAAGCAGGAAACACCAGATTTGGTCTCCTTAGTATCAGTGGAACTATATGCAAGTGCATATTTTTAAGAATCAAGGATTTAAAATACACAATTTTTTTATTATTTTGCAAGAAATGTTATATGAACGAATGTGTTCCCTTGAGCAGCTATTGCCTGGGCAAATGCGTTAAATGGGCTGCTTTCTAGCGCTCCATAATGCAGGAATACTCTGCAGCTGTTTAACCAAGATGAGAGTTTTGGTTTTTCTTCCCTTTGTTCACTGGCTTGAAAGAGACATTTGTGAATGCCAAGTTCATTTTGCATATGTATGCTTTCTGTTTTTTGTCAGTGGTGACGTGATATGGAGAGTACTTTATAAATGTTTATTAGCTGAAAAATTCCTACATAATGTGGAGCAAATACTTAAGGAACAGTGTACAATAAGGTTCATATGGAGAAATTGGTAGTTAAACCTGTAGAAAGACCTACATTACTTTTTAAAATATAAATTAAAGCCAATAATGATTAGAGACTGTTCAGTTAGCACATGTTTCTCTCAGGCAGATATATCACTTTTTTTGGGAAAGCTTTTTGCAAAACATTATCCAAATGAAGTTATAAAATTCCTTTCTATATTACAATGCCCTCAGTACTGAACAGCCTTTCAGGGCACAGCTCTGAATAAAATCCTCACTTTTAATCTGCCGTTAATGTACTAATCCCGTGCTTTCAGATTTAATTACCGCATCCAGTTCACACAAGAGTTTGATTATTTCATTTATTAGAAATTAAGCATTGCTCTTGGTGGCTTTACCTGCAAAGATGAAAAGAACCTCCTGCTTAAATGCAAATAAAAGTTAAGTGCTGCTCTGCATGTGCCTTTGCCTCCTCTCGCCATAGGCAACCACAAACAGCAACCATATTTCTTGGGACTGGGGTAGTGGCTCCCCAAACAGGGTGGACAGAACAGCTGGATGGGGCACAAAGCCCCAAATAAATTCAAGATCTTCAAGGCAGTAATGAACTCTTCCTCAGTCAGCAAAGATCTGTTTCAGAAGAGATTCAGTGGGGAGGGTTTGAAGTTTAAGGATCTAGAGTTTTAAGATGTGTGGTGGCAACAGCAACTGCTTGCCTGCCTATTGCATCTGATCGGGGGTCTTGGAGGGGCCCCACTGAAGGTTTGGGCCCTTGGCCATTGCCCCACCTGGGCACTCTCTAGCATTGGGCCTGACTGGGACGGTTGCTAAGTAATTGTCATTCTTGTGGCTCATTGGATTAACAGCATCCTGAACTAGGATGGTTGGCTTGGTCACAATTGTTCTGCAACAGTTTAATTCCAAAATTAAATGCAGCAGTAGGCGGCACGGAGCGTGGGCTGTGTTTGATCAGCGTAATTTTTTCGGCACTTCTCCATAGATGTGTGGAAAAACTAAGTTGCTGTTGCTGTCTGGTGGTTGTAAGGTGAAAAAGTGAGGGACGTGGGTGGCATTGTGGTAAACCACTGAGCCTCTTGGGCTTGCCAATCAGAAGGTCGGCGGTTTGAATCCCTTTGACGGGGTGAGCTCCCGTTACTTGGTCCCAGCTCCTGCCAACCTATCAGTTCAAAGGCACACTAGTACAAGTACAGAAATAGGTACCGCTGTTGCAGAAAGGTTAACGGCATTTCCGTCACGGTGCTCCGTTGCGCCAAGAACGGTTTAGTCTAAGGTTACCATTTTTTTTTTTAATGAATCCGGGGACACTATTCAACTTTAATGGATTTTGTATGGGGGCTGATTTGTAAATCCAGGGACTGTCCCCGGAAAATGGGGACGTCTGGTAACCTTAGTTTAGTCATGCTGGCCACATGACCTGGAAAGCTGTCTGTGGACAAACGCCGGCTCCCTCGGCCTGAAAGCAAGATGAGCGCCGCAACCCCATAGTCGCCTTTGACTGGACTTAACCTTCCAGGGGTCATTTACCTTTACCTGTAAGGGTAGGGGTCGCTTGCCACACAGTCTCTACTGCTTCTCTAATAATGTGGCAGACAGCTATGCCTTCCATGGGCATCAAGTAAGTCACTTGAGAGAGATAGGATGTTGCCTTAGATAGGCATTTAGCCTCAATTAGCAGCACTCTCCTGAAATATTTGAGTAAGCACTTCAAATGGCCATCCATTGGAATCGCCACAATTTAAAAAACAGTAATAATTGAGCCTGCAGAAGAAGATTGGAAGAAATTTAAAATTTATCTTAAGGACTACTATAAACTTGCTGAATGCTAGAATGTCGAGGTTTTGAGTAAGAAAGGGTTACAGCGATATAAGACTAGACTAAAGGAAAGATTAAGAGGACAGAGGACTGACAGAAATATTTAGAGTTGCTAAAAACTTTTGGACATTGGGATGCAGAAAGGGGAGGTATGGGGAAGTCTGAGAACCATGGTTTATGAAAAGAAGGTTATGAAACTATACGTGTGTGTATGTCTTTTTATATGTTTGTATTGTTTTAAAAAAAATTTGTAAAATCAATAAAAAAATTTATAAAAAAAATAATAATTGAGCCTGTTTCCTTTTAAACCTGCATCCTCGTTTCTGATCGTTTAGCACTATTTCCAGCAGATTTCGCAATTTATCTCTGCCCCTCTGTCTATGCCAAAATGTCTTGGGGGCTGCACTTGTTCTTCTGGGTAGGGGCTGGAACACAGTGGTAGGACACGAGTTTTTGCATGCAGAAGACGTTCAGCTTCTATGCTTGACATTTCTCCGTAAAACTAATCTTGGGTCCCAGAGACCTTGGAGTGTTGCTGAGGGAGATAGTATTGGAACTAGACAGACCAGTTGGTCTGATTGAGTACATCTACTTCACCTGTAAAGTTCGCTTTACAGCAGGATGATAAAAAAACAAACTGGGTGATATTTCCTGGGAGCCCACAATTACTTTGCACAGCAAACAGTTTCAGTTTATTCCTTTCTTCTTCTTCTTAAAAAAAAACACCTCCCCAAAACACCAGAGGGATAGATACTAATGGCAGGGTTCGTTTAGTTTAGATCATGTGGCAATAGCTAGCTTGATTTTTTTGTAGTGATTTTCTGTTTGGTGCACCCTTTCTAAGTAATTCCCTAATGAGCTGAGTGCCTTGCCTGCCATATATGAAAAATGACAGATTTTGGAAGCTGTTTTGGCAAAGAATTGAAGTTTGAAATGTCCACATACCACTTACTTTTATTATTTTAACTGTCTTTGTGGCCCAATGGCAACACATTTTGATAACGCTTGCGGTGCTGTGAGCATATCTTACCTGCGTCTTGTGTGCAGGGTGGGGGATACAGTAGAAACCATGATCTGGAAAGCCTTATGCCAAAGTAATCATATGCAAACAGTGATTTTGTTTATGTAGCTCAGCTTATCTAAAACCTTGGGATGTTTCCTGGGCTCTTTTGATAAACAAGATAGTGCTATTGTCGAAGATACATCTGTTGCACTGCATAGAAGTAGCAGAAACTTTGGAAACGATGCAAAAAAATGTACTTAGTGGGTGCAAACAGTCTTTAGTGGCAGTCTTTTGTGCAGGTTGCGAAAGTTAGCACATAGAAGACCACACATGCAGTTTGTTATCAATTCAGATAATCCATGGGGTTCATAGCATTGGAATTTCTAATATTGTATCTGTTTTAAATGCACAGTTTCCAGACTTTGCAAAGAAGAGCAGGCAATTTTTACAGCCATTCTATGAAAATACAGCCATTCTATGAAAATACAGCACTGTCCAGAACTGTCCTTACAAGGGCCAAACTCTATTTTGCACCGAAGATCTGTGATCGATCTCCCATCTCTCTCTCTCTCTCTCTCTCCCTCTCTGAAATGTGTTGGTAAAGGTAAAGGGACCCCTGACCATTAGGTCCAGTCGTGACTGACTCTGGGGTTGCGGCACTCATCTCGCTTTATTGACCGAGAGAGCCGGCGTACAGCTTCCGGGTCATGTGGCCAGCATGACTAAGCCGCTTCTGGCGAACTAGAGCAGCACACGGAAACGCCATTTACGTTCCTGCCGGAGCGGTACCTATTTATCTACTTGCACTTTAAGGTGCTTTTGAACTGCTAGGTTGGCAGGAGCTGGGACCGAGCAACGGGAGCACACCCTGCCGCGGGGATTCGAACTGCCGACCTTCTGATCGGCAAGTCCTAGGCTCAGTGGTTTAACCCACAGCGCCACCCACATCCCTAATATGTCTGTAGGAGACTCCTAATGTGTTCTGAGCCTCAGTTGAGGAAGAAGAGGTGTGTGCTTAAACCTTTCGGTTTCCCCAATCAAAATCCTGCTCTTTCCTCTGCAAAGCTGCTATTTGCCCTTTGAGGAAAACAAAAGCATGTTGATACCTTCAAAAAGAAGAGAGGCTGCTGCTCTGTCATGTCAACGTGTAATAGTTGAAGCAAACTTAGTAGCTGCAAGTGAAAACTACCGCTTATGTGTTGTTTCATGCGCCAGAGGTGACTTTTTCTTATGTCAACCTAGCACGTAGTACATGCAAAGTGACTTCTGCCCATTTCTCCTACTCCTTTCTCACAGTTTCCAGCTTTCTCTACAAGCTACTGCCATCTGTCTGGTCTGGAAAAAGCAGCAGTGGACTGTTCCAAGTCCCTTCTCTGAAATAGGGGAAGGTAACTGACCTTTTTTGTAGTTAGTAAAAAAGTGCTGCTGATCTTGTAGGGCATATGTAGTGTGTTTTTACAGGAGTAGAATGTGCCCTTTTATTTAAAATGCATCTCTGGGTTATTTGTGGGGCATAGGAATTTGTTCAATATTTCTTCCCCAAAATCTAGTCCGGCCCCCCACAAATTTACTGACCCCTGTAGTAGGGCAATCACAGCTGCCTTCCAGAAGCTGGGAAAGAGTCAGGATATGCCAACACTGAGGTTTGCAAAGGCTGCAAAGAATGGTGCAGTACTGCACCACTCTGTTGTAAGGGCTGGAGATGCGACTGCTCTTAATCTGTACTGCTGTTTCTTACTCTGAGAGAGTAAGGCGGGTTGGGAATAGGAATATACTTTGGTGATGGGTTGGGAATATAGTTTTCCATGACTAATTGCTGACAGTGGGGCAGCGGGGCAACGGGACACTTGCTGTTGACCCTGATGAGCAGGCAGGTGGCCAATTGGACCTCTGTTTTATCCAGTCCTTAAACAGCAAATATTTAATAGACTTAGGGGGTATAGTAAGATTTCCTAAGCCCATTTAGATCTGGATTGGGTGCCATATAGATGGTAGGTTATTTAAAAGAAAGCCCTTGAAAGTTCCAGGTTCCACTGTACATGTGGGGGAGAGGATATCTGGATAGGGCTATTGGTTAGAGCTGGCATGGCCAAACTTGGCCCACCAGCTGTTTTGGGACTACAATTCCCATCACCCCTGACCACTGGTCCTGTTAGCTAGGGATGATGGGAGTTGTAGTCCCAAAACAGCTGGAGGGCCAAGTTTGGCCATGCCTGGGTTAGAGCATAACTCCAGGGTTGCAGGTTTGATCCCAGTATGGGACATACCGTATATGCTTGAGTATAAGCCAACTTTTTCAGTACATTTTTTACGCTGAAAAAGCCGCCCTTGGTTTATACTCGAGTGAGATGGGCGGCGTCGGCGGAGGGACGAGCGTCCCGAAAGGAGCCCTTTTGGGCTGCTTGTTCTTCCTCTGCCGCTGACACCACCACCAGGTTTGTGGTGTGGTGAACCGGCTTATACTCGAGTCAATAAGTTTCCCCAGTTTTTTGTGCTAAAATTAGGTGCCTCTGCTTATTCGGGATGGCTTATACTCAAGTATATACGGTATTCCTTCATTGCAGGGGTTTGAACTAGGAGATTCTCAGCGTCTCTTCCAACTCTACAATTCTATCATGTAACTTACCTGCTAAAATAATTCATGCAAAGTATGGAAGACAATTTGTGATGGCAAAAAATGTGATGTTGCCGGCTCCGAGCACTGTAAGCTATAGGAATACAGTACTTTCCTTTCAAACTGTGATGTTCCTGAGATGCTACTTTTTCCAGCCCCAGGAAGTGCTGTGTAATATATTCTTTCACATCCGTTTGAATGATACAATTTCCCAAGTACAACTTCCTTGAATTTTAAAAACCAAAAGGCAAGTGGAAAATAGCGGTGCTCACGACCCCACAGAATATGGCATCAGGACTTGCTAACAAAGAAATAAACATACTGGTTCTAAGACCAAAAATAGCTCCCACAGATAACATTCCTTGATTAACTCTTCCCTGAGTTACAGAAAGGAAAGACGGTGCTGTGATAGCGTTGCAAAAGCATCTTGCAGAGTAAAATAATCTTGAAATATAGGTTCCACCTCCACCACTCACCCACGTGCACACATCTCAGTTTTGGAGTATTTCTGGAACTGAAGGAGTATTTTCGGTCCGTGTGGACAGAATTTTTTGACAAGGGAAAATTTGAAATCTGGTTGTTCTGGAGACGTCTTGCCTCTTCTCCGCATACATATTTCATTTAGGAAAAGTGTGTCACGTACTTCTGGAGCGTTAACATGTGATATTATTATTATTATTTTAATACACAGGGTTTACATCTGTTTCCTAAATGGAAGAGCTTTTGCATAGAAAATTAATCACGTTTGAAGTGGCCCCGAAAAATGCTTTATAAGGCAGGGGAAAGTGGCAGTGTGTTTTAATTATAATAGTGCTTAGCTGTAGAAGATTAGTTTGCAAGGATGCTAAAATGATGTGGTCATAAAAGTAATTATATCAGTCTTATAGTGTACCACAAGGGGTCATTTAATCAGAGGTTTCTGATCCATCTCATTCTCATATATATATATATATATATATATATATATATATATATATATATATGTAGGTTTTGGTGTCTTCGGGTGTCTTCCCGTGTAAGAGTTGGGGTGTCTAGGCGACGTTTCGACGAGGTCTCACTCGTCATCTTCAGGCTGGTGCTTTCGGCTTCTTGTTACTAGAACAGAGCAGGATCTCAGTGTTTGAGTTCCTATAAATACTGTTGAGGGGGTGTGGTGTATAGCCTCCAACGTTCTGGGCAGATAGGAAGTTCCTAGGTTAATGTGCCTTTTCTTCTTTTGTTCATTAATTACTTGAGGGATATCTTGAGTGATTACTTGAGTGATATTCTGAGTACCACTTAGGAGGGTCATTAGGTGTGGATTAGTTGCTAAAGCTTTCGTGTCTTGACCTCTTGACCTTGTGAAGAGTTTTTCTGAGAAGATGGCTGTACTGCACTTAGTTGTGCTCTGGCTTGGCTTCGTGTATAGGGGCGAGCTGTGGTTTTGTGCCCTGTGCCAGCCAGATCTGTGTAGGGATTGCAGGGGGGTGCAGCATCCGGAGGTGCCACTATGGTTTGGCTACTGGATGGTAATTTATCTCCACAGATAAATTACAGACACCACCCAGTAGCCAAACCATAGTGGCACCTCCGGATGCTGCACCCCCCTGCAATCCCTACACAGATCTGGCTGGCACAGGGCACAAAACCACAGCTCGCCCCTATACACGAAGCCAAGCCAGAGCACAACTAAGTGCAGTACAGCCATCTTCTCAGAAAAACTCTTCACAAGGTCAAGAGGTCAAGACACGAAAGCTTTAGCAACTAATCCACACCTAATGACCCTCCTAAGTGGTACTCAGAATATCACTCAAGTAATCACTCAAGATATCCCTCAAGTAATTAATGAACAAAAGAAGAAAAGGCACATTAACCTAGGAACTTCCTATCTGCCCAGAACGTTGGAGGCTATACACCACACCCCCTCAACAGTATTTATAGGAACTCAAACACTGAGATCCTGCTCTGTTCTAGTAACAAGAAGCCGAAAGCACCAGCCTGAAGATGACGAGTGAGACCTCGTCGAAACGTCGCCTAGACACCCCAACTCTTACACGGGAAGACACCCGAAGACACCAAAACCTACATTCCTGTACCCGTGAAAATCTACGAAAGCAAATATATATATATATATATATATTTGTGTGTGTGTGTGTGTGAGAGAGAGAGAGAGAGAGAGAACATTATTTTAATCTGAATTTAAATAATCCACTGTAATTTATTCTACTTACATGTTAAATGTTTCGAAAAGCCACATTTTGGCCATTCTTCCTTTCCATCAGTAATTCTGGACAGAATATTTAAACAATCAAAAATCGGGGTGAAATAGTTGCTTTTACCAAGTGGTGTTCTTTATAGAGAAGAAATAATGGGGTTTCCCTCTGCTGTGTAAATGAAATTATTCTTGGTCAACTTTCCCATTTTCTTTTAATCTCCTGGATCAATCCTGACTTTATCACAGGTGATTCAAACTAGCTGTGGGTCAGATTAAATAATCTAATGGGGTGGATTGTATCTGTAGCCGCACACTTGTGTCTTTTCTTGCCAGATGACAGGGCACACGATAGTGTCTGACTGGTGATTTTAACCGGCGCTGTTTCTTACTGTTTACTTCACCTTTTCACCAACCCAAGAACAATATTGCGATTTTTTTCTCGGTTCTAAATGTGTACAAATACTCTATTTCAGTTCCAATCTGTTTAAGATCATGTAGATCCACACAAAACTTACCTTTCTGTTGCTTCAACTGGAGAGACTCTCATGAAGCTCTGTGAGCACACTTGCCTATCTGCAGATATTTTTGTGTCTACTGCACTTTCGGTTTGTGGTTGATGACTACATTGTGAGAAGGTTTCAGGTCTGTCCACCACAATTTAACTAGTGTTAGATCGCCAGCGGAGTGGCTCTATTCAAAATTGGATTTGTCCAGGTTCCTAATCTCTTCTTACCAATAAATCTGCATTCTTTCAAATACACATTTCAGAGACAGGGCATTTCATATTCTTGTTTCTTTACATTAGTCACAGTTGTGGGGTTTTTTTTAATTGTTGCACCTTAAACCCACATCTGCATCGGAAAAAGCAACTGCAAAGGAATGTACTGTAGTGGATTCAAGACCTTTTGAGGCAGAGTGGAAGGGTTCGTTGTGAACAGAACTTAGAGTGGATGGAACAAGTTGAATTTTGGGATGTTGACAGTTGCAAAGAATTCAAAACTGTTTTGTCCCCAGCCTCCATAATCTCATAGCTTTTAAACAGACCTTGATGTTGAGGCAAAGGGAGCTGAGCTTTTCTTCACAGTTTCTAGCCCATTTCCTCCCTTCCCTCAGCTGTGTATTTTATCTGATAAAATGGTGGTCAGTCAAATGCAGGTAAAAGGTAAAAGGGACGCGGGTGGCACTGTGGTCTAAACCACAGGAGCCTCTTGGGCTTCCCGATCAGAAGGTTGGCGGTTCGAATCCTTCTCTGGAAAAAACCACTAATATCTCTATAAGAGATACATTATGGTTTTCCATTTAATATCTGAATAAATATATCACACAAACATGCATGAAGCAGTCTTCCACAAATAAGTATTGCAAATACTATATTGTGTCTTTCAATTAGCATATATGCTCTCAACTATAATGGGCTAATATAAATATTGCCTAATTAGACAATTTAATGCCAGATCTTGTGTGCTTGTTTGTAGGCATAAGCATGCAGCTTAAAATGGCATCTAAAACACATAATGATCATGTTCTCAAAATAAGAAATTGTAACCTGTCTTAAGGATTTGAATCCTTGTGGAAAAAGCTTACAGACATCATCTTGAAATTATCTACTTTTTAAGTATATCAGTGTGGAACACAAATGCCAGTTTCATTCTTGGAAAGCTTCCTAGTTTAGCTTATCTAAAGCATGTTGAAAATACAACTTTTTTTTTAAAGTGTCTTGGTCTTTGTAAACTTTTGCACACTTCTAACGCTTTTTAACCTAAGGATATATTTTTAATTGTTGCTGATTTATATACGTAGAAGCAGCAGCAAAAACCATGAGGTTGTAATTATGACTTAAAAGAGTCCAGGTTTGGTGCTGTTGTGCCATTAATGAAACAGACAGAAACAGTTGTCTGTCATGCTGCCGTGACATATAACAGCAGGCAGTGACAACTTCTGCCAGTGCTTAAATACTGGCCAACAACATTTTTAACTGTCCCTTACAGGCAAATCTAGGAATTTTCCTTTGTCTCCAGTCCTTTTTGCAGGGAATCAGTATGGCAAATATGGGGTTATAGATTCTCTCCCTCCTATGCTAAGAGCTTCATGTCTGAGCAGGAATTTGAACTCTAGTCTTTCCTGTCCAAAATCCAGCGCTTTCTTTGCATTGATGTCACATTATATTGTGTGCCTGTGCTGAGAAGACATAAGCCTTTAGAAGAAAAGAGGAACCTCTGAACCTACAGAGGTTGTTGGCCTCGAAATTCCCATTAACCTCAACCAATACCGCCAATGGCCAGGGATGATGGGGACTGTAGTCGCAACAGGAGAGCTACAGGTTCTCAGCCCTGCTTTAGCCCTTGCTTAAAATGTCTGTCTGCCATTTTCTAGAAGTGAAATCCACAAGGTACCAGACTTAGTCACATACAAGACCTTGGTTTGCGACGTTGATCACTTCCATTCTGTGGTTCTGCTTCAACCAGCCTCTGCTTGACTAGTGCACCATTTAGGTCAGGCATCGGCAAACTCGGCCCTCCAGATGTTTTGAGACTACAGTTCCCATCATCCCTGACCACTGGTCCTGTTAGCTAGGGATTTGTAGTCCCAAAACATCTGGAGGGCTGAGTCTGCCGATGCCTGGTTTAGGTTGACTCTAAACAACAAAACATTGTGTTAATGTTAAGGGTAGCGCTGTGGTCTAAACCCCTGAGCCTCTGGGGCTTGCAAAACAAAAGGTTGGCGGTTTGAATCCCCGTGATGGGGTGAGCTCCCGTTGCTCTGTCCCAGCTCCTGCCAACCCAGCAGTTTGAAAGCACACCAGTGCAAGTAGATAAATAGGTACCACTCGAGCGGGAAGGTAAGCGGCGTTTCTGTGTGCTCGTCCTCCGTGCACCAGATGCGGTTTAGTCATGCTGGCCAGAAATCTGTCTGCGGACAAACGCCAGCTCCCTCGGCCTGAAAGCGAGATGAGCGCCGCAACCCCATAGTCACCTTTGACTGGACTTAACCGTCCAGGAGTCCTTTACCTTTTTTTTCTACCTACATAAATTTGACATGTGCTTCTCGTATATACAACTGACAGGCAGATAGCCGAGTGTCTTTTTTTACTAACTACTTTGCCTTTTCTTATTCCTTTACTATTTTATTACGCCTTTAATATTTTTATATCTGTGTTATCTTTTCTTTTCCTTTATTGCATTTTTCTTGCTTCTGCCTTGCTCTGTTGCTTTGTGGGTTCTTTTTTTTTTTTAATCCTCCACTCAGGGTTAATGAAGGGTTTGCATGCAGATGAAGCTGTCGGATGGCTGGCAAAGGACCCTTGTGAGAGGCAGGCATGGGAAGCTCTCCCAGGTGAGAGCTGAAAGGGTTCACATCTTTCCGTGTGGGACAAGTTAAGATCTACCTATGAGAGAGGACTTGCTGTTATTTATGTTTAGATTAGTGATGTTTTTTATTGTATTATACTATGAAAGGTCTTAATAAAATCTGATTGGGGGGAAATTACATAAGTTGGCGTGTGCTATAGAAGAGTTTTGAACTCCTTGATGCACGAAGCTGGGATAGCTCAGTCGGCAGAGCATGAGACTTTTAATCTCAGGGCTGTGGGTTCAAGACCCACATTGGGCAAAAGATTCCTGTACTGCAGGGGGTTGGACTAGATGATCTTTGTGATCCCTTCCAATTCTACAGTTCTGTGATTCTGTGAAGCATTGCCCATTGGTCAAAGGAAGAAGGAGCTGTCTTTTACTGAGCCAAAGCTACTGAAATTTGGGACTACAACTCCCATCATCCCTGACCACTGGTCCTATTTGCTAAGGATGATGGGAGTTGTAGTCCTAAAACATCTGGAGTGCCGAGTTTGGGGGTGCCTGGTTTAACAGCTCCTGTAAGTGTCCCCCGCCCCCCATCTTGAATACTACAGTGGCACCCTCAGGTTACAGACACTTCAGGTTACAGACTCCGCTAACCCAGAAATAGTACCTCAGGTTAAGAACTTTGCCTCAGGATGAGAACAGAAATTGTGTGGCAGTTGGAGGCCCCATTAGCTAAAGTGGTACCTTTGCCTATGCCTGATCTGACAACTGAGTTATCCAGACAGTTTAGCTTTGGTTTGCTTAGTTTCTTGTCTTGCCAGTGGCTTTGCATGGTTTTTGGAGAGGTGAAATATACATTTACAAAATAAAACATCCAGCCTGAGTTAATGGGGTCTGTATTGCTCAGGTGGCTGCAAGCAACCTCTTCCCTTTCCACAGCATCCCTGCAGCCATTGTCTGTGAAATGCCGAGCCTCGGTTATTTAAGAGACATTTTACTATCTGCTCTTCTAGTTTGATTATACAAAAGGGTAAAGGTTTACATGATGAAACCACCAGAAATGTTATGGGGAACAAGTATGCAATAGTTTTGTGATCAGAAGGAACATTCCTCACTATTAAAATTCTGAAAGCGCACGGAATATGAGGTTCAAAGTAGGATTCTAATATGCAAGTTGGGGTACTGGGCTTTGACACTCTCTCTTTCTTTTTGTGCTGATTGAAGAAGACTGCTCACTGCTCAAAAGACAAGGTAAACTAAGTTTGATGCTTTCTGAGACCATGGTTATCATGTCAGGGAGTTTAAAATATTTGTGATCTTGGATGCTTTAGAGTGCCTTTTATGGACACTCTAGCATTTTTACGATTCTTGCCTTCACAGGAGCTTAATGAAACTCAGTCCTGTTCCCTGTGTATAGTAAATGGTGATATGCTCGGATTCACTTCATTTCCTTACTGATGAGATTTATTCTCCTTATTTCAAATTGCAGGAGTTGCTGAGTGCACTATGCTGGCTCATGGTTTTGATTTTGATTTCGGCGGCCTGTTGTTGTTGTTTTTTTCTTGTGGTTTGTTTTGTAATCGCCTTAGTCATGTCAATAAAAAAGCTGTTCGGCTTCTGAGGTTTTTGTCGAGTTTAAGCCTAGGCTTTGACAATGAATCACCGAAAAGGTGTGATGTCAAAAATCTCTTGCGGGATTGGGGTTCTTGAAATGCGCAGTGGAGATTTTGACAGGTGAGGTGGGCTAAATGAACAACTCTCTTTTTTAAATCTTTGCCTGGGCTGGTCCACAAGGAGGATCACCTGCCTCCAGCCTGCTTGTGTAACACTGTGCCCTGTGCTTGTGTAACACTGTGCACTCTCACCTTCCCAGATAGGCAGGGAAGCAAATCTGTGAAAGTAGAGCTATACAGTGGTACCTCGGGTTACATACGCTTCAGGTTACATATGCTTCAGGTCACAGACTCCGCTAACCCAGAAATAGTGCTTCAGGTTAAGAACTTTGCTTCAGGATGAGAACAGAAATCGTGCGCCAGTGGGACGGTAGCAGCAGGAGGCCCCATTAGCTAAAGTGGTGCTTCAGGTTAAGAACAGTTTCAGATTAAGAACGGACCTCCGGAACGAATTAAGTACTGAAGCTGAGGTACCACTGTAAAGCCAAGTGAGAAGCAGTGTTAGAAATCCCCCAGGTGCCAGGTGTGTTTTGCGACTGGTGCAGGTCCAATTGTGACCATGTGGAGATCTCTGGATGCCAGATTGGCGTCTGACATCTCCACCTGGCTGGCCCCTCCAGCTTTCTTAGGATGGTAAGCATAATAGCTTATTTACTGCATTTATACCACACCTTTTTCTCCAAGGAGTACATGGTTCACCCCCTCTCCATAAATCCCTGAGGTAGGGGTAAGAGGCTGCAACTGGCCCAAGGTCACCCAGCAACCTTCATGACTGAGTGGGGATTTGAACCCTGATCTCCCAGGTCCTAGTCTGACACTCTAACCCAGGCACAGGCAAACTCGGCCCTCCAGATGTTTTGGGACTACAACTCCCATCATCCCTGACCACTGGTCCTGTTAGCTAGGGACAGCGTTCCGAAGTGGGGCGGCTGGGCCAGGTGTTCCCGCCCCCCTCTCCACTTCGGAACAGCGTTCCGAAGTGGGGCGGCTGGGGCAGCTGTTCCCGCCCCCCCCTCCCCACTTCGGAACAGCGTTCCGAAGTGGGGCGGATGGGGCAGCTGTTCCCGCCCCCCCTCCCCACTTCGGAACAGCGTTCCGAAGTGGGGCGGCTGGGGCAGATGTTCCCGCCCCCCGCTTCGGAACAGCGTTTTAAAATGCTGCGGGTCGGCAGCGCTTCGCTCCCGACCCCCAGCATTTTAAGATCTCCCCGGGACACGGGGAGATTTTAAAATGCTGGGGGTCGGCAGCGAACGCTTCGCTCCCGACCCCCAGCATTTTAAGATCTCCCCGGGACACGGGGAGATTTTAAAATGCTGGGGGTCGGCAGCGAACGCTTCGCTCCCGCCCGCCAGCATTTTAAGATCGCCGGGGCAGGCGGGGGGAAGGCAGGGGGGGGAGCAAAGACTTTTGCCCCCCGCCGGCCTTCAGAAGAGGTCCTCTTCTGAAGGCCGGCTGTGGGCGAAAGTCTTTGCTCCCGACCGCCAGCATTTCTCTATGGGCTTTCGTCTTGCGATGCAAGCCCATAGGGAAATTCGTCTTGCGAAGCGCCTCCAAAACAGAAAACCCTTTCGTCTTGCAGGTTTTCCGTCTTGCGAGGCATTCGTCTTGCGGGGTACCACTGTACTGGAAAACTGTTACAAGGGGATACAATGGAATTCAGTTGGGGATTTGAGGAAGTCAGTTAACAATGAAAACTAAATTGGATTTTAGAAGAATTATGTGTTTATTTGTATGCTCTTTTTTCTTTCTTTTTCTTTTCTTTCTTTCTTGTATGTCATATTTGTTATAAACTTGGAAAGCCAATAAAAATTTTGGTGGGGGGAAAAATAGAACATTGCCTTCTCAGCATAGGACTGTCTTCTCCACTTTGGTAGAATTCCATTCCTGTTTACTTTAGGAGCCTGCACCAGGGGATTGTGGCATATGCAATTGCACTTGATATGCAGGCACACTTTCCCCTTTGCTTCTGTGTTGCGGCCAGCTTTGCACGTATATGGTTTCCTGTGTTACGAAATCAGTTGTGGTAGGAGAACCCGCTTGTGTGGAAGTTGTGAATGTGTGTGCAACAGAGCATGCACAGATCTTTGGATTCAACTCTTCCCGGGGCTCGCTCTTTCTTTTGTCTGATCTGCTTGCCTCATGCTTGGGATAAAAGCGAGTCTAGGCAGCAGCTGAGTCATTTCATGAGCGTGTTCGGCAAGTTGGAAAACTTTCCCTGGCTGGGAGGTTCACTACGACAGAAGTTAAAGCTTCCTTTTATCGTGTTTGTTTCTGTTTTTGCAGGGCAGGGACATGGTTGCCAAGAGTCCAGAATTTGGCTAGCCTTTTGGAGCTCCTGGAGACCTGCCAGAATTAGTCTGTGCATGGTTTCGTTCTTACTTTTGGGCCATCCCCACCTCCCAGTACACTTAAAATAATAATCTGTGCAATGCAGCTGAGGCCAAAGGGGTCAGATTATTGTGTACGTACAAGTCTGCCCAGTTTGAAATGGTCAGCACCTTCTAATTGGGTTCCTGCTGGCTCCAATCTGTCTCTTCTTGGTCCAGCTGTTCTACCTATGCTTTGGCTGCTGGTGAGACAGACTTCGAACCTGCTTTCCAGGGCACTCTGATACAGCAACTTTGCAGCGGTGGTGACAGCGTATAGAAGAAAGCAACCCTATTCTCTCCCCTGAGTTGGTTCTTGCAGCCTGCCCACCCTTGGAATGGCATGGTGGGCCAAACAGCTTCAAGAATGCAGAGCAGCAGTGCTGATAAATTCCTTCCCTGTGTCCAGGGTGAATTTGATTTAAATCACAATTTAAATCACTTGTCAGTAAGACTTGCTTTAAACCTTCTTCTTTTTTTAACAGAAAGACTCATTCTTGCTGGTATCGTCTTAATATTTACAACCAGAGGAAGGTTTCATTTTTGGAATAATGAATTTTCAGAGTAGTTTTTACAGTTATATATAAAAAATGACTGATTTGGTTATGCTATTAGAAATACATAGACCGATAATTACGAAATAAATGTGAGGTTTAATAAGTGTTTATATTTGGACAACTTTTCTGCTGTACTTTACTGGAAGGAGAAAAATAATCATTTCCTCAATAACAATTTAAACAGTTTATTTAACTAAAACAATAACATTATAGCGTATGTATCCATATTTGTTAACTGATGTGGTTAAACTTTTTTTAAAAAAAGACTTGAGTTTTAGTACACATGAAAAACTTAAAACAAATCCTTATTTCCTGATGAATAGCCTTTGGACTGTAATGTAACTTAAAGAGAAAACTATCTTTAGGAAAAAAATTCCTCCATAAGCATTTTATTTTAAAAATCCAATTTAAATTTAAAAAAATGATTAAAATTTTAAAAAATAATTAAAAACCCATTGATTTGTATCCATCTTGCCTGTGCCTAAGAGAGGCAGAGAGAGCAAGTCTCTTCTGTCAGTCAAGTGTCTTTTGATCTGTGTATATTGCCCTGTGCCCTTTCCGCTCCATGCTTCCTGTCTCTAAGGCCTGAATCTTGTATTATCTGTTTCCTTACACCAGCTAGGTTTGGGGTTGGTTGTGGTTAACGGTGCTTTTCTGCAGCTTCCTTAGACCAAGTCCCGGTCCGTCCATCCCCGCAAGTCTCTGTATTTCCCCATTAGTTACTTTTAGTGTTTTCTAAAGTGCCTTCTAAAGGCTTAATTCCTGCACAATATGCTTACATGTTCTGTATGCATGGTCTGTAACTGAGCTCACTCGTACCGTATTTTTCGCTCTATAAGACGCACCAGACCACAAGACGCAGGAGGAGGAGGAGGAGGAAAACAAGAAAAAAAATATTCTGAATCTCAGAAGCCAGAACAGCAAGAGGGATCGCTGTGCAGTGAAAACAGCGATCCCTCTTGCTGTTCTGGCTTCTGGGATAGCTGCGCAGCCTGCATTCGCTCCATAAGACGCACACACATTTCCCCTTACTTTTTAGGAGGGAAAAAGTGAGTCTTATAGAGCAAAAAATACAGTATTTTCTCTGCATATGCTTCATAAGTTTTTCTGTGGTGTTTGAGACAGCCCACCCTTTTCTAGGGGTAGCATTCAGTCCATATTCGTTCGTTTGTATACATGAGCCACAAGACAGAAAGAACAATACTAGCCTTTTTGATAATCATCAGATATATTCAGCTTTCTCTACACTGCAGCATAAAAAATGGCCAGTTATACAAAATTCCCAAAAATGAGCATGTTCAAGCTTTTGTTCATATTGCTAATAAAGTTCTGTATGCAGTTTTATTCATCTATGCAGTACTCTCATATATGTCATTTTAAACAAAATGACATTGTCCTTGAAACTTGTACTTTTCCAAGTTGTCATCACCTGCTAGTTACTGCAGAGGCTAGTGGTTTTCTGTTCTGTTACCTTAATAGTAAAAGAAACATTAGAGTTTGAAAATAGCTGAGCTTGCTGTCTGGAGACGAGACTATGAAATCAAGGCAAGAATCTATTTGCTCAAAAATGTTCATGGTTGCTCAAGGTGTTTGTATTATTTCAAGGAGTAGCATGTTTGTCCACACATAGCCCATTTAATCAGTGGCCTAAAATGAACAGGAATTCCTAAAGCGCAATCTTAGATTCCTGTGATAAGCACAAGATAATGATAATTCTTCAAATTATCTGTTTTACCCTACAGTCTTCCAGTAAAATCAGTAGATTACTTAAAGTGAAACAGATAGCTTCAGTTTATTAAAAGTTAAAACTTTTTCAGAGTTCCCATAATTTACACTTGAGCAATAGTCTGTTTGTCTTAATACACTCTTGCAAGGCAATCTCTTTATTGTTTTGTAAATTTGTGTGGATTTTTGCATTAGGTCACCCCAAATTCACCATCAGATCACATAGCATGCCCATGGCTATAGCCTGCACCAAAAAAATTGTGCACCTACTGTTGTGTGGCGCCGCAGTGGTGCAAAAACGTGGTTACAAAGCACGGATCCACATGGATCCTCAGGATTTTTGCATTGGGTCACCCCAAATTCACCATCAGATCACGTCTGTGGCCACAGCATGAACTACAAAAGTCATACATCCACTGTTTCATTCAGAATATTTTTTTTCTTGTTTTCCTCCTCTAAAAACTAGGTGCGTCTTAGACCAGTGTTACATGGTCTCGGTGGCCACCCCATCGGTGCCCATTTGCACTCTCTATATTCTGTACCTTAAAAGAATAAAAGAAAAATCAAGACCGAGCCCTCGGCTACTGACCTCTAAATCAGATAGGCCTTTTTTTAAGTTGAGACCATATAAAAATGTACTTCAAAATGGGTAATGAATGCAAGTTTTACATGTGAATATTCTTTTCCCCCCTTCTCTCTGTGTGTGTTTTCTGTACCAATTGCTTAATTTTATTTAAAACCGTGTTCCATTGGCCCTTTCCTATCTTCGTATTCCTTTTCAGAACAGAGTCCTTCACTGCAAGCGACGTCTCCGCGAGGTGCTTGTAAAAGCCCTATAGAGTTGGCTTGTAAAGTGTTGAATAGAATCCTAAAACCTGTTAAGAATTAATAAGTTGGGGGGGGGATAGAGCAAGGGGGCATGACAGTTAAACTTAAGTACACACTTTTGGGAGAAATGGCTGCTCTTCTGAAAGAAAGTGATGAGGGAAGCAAGCACTTTATAGCGTTGGGTAACTGCCGCATCTTGCCATTTTATTAGATGGTACTTAAAATTATGAAATTAATTGCCCAGAGAGCAAAAAATATAAGGGGGTGAAGCAGTAAACGTGTTTAAAAAGGTTTGGCTATTGCAGTTGACATTTATGTCAGAGGATCTCGGAGGAGTGTTAAAACGTACACGTCCTGCTCTTAGAAAAGGCTATCTCTTGTCGCTCCGCTTCATTTGTGGAAAGTTTTAAGAGCAGCTGAGAGAAATTTAATATGAGCAATGATTAGTTATCTTTTGGCGCCCGGACAAGACATCCATTGTGTAGCTGTTCTCTTATTGTGAACTTATGAAAACTACCCTGAATATATTATGTCGCTTGAAAGCAAGGACTAAGCTTGCCTGTGTGTTGCTGCTTTTTTCTTCTCTTCCTTCCTTTATAGTGTCGGGGCCACACTTGCGTTCCATTATCCCCAGATGTAAAAAATGGAAGGGTTGAAGACAAAAAAAAAAAAAGCATGCTATTTCTATAAGGAGGTCAAAAGCTGGCAATAATCTGATAGCAAACGTTCCATACATAACGCGAACAAAACTTTCAGGGTCTTGCGGCCTTTTAAGGAAGAAGAAGAAGAAGAGTTTGGATTTGATATCCCGCTTTATCACTACCCTAGGGAGTCTCAAAGCGGCTAACAATCTCCTTTCCCTTCCTCCCCCACAACAAACACTCTGTGAGGTGAGTGGGGCTGAGAGACTTCAGAGAAGTGTGACTGGCCCAAGGTCACCCAGCAGCTGCATGTGGAGGAGCGGAGACGCGAACCCGGTTCACCAGATTGCGAGTCTATCGCTCTTAACCACTACACCACACTGGCTCTCAGAAAGGAGAGAGTTACAAGTCGCTTAATTATTAACATTAGTAGACTGAGGTTTGGAAAGAAGGAGGAAGAGTTTTATCAGTGATTAACACTGGAAGTGGAACGAAATCTAAGGCGTACTAATATTCAATCCAATTTGTAGTATCAGTTGAGCATTCCTAGGGTACCAAATTAATATTGGCACCTGTCTATCTCAAGAGGCAATGGAGTGTGCTTCCTGGGGTGAAGCCAAACTGCTGTGCTAGCAGCACCGAAGGGACCTGCTAGGGGCACAAAACTGGGCAGGGTGCATGGAGGTCTTGGGCTGCCCAGAGGACAAGACCCTCCTCTCAGCTTCGCTGGTATGGTCCAAAGGAAAAGCAGTTTGGCACCAGCATGTCTGCAAGAATTGGCAGAAGGAGGCATACAATATACCATCCAACCATCTTAGGGACTCCACTCTGGATTTGTATCGGGTTTCCTCCTTAGCCTTTTCTTCTCCTGAAGATGTCTTGCAAGGCAGCAGAAGTTTAGGAGCAGAGTTTTCCTTCTCCAAGATGGAGAAGGTTCCCAGGTTGACGAACCCCACCTGACCCTCACTTCCCTCTACAGCAGCCTTTCTCAACCTGTGGGTCCCCAGATGTTGTTGAACTACAACTCCCATCACCCCTAGCTAGCAAGGCCAGAGCTCAGGGATGTTGGGAGTTGTAGTCCCACAACATCTGAGGACCTACAGGTTGAGAACCACTGCTCTACAGCATGTGCAAAAACTGCCTCCTTGACCATTGGACCCACTCTTGGTCTCATCCGCTCAATCCACCGGATCTTCAACATGCAGGGGAAGTCCCTAAATCACCAAGGCTTTGAGACCCATTATCAGTGTTTGAAATTCTCCAGGCACATTTTGAGTTCAGTGGGACTTCCTCCCAGGTGAGAATGTGTAAGATTGCAGCGCTGAAATACACGGCTTAACGCCCATTGATTTTGGTGACTTCAAGCACTGCTCAGGCAATATGCCTGAACAGAAAATTTTGCGTGTAGGAAGCACAGGGCAGGATGTTGCTTGGCCCTGTGCCTCCTATATATGGAAAGAGATTTCCTGATGAGGCATAAGGCCTGAACAAGGCTTCCGCCTGGACCCAATCCAGTGAAATGCTTTCAATCCAGCATTGGGAGCTGCTGTCCTTTGGGTAAACCCTTCTGACACTAGTTCAATCTCAGGTCTCCCTAAAATAACATTTCCTGCTCTTTAGTTTTTACAACCACTAGAAAGTCTGCTAGTGCACACCTCCCATACAAGTGATTGTGTCAGAATGCAAGCTTTAAATTCCCTCCCCCATCACGGAATGTATTAATATTATATATACACCCCCACCCACCCACATAAATTACACTTTACGTTCTTTAGTAAAAGGAGATGATTCCTCTGGTTTTATTTGGGGTGAGTGTAATCTTTATTGGTGTCAACATTGGCCTGATTAACACACAGTTACACAACTTGTTAGGCAAGTTTGTCCCAGCACTTCTCATTCTCATGACTAATAGAAGCTTGGCAAGGCAGGAAGATTTTTTTCAAAGGGGATCTCTGCTTCTAGAATGTGGCTGTCATGTGCTTAGCTTATTAAAAACAATTGAAAGACTTTTCAATTTTTTTATGCAGTAAGTGAATGGTGGAGAGATGATTCTGGACCTTTTCTTTGTTTCTGGGCATTACCAAGGGTAAGGTAAAGGTAAAGGGGCCCCTGACCGTTAGGTCCAGTCGCGGATGACTCTGGGATTGCGGTGCTCATCTCGCTTTACAGGCCGAGGGAGCTGGCATACAGCTTCCAGGTCATGTGGCCAACATGACTAAGCCGCTTCTGGAGAACCAGAGTAGCGCATGGAAACACCGTTTACCTTCCCGCCGGAGTGGTACCTATTTATCTACTTGTACTTTGATGTGCTTTTGAACTGCTAGCTTGGCAGGAGCAGGGACTGAGCAATGGGAATTCACCCCGTCATGGGGATTCAAACCGCCAACCTTCTGATCCTAGGCTCTATGGTTTGGACCACAGCGCCACCCGCATCCCAAGGGTACTTACCGCATATTGCAACTAATACAGGTGTTCCCTGGTCCAATTTGATGGCATCTACCTTCCTTTCAAATGGGGTGTGATGGGTATGTGGCAACTTGAGTGCATTTGCTGTGGGGGCATGCCGTATTCGATGAATTAATATTCAGTGAGATTGGCTCTACTAACTTCCTTATTTGGGCTGTGCCAGTTAGGGTACAGATTTTGTGTCTAAATGACTGGCCACAACATACTCCAAACAGTACTTTAAGATCCACAAAGAATTCCCTTTTCATTATTCTACGAAAGTGACACTTTCATACTGAAAGGGTTTCCCAACTTTGTGCTTAATAGCACCTCATGGGGGTGAGGGCAGGGAATTTAAAACCCATCTCCCAGTGCTGTGGCTAGGAGCTCCAGGTGTGTTTAACCCAAACGAACAAAGATGTTGGGACATCCAGTCACAGACTAGTGTTGCTTCTTGTTTGGCATTTACATGGAGTGGATACAGAGTTTTAATTCGCTTTATATATCTAAACAATTCAGATTAAAGTTTTCGTAATGGAGGTGCATTCACACATTAGTTGTGACATGGAGTCTGACCCAGAATATCTGTGGAAGAATTCTGTGGAGCTTTAAAACTTGCAGTCCTACCAGCGCAGTTGCTACACTAAAAGAGAACAATACATCCTCTTATCATTATTACACACCTAAAGCATTACCTCTGGTCTAGCTACCCTGGATAATATAATTAGTTATTGTTCAGAATTACATACCATAATTAAGAGGCCACATTGTGGGTGTGCTTTTCTAGGTTGTACAAAAAGGACAGGGAGAGGTAGTAGCTGATGAGAGGAGATTCCTGGCTGGTATTTTGCTCCTTGACAGTCCCATACTCAACAGAGCTCATCTTGTTGTTGTTCTTCAAAAAGCTTTGCTGATTCTGTGTGTGTGACTCTCTGCCAACGTGTTTACCTGAGAATAAGCACTTTCTGTTTATACATGTGTGGGTTATTTATCCCCATGTCACTGGAAAATTAAGGCACATTGACCTGCACTCAGAATGTTTGTTGAAGGAAGACCTTTGTGTAAATCTGGTAGTTGGGGCAAGTCATGGGTCTTATTTACTGGCGTTTAAAGTGTCACTGATACAGTAGCTGTCTGCATTAACACCTCGCTTACATGAATTGAGCACTTTCCCTGGGTTTCTGCACAATCTCGTATACCTACACAATTCAAAAAATTCACAGTAAGCATACCAGCTTGGTTTGGGCTAGACTATCACTAGGGCTTGTTCCTAGCAAACTGTTTTTTCATGCTGGAAAAATAATAGTGCGAAACCAAAATGTACGTGTGACATTTCTAAACAACAAAGGGAATTACATTTTATCTCCAAACTTGCTAGGGGCTTGGAGGTGGAGTGCTTAGCAGTTAAATACAATGACTTAAAAGAAAAATGCAGTATTTGAAAAGTGATAACCCTGCGTACTAATGTGAGACACATGGATCCCCCTTGCATTGCTGAGCTGTATATAATTTGTCGATCAAGGAAAACTCTTGGTGTGTTTGGTGAAGTGGGCTCTGGCCTGTGAAAGCTTTTGCTTTTGTTCATTTTGTAAAGTTGTCACCAGGCTCTTGGTTTTTATTGCGATACGCAGCGTGAAAATAAGGGAAAGTGTGAGTATTTGGCACACGTCCTAAGTTGTCACTATTAACTTCATCTTTGCTTGCTTTGAAAGCTCATTTGTTTGCCTCTTTTGACAGTACTTTTGTATTCCAGCTATTCTGCAGACGGATAGGAAGGGAAGTATTTCTAAGGTAATCTGAGAGGAAATAACTATGCTAATAGATTTTGTTTCATTAGGGTGAAAAAGTAAAAGACGATGCTTGAAAACTTTGATGTGCATGATTAATAGAAGCAGTGCTATTAAAGTCTACCACACCCACAGGAATATTGGAACCTATTATGCTATGATTATAATACATTAATTTGGCATACACTTTTTACTGGAAAAGTGTAGCTTGCTTCTCGATGGTGTTTTCTGAAATGATGGGCTAGATTAACGAGTGGAATCTGCTGTTAACCACAGTGGGGTTTGTTCAAAATAAATTTAAAATAGGTCTGTGGGAAGCACGAGAGCCTCTGCAGAGCTAAAGGATTTATATAGATTTTAAACCAATTGTGGTTTTAAAAGCAGCACTGTATTTTTATAGCAGGCATGCATGGCTACTTTAGACGGTGCCGCAGTCCGTACCGTTACTGAAGCTGGTGCGATACTGCCTCATTCCTTCACAATATACATTTTTGCTTTAAACAGCATATTCTTCATTAGGTGTCTAAAGCAGACGCCTTGAGCTACTGGTATAAAACCTCCTTGAAGTGTTTCTCATTGCATTATGGAAGGAGCGTTTGACTCCAGAGACAGTATGAGTGTTGATTTGTTGCCTTGTCTAAAGTAAGCTCCTTGTGGAGTTTGATGGTTTCTATCAATTTACCTGGAGTTCAGCAGTTTTGCAAGTACCATGTAATGCATAATTACCTCTCTGGTGTTTACTAATGTTAATTGTTAACAGTGAAATCTGATAAGAGTGGGAGATCTGATAAGCAAACTACAGTGCCTATGCCTAAGGATGGAGCTCAATATTCCTCAAATGCATGCATGCTCTGCTGTTCCCCTGTTGAAGAAAGAGGCTTATTGGTCATATTAACAAGTTTGCAGGAATTAGGAGTACAATATAGATTACAAAACTTAATTATTTGATGCTTAGCTTTTATTTTCCTCCACTCCAACCCCCAGCAAACACAAAGAAGACGATCTTTCTTCCTATGATAGAAAATAGAAAACCATTGTTTAAGCAAGAAATTAAGAATAAAACGGTCCTTTAAAACAGTGTTTGGGGAAAGTGTTCAGGTCTACTCTTGAATGTTGAAAATTTCGCTTAAGCAGGTTTTTATTACAGATCACAGTACTGATTATACCCCCGATATTGGCTATTTAAAGTACTTTGCAACTGAGACAGTTGATCTGTTCCACTTAAAAACTAATGAGGATTTACATACAGGTTGTTTATGTGCTTCTATGTTTTTATTATTATTATATGTTGATATTAAGTACCATGAATTACTGGGCAAGCAATATTCCGTATTGTTTTCTGTTTTGCTGTTTCCCACACAAGCCCTCTTATCTTCTGAATAATAATAATAATAATGATGATGATGCAATAAAATATCAAACATTAAAAACTTCCCTCGCTTCTGGTATATGCACTTGATGGTACCTGTTACAGATAGGTAGCCATGTTGGTCTGCCATAGTCAAAATAAAAAAAATTCCTTCCTGTAGCACCTTAAAGACCAACTAAGTTAGTTCTTGGTATAAGCTTTCGTGTGCATGCACACTTCTTCAGATACACAGCTGTTCAGCTGTTCCATTATTGTTTTGTGTGTATCTGAAGAAGTGTGCATGCGCACGAAAGCTTATACCAAGAACTAACTTAGTTGGTCTTTAAGGTGCTACAGGAAGGATTTTTTTTTTATTTTGATGGTACCTGAATGGTCTTTCACGCACTTTGTGGTTGTCTATCTTTCTTCTTTACATCTCCCTTCTTTCCACACTACTGTTATGTAACTATATTTAGGGGTCCAGAAATCACAACAGCACTGGCACCTAAAAACTGGGTCTGGTAACTGGCATCTTGGCAATGGCTCTCAGGCAAGCTTTGAGCCGCCAGCACCTCTCAATAAGTGATTCATGAAAGGGAAGGAAACAAATTGAAAGCAGCAACAAGAACAAGCTCTCTTATCTCAGTGATGCACTGGTGTCCATGACTGGCAACCCTTGGATTAGAGGGAAGCAATGTTTTTGGGCACATTTTGGACTTTGAGAGAGTGCTGAAGGCACCAGACACAAAATTCCTTGGAATAACACAAAACGGCTTGGGGGCTGGGCGGCCTGGTATAACACAGAATTGAGAGAGTAGCGTCGTACCTTGGTTTTCGAACAGCTTAGTTCTCAAATGTTTTGGCTCCCGAACGCCACAAACCCGGAAGTGTGTGTTCCGGTTTGCGAATGTTTTTTGGAAGCTGAACATCCGACGCGGCTTCCGATTGAGTGCACGAAGCTCTTGCAGCCAATTGGAATCTGTGCATTGGTTTTCAGACGTTTTTGGATTCCGTTCAAAAACCAAGGTATGACTGTACAGTCATAGTGAAGCTTTCCCCATAATTGTATTTCCATAGTTGATAAGGGTTAACTGATTTTTGCCTTCCATAGGCCCAAGAACCTTGTTTTTCCCCCAGTATCAACCCTAAAGCAAAGCCATCCTGTACCCACTTAATAGATTAAAAGGTAAAGGGACCCCTGACCATTAGGTCCAGTCGAGACCGACTCTGGGGTTGCGGCGCTCATCTCGCTTTATTGGCTGAGGGAGCCAGCATACAGCTTCCAGGTCATGTGGCCAGCATGACTAAGCCGCTTCTGGTGAACCAGAGCAGCGCACGGAAACGCTGTTTACCTTCCCGCCAGAGCGGTACCTATTTATCTACTTGCACTTTTGACGTGCTTTCGAACTGCTAGGCTGGCAAGAGCAGGAACCGAGCAACGGGAGCGCGCCCTGTCGCAGAGATTCGAACTGACGACCTTCTGATCAGCAATCCCTAGGCTCTGTGGTTTAGACCACAGCGCCACCCACGTCCCATACTTAATAGATTAAGCCCTATTAAACCCAAGGAGATGTACTTCTGAGTAGAAACTCTGGTTTCTAGGGGGAAAGCAATGGCAAACTATAGAGATCCCAAGAGCAGGAAAATTGCAGTAAACGGGAGGGATTCCTGTTGCCTCATGCCCAAAGAACTCATTAATCAGTCACACCTCTGCTTTGGTCTTTGGCCAAAAACATTGACAGATGGGAGCAGCATGGCGGTCTCATTTCCTAGATCTCGCTTTGAAGGGTACCTCCATATTTGGTGTCTAGGGGCACCAACGAAAGCCATTGTAGGTGCCAGGGGCACCAGGTTGGCAACTCACAATCTAATCTGGTTCCCAGGAAATTTGGTTGCCTCGCGTTTTCAACACCCAAATTCAAACCGCACCCTGAGACCATGCAGCCCAACCTGAATTTTTTACTTCAAGTCTGCAATCCCGTCTGTACATACAGGAGTAAAAGTCCTTTTCAACTCAGTAGGACCTGCTTCCGAGTAAGATCGCCTGGGGATTGTGCTGCATATTATCTTAGCGTCATATGGGCAACTCACAAAGTGTAATCCTCACGCTCAGCAGACTGCCTTGGAGCTGTGCCACATTTTTCGGATAGCTTTTTACCTGGCGACATAGGGAATAACATAGCCACATTTTTCATGCTATCTCTTGCAATAAAAGCATGCGTATAATTGCAGTTCTTCCTGTGCTCAGTGAGCAGCATTTCAACCTTTCAACGCACATTTTAAAATTTTGTTTTCTACCTGCCTGTTTATGATTTATCAGTTTGCTAAGGGACACCAGGTGAAATGGGGAATAAGGCAAAATACCGATGTTTTTGTAAACTCGTAGGGGAAGTTAGAATCTTAAATAGATGGGAGAGGTCGGCGAATCCACCACCACATCTTTTCACAAGAAGCCTCACTGATCTTTGATGTGTGTTTGTAGCTCTGTTGCTTCAGTGGTCAAGGAGAGGGAGTTTCTTGCTGCAGAAGCTTGTGGAAAGCAGGAATTCATAGCTCTGCTCAGGGCAAGAGCCTGCCTGGGTTGGAGCATCGCTAAGTTGCTCAAAAGCCACAGAGTGAGAGTCTCTTGGCACAAGAGCAGGGGTCAGCAAACTTTTTCAGCAGGGGGCCGGTCCACTGCCCCTCAGACCTTGTGGGGGGCCGGACTAGATTTTGAAAAAAATATATGAACGAATTCCTATGCCCCACAAATAACCCAGAGATACATTTTAAATAAAAGGACACATTCTACTCATGTAAAAACACCAGGCAGGCCCCACAAATAACCCAGAGGTGCATTTTAAATAAAAGAACACATTCTACTCATGAAAAAACACGCTGATTCCCGGACTGTCCAGGGGCCAGATTTAGAAGGCGATTGGGCCAGATCCGGCCCCCAGGCCTTAGTTTGCCTACCCATGCAAGAGTGTGAGAGACAAAGAGGGAGGGAGGGGGCTGCTATAAGTGTGGGGGGGGAATGTGGGGGTGGTGGAGACTGTTTTCAAGACCACTGGTTGGTTATTTAATCAGTTACAGTGGTACCTCGGGTTAAGTACTTAATTCGTTCCGGAGGTCCGTACTTAACCTGAAACTGTTCTTAACCTGAAGCACCACTTTAGCTAATGGGGTCTCCCGCTGCCGCCACGCCACCAGAGCACAATTTTTGTTCTCATCCTGAAGCAAAGTTCTTAACCTGAGGTACTATTTCTGGGTTAGCGGAGTCTGTAACCTGAAGCATATGTAACCTGAAGTGTATGTAACCTGAGGTACCACTGTATTTAATAGGTTTGAATGTCTTGTGTATGTTTTACATGGTTAAATTGAAAATTTTTAATTTTTGCCATTGCAGTTATTCTTGTTTACCAAACAACAGAATTGTTAATTTGTTGCCTATTGGACCTGTTTATGTGAATTTTTTTATTGTTTTTCCTGTTTGTTTTTATTACTTTGTCCCTTGTTGTGGGATTGAAAATATTCAACAAGGTAGAAATGTTATTTAAAAAATGTGGGAAATTATTCCATTGCTGTTTCAAGAGTAGGCTTTGCATGTTGATGCAAACTTGATAATTTATGGGATGTATGCTATAATTGTGGATTTTTTTTGAAAAAACATTTTTTGTAAGGTGAAGCACTGTTGCTTATATATTAAATAAGCTTCTGGAATTGAATAGGACAAGCTGGGGAATTAAGGGCCCCTTGCGGAACAGAACTGCTTGATTTTATTTTCTATTTCAAAGCCAATACTAAATGGATTAATTTCTCCTGAACCATTTTTACCAGGGCTTGCTTCTAAATTGAAGTGATTATTGCTGGACTAAGTAGAGGGTTCAGTGCACTCTTGAGAATAGCCAAGCCATCCTTCTGACCTCACCCAGAAAAAAGGCTGTGTATTTTGTAAGCCTTTAAGTATGATGTAGAAATTGAACTATTTTTTTTTTTTAACCGCTGTGCCATTGAATTGGCCTTTTCACAAAAGTATTTGCTTTTTAATCTGTTTGCGCCTCAAAAAGCATGCTGCTTATAACCAAAGGAAAAATATTCTCAATTACAGTTCAATTTGTGTGAGTGCTATTGCATATAATAATGTAATTCTAGTATTTATATAGCACCCTGACTACATTGTCAGACTGCTTCACATAGCTTAGCTTGGTAATCCCGACAACAGCCTAAAAAGGTAGGCCAGTATCAGTGATGATGATGATGAATTAAATTTATAATTAATCAAAAGATCTCGGGGCCGTTCACATATCACTGTTTTGCTTTCTCTCGGCTCTGCTCTGGCCCATAATGGCTTGTCTTAGACCATCCGTTAAATTCATTGCTGAGGTGACATTTGAATTGGGTGCTTTGGCTCTTAGTCTATGCTCTTAACAGCCAAACTAATTTGCTTTCTAGTCTTCAGCTGCTGCCTTGTGAATATCAAGCTGCTCTCAAGTAATTGCTCAATTGTGTGTGTGCTTTTTTTTTTTTTAATGTTCTGAAGTATATTTATACCCTGCCACATAACCCAAGTGGTCCTCTAAGGGCAATAGTAATTCAGTAACACGTACCACTAACCACGAAGAAACACAGGCGCATAGCAGATTCACATGCGCTCCCGAGTGCTTTATCTGCCAAGGGGAAACCAGCTGGTATTAGTACAAATAATTCCTTATAATAGATGGGCCTTGTGTAATATCCAGTTTCGTTCCCTCTCCATCTTCACTTCAATCCCTAAACCCTTTGTAGACGCTATATAAAGAAATTACAGGCATTGCTTTGGCAGAGTAGAGAACTGATTATTCTACTACAGCAATAAGACAGACGAGGACTCGCTGTATTCTAATTATGTATCTTAATTTCTGGAAATATTTGCTGTCGTGCGCCCAACATGGAACGTGTAAGTGTGAGAGAGATGTGGTCTAGTGTGCACAACAACTGCTTGAAAATAGCTTAGATCTTATTTCAGTGCTTGTTTATAGAGTTGAAGTCCACGCCCTTCATTGTCTTTTAATTTACTTTTAATCGGTTTGCTCTTTCCACAAAGGGAAGTGTGGTCTCTGACTCAGCAGAGGTTTGAGAGAAAGGCAAAGGAACAGATTTTTAGTGATCGCACCCCCACCCCACCCACAAAAGCCCCCTGTACCACCTACTGGAGGGTCCTCTAACCTCAGAGCAGTTTTTTTTTAGGGTGGGAATAGGGAACTGTAGTGGGAAGAAGGAAAATCTCCTCCCCCTCCTACCTATGGGAGCATCCATTCGATTTCCATTACACTACAGTATAGACAATTCTGTATCCAGTCAAGGTTGTCTTCTCTTTTACATTGATTGAAAATTCAGAGAGGTTTCTTTACAGTGCAAACATATACTTTCTCCCACCCCCATTCTCCCTTCCATTGTATTGCCAGGAAGCTCAGAATTCGGAAGTATTTACTCTTTATAATGACTTGGTTGTATCAATATTTTTCGAAAGCCATTGTAGTCTAAATAATGCTTTAAGATAGTGTGAATATACAAATATATAGTCCATTTTATAGATCAGGTAACTATAATGGCAGATTCAATCTGTCTTGCCTCCCTCTGCATTGCAACCCGGCGAGTGTGTGGTGCAATATGGTATATCCATTTACCTGTCTTCTCTGCTTCATCTTTAAGTGTTTTAGCTGCTAAAACATTAATTGGCTATTAGTTCCCATCAGAAATCTAGCTGCGCGCTCATGCTATTTTCAGTGTGTGTGAGAGAGAAGTTTGCTCCTTGATTAACACAGAGGGGCCACTTCACTGACCTTGTGCTCTCAGTGTCTGGTAAAATAAGCCCAGAAGTTGTTCCTTTACAGGCACCCTCAAACTCGGCCCTCCAGATGTTTTGGGACTACAACTCCCATCATGCCTAGCTAACAGGACCAGTGGTCAGGGATGATGGGAGTTGTAGTCCCAAAACATCTGGAGGGCTGAGTTTGAGGGTGCCTGCTGTAAAGGCATTGAGATCTCATTCCTTTCTGATGTCATAAAATCAGCCTAGAACAAATTTCTGTCGAGTGGGTGGGCAACTACTGTATAGTTGACTAATTTTAATAATAGCTTAAGACCTACTTCCACTCCACGTTAAAGTCAGAAAATAGAAAGCCTCTTCCCCCAATCTTTGTCACCTCCCCCATGCTTCTTCAAGACATTTCTTCCCTAGACAATTCATCAATTTAGTTTAATCTTGGCACTGAAGAACAGCATGGATCTGTGTGTAATGGAAGTGGACAAACATCGCTCTATTCCATGTTTTGCTTGTCGCTTGATTGATTGGCATGTTTCTCCTGGGCTGCCGGAGCACAGCAGTCTAAAGGTGTTTGGGTATTGTTTTTCCAAGAGGGTTTTTTTTGGGGGGGGCAGGAGGTTGCCCCCTTGATTTTCTACACTTAGCCTAAAATTAAGACCGATCAAAAAGAACAAAATCCTATTGGTGTTTAATTACTATTTTCAATCAAGGTGTTTTGCAATTAATGGCCATAAGGCATCATTTTGACCCATCCCGGCTGGTCAGGTTCTTCATAACTCCATGAGGTTTTGGCTGTGAAACACTGTAGAATCAAAACAGACGTAAAACACACAACGCTGAAAAAGCTGTCAAATTGTGGCTCAGAGCTTGCCAGCGCAAAACCTGTTGTGGACGATGAGTTAGAAGAAGAACAACTGGAAAGTGGTTCCTCCTCCTCACATATGTACAGGAATAGGCTTCATGCCAGCTCAGATTTCGTGATTTGTGAAATCTAAGGTGGGAGGTAAGCAGCAAGACCTTTCACAGGCACCTCTCTGTTGTTCCTAAACCCAGGTCTGCTGAAAGTACGTCTCAAACAAGTGTCAGCTCTCAAGGCTGTGATCCTTGGAGATAGGGAAGGCAACCGTTCAGGTATCTCCATCATCCAGACCTCCTGAGAACCTTTCCCTGAGCTGGTTTCTTTATTTTAGGGGCTTCTTTTGTGGTTTGATTTTATATGCTCTTAGCTACGTCCAGAGCCAGTTTTCAACTGAAGAGCAGAATAAAATTACAATACAGTGGTACCTTGGTTTGCAAACGTTTTGGATTAAAGACCCGTCAAACCCGGAAGTGCGTGTCCCAGTTTGCAACCTTTTTTTGGATTGCAACCCTTTTTTTTATTACGAACAAATTTTTTATGGAGGCCCCATTGGCGAAAGTGCGCCTTGGGTTACAACCTGTTTTGGTTTACAAGTGGACCTCTGGAACGGATTATGGTTGTAAACCAAGGTACCACTGTACAATCAGGAATATCTGTATTTGTACTCAGGAAGGGGGCCATCCATCTTGTCAAGGTTTTCTGGCCTCCAATGATAGTCATGTTGCATAGAAGATGCAAATCCTAGGGATGGTTCCTCGTATGTGCTCACGGAAGTTAACAGTGAATGTGGTTTGGCCAAGAATAATACAAAAAATATTGCATAAATATGTAGTTCACTTTTATCAAGGCCACATAGCCATCCCTCTCAGGAATGGTATGGATCCAGAATAAAGCACATGACATTCATGCTCAGGTGTTATTTATACCTAATATGCACTAAGTGGTTGTTTGTCATAGCTAAACACAGGTTCATATATATATTGTGCCTTGAATATGATTCTTCATACAAAGGCAAGGTGTAAATGCCAGAATAAATAAATCTGAAATATTCCCCCCTCCCCCACAAAAAGTCACAAGCTCTATAGAGAATATTTGACAGCTGCCGTAAAGTACAATGAACGTTAGCTTTCTTTTTTTGGCTTTAATACTTTAGTTTTCCCTAAGTTGGCCATGTGTTTGACAGCTTGATAGAAATGTGATAGTATGGCACATTCAGCTTAACTTGAGTGTAATGACTGAAGCTCCTAAAGGTATAATTTTGTATTCATGTGTCTACATAATCTCATGTGAAATGGATTATCTGCATGGATTTACCAGAATATCTGTAATGCCTCACCTACGGTGTCATTTTAATGTGTCTGATACAGATAGCCTGGTGACACTCAGCGGAAATACTATTGCTTTTTCCAATAAAGCAGCTATTTCATTAAAGGGTGAGCAGTCTTCGGCCCGAGTACCACGGGCAGGCTAATTCCATGCGGGTGCTGGGGGTGGGGAATGGGGGGAAAGAGAGGGGCAGAGAGAGAAAGTGGGGTTCTCCTCCCACTTTTGGCTTCAGCACTGGACATCTCCAACATGTGGCCCCAATTCTGTAGCCCGCAACAGAAAAAAGGTTTCCTCACCTATGCTAAAAGTGTTTGTAACAAAAAAGTTAAATGCCTTGATAGCTTTTAATGTGAATATTAGTTGTTCTCCATGGTATGCCCATATATACATATCCCTATTCCATTCTTTTCATTTTTAAGTTTGAAGTCATAAATTTTATGTGGATGATAGATAGGAACTAGGCAAAACAGACAGACCCTTATTCATTGCTCATTTTGATGAGAAATAGTTTGTTCAGCATCCAGAGTATTTTTAATGCTTTGCTACATAGATAGCCCATACTCCCATTTGCAACTGAAGAACTTTAATCAAAATATACCTGCTAAATGTGTAGATGATTATGGATTTGAACTCTGATTTCTCAGTTTCTTTTTGTTGTCTGATTTGATTTTAATGCGCTGTGGAGAGGTAATATAGTATTCCAGTTGTGGATATCTTTTTATGGCCACCGTGGATCTCCCGCTTTTTGGAAATGGAACAGGCATGAACGATCGACTCTGATTTGGATGTGAGAGATTATTGACGATATTTATTGCAGTAACATTATTCAGTTGGGAATGCTTTGCTTTTGGCAACTAGAAACTGTCTAAAACAGGTCCACAGAAAAGTGACAACATGGGGAGGGGTTAGCCAAGTTCCCTTGTGCATTAAGTTAAGAGATCCTGTTGACAGTCCCAGCTTTCATGTAGCTGCACTGGATTGGTATTAATGAATCGCAAATACTTGTTCCACGCTGTAGTTCCATCGGGAGATAGTTCCCTAATTCAGTTTGAGGCAATGGTAGTAGTATTCAGTAGCATTCCATTTACACTATTCCTTGGACTGTTGGCTAAGGGTACTCAAGAGAGCTGTTTCTCAATAAGTTTACACAGCTAGCCCTGGTGTCTGTCAAGGCTGATCGTGCAAGTAAAGTAATGTTTACAGCCCATTACATCTCCAGTAACTTCAGAGAGTATATAGATCTGGAACAAGACGCAGAGAAATAATTAACGGAGAGATGCGGAGTATCATGAGTCTTTGGGGTACATGGGAAAAGGACTGTTGATGTTCCAAGTTTGATTTCACTGTGAAGTTTTCAAGAGAGGGAAGGCTATTGAAAGTAAAGTACAGTGGATACTCGGGTTGCGATTGTAATCCATGCGGGAGGCACGTTTGCAACCCGCAGTGCCGTGTCCGCACATGCGCGGATCGTGATTCGGCGCTTCCGCGCATGCGCAAAGCGTAATTTAGTGCTTCTGCGCATGTGTGCGTGCCAAAACCCGGAAGTAATCCGTTCTGGTACTTCCGGGTTCAGTTCGGTGTGCAACCCGAAAACACGCAATGTGAAGCGTCTGTAACCCAAGGTGTGACTGTATCTTAGCTGTTGTGTTCCATTTCAAAAATGTATGTTCAGCTTGTAAGTTGGCTTCTGCCTTGCAGCTCTCCTCATACTTCCTCTATAAAGTACTCTTGGTCCATAGTCAAGTCTGAAGAACTCCCTGGTCCTGAATGGGGTAATTGTGTCCCTGAAAGACCAGGTGCGCAGCCTGGGAGTCATTGTGGACTCACAGCTGTCCATGGAGGCGCAGGTCAATTCTGTGTCCAGGGCAGCTGTCTACCAGCTCCATCTGGGACGCAGGCTGAGACCCTACCTGCCCCCAGACTGTCTTGCCAGAGTGGCACATGCTCTAGTTAACTCCGACTTGGACTACTGTAATGCGCTCTACATGAGGCTACCTTTGAAGGTGACCCAGAAACTACAACTAATCCAGAATGCGGCAGCTAGACTGGTGACTGGGAGTGGCTGCTGAGACCACATAACACCGGTCCTGAAAGACCTACATTGGCTCCCAGTACGTTTCTGAGCACAATTCAGAGTGGTGGTGCTGACCTTTAAAGCCCTAAATGGCCTCAGCCCAGTATACCTGAAGGAGTGTCTCCACCCCCATCATTCAGCCTGGACACTGAGGTCCAGCTCTGAGGGCCTTCTGGGGGTTCCCTCACTGTGAGAAGCAAAGCTACAGGAAACCAGGCAGAGAGCCTTCTCGGTAGTGGTGCCCGCCTGTGTGGAACGCCCTCCCATCAGATGTCAAGGATATAAACAACTATCTGACTTTTAGAAGACATCTGAAGGCAGCCCTGTTTAGTGAAGTTTTTAACATTTGATGTTTTATTGTATTTTAAATACTTTGTTGGAAGCCGCCCAGAGTGGCTGGGGAAACCCAGCCAGATGGGCTGGGTATAAATCAATGATTTTGATGATGAAGGTGCATGAAGCACCAATATTGCTTGGTTTGGTCAGTGCTTACACAGAAACCCCACGCATGCCTCCCTGAGTTCCATCATGCTACATAGGAAAGAAATGCAATCAAACAACAATTTGTTGTTGTTACTTGGCCTCTGTCTTCCTGTGCCAATGACAAGGGATGGCAGTGTCTTTATGTGATGGGAGGAAATCCAGAATGTGAATTCCCATCGTTATTTCATCCCTTGCTGGGAAAAGCTTTGCTCACTAATTTACCGCTTCAAATGCCTAAAAATTTATCAGCTTGCATCTTAATTCAGTGAACCCATTAGCATGGATTCCGATTTTAAGCCTATCCTGAGGAATGGGTGTATTTAATTTTTAAAAAATTGTATACTCGTTAATTTATTTGGTACATATGTGAAAGGCAATTCATAAATTCAGCGGCAACAACCATAACTTTCTAGGATAGTATGTACTCAGCAGAAGCAAAATTGCCAAGCCTCCTATTTGCTCCTTAGCTAGTGTTTTAATTTCTTAAGAGGTTTAGGATGTGGCAGTTAGTAGGTTTGGGTTTTTTGTTTGTTTTCTTCACTGTTCTGTTATTTATTGGCTTGGAAAAAATCGTATTGGGTGTTCATTTTTGTTCTCTCGGGGAAAATAGAGAAGTTTTGTTGTTTTATATTATCTGTTCACATAGAAAGTAATAGTTCTCTATCCCATAAAGCAAAACTTCTGAAAATTGTATGTTTTACTGATGGTGTGTGCTGCTGAATACTTAAATCATTTGTCCCTGTGCCTGTTACTTACTTTGAAGGAGGAGCCATGAGCATAGTGGGGGGGGGCAGCTGCCTCCCCCAAATTAAGTCAATAAATAAGAATACTTAACTAACAGCTTGGTTCTGCCCCCCACCAACATAAATCCTGACTGCGCCCATGGGAGCAGCAATATTTCCCTGCTCTTCTATCCTCAACATCACCACAGCTGAAATCTGCTTAGATGAAATCTTCCTGCAAGCCGTGCCCTACACTGTTGTCATTGCCTGTTTTACAGCCTTACTTTTATATCCTGCATATCCTTTGCAGAAATCGAACTGTTTTTCTTAAATATTAGAGGCAAATCTCTGTAAAGGTCTCCTTTCCCCCCTTGTGACTTCACAGTGCTGGCCCCAAGGGTGACAACATCTATGAATGGAGATCGACTATCTTAGGACCTCCGGGCTCAGTATACGAAGGCGGAGTTTTCTTCCTCGATATCACATTTACACCAGAATACCCTTTCAAGCCTCCAAAGGTAAGAAATGTGATGCACAGTTAATGTTTGCTTCCAGTGTGCGATGCTCCCACTTGTGATTCATGGTAAACAGGTATTCAGAGGCATACCCATAATATCTCTGGGGATCAGAGGGCATTCTGAGAAAGTGAGTGAGTGGCTGAAGGCCACCTCTTTCCTTACAATACATCTAAACAAAAAATGTGGCGTATGGGCTCGTGTGACTAGAGGGGGTCCCATAAGAGTTTGTGGTGGCCGCAGGTGCTGTCTTCGGGAAAGCAGGTATGTAGTAATAATAGTAAGAAGAATAAATAATTTATTTATTATTTATACCCCGCCCATCTGGCTGGGTTTCCCCAGCCAATCTGGGTGGCTCACAACAGAATATTTAAAACATCATCAAACATTAAAAACTTCCCTAAACAGGACTGCCTTCAGATGTCTTCTAAATGTCAGATAGTTTATTTCCTTGACATCTGATGGGAGGGTGTTCCACGGGTGTTCCACTACCAAGAAGGCCCTCTGCCTGGTTCCCTGTAACCTCACATCTCACAGGGAGGGAACTGCCAGAAGGCCCTTGGAGCTGGACCTCAGTGTCCGGGCTGAATGATGGGGGTGGAGACGCTCCTTCAGGTATACTGGACCGAGGCCATTTAGGGCTTTAAAGGTCAGCATCAACCCTTTAAATTGTGCTCGGAAATGTACTGGGAGCCAATGTAGGTCTTTCAATGTGGTCTCGGTGGCCACTCCCAGTCACCAGTCTAGCTGCCGCATTCTTGATTAGTTGTGGTTTCCGGGTCACCTTCAACAGTAGCCCCACATAGAGCGCATTGCAATAGTCCTAGCAAGAGATAAATTAGAGCATGCACCACTCTGGCAAGACAGTCTGCGAGCAGGTAGGGTCTCAGCCTGCGTACCAGATGGAGCTGGCAGACAGCTGCCCTGGACACAGAATTGTCCTGCGCTTCCATGGACAGCTGTGAGTCCACAGTGACTCCCAGGCTGCATGCCTGGTCCTTCAGGGACACAGTTGCCCCATTCAGGACCAGGGAGTCCCCCACACCCACCTGCCCCCTGTCCCCCCAGAACAGTACTTCTGTCTTGTCAGGATTCAACCTCAATCTGTTAGCCGCCATCCATCCTCCAACAGCCTCCATACACTCACACAGGACCAGTGTACCCTTCGCCTGCCATATCGGACAAAGTAGGACCGTGACGGCATGAAGGTGTTTTGAGATATTAGATTACCCGTGAAGTGCCATTTTGTTTTGTGTTTTCTTACTCTTTGCTTCAACAACAAAGATGGATTTAGCCTTGTATAACTACAAAGCACTTCGCTACCCTCACATTCCGGTATTTTTCCATTTATTATTTCCGTTGTGGCTTAATATATATTCTCTGCTGTCTTATTCACTAATGTATCTCACCTTTTGGAAGACATCTTTTCTATAATTCCAGTAGGTTTGGCAAGCAAAGATCCAGTTCCATAGTTCAAGTCAGACAAAAACTGCTTATATGTTACTTACAAACAGCAAGCTGTTGGCTACTTTTGTAATCTTTCTATTTAGTTTGCGCCTCTAAAACACGTTCACTTATATTTCACAAAAATGATTTTTATCATTTTTATTTTTATTTTTTTTAAAAACCCTTTCAAATGCTCTGAACTCTTGTTTTTCATTTTATTTTTAAACTGTTGTTTACAATAGTGCTATAAAAAGCATTTAAACAGCGCGCTTCATCTATTAGGATCCCAAGCTTCTTCAAAAACTCTGAAATAGCTGCGCTCTAAAACGATGTATCTTGTTAATTGTCTTTGAAAATGCAGTTGCCTGGTCAATAAAACACAGCACTCGATAAATAATTTACTCAGTTAAGAAAGACCTAATTTAGTAAAAGGCTTTTACATTTTTAGTTAATCCTAACCTTTCTGTTAGGGGACGCGGGTGGCGCTGTGGGCTAAAGCCTCAGCGCCTAGGGCTTGCTGATCGAAAGGTCGGCGGTTCGAATCCCCGCGGCGGGGTGCGCTCCCGCTGCTCGGTCCCAGCGCCTGCCAACCTAGCAGTTCGAAAGCACCCCCGGGTGCAAGTAGATAAATAGGTACCGCTTACTAGCGGGAAGGTAAACGGCGTTTCCGTGTGCGGCTCTGGTTCGCCAGAGCAGCGATGTCACGCTGGCCACGTGACCCGGAAGTGTCTCCGGACTGCGCTGGCCCCCGGCCAATAGATGTGAGATGGGCGCACAAACCCCAGAGTCTGTCAAGACTGGCCCGTTCAGGCAGGGGTACCTTTACCTTTTACCTAATTTTATTAATGTTTTCTGGTGTCCTCGTGGTATAACGAAATACTGGATTATAATCTTTGCTGTATTCTCCCCCCGACCCCAATTTGTTCTAAATCGGGATTCTTAAATTCTCACACAAATGTCTTCTGCTGCGTGAGATGGGAAGTATTCCATATGTGACATTGAAATCGTATTCTGTGTAGATTTTTCCTAGGCCTTCTGCAACCTTCCAGGGATGTTACCATACTTCAGAAACCAAGGTTGGATCTAGACACATTAAAAAAGTGATTCAGTTAAACATGTTGTAAACTTCATAAAGGGAAATCCCGTTAGCAAAAGACAAGACTCCACAGCGCCATCGGGTGTCACCGTGTTATAATTCATATAAAGTGTTTTTTCATTACTAATCTAGCTGAGTCTCAAGACAGAAATAAGTAAATTTTGAACAAATGGTTTAATTACCCCTGCTTAAGCCTTGTATCTCCTGACTCTAATCCAAATGAATGGACCCTGGGTGGATCTAAACACAGGGGGAAAACGCTATACATAAGTAAGAAATTAGATAGTTTTATTTTTTATAATAATTTTAATTAGTTTTCAGTTACAATAATCCAGTCATAGCCTCATTATAACAATGCCAAATTATAATACAATTACTAATACCAATCATTCAGATGCCAAATTATAGAATTTAGGCATAGAATTATAGAATTTAGGTGGCCCCCCGCGTATTAAAATTGATGGTTTGATGATTTACTTTATTTCTTCATTCTAAAATCTTATTAATTTCAGTTACACTCCAATCAAAATAACAATCCCTTAAACAACAACTGCAATGATTTATAAATCTACAGGCAAAGCATTCAAACTATATCCTTGTTCTTTCTGCGTGTGGCTAGAAATTTGATCGTTTTAGCAAAAGAAAAAATCTCTATGGGAAATGGCGCTTTAAAATTTCCTGCTCTCTGGCGCCATCTGGTGTTGCATGTTTATAACGCATTCAAATCCCTTTTTCTTTAGTAATGTAGCTGATTCCCCCATCCTGCTCCATCTCTGGGTCAACCAGCAACCATTTTCCTTAAAGGGGGGGTCAGACATTTCTGTATTGTTGCCTACGCAGGCCTTGTGCGGGTTACAAAATATATTTGTGAAAGACACCGTGTGTTTTCTATACGAACACTGAGAATGTGAGACCAAATCAGTATTAAACTATCATGGCAATAAATGAGAAGTTGCTCTGGTGGATCAAAATTTTAAAGCAGAATAATTTTTATTTGCATCAGACACTAGCAATAAAATAAAACGTACTGAAGATAGAGGTAAAACTTAACTCTAGGACAGGGGTCAGCAAACTTTTTCAGCAGGGGACCGGTCCACTGTCCCTCAGACCTCAGGCCGGACTATATCTTGGAAAAAAATATGAATGAATTCCTATGCCCCACAGATAACCCAGAGATGCATTTTAAATAAAAGGACACATTCTACTCATGTAAAAACGCACTGATTCCCGGACCGTCCGCGGGCCAGATTTAGAAGGCGATTGGGCCAGATCCGGCCCCCGGGCCTTAGTTTGCTCTAGGAAATACATTTTGTGGGTTTACATCAATAATCAAATAATATATCTTATTCTAATTGCCCCCACTAAAAACCTTGCAGTTTTTGCTGTCACCTGATCATCTTGATCTGCTAGAAGGAAGGACAAAGTAGCAATGTCGAGTGACCCGGCATGGACAATAGGTAAAGGCCGACTCTGGGGTTGCGGCGCTCATCTTGCTTTACTGGCCGAGGGAGCCGGCGTACAGCTTCCGGGTCATGTGGCTAGCATGACTAAGCCGCTTCTGGCGAACCAGAGCAGCGCACGGAAACGCCGTTTACCTTCCCGCCAGAGAGGTACCTATTTATCTACTTGCACTTTGACATGCTTTCAAACTGCTAGGTTAGCAGGAGCAGGGACCGAGCAATGGGAGCTCACCCCATTGCGGGGATTCGAACCGCCAACCTTCTGATCGGCAAGCCCTAGGCTCTGTGGTTTAACCCACAGCGCCACCCACGTCCCCGGCATGGACAATAGTAGAGGGGTAATAACCTCACTCCTCAAATCTTTAGAAAGAGGGCAGGCCAGAAGCACATGAGCCACTGACTCAATACTGTCATCTCCACATGGAAATAACCATTTCCCCAGCGGAATTTTTTTGAAAGCGACCCTCGAGTACAGCCAAAGTCAGTACATTCCATCTTGCGAGAGTGAAAGCACGTCTGCATTTTGGAATGGTCAAATTTTGCAAAGAGGGTGTGCCAAAGTGTCAAAAGGACTAGGTGGAAAATAATCATACCATGGACAAAATTTCCTTATCGTGGCCGGATAACCTGCGTTCAGGCTGGATCCAACCCATATTACTTAATTACTTTTATCTTCTCTGCTGCTCCTGAATAACAGCTTTGCTGCCTCACCTCCAGGGCCGGTGTAGCCATTAGGCAGGGGCAGGTTGGCACCTCAGGTGACAGAGCCAATTTTGGGTGAGATCTTGCCCTCCTGAAACTCTTTGCCAGTGGGGGTGGGGTGGCAAGCAGTGAAATGGGATGTGCCGCCCCTGCTCACCTCTGCAGACAGGTAAACTACCTTCTTAGAATTGTAGAAATCTTTTGCCCAAAGTGGAGCTCAAACCCACATCCCTGAGGTTAAGAGACTCATCCTTTACTGACTGAGCTATCCCAACAGGAGAGGAGAGATATTGGAGGTATGTTTTGAGTGCTGGAGATCTCGACAGAGTTGAGCTATTCTGTTCTTGGACACAATACATCCAGAATCACAGTTAGCCTGGAGACTGGACCATGATATGTAGCGCATAAAAATACTTTTGTGCAGTTAATGCAGTTTCTGGGAGACTTATTCCAGACGACGTCATCCAGTTTAGTTTCATGCTACATGTATTGCACATTACCGCCAAGCATATGTTTGACTAGACTACTGCTGGCATCTGTGCAAGCAAGCCCTTAAGGTTTTAAGGAAACCCAAATTGTGTTACAGGCATACGCATGTAACACTATACACACACCCTCCACACAGACGGTCATACACTTTTTTTACAGGGGCTTTTTCTTGGGGTGTGTGGATGCAGAAGTAGGAGAGACGCGAGTGCTTTAATATCACTCCACAAAAGCTCAAGGCTTTTTCCACTGATGAGTTTGGAGTTACATAACACTTCTCCACTTATTGCAAACCAGGCGTCATTCATGCAGTTAGTGGAGGGGAGAGGGAAACAAACAAGCTTTTTACTACCCACCCAATTCTGCTCCTCATACTACCGTATTGGTCTGAATATAAGCCGCACTTCTTTTTTTCCAAATTCTGACCGTGAAAAGTTAAAGTGCGGCTTACATCCACAACCTTACGGGCGACAAGGCAGCGCGGCTCCCCCCGGAAGCAGCACAGGTATTGTCTTTTTTTCTTTCCCCCCATCAATTTTAAAGATGCAACTTATTTGCGGGGACGGCTTATATTTGAGCCAATACGGTGCTTTTCTTCTTCCCTCCACCTTTGCAGCAGCTGGTGTGACTGGCAGGGATCCCAGATTTAGTAGATCACAATCATCTTAAAACAGGAATCTGCTGAGTGCTCCAAATTCAACGCAGCCTGTCATATATAGATACAGAGATACAGATGTATAGTTTTAGGCATGCGTATTTGTGTGATGTCTAAGCCTCAGTCTGAGTCCACACACAAGTTTTTCTGCAGGAGCCAAGTGTTCCTTTTGCGGGCAGACACTTTGCTACCCAGCCTTCCAATTTCTGTACTTTGTCATCCCTATGTAGACTAGCTGCTTCAGAAACAGTGCACAAATTAAGTCATGTATCCTGCTCTCGAGTCCCCGGAGGAAGAATGTGGTAAAATGTGACAGATAAAATGAAAAGTGCGCTTGAAATGTCTAATGAGAAATTCTCCCGTGGACATTGACATTTGTGGCAAAAGGTTACCAATTTCTGTTCTTTAATCAGGCAACTGTCTGCAGGAGGCTTGTGGTGCATAGGTGCACTGTAAATTACATGGTTGTTCTTCTGCGGCCTCGGAAACCGAGGAAAGTAATGATAGATTATTGCTGCAGCAATCCCAGTGCACCTTTTAAACCTGTGTAAATCTGATGTAATAAAGACGGTTGGCACAAGAGGGCAGCAGCTCGCCATTAATGTTGATGCTCGGCCTTATTCTTGTGACTATTCTAATTAGTTTCCAAGGAAGAATAATAGTTCTCACACTGGTGATAAAACCATTAGACTAGTAATAGCTCCATAAATTATACGGGGTTCAAAACATGAAACTCATTTTCACTATTTGGAGCAGAGTTCAGTAATCACTTTAGCAAAGATCCATGTGGGCAGGGTCTGTATTTCAGTAAAGTTTGGGGATTTTTCAGTAAAGTAGGGGATAGCAGGAAACCAGAGACTTCATCAACATTTGCATGTATTGCAGTCACAAAATCATGAATTTTAGAAGCACCTATTGTAACTCTTTCCCATTTATAACTTGTAATAAATACATAACCCTCCAACAATTCTCAGATGAAAATAGGGGTGTTCCATTCAGTCACCATCATTCTGGGTAGCTTCCAACATATAATAAAACATTTTTTAAAAAACGTTCCCTATACAGGGTTGCCTTCAGATGTCTTCTAAAGCTTGCACAGTTACTTATTTCCTTGGCTCGGGGGTCACATAACTTCAAAGCGTCCAACATTTCTCCAATGAAAACAGAGGTGTCCTAAGGAAAAGTGGGACATTCCGGGATCAAATCAGAAACCAGGACGGCTTCTGTAGACCCAGGACTTTCCCTGGAAAATAAGTTGCGGTCTGGGATTTTCTCACTCTTCAGATGCTGATTGTAGACATTCTGTTACCCAGTAATTTTATATAGGTTAGAGAGCCAGGCTTTCGAGGCACGTAAAAGCCAGTCACTTAATGAAGCACTAATGCAACATGTCAAATCCAAGTTGTGTGTATTTTATCTCTTCTCCTTCTCCTTTGGCGAAAACTCGTAGCCGAGCAAGATTGTCTTCCATAAACACGGTTTTAACAATGAGTCCGTAAGTGACTGTGGAGGCCAATTCTGGATCCACACGTCCTTCCACAGTGGGGACATTGGGTTCTGGGTGGGAGTTGATCACGGTGTGGATTTCCCAAGCGTGCCTTCCTCTTAGCACGTTTATCCCTTGCGTCCTGAGTTCGAGTGTCTTCAAAGCCCATGACACCTTTGGTAAAGGCTGTTCTCCAATTGGAGCGCCTGCAGGCCAACATTTCCCAGTTGTCAGTGTTTATACAGTGGTACCTCTGGTTATGAACTTAATTTGTTCTGGAGGTCCGTTCTTAACCTGAAACTGTTCTTAACCTGAGGTACCACTTTAGCTAATGGAGCCTCCCGCTGCTGCTGCTGCCGCCGCCGCACCACCAGCGCATTATTTCTGTTCTCATCCTGAGGTAAAGTTCGTAACCCGAGGTACTACTTCCGGGTTAGCGGAGTCTGTAACCCAAAGTGTTTGTAACGCAAGGTGTTTGCAACCTTAGATTTGCTTTGCCTTGAGAAAGTCTTTAAACCTTTTTTGTTGACCACTGGCATTACGGTTTCCATTTTTAAGTTCAGAATAGAGTAGTTGCTTTGGAAGGCGATAATCAGGCAGCCACACAACATGACCAGTCCAACAAAGTTGATGTTGAAGAATCATCGCTTCCACACTGGTGATTTTTGCTTCTTCCAGTACACTGGCATTAGTTTCCTGTCTTCCCATTTTATTTAGGGCCTGGTTGCTCAGAATGAACCCAGGCACCAAGTGAGCCAGGGGGAATTCACAGCCTGGCCTATGTGAGGTTGATTCTTCATTTGGCATCTTTCCAGTCACCCCAAATTTACTTTACAGCTCCCAATATAGGTGTATTAAGAGTAGACTCCAAATTCCAGTGCTTCCAGCAAAGCAGGACTATCAGAACAGTAGCAACGAATTTGCGGTAATACTTTTGGCTGAGGCTGAGTATGAAGGGACTGAGGAGTCTGTGTGTTATGATTCTTCTCTAGAGACAAAGCCAGGTGGGGTGATATTGAGAGAATAAATGTAACTTTGAAGAAATTAACCATTTTAGCAAGTTCAGAAATGCCACACACATCAGGTCCAAACAGATGTATGTTAAGAGATGCTTAAGTTGATTGTACAGCCATTATTATTTTGGGGACGCATGTTCCCCCACACCCCCTTTTTTTGTAATTTACTAAAAGACAAGTCTTATTAACTCAGTAGCCAAAGCAGTGTGGAAATGCCTTCTAATCTAACTTTGAAGATGACATTCCGTTTTTAACAATAGATCAAGACAGATTAGTGATTTGTAACAAGGGCCAGCGTCCTCCATTTAGCCCTTGCTGCTACAGTGGTCAAAGGGTAAAAAACTTTCCTGCCACCCCCTAAAAGAAAGAAAAAACACTCTTAAAATAGTTTTGCTCATAAATGGATGCATATGGGAGAGCTCAAGTGAGAATCATCTTGCCTGGGGCTGTTCAGAGCACCTCCATCTTAAGTGCTTGAAAGATTAGGGGAAACAGAATGATAGGTAGGCAGGAAATGAAATTCACCCTGCTGTGTAGGCATCTGCTTTTTAGGATATGAAATTCTTGTGTCTTTTAGCAGACCTCCAAAAAACAACAACAGCCTGTCATTGTGTCAGTTTGGCAGAAATAATTAGTTGAGATGGCAAGCGGTAGCCCCTGTATTTTGTTGTTGTTGTTTAGTCATGTCCGACTCAGTGGATTTGTAACTGGCTGACAGACCGAACCCAAAGGGTGCTCATCAATGGTTCCTCTTCATCCTGGAGAAGAGTGACTAGTGGGGTGCCACAGGGTTCTGTCTTGGGCCCGGTCTTATTTAACATCTTTATCAACGACTTGGATGATGGACTCAAGGGCATCCTGATCAAATTTGCAGATGACACCAAACTGGGAGGGGTGGCTAACACCCCAGAGGACAGGATCACACTTCAAAACGACCTTGACAGATTAGAGAACTGGGCAAAAACAAACAAAATGAATTTTAACAGGGAGAAATGTAAAGTATTGCACTTGGGCAAAAAAAATGAGAGGCACAAATACAAGATGGGTGACACCTGGCTTGAGAGCAGTACATGTGAAAAGGATCTAGGAGTCTTGGTTGACCACAAACTTGACATGAGCCAACAGTGTGACGCGGCAGCTAAAAAAGCCAATGCAATTCTGGGCTGCATCAATAGGAGTATAGCATCTAGATCAAGGGAAGTAATAGTGCCACTGTATTCTGCTCTGGTCAGACCACACCTGGAGTACTGTGTCCAGTTCTGGGCACCACAATTCAAGAAGGACACTGACAAACTGGAACGTGTCCAGAGGAGGGCAACCAAAATGGTCAAAGGCCTGGAAACGATGCCTTATGAGGAACGGCTAAGGGAGCTGGGCATGTTTAGCCTGGAGAAGAGGAGGTTAAGGGGTGATATGATAGCCATGTTCAAATATATAAAAGGATGTCACATAGAGGAGGGAGAAAGGTTGTTTTCTGCTGCTCCAGAGAAGCGGACACGGAGCAATGGATCCAAACTACAAGAAAGAAGATTCCACCTAAACATTAGGAAGAACTTCCTGACAGTAAGAGCTGTTCGACAGTGGAATTTGCTGCCAAGGAGTGTGGTGGAGTCTCCTACTTTGGAGGTCTTTAAGCAGAGGCTTGACAACCATATGTCAGGAGTGCTCTGATGGTGTTTCCTGCTTGGCAGGGGGTTGGACTCGATGGCCCTTGTGGTCTCTTCCAACTCTATGATTCTATGATTCTATGACTCTTCGTGACCCCGTGGACCAGAGCATGCCAGGCACTCCTGTCTTCCACTGCCTCCCGCAGTTTGGTCAAACTCATGTTGGTAGCTTCAAGAACACTGTCCAACCATCTCATCCTCTGTCGTCCCCTTCTCCTTGTGCCCTTCATCTTTCCCAACATCAGGGTCTTTTCCAGGGAGTCTTCTCTTCCCATGAGATGACCAAAGTATTGGAGCCTCAGCTTCACGATCTGTCCTTCCAGTGAGCACTTCCAGTGAGCACATTCCTTAAGAATGGATAGGTTTGATCTTCTTGCAGTCCATGATACACTCAAGAGTCTCCTCCAGCACCATATAAATCATTTTAACTATATTCACTCACCCATGAATGTAAAATCTAAGAACTGATAGTGCTTTGTTGAGATAAACTTGGACATATCATGGAACTTGGATTTTTTTTTTAGTCCTTGGTCTTAGGACTAAAGGCTATAGCAGGACATTAAAAAGAGAATGCCTCTCTGTGAGCAGCAATATATATATATATATATATACGGGCAATATGATAGTCACCATCACTGACAAACTCGGTGCTTGAGTTCTAATGAGAGAAATGCTAGAGGGCCTGTCTGGAAAATCCCAGACAGAAAGCTATTCATGGCTGGGTCATTTTTGAGTTGAAGAGGCTATAACCATTGATTTGTGTGTGTGTGTGTCTCTTTTCTTTTTTCTCTTGCAGGTTACCTTTCGGACAAGAATCTATCACTGTAACATTAACAGCCAAGGGGTGATTTGCCTGGACATCTTAAAAGACAACTGGAGTCCAGCGTTAACCATTTCTAAAGTCCTTCTTTCCATCTGCTCACTTCTCACAGACTGCAATCCTGGTAAGGCAGCCAAAACGGGGCAGTGGGCGAGAGAATCTCTGTTCTGCAGCAGGATTAGCTTCAGAGCTTCTTCCTCTTTTTTCATTATATTTATATATAGAGAGAGAGAGAGTTTCCGTTTTTTTGCAAATTGGCTTCAGACTGAATAACTTACATTGTTCCACGCATGCTTTTCAGAATGTATGCATACATGGTTCTACCTTCAGACCAGTTACACAAATACTGCTTTGGGTTTATTCAAGTAAAACAGGTGTGTAGATGCAGCTGATGAATTCTGATGGAACAGTTCCACATGGAAGACATCCATCTTTCGCTTTGGCATCCATCAAATCATTTTAACATCAACATTTGCCATGACTTACCCACTTGACTGTATTAGGAACCACTTTCTTGACAAGTAGTGTGTTTTTCTTCTGGGGGTACGCATACCCCTAAACATTTTGTGAATCTTCGTACTATTGTCCATTTACTGTATTTATTTTTCTCAATTTGAACTATAAAACGGTGATTTTCTAGAGTTAAAATGAGAGTACCCCTAAACATTTTTTTACGGGGGGAGAAAGCACTGACTACAGTTGAAGTAGCTTCGGGTTGAGCATTTTCGGGTTGTGCTCCACGGCGACCTGGAAGTAATGGAGCGCGTTACTTCAGGGCTTTGCCGCTCGCGCATGCACAGACGCTCAAAATGATGTCGTGCACGGAAGCGGTGAATCGTGACCCGCGCCAACGCGGGTTGCGTTCGCTTCAGGATGCGAACGGGGCTCCAGAATGGAACCCATTCGCATCCAGAGGTACCACTGTATATGCATAGAAAAATCTGACTGCAGAATCTGAAATACGCACATTTAGAATCTGAAATATTCCAAACAATTCTAAATTTAGAATTCTAAATTCACAGTGACAAGAGTTGCACATGTTTGATACAATACATAAAATGGTCCATGGACTGAGAAGCAGCAAAAGAATCTGGGGAAAAAAACATATTCTTATGTGTGTAAGAATACGAGAAGTTTCCTTCTTTCGAGGTGCAATTCTCTTTTGTTTTGAATGAATATTAGAGGTGTGCTGTATCTGTAGAAACACCAACAGCCTGTTCTTATGCATAATTACTAAGAAATAAGTTTCCAGGGTTCAGTAGACCCTACATGTGGCTGGAGAAACCCAGCCAGATGGGTGGGGTATAAATACTAAAATAATAATAATTGCAACTAAAACTTCAGTTCAGTCACTGAACAGGTGGTTTTCGGAGTCCCCAATGGATTTAACTTCTTCTCTTGTGATATTTCCTTTTTTTCCCCTGCCCCAAAAATCAATGATGAGCTCGAATTTTCTTTCTTCCTTTTCAGCTGACCCCCTGGTTGGAAGTATTGCTACTCAATATATGACTAACAGAGCAGAGCATGACAGAATGGCCAGACAGTGGACGAAGAGATATGCTACATAAACTGGAATTTTTCTCCAACCCTTGCGTTAAATCGTCTGTGATGGAAAGAGCTGCTTATGATTTTGAAGGGGGGTGGGGAGACACTGGGGGGGGGGGAGGGGAGGAACTGAGAAAAGAGTAGGGTATTTCTATAACAGATTTTATTCAGTCTTTTATTTCCTAAGATTTTGTTGTTGTAACTTAAGGTATCTTGCTACAGTAGTCAGCTAGAATGGGGAATAGCATATTTTAAAGACTGTCATTAGTTCAGCAATAGTAGCTCTGAATTATAGCACCAAGAAGAATGTAAACTACTTTGGCAATTGGAGGGGTGGGAAGGGGGGGGAGGAAACGGGTGTTTGGTTAACTTGTGATAGGTAAAAGATTGAAAACAGCTTAATTTTGTACAGGTACAAATATTTGGCATTTATGTAAAAGTTCTTTCAAGAAGACTCGCTATATGCTTCTTCTCTTTTAGTTTGGTTTTATTTTGTAAAAAGATGTTGGGAATATTTTCTTTTCCCCCCATGGGAGGTGGGAGAATTTGGTATTTAACAGATCCCTTTTAAAAATCAGCCATCTCATTGGTTTGAATTATGGGGGGGTGGCTGTTTGGTTGCCTCACCTAGAACAGGGGAAGTAGTTCATGTATATTCATTTTTCTATGCCAAGTTAACCTTTGTGAAAACAAAAGGTTTTAACTAGGACTTAGGGCAACCTGTAGTGAAATACCTTAAGCTGTTTAACTGTAAGGCGTGAAATAGGAGTCACTCAGTGGATTGGTTGTATGTTGTGGGCTACCTAAGTCTGCATTTGTTACTGTGCTAATAAAAATATGTACAAAAAATCCCCCACCTCTCCTTCTGTCTAATTGAAATAAAGGTTAGTACAGTGGTACCTTGGTTCTTAAACTTAATCCATTCCGGAAGTCTGTTCCAAAACTAAGGTGCGCTTTCCCATAGAAAGTACAGTGGTACCTCAGGTTAAGAACTCAATTCGTTCCGGAGGTCTGTTCTTAACCTAAAACTGTTCTTAACCTGAGGTACCACTTTAGCTAATGGGGCCTCTTGCTGCTGCCGCACCGCCGGAACATGATTTCTGTTCTCACCCTGAAGCAAAGTTCTTGACCCGAGGTATTATTTCTGGGTTAGTGGAGTCTGTAACCTGAAGCGTATGTAACCTGAAGCATCTGAAACCCAAGGTACCACTGTAATTTAAAACGGATTAATCCGCTCCAGATTTTTAAAAACAACCACTAAAACAGCAATTTAACATGAATTTTACTATCTAACAAGACCATTGATCCGATCCATAAAATGAAAGCAAAAAACAGTGTACTGCAGTCACACAACCAATCAATCAGTAGCTGAACTGGGTTCCACACAGTCAGAAAAACGAAACAAAAAAGCCACAAAAACGCAAAATAAATAGCAAAAGCAGGCAAACTTCAGCATAACACTCAAAACGGAGCACGTTTGGCTTTCGAAAAAAGTTTGCAAACCAGAACACTTACTTCTGGGTTTGCAGCGTTCAGGCTCTAAGTTGTCTGAGTACCAAGGCGTTTGAGAACCAAGGTGCCACTGTATATTCTGACAGGAAAACACCACGCTGCAAATTAGTGGTGTCATATAAGTTGCCGACGCCTGGGGTAGGGCAAGTGTTGTGCCCCCTGGTGGACTGGGCAGCTGGGGTGGGGGCAGTCACCAGGGGGGCGCATGCAGAGCCCATGCAGAGGGTGAACTGTGCCCACCCCCAACAGACTCCTTGCCCGCTGCCTCCATCCAGCTGCCCACTAGACCAACCCACCTGCCAGGGCTCTGTGCCTGTCATGGGGCGACTAATTGCGCCCCCCAAAAATATACGCCCAGGGGCCACAGCCTCCCTGCCCCCTCCCCGGGTTACACCTTTACATCAAAGTTTATAATCTAAAGGCAATAAGGAGCAGGGTCTCCAACTCGGCACATGTTCTTTTTAGAAATAGTTTGTTTATGCCTGAAAGCAGTGGGGGTTTTTCCTGGGGGAACACAGACCCCTAAACATTTTATGAATCTTAATTTTGGCCTCATTGAGGGGCTGTATTTCAATATGAATAGGAAAATGAGAGTACCCCTAAGCATTTATTTATTTAGGGGGGAAAGAACTGCCTGAAAGTATTTAGCCCTCATAAAATACCAGGGAAGTGTACGAATGACAAAGAAGCATTCAAAAACCAATAAAAAGCAGTACAGAGAAATTATTAAAATGACTGAAATTTTTTAACAACAGCACAGGCCTATCAGGGAATTTGCTTTGACTGTGTGCCTCTGTCAGATATGCTGTCACTTTCTTCGTTTTGGACTAACTGGGCATTAGTATTCCTGTTGCATGGTGTAAATATGCAAGGCTCGAGAGCACATCCGTGGTCTGGGAGGGGGGGAGCTCTAACGGGAGGCTTTTGAATTTGGCAGCTGGCTCTGCGAAAGATCCCATAAGCAGTAGCGAGAGGAAGAGGAATTGTATAGGAGGAGCACAGCTCTGAAGTCAAGACAGCAAAAGCTTGATAGACCAAATCCAGAATTTGAGCCAGCAGAGGAAGGAAATGCTATGAACTGATCCCTGCTGCAAAACTGCCCTGATACTCTTAAAAACCTGTAAGCTCTATATTTAAAGCTCTTCCAAACATCAACTCCAAAGCAGTGTCATTTTCATACAATTCTCCCTTGCCTTGGGAAAACTGGTATGGGTTATCTGTAAGGGTGATGTACCCCTGATGGGCTCACAGCTCCTGATTGCTTCTGCTTCTGGACAGCATCTTAAGACATTCGAAGCTGTGAATATAGAACTCGACTGCTAAATCGTGAGCGCACAGACGATAGTTATAGAGTTACATATAACACTTCAGGCCACAGTGACTCCCTTTTGCGCAAACCGACATTGTGCCAAAAATAACACTGGAAGCACTGAATGGTTTGCGTAGTTAAACCTCGGGGCCTTTTGAAGGCTGTCAGTCTCACATCTAACACATTCATCTGTCACACCTTTTTGCAGATACACTAAAGGTTTGATCACCTGCTTTTAACTGCCTTTTGCAATCGGAACTTCCTTAACAGTTTGTCATTGGAACAACCTGCCTGAGGTTTCAAGCCATTAGTGCTGATGTATTCTTGAGCAGGCATTCTAAATAGTTGAGAAGTGTCAGTACACCCTGTTTTCTCTATTGTAAACAACCCCACTTCCTCCAGCTGCTTTTAGCCTCTGAATAATTCTTAAAGGAGTTGTTTCCAAGTTAGTGGAACAGAGTAGACCAAATGAGATCTTAAGCGAGTGCCGAGGGAAGAAGTGCCATTATTTCCTGTGTCTCGGAAAGGATAATTCTCTAAATGCAGCCCAAAATGGCGCTGGCATTTTAAAGTGCCAGCTTTACATTGTTGGTTTGCATTTTGGGGTTCTCAGTAAAACCTCTGGATTCTCAAAAGTGTTACATTTACTTTGCCTCAATCAAGAGTCAAGAAGCTAAGAAGGGCCTTGTTTGAGTGCAAGTTGGAGACACCCAACCTAGCACTGAACCAGTTTAAAAAGAAGCAGTTGTAGCCAAGTTAAGGAGAAAAGGAGATTTTCCGGTTATGTAAGGAAGCAGATGTAGGGATGCGGGTGGCGCTGTGGGTTAAACCACAGAGCCTAGGACTTGCCGATCAGAATGTCGGCAGTTCAAATCCCCGCCACGGAATGAGCTCCCGTCGCTCAGTCCCTGCTCCTGCCAACCTAGCAGTTTGAAAGCACGTCAAAGTGCAAGTAGATAAATAGGTACCGCTCTGGCGGGAAGGTAAACAGTGTTTCCGTGCACTGCTCTGGTTTGCCAGAAGCGGCTTAGTCATGCTGGCCACATGACCCAGAAGCTATACACTGGCTCCCTCGGCCAGTAAAGTGAGATGAGCGCCACAACCCCAGAGTCGGTCACGACTGGACCTAAAGGTCAGGGGTCCGTTTACCTTTAAGGAAGCAGACAGTAGACAACTTGTTAGGAAGCAACAGGAGTATACTGCACCTTCCTTACTTACGTGGCTCTTTCCCACTTCATACATGCATTTTCACCAAGGACCAGAACTGTAAGGAGAGCAGCAAACTTAACAGCAGAACATATCAGAACCGTCTTGACCCTGAGAGCCAATTCAGACAATTAAGAATGGAGATTTCAGCACTTGTTCGCTGATCTGGAAGTATAAACTACTGGACTTCTCAGTTGGTTAGAACACAGTACTGATAATGCCAAGGTTGCAAGTTCTATCCCCATAAGGGAAAACTGCGTCGTGGGGGGGGTTGGACTAGTTGATCCTCAGAGGTCCCTTCCAGCTCTACAATTCCACGATTCTATGAATAGGCCCACAGTATGAATTGGTCAACATTCCATATATAGGACAGTGTCGCTGCTTTGTGGCAAATTCAACATATATCCAAAGCCGCCTGTGTTATGTCCCGCTCTTCCGGTGGAGCAGAACAATTTGGCAGAGAGGAAAAAGAGGAGCGCCACTGGTTCTTGAGGCTGAGTGAAGGGTATATACACCTATGTGACATGGGTGAGATAGCACAGTTGTGCGTATAGGATTTTCCTAAGTTCCAACATACTGGAATCTGAGTTTTTATGCTAATAGCTTGTGTCTCATGCTTTGAGAATTCCATCATGTAGTACAAACGTCACTTGAGGCGACTTTTTTTTTTAGATATTGAGAATAGATGAATGGATAGATAGATAGATAGATAGATAGATAGACACATAGATAGATAGATGATTAGATAGATGATAGATAGATAGATAGATAGATAGATAGATAGATAGATAGATAGATAGATGATAGACAGATGATAGATAGATATAGATAGATAGATAGATAGATAGATAGATAGATAGATAGATGATAGATAGATAGATGATAGACAGATGATAGATAGATAGATAGATAGATAGATAGATAGATAGATAGATAGATAGATGATAGACAGATGATAGATAGAGATAGAGATAGATAGATAGATAGATGATAGATAGATAGATAGATAGATAGATAGATAGATAGATGATAGATTCAAACTCCAATCCTGTATTTTTCCACTCAGAACAAATAAATCATCATCTGCAACACTATTGGAACATGAAGAATGGAACAAAAGGAATTTGGTACAATGCTTTGAATGAAACTGTTAAACAGGCGGGGACAACACATACCTACATAAGGACCACTTTCAAATAGAGGGGATTTCTTTAAAGCTTAACAGAATAAAAGGGAAAGCAAAGTAGATCACAACTCAAGGCTTGGTATCATTAGAAAGACTGCTAACAGGATCTGGAGGAGGTGGAACTGTAGTTCTCAACTGCAACAGACAACCTTGCAAGTTTCTAGCGGAATACAGCAAGAATTTGGTCACTCCCAGAAAATGGCAACCAATTCAATCTGTAAGCGATGATATTCTTTTCCAGTCACACTCACTAGGTACATAGTAAAGATTTTTGATGACCACTTGAACAAGGAAGGACACTTTTAAAAAAATCCAACTGGCATATATTTTAATCAGTTTAGAATTTTGAAATCTTCACCCTCTTGGGCTACTAGAGGTAAATTCACAGGAAGAACCAAAGCACACTGAGATGTTGCATTCTGAAAGGGTGTTCCAAGAAATGAGAAGACTAAACCAACAATCCTGGAATGTCAGCAAGGCAGGCTTTACTGAAATCTGAAAACGCAAAAAGCAAGTTATTTAACAGGACACCTCTAAGCTGCCTTCTATTTGTTGTTGAAGACTGGCACACCCTCTGTGATGTCTCCTAGACAGCTTAGGCACACGTTGGCGTCTTGGCTGGACTACTGCAATACGTGATACTTAGGGTTGTCATTGAAGATTTCCTGGAAACTCCAGCTAGGACAAAATGCTAGGTTGCTAATTGGGACATAATTTACCTGGTGCTTTCATAATCTGGGCACCAAAGAAAGTGATGGGCATTACTTAGAAAGTAATTGCTTGGGACCTTATTGAAAGACCTTCTGTGCAAATACTTCATTCTTCATTGGAAGCACCATCTGAAGTCAGGAGGGTGGTGACTGGGGAAAGGCCTCTTGTGATTGCAGAAGGGAGTACCTCTTCCAAACCAGCTCATCTTTTATGCCCTTTCAGTATAAGAGAGGACCTTTATTTGCTCAGGTATTCCAGCATGCTTTATTAACTGTTTTTAACACTTGTTTTACTGGATCCAATTGATTTTTATGGCTGCTGCTTTTGGGGGGGGGGGGGCTTTTAATGTTTTATATGGACTTCTATTGTACCTGCTACTACTTAAAACTGTTCGCTCCCCTGGGAATCTTATGCTGAAGAGTGGCTAATAAACGAACCCTTTATAAATGACTTATTATTAAAGAGTGGCTCTTTTTCTCACCTACGCTGCCCTACAGGAGAGCAACTGCTTGCTTAAGCACTTAAGCCAAACCCTGACTGCTTTTTATGTGGGCTTGGCTCTCACTTGTGAAAATCTGGTCCCATTACTCCACGATGGGCATCATAAAACAAACAAGTTGGATCTGCAACAAAAAGTTGCAGCGTTAACTACTCCTGATTAGCGTTTCAGCTGGCCATGCCCTTTTCTCCATTCCATCTCCTCCCATTTTCTGTCCCTCAGCCCAATATAGCAGACAGCATTTCATGCCCGCTAAACATTCTCACTCCTCACTACCCCTAATTTCCCCCAAAAAATGTTTTCAACCCCCTCCACTTTTGCAAATCTCAGGGTTCTCCCAAGGCTTCTGATGCCTCCATCTCGTGCACAGATTTTGGCCACAAAAATATGCAGAATCAAAGTACGAATTCACTATTATTATACACAGGATGCGAGAGGCCTGCCCTGTGAGAACGGAGCATTTGTAAATGGCTCACTCTTACCAGATTTTTCTAGGTGTGCAATTGACGGGCGAGTATCCACACCCTCCCCATCTTTTTCAGTCACAATGTTTTATGGCTTGCTGTCCACACCAGTGGGCAAAATTTGAAGGAATTCATCGGGTTCTCTCAGTCCCTCTTCCTCCATCCTGAACACCCTTTCATTCTGGGCAGGTATGCAAGTATTTCTATAGCTTGTGTACATTTTTTTTAAAAGGGCTATTCATCCCCTTTAGAAATGACAGCGGAAAAACTGCATACACAAGTTTACTAACTGCAGCGTCAAACTCTGCGAGCACTTGAGGAAGCACAAAAGGAACAGCGTAAAACACAGACCAACAACTCGAAACACTCCTCCCTGGTTGAAATGGCCTTCAGCTGTCGTCGTTATTGCCTTTGGGCTTCCGCCCGGGCAAAGGAAAAGCCGACTTGTTCTGGGCCTGAGAGAGTTTGCTCGCCAGCACGGCGAAGGGCTCGACCAGCGTCCTTCCGTCGGTCACCGTGACTTCCCACAGCTTCACCTTCTCGAGTTTGGCCCACTGTTGAGCTACGGCCGCCTCGACTTGCCTTTCCTCCACCAGGTCAGCTTTGTTGCCTAAGACAACAATAGAGCCCTGAAAAAAGGAAGGAAAGAAGCAATCCGTCAGAAATGGCAAAGCATGGGCTTTGCATCCGGTTCAGTCAAGGAGCAGAAAGCTGCTCTCTCTCTGAGGAGGCAACATTTAGTTCAATGGACCAATGGGTCAGATTGCATTTTAATTCTAAGGTGCTGCCTTTGATGGAATCTGTATACCACATAGTGCCCTCCAGATCTTGTTGGTCTACAAATCCCATCACCCCTGTCCGCTGCTCTGCAAGTTAGAGCCGATGCTGTTCGCAATGGTCAAGGACAATGGTTACTATAGCCTAGCAACACCTTGTTGGCAATGGTCAGGCATCATGGGTGTTGTAGTCTGACAACACTTGATGATGTTGGCAATGGTCAAGGATCATGGGTATTGCAGTCCAACAACACTTGATGATGTTGGCAATGGTCAAGGATCATGGGTATTGTAGTCCAACAACACTTGATGTTGTTGGCAATGGTCAGGGATCATGGGTATTGTAGTCCGACACCACTTGATGTTGTTGGCAATGGTCAGGGATCATGGGTATTGTAGTCCAACACCACTTGATGTTGTTAGCAATGGTCAGGGATCATGGGTATTGTAGTCCGACAACACTTGATGTTGTAGGAAATGGTCAAAGATCATGGGTATTGTAATCCAACAACATCTGCTGGGCACCAAATTGGCTACTCCTGCCATATATCAATCCATGTAATCTGTTGCTAAAAATAAAAAAAGTCAGACACTACTAAGATGGTATTAGGTTTCAAGAGGAGCCCAAGATGTCAGCGAAGCAAGGAATTGCTCCCAGTTTCTAAAGCCCAGTGACTAAGATTGCCCGTGCAAAAGTATCCTTGGTATGTTGTGGTGTATTGAAAAATACAAGCGGCTGCAAGCCCAGAAACAAATAGCGGCCAGGAAACCTGCAGGTGAGCATATTAAATTATACTACTTAAATACGGCTCTTCTTTCCTATGAAACATGACACAGGGATGTTGCTATGAGCTTCGAGATTATTCAGGCAGGCCACACCAAATCCAGAACACAGGCATGCCAAAGGCTTTGGGTGTGTTCAGCTCGGCAGTTACGTAAGACTCTAAGACTGAATGTTTTTCCTCACCTCCTTGTAAGATGACGAGGTGTATTACTCAGCCTGCGATAAGGCAGCCCTGTTGCGTCTTGGGGCCCAGCCTGCTCATTTTGCTGAGTAAGTCTCTGACATCTGCCCCAAAGTATTATGGCAGCACTGGCTGCATTGTGGCTGGGCTGGTTTTCAAGCAAGTTGTGATTAAGATTGTTCCCGGCTGGTTTTCAACCCACATCGTCCTTTGCGATCTTGCCAGTCTAACTGCAAAGTTAGTTATTCTCCTTTTCTTTCCTAAAGCGATTACTCCAGTTCTCAGCTTTGCTTCGTTCTCTGCTTCTCTCTGCAGTTCTGCTGCCAGTTTTCTTTCCTTTTGGATCTTCCTTCCCCCAGTTCTTTCCTTTATGGTACTGATGTACTTTGGCTTCTTCTAAACTGCCTTCCCTTTCCCCTATTTGCCTTATTACAGTCATGGCTGGCGCCCACTGGGATTAGTACCATATTTTTCGCTCTATAACACGCACCTGACCATAACACGCACATAGTTCTTAGAGGAGGAAAACAAGGGGGGGGGGAAATCTGAATGAAACAGTGGATGTATCATTTTTTTTGTGCTTCATGCTGCGGCCACAGACATGTGATTTGACAGTGAGTTTGGGGTAGCCCAATGCAAAAATCCTGAGAAGCCATGTGGATCTGTGCTTTGTAACCACGTTTTTGCACCATTGTGGCCCCAGGCAACAGTGGGTGCGTGATTTTTTTGGTGCAGGCTGTAGCCATGGACATATAATGTGATCTGATGGTGAATTTGGGGTGACCCAATGCAAAGATCCTGAGGATCCATGTGGATCCGTGCTTTGTAACCACGTTTTAAGTGGGGAGGGAAGGAAAAACACAGAAGGGACAAGGAGCACGAGAGGGGTGTGCGGAGAAGCAGCTGGCTAACAATGCAGGAGAGGGGTTTAACGGGAGGGAGGAACGGAAGGCAAAAGTTTCCCCCCACCCACCCACCCAAGCCAGCCCCCCCTCTCTCCCACCTGCATGTTTTCCGGCCGCCTGCGAGTCCCTAGAATGCTGGACGCACTAGCAGCAGCACCGGAGCACGGAGAGGAGGAAGTGGTGACTGTAGGCTGCGCTCCTAGCCGACAGAACCTGAGCCGGGTGGGCTGGAGCCTGCGCGCAGTGTGACTAGGAAGGAATTAGAAGGAAGGACGCAGTCCTTTCCTTTCCCCTCTGCTTGCCAGGGGGGCAGGGGATTTCCATGCTGTTCGTTGCGTTTGAGCAAACACAGCAAACGAAAACAGAAGAGGGTGGGCAGTAAGACCCTGAGGCAGAATGCAGGAAAGCAGCAGCTTCCTCTCTGCAGCCTTCCCTCCTCCGCGCAATCTGATTTTTGCCCCTGTACTCGGGCCAGTCAGCTCCAGGGACCACACATTCGCTCAATAACACGCACAGACACTTCCCCTTACTTTTTAGGAGAAAAAATGTGCGTGTTATAGAGAGAAAAATACGGTAAGCCAGAAGGCAGGGAGGTCAACAGTAGTTGGCACCAGAGATGAGTAATTCTACCCTTGTCCCCAGCCTCCTCCCTACTGAGTTCTAACAAGGCAATACTGAAACAACATTTAGAGCGCTACGATTCCACTTTAAACAGTTTCCTCCAAAGAATTCTGGGTTAAAATTCCCAGCATTCCCTGTGAAGAGGGATTGTGCGCTTTTCTGGTTTTGTGCAAATCTGAGGGATCAAAAGGGGGGATTATATAATTTATGAAGACTCTTTTTAATGCCAGCCGACATTTTAACTGAATTTTTATTTTACAATATTAAACTATTTTTATTTACATTGGATCAAGTTTCTTATTATACAGCACTCTAATTATCAGTAAGCGGCATATAAATTATTGAAATAAAATTCTCTAATGTCGCTAATTATAATTCTCTAATTATAAATTATTGAAATAAATTAGTAGCAAGTTTCTAGCAACCATGGTTGCTTTTGCATTTAAAAAGCAATTTTCTCTAAGGGCGCTGAAACAAGGCAGGATTTGGGGAAAACTTCAAAATGACCAGGGTAAGAGAGTAGCTGTTCACTTTTCACAATTTGCTTCTCTTGTGGGTTTTTAAGATTACCCCTTTGCTCCTGGTTATTTTATCAAATCCCTACTGTTCTTGAATTTGCATCTAAGGAACCAGGAAGTAGAATATATGGCACTATTCAAACAACCTGTTCTCTCTTCCAAAAGTGAGCAACAGAGACAGTGCCGAACGTCAGCTGTCTTAACAATATTTGAATTGTTTTGATTTACGGTTTTGATTTTGTGATGCACTGAATTACAACCACAGATGAAAGGGTATTCACGACTCGTTCCGTCCTTTGTTGTGTCGAACTACAAACCCCATGGGAATGCAAATACTACTTTCAAACCGCTAACATTAAAAGAGAGACAGAGAGAGAAAAATCTATTCTGCCTTACAGTTAAAACGAAACAGAGGAGAGGAATCACAAGGGATCTTTCTGTGCAGCAAAGTGACTCAGTCGATTGCTTGCTCACAGGAGAGGCAGCCTGTGTTTCCAGGTTCTTTGATGCAATGTGTGTGTAGTCAAATTAGGAAGCCGTATCCTAAATAGCACTTGCTATGACAACCGATTATATAATTGGATTAGGAAAGAAACTTCGTAGTAAACAAAGCAGTTACTGTGCTGTTAATAACAACCTGTTTCACTTTTCTGACTTATTAATAGCTGGTTGTAATGACTCACCCTGGTCCAGCAACATATCTGGGCACATTGAGGGGCTGCCCTTAGACAGCCCTGGTGAGAGAATCCGCAATACCACCAATCAGCTGTTTGGGGGAGAAAATGTGGGGGTTAAATTTAACCCCTTTCAAACAGCTGGTCTTGTGATGTATTGTTTTTTCTGACTCAGTCAATATGGATGCCCGGGGTTCCTCAGGGACACCATGGGACCCTCATATACCTAAGGCACCCTGTCCCTCCCAATTCTCAGTTTTATTTTAAATCAAGGTCTTTTGCATTGACCCTACACATGCAGCAGAAGTGGGCAGGTGTTAAAATGGACTGTACTACTTTGGCTTACAAGTGGAGCACACAACTTTTGAACGCTCTGCCATGTTGTTGTTGCTTTATATATATTTTTCTGAAGTTTTTTTTTTATTAAGTTTCCCAAATTTTCACACATACATTTCAATACATAATAAAAACTCCCCCTCCCCGACTTCCCACCCCCTTTTCTATGCTGTTTCTGTTTCTCTCCCTCAGCTGTCTTCTATCGCTTAAACCTCAACAAAACTACAGTAATTTTCAATCCCTTCTGTTGCTCATAGTTCACATCCTCCTTGCTCATCATATTATAATATTGCTCATCATATTATAATATTTTTTTAAATAATCCGAGAAGCGTTTCCATTCTTCCACAAAACCTCCTTCATTAGGTTCTCTTATTTTAGCTGTTGACTTTGCCAATTCTGCATATTGCGCAACCATTCTTCTTTGGTGGGTTATTTTTGCCTTTTAAAAGCTTCCCGTTAATAGAAATTAGCACTTGGGGGAAGAAAATGTTCCCTCGTCCTTACTTCGTTGAGTCTTTGACGCAGGGGAGCATTCGAAAATGCGACGTGGTCCATTCTACTCCCTCACGGGTCCAGACTGAGGTAAGCACTGAAGGATTACTTCACAGAATAGGATTGCACTCCTTCCTTTAACCTCCCCGAGTCTTGTGGTCTGTATGTCAAAGTCAGGAACGCTACGAAATTTGCGGTGATGAAACAGAAGCGATTGGCTGCGCTGCAGGCAGGCCCCATTTTCGGGGAATGCTGGGAATCCACTTCCTCCTTTACACAAGGCTCAGGATACACAATCAAAGAAGAACACTGAGTAGCAACGCCTCTGACTGCTATATTAAGAGTCCATGAAAAGGTAGCAAAGGCCTCTTTCCGATGCAACCTTAATCGATGCAACCGGCAAGCCCTGAGTTACGTAAGAACTTTGCTCTGACAACAGCCAAACATTACATAACTGCAGTCTTGTGCTGACTTGCTTTAAATGGCCCCAGACGAATGCTTCCTTGCTTTCTTTTTTTGTTACAGGCACTTAGTTAAGAGATCTATTACGGATTCACTCTCTCTTTACATATAGAATTTATTGCAGGAAAATACACAGAGCCCTGCGTAGGTGATACTGTTCAGTTTGCTGAGCTGCAGCAGTCGATAAACAAACATTGATGAAGCCATTTCCCTGTGAAGGGTCTGATTTAGTAGCCGCGGTGAAACCCCTAAAAAAACCCCTGATTAAATCCATTATCTTAGTATTACTGCTATACAGTGGTACCTCGGGTTAAGAACTTAATTTGTTCTGGAGGTCCGTTCTTAACCGGAAACTGTTCTTAACCTGAGGTACCACTTTAGCTAATGGGGCCTCCTGCTGCTGCCGCCGTGCGATTTCTGTTCTCATCCTGAAGTAAAGTTCTTAACCCGAGGTACTATTTCTGGGTTAGCGGAGTCTGTAACCTGAAGCGTCTGTAACCTGAAGCATTTGTAACCCGAGGTACCACTGTAGTTGCTTTGGAAGACGATAATCAGGCATCCACACAACATGACCAGTCCAACGAAGGTACCACTGTAATAGGTTTTTATCCCGACACTTTCCTTGGCACCTTACAGACTAACCTTACAGATTATGGCAGAAGATGATATTAAGGCAAAAAGCGCTTCCAATCTGTTTTTATTTATTTATGACATTTAGAGGGCAATCTTTATCTTCCAAGGAGCTCAAGGCGGTGTCCGTAGTTCTCCCCCTCCCCATTTAATCCTCACAACAACTCTGTGAGGTAGGTTAGGCTAAGAGAGGGTGACTGACCCAAGGTCATCCAGTAAGCTGAGGAGATTTGAAACCGTCTCCCAGGTCCTAGTCCAACACTCCATGGGATCCAACTCCCGCCCATAAAATATTTGAGGGGGCTGGGCCCCCCCAAAGTTGATGGGCATTGTCATTCAAATGGTGTGTGCGCGCCATGTCATGCAGGACGGGGCCTACCTGCCCCCCCATATTTTATTCAAGTTGGCACCCCTGCGACACTCTTAACCCTGTAATTCCCAATGTGGGGCGAACGCCCCACAGGGGCGCAATTTGATTTTTAAGGGGGGCAACTCGAGAATGAGTTATTAACAGTTCATGGCCTTTCAGGGTTCCTACACGTGAATAGGAGTTCACTTTTTGAATAAGAAGAATTTTAAGTCATGGGGCAGGCGGGCATCGGGATTTTAGAGATGCTTAGGTGGGGCATGGCCAAAAAAAATGTTGGAAACCACTGCTCTAACCATTATGCCATGCTTCTTCTTTTGCAAGGAAAGATGGCGTAAAGGGCCTCACCATTTGTTATCAGCCAACGTTTCGTGAACGACTTCTGTTAATTATGTAATTAGCACCGCCTATACTTTCTGCATTTCATTTCACTGTGACCTCACTGCTTAGTGTGTTTACAAGTGTCCCAGCCCAAAATAGTGGATTAAGCGTATGCCTTAATAAATGGATTGTTTACGATGCCAAAAAGACTTGCAGTTGTTTCCGATACAACAGACGAACAAGGAAATAGTTACGGCGGGTTTTAAGAACCGTTTACAACCACTCTTTTCAAACACTGCCGCTCACATTAAGCCTTGTGACTACGAGACCTTGCTTTTAACTTGGCAGTTACCCTTTGCAAAGGAGACACACATCTAATGTGAAAGGAGAGACACTAAAAGTCTAAAAAAAAATCTGGTCGGCAGAGCAAGTGACCCCTTTGCTGCTTCCTACAAGGGGGTTATTCATAGCAGAGGCCTTTTACTCCTGTCCCATCTCTGCACACAACTACACTGACCCCTGGCACATGTAAAATTGCACTATCTTTGGGTAAATAAGTACAGTGGTACCTCTGGTTATGTACTTAATTCGTTACGGAGGTCCGTTCTTAACCTGAAACTGTTCTTAACCTGAGGTACCACTTTAGCTAATGAGGCCTCCTGCTGCCGCCGCAGGATTTCTGTTCTCATCCTGAGGTAAAGTTCTTAACCCGAGGTACTATTTCTGAGTTAGCGGAGTCTGTAACCTGAAGCGTCCATAACCTGAAGCGTATGTAACCCGAGGTACTACGGTGGTTTGGAAAACCTGCTTTTTAGGTGATGAGCTCATTTTCCCTCGTACATCGTGTTCTCATTATCGTATCTCAGACGCAATTGAAGGGATCGGTGTGTGTGTGTGTGTGTGTGTTTTACCTCTCTTTTGTCTCTACACTTGTCAATCTCCTTCTTCAGCCAGTCAGCTCTTTCGAAGGATTCCAGGCTGTTCACGGCATAGACGAGAACAAAGCCGTCTGCGAGGGAGAAATAATGTTTGGGGAACTCCTCTCCTTCTTGCACCCCCCTGGTGTCGTACAGGCGCAACTGTTCTTTCACTCCTCGGTCCGTTTCAGCCAAAGCCACATACACATCTTCGCTTGTGGCGCTGCATTCTGCACCTGTTGTTTTCAAAAAGGAGAAACAGAGTTCTTAGCAAACTTGTAATCAGCTCTGGCCTGGACAAATTCACAAAAGGCGCATCTATACAAGCAATTGTTTTGTTTCGGTTTTGTATTTGGTATGAATACCTTCATACTGTTGTGGCTTACGGCCAAACAAGTACACACTTACTCAAGACTAATATTAATGGTACTAAATGCAAAAGGTGTGTCTCTCCCCCCCGCCCCAAGGTCGAATCGAAAATACAGTGGTACCTCGGGTTAAGTACTTAATTCGTTCCAGAGGTCTGTTCTTAACCTGAAACTGTTCTTAACCTGAAGCACCACTTTAGCTAATGGGGCCTCCTGCTGCTGCCGCGCCGCCGCTGCACGATTTCTGTTCTCATCCTGAAGCAAAGTTCTTAACCAAAGGTACTATTTCTGGGTTAGCAGAGTCTGTAACCTGAAGCGTCTGTAACCTGAAGCGTATGTAACCCGAGATACCACTGTACACTGGCTGGCACACACTTCTGTGACTGGCACACATTTTGACAAGCAGCAAGTTTGCTACTCGTCGTCAACAAGCAATGTTGAGAACCGCTTTACCGGCGCCTTCCCAGCCGTGCCACGATTTGTTTCGGATTATTTGTTGAATAAGAAAGGCAGGCACCTGCAAGTGTCTCTGGAAGGGCAGAAGGGGAACGGCGTGCATCTCTTACCCACATCGTGCTTGCCATAGAGGACCTGCTCCAGAATGGCGGTCTTCCCCACCGAGGCCATTCCGCAAACCAGCACTTTGTAGCCCTTCCCCATCTTCTTTCAGGCTGCGGAGACTGGGCCCGGGGAGCAATCCTGTCCAAGCACCACAAAAGGTCAATGGCATTTATTACCGTCCAGCAAGAAGCCAGCATTGGAGCATGGCTGCATTCACACACACGAAGAGGAGGTCACAGGCTTGCCAGGTCAGTGCAGCAGTTTCAGCCAAAGTCTCTCCTACCTTAGCCAAGGTATGTCCAACAGGTCATGGCCAAGGAGGAGATAGCTTTACTACCATATTGGCCCGAGTATAAGCCACACTTTTTTTTTTCCACTTTCCAACTGTGAAAAGTTAAAGTGCAGCTTAAATTCACAACCTTACAAAAATTGGCTTTTGCGATATCGCTGCTGAAGCAGACATACGGAAAATGGAACAAAATAATGTTTTCATGCCGATTTGCAAGCTCGAGACTGTTGTGCAATTAATTCTAATGTCATTCGTCGCCTTCCCCTTACTTTACAGTGCAGTATTGATTTTTTAATTTGCAGTTACGGTGCTACGATTTATGGGCGGAATTGCAGCAATTGAAAAGCGATTTTAGCGATTGTACAGCAACTTTTGAGGGCTTGCAAGATCAAAGGCTTGAATTGGCTTGGCATATGGTAAAATAAAATCACTATTTTAGTCACTGAATTTAATGGACCTTTTTCTTTTTCTCTTCAATTTTAAGGAAGCGGCTTATATTTGGGTATTGTCTTTCCCGCCCCCCTTCAATTTTAAAGGTATGGCTTATTTGCGGGTGTGGTTTATATTTGAGCCAATACGGTACGATCCCAGGTTCAGATGCTGCTGATCTCAAAAGCCCACCAGGAACAATGCAGCTGCAGTCACAGTAAGCCATGTTCCAGCTGCTCTCTGGGACATGCGAACCAGGCCAGTGAATGGCAGCCATTTCAGACATGGGGCTTTCCCAGCCCTGTTTAGGAATGCCAGGGATTCTACATGCCAAGCATGTGTGCTAACACTGAACTATGGCACTTACTCAAAGGAATAGGGGTCCCTTCTGTTTCTAAGGGGTTGCATGTGCACAGACCTCAGATTAATGGTGTGATAATGGCGTCAAATGGATTACTTCCATTGCAAGGACTGTCAGGTATTGGACAATAACAGACTATTAAAAGACTAAAGGCCATGACTATTTTGCATGTGTACAACTGACGTGCAACCAATGTGCAAGAGGGCAAAACGGGGTGTTGCTGCCCATATTGCAAGGAGATTTACTGAAACACAAACATAAGACTAGCTGTGGTAATAAGGGATTTTATCAAGAATGGATTGTATTTGGTTTGAGCAATAGTCTGGAGGCAGAATTAAAGGGAATCAGACCTTGAAGTACAGCACGTGGGAAGCCACAAAAAAATTATAACTATTTTGAATTACTCTTAAAAAACCAAATAAAAATTATTTCAGAAATAAAACAAAAACAAAAACGATTCAACCCGGGATGAATTTCGAGTTCACCTTGAGCTAAGAAGGCAGACACGACCCCTTTTTTCAGTGCCAAGTCTCAACCCTGGAAGCTGCAAAAAAAGAGAAAAAAGTAGATGTGAGAGTTCCTCTGAGCGGGTCCAGAGCGCATTGCTCAAAGCATTATCTCTGTATTGTTTGCACTTAAGGAGAAGTGTTTCTAGGGGAAATTACATGACTTTCCGGGAAATACAAGGCAGAAACTGCTCCTAGCAGGAATCCAGGAATCTGCGGAACTAGCAGGCGGGGCCACGATCCCTCCGGCGTTTTCTTCCAAGCTTGCCAAGGCACGTGGCCTCTTGAACTACATTTCCCAGCAGGCACCTGAGCGCAGCCCTTTTCCCCGCCTTCTTCCTCTTGGACGTCACGGCGTTGCCGCAAAGCCTTGTGGGAAAGCAGGCCTCTTCCTTTCCGGCTCCGGGCGCCGCTAGGTAAGGTTGGCGAGCTGGAGGCCGCCCGTAGTTTAATCCGTCGGCATCCTAATTCGGGGAGGCCTACGGGGGTCCTCTCGGGGCGCCGCCCCACGGTCGGTAGCTGGGGGGAGAGGCGGGTCGGGGTCTCTGGGCGAAGGGAGGCCGGGGAGGCGTAATTCCGCCGGGTTCGGTAGGGAAGGCGGCGTGGCCTGGGCCTACAGACCGAGGCGGCTCCGCCAGACGGAGCTTGCAGAGGCCGAGGGGGAAGACGAAGAGAATCATAGAGTTGGAAGGGACCCCGAGGGACATCTAGTCCAGCCCCCTGGAATGCAGGAATAAGCTCGTGAGGCCTAAAAGGCTGGAGCTCGGGCGCTGCTTGCTCCTGAGTAAACCTCCATTGCTCACATGCTTTACGTGTCGACGGCCGCGGGTTTCAGCCCTGACACCAACCAATAAATGGGGTTAAGGTAGCAGGTGATGTTGGGAGCCACTGCCAGCTGCATCAGATGGTTTATTTACGTATCTCACATCCCTCTCTTTTAAGATGGGTGGGCAAGTAATTGCTTCCAGGTTTTTGCTTCTGCAAAAGTGGGGCATGCATTGTGCGAAGCAAGTAGATAATAAATGTCCTGCTATGGTCTCAGGTAGCTTATTGTTTGTGCCCACGCAACTTAAAACAAGTGAGAATTCTCTGAAGTTACAAGTTATTCACCTTTAGGCACCAGGCAAAAATGTCCCTTTTTAACCAGGCCTTTGGTTGACCTGATCAACATCCTATACCCTTTAAAATGTGGCTCTTTTTTGCGGGTGGGGGGTGTTATTGGATTATTGTTTTTATTTTGATTCTATATATTGTGATCTTTTTTGTGAACTGAGACCTCCAGGTATAGGGCAGTATATATATTCAATGAATGAAAGCCTGTGTGTTTGTGTTCTGAATGGGTAATTGGGTAAAGGAGTTTGTTTTATAAAAAGAATTGGGATCATGTAGAGCTGGAAGGGACCACAAGGGTCATCTAGCCCAACCCCCTGCAGCGCAGGAATCTTTTGCCTGGTGTAGAGCTTGAGACCACAGCGTTGAGATTGAGCCTCATGCTCTACCCTACCGACTGAGCTGTTGAGTGTTCTTTCTGGATTGAGGGAATAAGGTACAGCCCCTGGATGCTACAGGAGCTTGCATTTGCTGAAGTTATTGCAAGGGGCTTCACCAGGCAGGAAAATCATGCAAATCCTTAGTTGTTGTGGGCTGTCATGCCATAGATCAGTTGCAGGTCAGTGGCAGATCACAGACTTTGCGTGCAAAAAGTTCCAAGTTATGATCCTGGCAATTGCAGCAGCAGTGGGAAACATTCTAGTCTGAAACCCTGAGGAACTGCTGCCAGTCTCTGTAAACCAGGGATAGAGAAGCTGTGGTTTCCAGATGTTAATTATATTAGCAACTTTCATCAGCCCCAGTCAGTTGTAGTCCAGAATGCCAGAAGATCTGGATCCCTCACATAAACAAATGATAGGTTAATAGTCTGACAAAGTAAAAAGCAGCTTCCTTTGCTGCTATGTATCTCATACATACTATTTAAATGTTAATGACATATTAATGAAATCAAGCACAGTATAGATCAGTAGCTCAGAGGGGACAAAGTTGGTTTTTGAGAGGTTTATGAACAAAATGTGTTTCGTTATGGACCGGTTTTATTGCTAGAGAATGGAAAACACAGTTGCTTTTTTGTTTTCTGAGAGCAATGAAACGCAGTGTGATTTAAACATATCACTTTTTTGCAGCTAAGCCAGAATGGGTGCCTACAAATATATCCAAGAACTATGGAGGAAGAAACAGTCAGACGTGATGCGCTTCCTCTTGCGTGTCCGCTGCTGGCAGTATCGCCAGTTGTCTGCCCTGCACCGAGCTCCCCGTCCCACCAGGCCAGATAAAGCTCGCAGGCTGGGATATAAAGCTAAGCAAGGTAACTGCAACCCAAAGCATGTAGCAGATGTGAACTTGCTCTAGTCACTTGATTATGCACTAAGACTGGTAGTATTGAGCAAAGATAGCTATGTGCAATAATTCCTACTACTTATTATAATTGTAACGTGATAAGAGAAAAGTAATCTTGCTTACCTTCCATGTAAGCATATAGGCAACTATCCCAAGCTACAAGAGCATTCATGATAAGTCAGGATGTTAGAATGGAAACTTTGCCTAACACTATCTTGAGACTGAAAATCTTGCCACTGTACTTGCATTCACACAGCTGAAACACAATTCCCACCATTTTTCATGCTTCGTGCAATCTCAGATGAACAAAAATAGATTTTAAAAGCACGGGGTTGTCCAGTAACTGAAGTAGAGTATTTGTGGCATCATTAGCAAATTCAAAAATATTGCTAGAATGTAAAACGCAAATGCTAAATAAAATTTCTCTTGTAAAACTGCAGATTTCTTCACTGCTTTAACACATTATCCTGTTGTGTCTTAGGTTACGTCATCTACCGCATTCGTGTTCGCCGTGGTGGTCGTAAACGTCCAGTCCCTAAGGGTGCTACTTATGGTAAACCAGTGCATCATGGTGTCAACCAGCTGAAATTTGCCCGGAGTCTGCAGTCTGTAGCAGAGGTGGGTATTGCTTGTGATCTGCGTCAGTCTTTTGTATTGCCCCCTGGTCCCACTGAAGCTTGATCAAATCTGTGTCGCATTGGTTTATCTCCTTTAACTCCTTTAACTGCCAGATTAGAAGAGTATTTGATGTGTATGAATCAGCTTTTAATATGGTTGAGTTGGTAAACTGTGATGGAGTAACATGTTAAGCAGCATTTATTGTGAGAATAAGGCAGTATGGTTAATGAATAATTATTTCCCACAGAGCAGTTTTTCCAGTGTCAAGTTGGCATTTTGGAATTCTAGTTTCTAGGTGGCATATGCAAGTATTTTGGTTTGCAAGGTGCTGTAGCCATCCTCTCTATAGAGACAAAGAACTGTCTTTGTTGTAAACTGAAATTAGATATGTGCAGAAATCAGTGAAAGAGCCAGTGCATAAAACTATGTAACAGATTAAAGTGATTACCCTTTTTTGCATTCAAATTGAATGTCCTTGGTGGTCAGATTTTTAGTTACTGTCGTTATATTTATGTACTTGTTACATTACTTGTTATTCAGATAGCCACACTCTACAGTGGTAGAGGTATAGTAGAGTGGTACCTTGGTTCTCAACCTTAATCCATTCCGGGAGTCCGTTTGACTACTGGAACTGTTTGAAAACCAAGGTGCGGCTTCTGGTTGGCTGCAGGAGTTTCCTGCACTCAAGCGGAAGCCGTGTCAGATGTTCAGCTTCCAAAAAAAGTTCACAAACCAGAACACTTATTTCCGGGTTTGCGTTGTTCAGGAGCCAATATGTTCAACAACTAAGCCGTTTGGGAACCAAGGTACTACTGTATAGTATTTTGGGAAATACAGCACAGGGAAGTATTTTTAAGAAGTAGGATAACATCAGGTATGGCAGCTAGGTGAGTTTAGTTGTGCCGTACAGTATTTGCTTTCCCCATTTCTTGGCCATATAGCATCTCTGTAATGAAGTAGATTGCCATGGTATGTTCTATTATGGTAGCGCTAACAAATCAATTTTCCTCCACAGGCCAATTTGAAAGATAAAATAGTTGCTCATAGAATGGTAGAGTTGGAAGGAGTCCTGAGGATCATTTAGTCAAACCCTGTGCAATGCAGGAATATGCAGCTGTCCCTTACTGGGGTTGAGCCTGCAGCCTTGGCATTATCAGCACAACGCTCTAACCAGCTGAGCTACCCATCCCTGTAAGGAAAGAGTTTCTCTATGGAGAAGTCTTTGTCACTGTAATTCTTAAACGTCATGGCTGAATGTTTGGTTCCTTTGTATGAAGCTTGTCACCTTGTTTTCCTGATGCCTGTAATATTCACAGTCCCCAATTCCTCCCTTTTATGTGCTTACGTGAGGTTGTTTTTCCCCTGCTAGGAGCGTGCTGGCCGCCATTGTGGAGCCCTGAGAGTACTGAACTCTTACTGGGTGGGTGAAGATTCCACCTACAAGTTCTTTGAAGTCATTCTGATTGATCCTTTCCACAAGGCTGTCAGGCGCAACCCAGACACCCAATGGATCACCAAGGCAGTTCACAAACACAGAGAGATGCGGGGGCTGACCTCTGCTGGCAGGAAAAGCCGTGGCCTCGGCAAGGGCCACAAATTCCATCACACAATCGGTGGCTCACGTCGCGCTGCTTGGAGGCGACGCAACACCTTGCAGCTTCACCGTTACCGCTGATTCTTTTGCATATAATTTTCTCGTTATAATAAATCAGCCAGAGTTCACATTTCCACTGTCTTGTGTTTTCATCGGGCACTGGGTGTACCCCACATCAGCTCCTTTTAAAAGAATTAAGAATCTAGCAACATATCCAGTATCTCTTCCATTACAGTTGTCACTCGAATAACAGGGTTATAAAAGTTCTGGTGAAGTTGAAAGCTTTTTGATGACCAAAAAAAATTGCAGTATATACTCATCCAAAAATTCCCAGAAAGGTTTGTATAACTTAACATGCGTATGTTCAACTTTAGACCTACTCGGCATAACTAATTGAGATTAATGAACATTACTGACTGCTAGTAATTTCAGTAAATTAATTTCTGAGTAAAAGTTTAATTCCACTATCCGTTGTGTGCAAGGTAACTACCGTTTTATCTTCTCTCATCAGTAATAGTCACCACAGTTAACACTAATAAGATTCCTTAATGATAGAAGCAGCCTCAAATCTTGGTTAAGACGGGGCCCTTGTTAAAGCTGGCAGAAGAAACAAGTTGGAGGATAGGAACATACAATCCCACTGTTCCTAATACTTCATTTTGTGATGTGTTTTCAAAACTGCTTTTAGATGCTCATTAATTTTTAGGTTGTATTTTGTACTGCATTGATTTCGCATAAGCCACCTTGGGTGCATTTGTAAGAAAGCAAAGTATAAGTTCATAGTATTTCAAATTTTACTAATGAACCTAATGGAGTGGCTATCAGTGTGAGCCTGTGGCTTCTAGATTGAAATATGCATGCCAGATCCAAATTAGCTTTCACACAAACTGACGGTTGACTGATTACAGTCTCTTATAATAAAGCGTTCGTGTCTTAGCTTATATGCTGCAAAATGTGCTTATTACAGTTGCTACATTATTATTTTTTACTAATTAAGTCTAGATTGTTAGTATAAATGACTTTCACAGCTGCCCAGCAAAGCTAGTTTAATATCAATACAGTGCTTAAAACCCAAGATAAGGATTGGATAAGGTGCTGCTATTCTATTAAGGGCAACATAATGGAAAACAGCCTCCCACGTAGTTCATAACCTGAGCGTGTTGAATAGCATTGGAGCGCAGGCTCTTTCAACATTGCAAGTTTTCATTATTAACCATTGTCCGACCTTTTCATGCGGGAAACTGCACAGACTGACCCTGCTGTGTTAACTTGTGTATTTCTACAAGAGCTTTCATTAACCGGTTCTTCTCAGAGAATGGGTTATACAATCTTCATTCTGTTAACTAAATGTATAGCCGATAATTAGGTTTTTCCAAAAACAAACAGCTGATTTTTAAAAATAAAAAGTTGGGTTCTTTGTTCATGGCTATAGTAAAGTACAGTAAGAGCCCTTAGAAATTGGTAAATGTGAGATTCTTGTGATTTGTTCTGTCAGGCTAAGCTAGTGACATGAAATGGTGGCTAGGAGTGAGCTATAGCTTGTCTCATACCTAGTATTATACAGTCATACCTCGGGTTACAGATGCTTCGGGTTGCGCACTGCGCCGAACCCACGAGTACCGGAACAGGTTACTTCCGGGTTTCGGCTTTTGCACATGCGCAGAAGTGCTAAATTGTGCTTTGCGCATAAGCGCCGAATTGCAACCCATGCGTGCACAGATGTGATGCTGTGGGTTGCGAACGTGCTTCCCGCATGGATGTTTGCAACCCGAGCGTCCACTTTAATGCAATTCCTACAGCCAAGCTGGTGCCAGATACTGCTCTGCTTTCCTTCGGACCACATCAGCAAAGCCAGGATCTGGGGTCATGCTATCTAGGCAACCCAGGGCCTCCATACACCCCAGGCTTGCATCCTGGGGATGTCACTTCAGTGTTGCGAATGCATTGGTTTGACTTCACTCCTGGAGGCGCACTCCATTGTCTCAAAACAAATGGATGCCGGCGACATTTTGCATTTTAGGGATCAATTTACCGGTAATTCATTGTATATGTTTCTATTATCCATACATAGCAGTAGCTGAGAGTTATATGAGACACATAATTAGCATTTTTTGAGAATGGGTGTGTGTGTGCTAGATTTTACCCTTTATTACAAGGGTGAGGAGCAGATAGCACCCGAGATATCACCACCGCAAACCCATTTTGACAGCTGGCCATCTGTGAATCACCTGACATCACCAAGAGGTCAGCTGACCCAAACTAAAAAAAAAAAATTCATTGGCAGGGGCATAGCTTGAACTTTGCCTGCAGAGGGGGATCCTTCCTCTGACCAGCATCAATTCAAGTTAGTGATGCAATGAATATTAGTGCTTACAGCAAACCTGCTTTGGGCATCAGAATCATTTTTAATTTGTATACCGCCTTTCTAACTTACAATACTCAAGGCGGTTTACAAGCTGAAGAAACAAAAAATGCACATCTTACAACAATCTAATACAATACAAAAATGTGATAATAAAACATAATGTTAAAATAGGCAGCCTACATCAAAAAGTAACATTCAGCAATCAATTAGAATAGTATAAAATGGGTAAAGATAAAGGGACCCCTGACCATTAGGTCCAGTCGTGGCCAACTCTGGGGTTGTGGCGCTCATCTCGCTTTATTGGCCGAGGGAGCCGGCGTACAGCTTCCAGGTCATGTGGCCAGCATGACTAAGCCGCTTCTGGTGAACCGGAGCAGCGCACGGAAACGCTGTTTACCTTCCCGCTGGAGCGGTACCTATTTATTTACTTGCACTTTGACGTGCTTTCGAACTGCTAGGTTGGCAGGAGCAGGGACCGAGCAACGGGAGCTCACCCCGTCGCGGGGATTCGAACCGCTGACCTGATCAGCAAGTCCTAGGCTCTGTGGTTTAACCCACAGCGCCACCCGCGTCCCTAGTATAAAATAATATCAACATAAAAGCTGAACAGAAATCCACTCAACAGTTACAATAATATCTAAACTAGAATCAATAAAACAACGGCAAGCCACAGTACATAAAGCAATACAGTACACATTGAGAATCAGAGGGTGGGGCAAGGCAGGTGGAAGGAAGAAGAAGAGTTTGGATTTGATATCCCGCCTTTCACTCCCCTTCAGGAGTCTCAAAGCGGCTAACATTCTCCTTTCCCTTCCTCCCCCACAACAAACACTCTGTGAGGTGAGTGGGGCCGAGAGACTTCACAGAAGTGTGACTGGCCCAAGGTCACCCAGCAGCTGCATGTGGAGGAGCGGAGACACGAACCCGGTTCCCCAGATTACAAGACTACCGCTCTTAACCACTACACTACACTGGCCTCTTGCCTGATGGAGTCTATCCCCTCACAGTTCTTCCTCCAGGACCAGCTCCCTCATGAGGACTCCTAGGGCCGGAGGGTGGGGCAAGGCAGGTGGAAAGAGGCCTTTTCTGATGGAGTCTCTCCCTTCACAGTTCTTCCTCCAGGAACAGCTCCCTTATGAGGACTGGTTCGTCTACGGAGTCCTCCACTGCTATCATAGGAAACTTGCTGTCAATGCCAATCAGCAAATGGGCATTGGTTGCATCCTTGAGTTGCCATGGAACGGTTAGGATCCCTTCATGGCTCCCAATTTTACACTGGCGTTCACATTTCCACCTGCCCCATGTCTGATGTCACATAGGATGCAAGGTGTGGAGCAGCTGTCCACACACTGAGCAAAATAATCTTGTGGTGCCGAATTGGGGCTTAGGTCAAATGTGGCCTATGAGCCAGGGGTTCCACCATATCTGCTTTACTATTATCCCAGCCCAGATCAGGATCCTGTGCCACCGGTGTTCTGAGGTGAGGAGAATAAATTGCATGATTGTATTTCTTGTGGAAGCATCTGTCAGCGCTGTGACTCTGCAATGATACTGTGACTGAAAGATGACATAGCGTTAAAGTTAGGTGTAATCAATGTTACATTGTGAAAATGATTAGCAGCAGGGCACAGGCTATTTTGCAATTGAAAAAGAGGTTGAGTATTTCCACGCTGAATATCGTCGGCAAAACTGCAATCTGATAATGTATAAAAGAGAATCTGATTTCAGCATATAACTGTTTTATATAGGAAATAAGCATTAAATATGGATAAACCCAGAAGAGTAAGTTGTAACTAAACATAAAAACTCGTGTCTGACTCACAAAGTTTGTATTTCAGAAAATAACCAAATACAATGAGATGTTTCTGTAATATAGTACTGAAAACTGCAATGCAAATTGTTCTAGTGTTAAGAACAAAGGCATATTTTTGTGTCTGCAGGAGGTATTATAGCAATATAGCCATGTTAATGTTGTAAAACACAAAGCAAACTAAAGATGAGTTGGCAGAAAACATGTTAAATATTTGCTTTGATTATTCTCTCAACCTTTCCCTGAATTTACGAATCTCCACAGAGGCTTATTTAAAAATAGCTATGCTTTGTTGGGCGGTATTTAGCAAGCAACGTAAATTCCATCCTACAGCTCTGTACAACTTCTACAGGCTGCAGGAATCTTCAGCCACAAATATTTACTATACATTTCACATCTGAGTGCAAAGCTTCTTATTTCTTATTTGTTTATTAAAACATTTCTATATCTCCTCCCTGTGGAACGCCCTCTCATCAGATGTCAAGGAGACAAATAACTACGTGCACAACTTTTAGGACACCTGAAGGCAGCCCTGTATTGGGAGGTTTTTAATGGTTGATGTTTCATTATGTTTTTACGAGTGTTGGAAGCCACCCAGAGTGGGCGGGGTATAAATGAAATAATTATACTTTACAGTGGTACCTCGGTTGTCAAATGTCATCTGTTCTGGAAGACTGTTTGACTTCCAAGACATTTGACAACTGAGGCACAAACAGCAGTCTCCAAAGTCAATGGAGACAACTGAAAAACACACAACAGAAGCTGTTCGCCTTCCAAAAAGCGTTCGAAAACCAAAGCAGTTACTTCCAGGTTTTCGGCGTTCAAAAACCGAAATGTTTGGCTTCCGAGATTCTAGAAATCCGGGGTACCAATGTAATATTCATCATCATCATCATCATCACATTAAAAAACACATTAGAACTGCAATTGAAAAACTAGGATTGAGTTAAACTTGTAATATTCTGAGACCATGAATCATTGAACTTCCTTGGAGGTTTTTAAGCAGAGGTTGGATGGAGATTTGTCATGGATGCTTTAGCAGAGTTTTCTGCATTGCAGAGGGTTGGACTAGATCAGTGTTTCCCAACCTTTTTTGGGCAAAGGCACACTTGTTTGATGAAAAAAATCTCGAGGCACACCACCATTACAGCCCCGTGACGTCAGCGTGCAGCGTCACGCCGGGAGGGACGCACGAAAGTGTAAGTTTCAATTTTTTCCCCTCCCCCTTGCCGGGGAACCTCCAAGTTTTGGAGGTGGGGGGGGAGGAGGCAGCAAAGTGAGGCAGGAAGGAGAGCGCGGCTTGGCTGGGTGAGCTTTGGCAGGGGCAGGGAATGAGAGCCGCGAGGCGGGCACTGCGGACGGAGGCGCTGCCCGCCGAGCTCGCAGGCAGCTAGGCAGGCAGACGGCGAGAGCCCCGCGCTGGGCGGCCTCTCCTCGCTGCCGCCGCCCCGCCTCTCGCTGCCCGACTCGCCTGCCTCCCTCCAGGCAACATCTCGCGGCACACTAGTGTGCCGCGGAACAGTGGTTGGGAAACACTGGACTAGATAACCCTTGGGTCCCTTCCCTGATTCCATGAATTCCTGTGAACTCCAAGGTCATTACTATTGCCGGCCCCTTTCCTAAGCTTTTATGGAGATTCTCCCTCAAGCACCTGCCTTCAGTCCAGCTAGTATTAGTTACGACCAATTGCATTTCAAAGGAACTTCGATGCCCTGATCTCGTGCGTAATTGCTACCGTGCAGCCGGAGACGCGTGTCCGTTTCATCACACATGACTGACATGTGACAAGGGGCGGGTCGCTCGCTCTCCCCGCCTCCCCGAGGGACGGGGAAAGTGTGTCACTGGGTTGAAAGAGCCGGTCGGCAAGGGGAGGCGGGGCGAGCTGGGACGCCGCTCGGTGCAGCGGCTGTTCCGACGGCGCGCGAGTGGGCAAGGCGAGGGCGGCGACGGGGCGAGGCACGTGGTGGCGCCGCCCTCCCGGTGACTCTCCCCGTCCTCGTGCGGGGAAGGGGGAGGAGGAAGGAGCCGGCAGCCGCAGCCCAGCAAGCCCATCTCCCCAGGAAGGCTCGACGGCGGCGCGGCGGCTGCCTGGCCTCCTCCCGCCTCGCACACACGAGGCGCGTCCACGCAGCAGCCGGGGGGAGGCGGGAGGCGGGCGCGGCTCGCTTGGGCACAGCTGCCGCAGCGGCTCTTTCGGCACAAGCGGAGAACGAGGCAGGCAGGCGCCCCAGCAGCCCGGGAAAGCCGTCGGTGAATGATCCCGGCTCTCGGAGGCAGCTGCGGGGAAGAAATCGGGGGACGCCATGGAGGTCAATGCAGGTAAGTGAGGCTTTGGGGTTGTCAGGGAGGTCAGAAGCGAGATCCGACGTGATGACTGCGGAGCAGGGAGGAGGGAAAGGCGGATCAGGCTTGAAAGCCTTTCCCTTCCCTCCCTCCACTGATCCCGGAGGGGCATGACCCCCGATGCTCAAGCGGACCCCCCCCCAATTTCAGCCTTATGCTGCTCTGCCCCCCACAAAAAAGACCGGCTTTTTCTTGCGGGGAATGTGCGCGCAACGCGGTGGTGGCAGAAGCGAAGCTGCCCTGGAATTGCCGCACCGTGGTGTGGGAAGGAAACCCCGAGGGTCATCTAGTCCAGCCCCGTACACTGCAGTGGGTTTTGTGTGGATTGGCGCGCGCGCCCTAGGAAGGGCTTCCGAGGTCAGGATGGGGGGTTTTGCATGCCAGGAGGCAAGAAGCGGCCGGTGTGGGAAACCGGGGCCGAGGGGCTTATTCCCTCCTTCGGGGCTGACTGGACTCCCCTCTCCCTGGACGGTGTGCGGGGAGACTCCGCGAGGCGGCGGCGGCGTCTAGGGGTTCCCGCGGCTCCTTTTCTCTCTCTTTCCCCGGCCGCCCATCCATTTCCCATCCGGCCGGTTCTCAAAAGCAGCCGCTCACATGGACCGTCGGGCGAGCCACGTGCGCCGCTTTGTTTACGTTCGGCGCCGCCTGCGCGCTGATTGGCTGTGACGTCGGGGATTACACAATCGGGACGGGGCGGCCGCCTCCCGCTGGCGACCGCGTGGAGAGACACGTGAAGGCGGCGGCGGGAGGCCCTTGTTTTGGTGACCTGCATCCAGGGGGCGGCGCGGGGAAAGGACACGTGGGGAAGGCAGGCAGGCAGGCAGGAGCCGGCAGAGCGGATGGAGGAGGGAGGCGCGTTGCAAGACTGCGCCCAGCAGACTTTGGGAATCTCCCTTTCCTTCCTTCTGCTGCCAGGCGGGGACTCTTCCCTCTGCAGCCTTGCCGGATAGGAGGAGCCGCCGCCTTGCGAGGCAGGCGCGGCCCCAAGGCGACCTCGCTCCGCTTCGGGAGATCCGAGTGCATTCGAGGTTGCGGGGCGGAGCTTCGACGCTGCTCTTTTGCAGAAGCTGCTCTGCCGCAAGCCGGGGAGCGCCGCGATCCTCGCGCCTTCAAGCCCCTCTTTGAGTTCAGACAGATCTAGTAGGATCGCCCCGATCCTCCTCCGTGGCTACCCAGAAGCGAGCCTGGCCCTGCACGTGGCTGCTGCCCCAGATGTTAATTCCTCCCCCCTACACCTTTTAAATGGAATAATAGGAGGAACGCCTAGCCTGAGGCTGCGATCCGAAACAACCGCACTTACCTGCGAGTAAGCATCACTGAATCCAATGAATAGTTTCCGAGTAGACGGGTCAATGGCAAGGTCAATGCGGCGACGTTTGCATGGAGAATTGGATCAGGGAAGAGGCGCGCGCGCGCGCGTGTCTCCTCGCCCCCAAAATAGGGGGTGCCATGGGCGCATGTTTGGGGGGGCAGGCTTTACGTAAGGAGGGACAGAACCTCAGTTAAGATTTATTTTTACTAGGTTTAGGGCTGCCCCCCTGGCGTATTTTTACTCGGAAGTAAAGCCTGTGCTCGGAGAGGTTTACTCTTTAGTTAGTGCGCATTCATCGGGTATCTGAACCTTAGGGACGCTTGAGTTCCTCCTCCTCCTCTGCCGGCTGCTCCGCAGCTGCCTTAATGCTATGGAAATCGAGGCTGGCTATTGGTGCAGCTGCTTCTGTGTGCGCGCATCCATGTGACACCGACCGCCTCGCTCTCTCACATGTACAGACGACCCATGTGCACAGCTCTCGAAATGTAACAGGTCGGAGGAGAGTCATGTTCCCTGATGGCTGAGCTCACGGAATAGGCAAGTCAGGTGGTGCAACACGAACAGATTCCGGAGGGACTTAAATAATAACTGCGGACGTTGGGCAGTTTGCCTGAGGCTAGGAGGATAAGAACGGTGTTATGTTTTATAAAAGTCTTATTCAAGGACCAGAGGGGAAGTGCTGCTTCCTCCACCAGTCCTGAAGCCGAAGGAGACAGGAAGGGATGGGAATTACGAAATACGCCCTCCCCAAATCCCTGTAATAAAATAGACTGAGCCGGCAAAATTCATGGAACACTGATTATATAACAACATGTACCAGCTTCCTAAAGCAATGAACTTTGCGATATTCATTATTTATGACTACTTTTGTTATGTTTGTGGTTGTGTAATTTTTTTTAAATATGTTATAAGCTGCCTTGAGCATGGTTTTAACTTTGCAAAGGTGCATACAAATAAATTGATAATTTGAGCCAAGGGGAGATGGTGGATGACTTGAAAAGGCTTTTAAGCCCAATAATAGCAATCAGGTTCTCTTCAAAATGTGTTTGGTAGGTCTCCTAGATAGCAACAAACAATTAACAAGGTTGAAGCCACTTAATACCACCAAATAATTATGGGGCGGATCCTCTCCTGCTAACTGCCCCCAATTAAATATAGTGCGACCGTCTCGAGGTACACCAATTACACAAATTTCTACAGTTTACCACAGATTATCTAGTGGGGAAAACTTAAATGATTTAGAATCTCAGGCAGGAGTTGATCAAACAAACAAGAAATGTTTTATTAAACAAAAGGAAGCTTATGAAACCAAGTGCATAAGGAAAGGTAGAAGTTAATTTACTTTAACTATTAAGATGTGTCAGGTTTAAACAGAATATTATAGATACAACTCTTCTTAAACTTCAGTTACTAGAAATCAGTTGGTACACTTCGGGTGGTTAAATATTCAGGTTTCCAGAATAGATTCCAAAATGCTTAACTCAGTTTCTGTCACTTAGATATTACAGTTAAGTACTTTCAACACCATACCGCTTCCTTCACAGCTAAATACTTTGGTTCATGAGCGAGGGCACTTTTCCTCAGTTACCCACTCTCTTAATCAAGCACCCCCAAACTCGGCCCTCCAGATGTTTTGGGACTACAACTCCCATCATCCCTAGCTAACAGTCCCCAAACATCTGGAGGGCTGAGTTTGGGGGTGCCTGCTCTTAACCATCCCATACCTGAGGTCTTCTAAATGGTATAACAGACCTAGGGAATCACCCCATCCCTTGTTACTGGTTTGGGAGTTGTCTAGTTCCTAGAAGAACTCTCCCCTTCTGGCTATACTGACACCCAGGTAGCCTGAATTCCCACAGGATCTACCTCTCCCGGCTCAAACTCAGCCCTCCCAGAACACTCCTGTCTGTATCCCTTTCCCTCAACCCAGACCCTCAACCCGGTCTCCCTATCCAAGCTACGAGGCTCTGTCCTCTCGCTATGGATAATCAACTCATTGTGTGTGTTTAACTTAACTCAGAACCAGTTCTCCGTATCTCACTCCCGATCGCCCAACCTGAAACCTGTCTAACGTCTCAAATCTAATCCTATTCCTCTTCTCAAATCCAGCCCAAATCTCATCTTAAATCCAGCCCTAACTAACTCACTCTGTCAGAAAACTGCTCCTTTTATTCCTACCCCCTAAGTGCTGTTCCTTCTAGCTGACTCTGTAGCCAGAGGCTCCTGCACTCTGCTGGAATTTTGGAGGGACTGCTTCACCAGACTCTGGTCTGGCTCTGCAGGCCGTCACATGTGCATGTATAACAAAAATAGGAAGAGCTTTGCAGGATCCGATGGAGGGGCTTATCTAGTTCCACTTCCTGTTTCCAGTAGTGGCCAATGGTAGTTTATGGGTTTCCCCCCTCTCCATTAGCTGGTATTCGGAAACACTCTTGACAATAGACCCAGGTTTCCCAAAGTTGGGTCTCCAGCTGTTGTCGGACTACAACTCCCATCATCCTTAGCTAGCAGGAGCAGTGGCCAAGGATGATGGGAGCTGTAGTCCAAAAACAGTTTGGGAAACCCTGATTTAGATTATCACAGCTGGTAGACTTATCCTCCATGAAACTGTCTTAACACAAGGGTGGTGGGCAGCCTATAGCCTTCCACGTAACGTTGGACTTCAAGCACCCACCAGCCCTAGCTTGCATGACCAATGGTCAAGGATGATGGGAGTTGTAGTCCAGAAATTTCTGGAGGGCCATACATTCCTCATTTCTGGTCTAATCTTTTTATGGCCGTCTTAGCTAGTAAACACCAACCACATCTTGCGACAGCAGATCCTCTGTGTTATTTATGCATTCCATGTACTTTCTGTCTTACGTGCACTGTCAGTTAATGTAATCAAGTTGTTCCAAATTGCGGTGTTGCGAGAAAGAGAGAGAAATGTCCTTATTTGCTTTCTCTACACCAATCACATGTTTGTCATAGCAATGTAATGTTCGTGTTCTGTCCTGGCCAACTCTTTTTTCCTCCGCTAAAAAGAAAGTGTTCTGAATCCAGCACTATGGATGTACATAGCACTGTGTGAATATACATAGTGCTTTACAAAAAGCAGTCTTGACAGGTCCCTAAAAATAGACACAGGGAAACAGGAGGAGGAGGGGAATCACCTTGTAAAAGTACAGAGCAGAGGAGAAAGCATTATGGAAAGGTACAATGCTAATGGCCGTTTTATTTTCACTCCCATTCCTAATAATTCTTAAAAACGGAGTTTGCCTTTCTTGCTGCTATTGCAAATCTAGTTGATATTTTCACAAAGCTATCTACCGTGACCCTACTAGGATCCTAGTCACACCCAGTTAAGGTCCCCTCTTGTGTATGTGTGAATTTATTTTCTCTGCACCGTTCTCCGTGCACATTCTATGTTTAAAGTGAACCGTGAAGTTCAGTTGCTGTTTTGTTGCCCGTTCATTTAGTTTGGATAAATCCTTTTAGAGCCCTTCATAGCCCCCCCCCCTTCTCTCTCTCTCTCTCTCTCTCTCTCTCTCTCTCTCTCTCTCTCTCGTTTTCATCACCCTGAGCGGTTTGTTGTGAGCAAGATCCTTTGTGAATATGAAACAGCACCCCTCCTAATAGAGATCTTTGGGAATGTAAATGTTTGCTTGGTCCCAGGGGGGGTCATTGCCCTATAAGTCCCAACTCCATGCTTCCTATTATTTAGCCTGTGTGTAGGTTGTTAAGCATTTTCCCTGCCTGAGTCATTGTACACATTTACACATGACTGCTTATGTGTATGTTAAACCTTACTAAACTGATATTGAGACTATGCTAGTAGGTTACGTAATGACTTCCTGGCAAAGCACATGCTCAGTAAGCTATAATTATAATAATTTGCATTATTCTGTGCACATGTGTCCATCTCTTTTCATACGCAAAAGCAGCATTTTTCACATGACACTGCTAGGATGTGGGTTTATATATGTCCAAATTTGAACGCCGTTGAAAGTTTTGAAAGCGTTTCATGTTTTATTTGAAATGGGGCTTCTCCTTTGATACAAAGCTTCATTACCAAATGCGTCACTGGAATGCTAATAATTCTCCCTCTCCGGTCTTAAATATAAATAATTATGGAGCCCCAAGCCTTACGTAATTTTCATTGTGGCCTAAATCTACTTCTGTCATTGGTACTATCGTGGTTACTTATGAATTAGAGATTTCCAATGACAAACGTTAACCTGGCATATGTGAAGAGGTTAGGACTGTGCCATGATTTTATAAATTATTCCTTGTGGAGGGCAATCTCAATGTGAAGATATTTTCTTAAGGATTTTTGAGAATCACAATGTTTGAAGGACATTTAGACCTCAAACCTATGCAGATTTACTTAGGAGCATGAATGTAAGAGGGAACATGCTCCCTGAAAATATATTTTACCTGCTCTCTTCTCCCCAAATATACTTCCTAGTAATACTGCTGTAGAGTACTGATAAAATGTGAATCTAATAGGTTATGAAAGCAGTTACAGAGACATTAACACAAAAGCAACAGCCTTCAATATAATGCCTGATCTCCCCAATTTCAAGTAAGCATGTTCCGGATTGCTGCCTTGGGGCTGATTCACACATAACAAATGCCACATGGTGGCTGTCACCATGCTGCAAGCTATTCCACGGGAGGCGGTGGCGTGCCCTGAGAATGGGGGTGATTTTTCTTTCTGGCGCTTGCCGGAACCTGGAGAAAATGGGCTCAGTCTGCAAGATCAGCTCCTGCACATCAGTTGTTGTGAAGAAGCCTGTATGATATGATAGTAGCTGTGGACTTAGGTGTGCGTCGGTCCCGGTGTCCCCCCCCCCCACAATTGCACCAGTCTTTGCTTTAGTAAACAGCTAATGTTGGATTGTGGGGTACTTCCAAATGGGGCTGAATTTGCAAGCAAGTTCATTTAATGCGGGACGCGGGTGGCGCTGTGGGTTAAACCACAGAGCCTAGGACTTGCTGATCAGAAGGTTGGCGGTTCGAATCCCCGCAACGGGGTGAGCTCCTGTTGCTCTTTTCCAGCTCCTGCCAACCTAGCAGTTCGAAAGCACGACAAAGTGCAAGTAGATAAATAGGTACCGCTCCGGCGGGAAGGTAAGCGGCATTTCCTTGTTCTGCTCTGGTTTGCCAGAATTGGCTTAGTCATGCTGGCCACATGACCCGGAAGCTGTACGCCGGCTCCCTCAGCCAATAAAGCAAGATGAGTTGGCCACAACTGGACCTAATGGTCACGGGTCTCTTTACCGTTACCGGTCATTTAATGCAGCAAATGGTTTGTTGGCAACAGGGTTTTGGGTTTCTTGTTTTTATTTTATTTCCCCCGGGAAGCGGAAGTCCGCATTAAACGGGGAAGGGGGACAGACTTTGATGCCCTCCAAATTGTAGTCATGCATGTGTGGGGAGTTCGAATCCCATGAAAAGTACCCATTTGGAGGCACCCACAATAATCTTAAAGTAGAATGCCAGTCTCGTGTCTTCACAGAAAATGTAATTAAAATAAGGCTCTTCGACTTGGGACTTGTATATTCCAAGAGAGGGGGAAGTTCATTTGTAGGTTTTGAAATTCTGCTAATGCAGAATTTTCCTTTTCCCCCTTTGCAATCACTGGAAAGTGGCTTTTCCACATAATAATAAACAAAGGGAGAGAAGCTAAGACAGAATCCTAACAATAAAAATTTGAAAGCTGTGAGATATGTAAGTTCACTTAGAAAAATGAGAGTGAGAAGCAAGCTGGTTTCAAAAAGTACATTTTTATATAAAAAAATTCATTTGTTCTAGGAATTGTGTTCTTTGAGGGGTTATTCAGCTGTCATATGACCTGGAAATGGGGATATTTTTCAACACACAAACTGACTCCCATCCGTGTATAACTGAAGATGCATCTCTCAAGAACATTCACTCTTATTTTGCAAGGTAGAATATCAGGTAAAAATTTCAAAAGCACTTACTTGGGAACCTGCATCCTTGCAGAAAGCCTGTGGGGGGATGCAGGCGCCAATGGCCACAGTGATCAAACCACTTGCTTTGCAGTTGTCCCATTGTTGACCATAGGACTTCTTCAGAGTAAGTTCTGAGACCATCGCAGCCTGAGTTTATTTATGTGCTTGTGAAAAAGTTACCCTTGGGGGGAGTATCTGTCCCTGATTGTCTTTCATTCATTCCAAAGAACCCAGGGAATTGTCTTTCTATGAAGGGGAACTATGATTATTGAACAAAAGGCTCTCTACAGTTCCCAGGGTTCTTTGGGAGAAGCTTTCATTGTGGAATTATTATTTGTAGAGATACCCGTTTGTCTTTCGAAAAGCGGCAGTCCCTGGTGAATTATAGAGGTGCGCCAAGCAAATTGCTCCATGTTTTTCTTTCTGTTCATCCTTCATGGATGAAAATACTTCTTTCTTCCTTTTTGTTGTTTTTGAGACCGTGCCACTTTGATGCCCAGAAGGAGGCCTGTCAGTACACAATGGGGCGGCAGCTAAACCCGCCATGGAGCCTGTTAAGGAACCATATGCAAGCTCCCCTGAGCTCCTTTTAGTGGAAGAACGTGATACATGTGAAATAAATAAGGATTATAGTTTTTGTTGGTGCTAAGAGTTATCTATTATTTATTTGTTACACTTTTATAATGCTTTTCTGTCAACACACTTGTGCACGTGTTTTAAGCTTGCTGTCTCATAGACATGAAAGAAAAGGAAAATCTACCTGCAGTCTCAAGTCTTGTCTTGTCTTGTCTTTTCTTCTATTTCTGTGCTGCTTTTTACTCATATAAATCCCAAAGCAGCTTACAAACAAAAAGATAAAAATAATAATGGAACATCACGCATACAGCATAAATCGTATAGAATACTTAACAAGTCTATCCCACCGATTCCCTTTCTCCCAATCTTTCAGAAACAAAAGCTATCAAATACTTGCCTTTTCTACTTTCCGTTCTTAACTAATTTCATAAACTGTGTCTTGTTTTGGAACATATTGCTAAAAGCAAGACAACTATAATATGTATTGTGATCCGATTCTGAAAACTAGAAAGGCATTCGGGGGTTGTTTACATGTGGTGCGGGAGAGACTTCTGGAAGTGGATTGTAAAGTGGATCTGTGAGCTGGTAGACGTATTCCTGCTTCCTTCGACAGGTGGTGTGATTGCTTACATCAGTTCTTCAAGTTCAGCCTCTAGCCCTGCCTCGTGCCACAGCGAGGGATCGGAGAGCAGCTTCCTGTCCTCATCACCTGTACCGCAGTCACCAAACAGCTCCTCTTCAGACGGCAGCTCTAGCAGCAAGAGCAAAGAGGGCTCTGATGGAGTACCAAAGAATGACCAGTTAGATGACCGCGTTAAGGCCAGCCAGCCAAGTGTAACTGCATTGGCCAAGGGTCATGGTGGACTTACAAGTAAGTATTCATTTGTAGTAGCTCTGCTTTTGTTTAGGCTCAATTCAGGCATCATGTTTCCAGTCTATGGTTGGGAGAATGGGAGGGAATGTGCTTAGGGCTCCATCTTCTCCCCTGTGCTTTGCTACTGGGGCTGGTCTGGGTTTGACTACAGATCAGGATTTTTCAAACTATGGTCTGGAGACTCTCCTAGTTAGCACTATCCATATTTAGTCCTGATTCAGGCATAAGGGCATGCTATGCTTATAGCAAAACCTAAAAGGGAGGAGCTGGAAGAAGAAGCCTCTAAACACATTGGGAATTCCCAATCTCCAAACCATGATTGGCAAACAACACCTGAATTGATCATTGATATGTTGTCCACACTAAATAAATATATTTGTCTGCAGCCTGAGGGCATCCTTCTGCCTAGAGCCTGTAGCACTTAACATTCAGTGCTTAACCTCTGACTTCCTTCCTTCTAGATAGACTGTAGCTCTGGTTCTCAACCTCTGGCAAACTGGAGCTCCTGCCTCACAGTGCAAAGTGGTGCCAACAGGCCATGTTGTCCTGTGGTCCACAAGTAAGTTTAAAAGTTGAGATCTGACTATAAAAGGACCCCCAGACTTGTCCCCCTCCAACCATCCCAGTTAAGCAACCCTCCCCATTTTGAGGCCATCGAGGCTTCCAGTTGTGTAAAAGGTTGCTTTTATACAGCTCATGATGTCTTCTTACAGTAAATTTGAAGCAAATTACCGAACAGAAAGTAGGTAAAAGTTTGGCAGCACACTGTACACGGTTAGTAGTGGGAACACCAAAATAAAACTCATCATCCACAGATTCTATCTTCCATAGTGCTAGATTCAATCTGTAACAGCACCCAAGCTTTCCTGTGTATATTATTTTAAATTTAGAAGGACTATAAGATGCCATATTCCATACTGGGGCCACCTCACCCAATACTGCCTAATCTAACTGGTAGCGCCCCCACACCCGGTCTCAGGCTAAGGTCTTTCCCATCCCCTAGTAACTGATGCTTTTGAAACAGAGGCATCTCTGAGGGAAAAGTGTGTGCTTTGCCATTGCACAAATTGAGAGTTGCCTGTATGCAATTTTGGCTTGGGCTGCTATCCCAGAACGTAATCCCAGTATAAAATCTTGGCTTACTGTAATAGAACATGGTTTGGTTTGGGGTTTTTTTTACAAGATTTCTTGTGTGGTTTTTTCCCCAGAGGCCAGCAGCAACTTGGTTGTTATCTGTAGAGCTAAATTATTTCTAATTTTCCTCGAATTTGCTTGGTGCTGAAGTGGTTGCTAATCTTCCTAACTGTTGATTCTGTATTTGACTCTACTTGGAAACTGTTTCCAACATGATTCACAGATAACAAGATTTTCATCCTTGATAAAGTCAGCACCCAGGGTGTTTCTTTGTTTGCAGTTTGGTGGTACAGTCATACCTCGGGTTAAATATGCTTTGAGTTGAGCGCGTTCAAGTTGCGCTCCTCGGCAACCCGGAAGTAATGGAGCACGTTACTACCGGGTTTCTCCGCTTGCGCATGCGCAGACGCTCAAAATGACGTCACACGCATGCACAGAAGCGGCGAAAAGCGACGCGTGCATGCTCAGACATACCGTCGCTCCTTACGTTTACCTCTAGATGCAAACGGGGCTCCGGAACAGATCCCGTTCATATCTAGAGATACCACTGTATATTTGTGTGTATACAGTAGTATATTGGTTGTCCAACGGCTTGGTTCCTGAACAAATCTGCTCCCAAACACCACAAACCCAGAAGTGACTGTTCCGGTTTGCAAACGTTTTTCCGAAGCCAAATGTCTGACGCGGCTTTCGCGGCTTCCAATTGAGTGCTGGAAGCTCCTGCAGACAATCGAAAGCCATGCCTTGGTTTTTGAGCGGTCCGGGAGTTGAATGGATTAAGTTTAACAACCAAGGTACCACTGTATCTACATCTATATGTATATGTACACAAATATTGTCTATGGATATATACACACATACACATTTGGTAGTAAAAAGATTGCCCTAGGATACAGGTTTCAAATAACTTCAGGGTAATAATAATAATAGCGGGACACGGGTGGCGCTGTGGGTTAAACCACAGAGCCTAGCACTTGCCGATCAGAAGGTTGGCGGTTTGAATCCCCGTGATGGGGTGAGCTCCCGTTGCTCGGTCCCTGCTCCTGCCAAGCTAGCAGTTTGAAATCATGTCAAAATGCAAGTAGATAAATAGGTACCACTCTGGTGGGAAAGTAAACGGCGTTTCCGTGCGCTGCTCTGGTTCGCCAGAAGCTGCTTAGTCATGCTGGCCACATGACCCGGAAGCTGTACGCTGGCTCCCTTAGCCAGTAAAGCAAGATGAACGCCGCAACCCCAGAGTCAGCCACGACTGGACCTAATGGTCAGGGGTCCCTTTACCTTTTAATAATAATAATAAAAAACTTCATATGACAAGTCATGGCCAGCAATTGAATCCTACACATTTGTGAAAGTGTGTTTACTATGATGGCACCAACATATTGCAGTGCTCACATTTTTGTGTCACAAAGCAGATGTATCTGTTTGCTGTTCTCTGATATTTTGCCTTGGTGCTACGATTTTGTGATGGTACTATGATAAACATGCAGGCTGAAGACAGCAAAAGGCAGAGGGAAATTTAGAGACAGTATTTTTTCTTTTTTTAGAGTAGTTCCCAAGTGGGGAAGCATCTCTGTGATGGTCACATGCATGGTTATTCTATGCAGGCTTCCTAGAGTGGTCCTAAGGCAAGGGATAGAATCCTGTGGCCCTCTCGATGTTGTAAGATTCCCACCAACCCTAACCATTAGCCATGATGACTGGGGCCGATAGCTCAGTTCTTGAGTGACCATAGCCAGCCTATGGTCATTAGACTCCCCAACTCCCATTGGCCCCAGCTTAATGATCTGAATGGTCAAGGATAGTGTGAAGCAAGATCTTGAAAACCACAAGTTAGCTACTCCTGCCCTAGGCCAACTACTAAAGCAGGCTTTCCTAAAATTGTGTCTCCAGCTTTTGTTGGGCTACAATTCCCATGATCCCTGAGCACTTGTCCCGCTTGCTAAGCAGATAGGAGTTGTAGTCCAACAACAGCTGGAGACCCAAGTTTGGGAATCCTCGCTCTAAGGCCTAGATACCATTTTGTTTCTTAGTTGAGGGAATCAACAAAGTGGGAAGACATGTGGAATTCATATTACGCCCATCTTGTCAATAGTGATAATGATAATAATTTATTGTTTATTTATGGGTTTCCCCAGCCACTCTTGGCGGCTCCCAACAGAATATTAAAAACACAATAAAATATCAAACATTAAAAACTTCTCTAAACAGGGCTGCCTTCAGATGTCTTCTAAAAGTCAGATAGTTGTTTATTTCCTTAACATCTGATGGGAGGGTGTTCCACAGGGCAGGCGCCACTACCGAGAAGGCCCTCTGCCTGGTTCCCTGTAACCTCACTTCTCGCAGTGAGGGAACCTCCAGAAGGCCCTCAGAGTTGGACCTCGGTGTCCAGGCTGAACGATGGGGGTGGAGACGCTCCTTCAGGTATACTGGAATTTGCCTCTTTAACAAAAAGAATGTAACGTAAGTCAAATATGTGTTGTTTCTATTAGGTTGTAATGCTTATTTTTCTATTTATAGAATTTAATGGTATGGTCCTGCTGTGTAAAGTCTGTGGAGATGTTGCCTCAGGATTCCACTATGGGGTCCATGCCTGTGAGGGGTGCAAGGTGAAGTATAATTTTATAATGTGAATATCTTATTGGAGCAGTTGGCGAATAGAATTTCAGGGACAAGTGCAGATGTACCTGGTGGTTGGGGGGGGGGGAAGCAAATGTTTGTTGCAGCTCTAAAACCCTAACCCTACAAGCTTTAAAACTATCTGGAATCTCCTAAGCGAGTCTTGTTATTGTGACCTTCCATCCTTTGGGGGGGTCTCAGTGTCCAGGACTTGCAATATTGAAATGCAGTGCTTTTTCTATTAAAAAAATATGTTTAAGGGTACACTCATTTTCCTACTCATATTGAAATACTGCCCCTCAATGAGGCCAAACTTGGATCACAAAATGTTGAGGGGTATGCGTACCTCAAGTGACACGGGTGGCGCCATGGGTTAAACCACAGAGCCTAGGACTTGCCGATCAGAAGGTTGGCGGTTCGAATCCCCACGATGGGGTGAGCTCCCATTGTTCGGTCCCAGCTTCTGCCAACCTAGCGGTTCGAAAGCACGTCAAAGTGCAAGTAGATAAATAGGTACCGCTCTGGCGGGAAGGTAAACGGCGTTTCCGTGCGCTGCTCTGGTTTGCCAGAAGTGGCTTAGTCATGCTTGCCACATGACCTGGAAGCTGTACGCCGGCTCCCTCGGCCAATAAAGCGAGATGAGCGCCACAACCCCAGAGTTGGCCACGACTGGACCTAGTGGTCAGGGGTCCCTTTAGCTTTACTTTTATGTGTACCTCCAGAAAAAAGCACTACTGAAATGTGCTTGGTTGGGGACATCAGTTGGCATGTTATTGTCAACAGCCAGATTCCAGGTTACAATGCAAGTTTCTGTTGATGAGGCATGCTTGAAAATTGCTTGCAAAAAAAAGGTGGTTTGAAACTTAACAGTTGCTTGTTCTTTTCAGGGCTTTTTCAGAAGAAGCATCCAGCAGAATATCAAATACAAGAAGTGCCTGAAGAATAATAACTGCTCTATAATGAGAATGAATAGGAATAGGTGCCAGCAGTGCCGGTTCAAAAAATGTTTGTCGGTTGGGATGTCAAGAGATGGTATGTTTCTATATTGAGAGCAGTTAGCTTCAAAAAGGTGAATTGTAGTGCTTTTCATACCTAATTATAAAAAGTTGGTCTAGAGCAGGTTTTTCCAAAAACTTGGGTCACCAGCTGTTTTTGGACTACAGTTCCCATCATCCCTGACCACTGGTCCTGCTAGCTAGGGATGATGGGAGTTGTAGTCCAAAAAAATAGCCGCAGACCCACGTTTGGGAAACCCTGGTGTTGAGTAATGGTGTGACATGCAAACTGATTCAAATGTCACCTCAACCATGAACTTATGAGATGCCTTAATGACAACCTGCTATTTTTTTTATTACACTCCTTCCTTTGGTTGGGGGGGGGGCAAAATTGGGAAAATACTGACAGAGCATACAGGACTGTGGTAAGGATTACAGAGGTAGTGCATGTGAAGCCTGGTAATGAGCTTTCTGTCCGTGATATAAACTGTATCCATTGCACTGAGGTCCCACCGGGTGCGCGAGGCTTGGGGCGGCAGCGGACTGCTTGCGCGCACCTAGAAGCTTGGGGCGTGCTGAGCTCAGCGCGCCCCAAGCTTCTGCGTGCCGGCAAGCAGTCCGCTAGCCCTGGGAGAGCCGCGGGGCTCTCCCAGGGCTAGCGGATCGCTGCGCTACACCAGGAGCTTGGGGCGTGCTGAGCTGCCGCCCCAAGCCTCGCGCACCCGGTGGGACCTCCTGCCGGGTGCGCGAGGCTTGCAGACACTCGCCCGAAGCAGGGGGAGCCCTCCCGAGGGCTCCCCGTGCTTCGGGCGACAGGCTGCCGCCCCAAGCCTCGCGCACCCGGTGGGACCTCCTGCCGGGTGCGCGAGGCTTGCAGGCATTCGCCCCATAAGACGCACCCCGATTTCCCCTTCATTTTTGGAGGGGAAAAAGTGCGTCTTATGGGGCGAAAAATACGGTACCAGACTTTTCCGTCTATAAGACGCCCCCCCCCCATGTATAAGACATCCCCAATTTTGGGGGACTCAAATTTAAGAAAATGGGGGGAGATGGCACAGAGTCGTTGAGCTTTTCATAGGGGGGATTGCCGAAGATTGCTCATGCATCGCTAAGTCCGCCTCCCGTCTGTCCCATCGCCGGCAGAAGCTGCCAATCACCCATCCAACTACCGGAGCGTCAGCCAATCAACACCACCCGTTGACGCAGCAACCAATAACACGCACAATAGCCCCTGACAGCCTCGGCAGCAACCAATCAATCGTCCACCCTATGCACTAACCTTGTATAAGACGACCCCCACTTTTTAGCATGATTTTAAAAGAAAATAACCTAGTCTTGTACATGGAAAAGTACAGGAAATGGTGAAACAATATGCATTAATTTCTAAGGGGATTGAGAGTTTAAGGAGCCTTGGGAGGAAACACATGCAAAACAGTCCTACAGCTGGGAGGCAATAATAGTGGTTGTCCAACCAGAATCTGATTTTGCTTGACACCATCTTTCCCCCATATTGGCAGACCGGCATAAGGGGCTGGTTTTCTTCTCCCTCAAGCCAACATGTTTTTATACTTTACATGAGCTGCTAAACTGTAAGTGGCCATGCCTTTTTAAAACGACGAAGTAGCTTGTTCTTAGCTACACAAGTGACGGCTGTTACTTCTTCCACTTGCGGCATGAAAACTGCTTCCTGCATCGTGTTATTGCTTGTGTTTGTGGGAAAGGAAGTCAAAGCAATCTCTTACCACTGCAAGTTGCGAAAACACATTGCTAACCGGGGCAGCCAATATGGGCTGCTTTCTCTGGTAAAGTTCCTTAGGCGGCTTCAAGCCCAGGGAATGCCTCCATTCAGACAGATGATCCTTTTACGACTTTATTTACAGTGGTACCTCGGGTTAAGTACCTTCATACTGTTGTGGCTTACGGCCAAACAAGTATCCACTTACTCAAGACTCATATTAATGGTACTAAATGCAAAAGGTGTGTCTCTCCCCCCCACCCCCAAAGTCGAATCAAAAATATATTAAGGTCTTCCAGCCACAGCCATTGAGAGTTGAATTCTGGTCCTCCTGCAACTTTATGCAAAGACAGCGTTCAAGCACACTTCACTGGGGAAACCCAGCCAGATGGGTGGTGTATAAATTACAGTATTTATTATTATTATCATTATTACTACTACTACAGCGGTACCTCAGGTTAAGTACTTAATTCGTTCCGGAAGTCCGTTCTTAACCTGAAACTGTTCTTAATCTGAGGTACTACTTTAGCTAATGGGGCCTCCCGCTGTTGCCGCGCCACCGGAGCACGATTTCTGTTCTCATCCTGAAGCAAAGTTCTTAACCCAAGGTACTATTTCTGGGTTAGTGGAGTCTGTAACCTGAAGCGTATGTAACCTGAGGTACCACTGTATATGCATTTATAACCTGCCTTTCCTCATGTGGCTGGAAGGTGGGTTACATATGGGTCAATTCAACCAGCAAATCATGTAAAAGTTCCCTCCTTTTTCATGTAATCATGTAAAAGTTCCTTCCCTTTTCAAAAGCAGTTTGCTGTTTGGCCTTGTAGCCGAAGCTCCTTTTTGAGAAACCACACACATCTGAAGCTGCTTTGGGCTCAGAGAACAAGTATCATAGTCCCCTAGTCCTTGTTTGGAGAACTACCATCAGAAATACACTCATTGGTTTAATCAGTGGCACCTGTGCTTTTTCCCCTACAAACATAGGTGCCGGTACTTACTGTGAAGTTTGTTACAGTAAGTGCCACACTTTTTAACAACAAAAAAGAGGGGCCTGTACTGCGTACTCCAGTAAAAAAAGCATCGAGTGGCATGTGATTCTCTGTGTTTTGATTAGTTTTTGAAGCAGGAGAGAGTTTTGTTTGCTTGTACAGCATTTCCGCTAGAATTTGTCAGCCCGCGTGTAGCTAAAGAGTCTTGTTTTGGTTTTGTTCCTTTTCCGAAGCCGTTCGATTTGGCCGGATTCCTAAACGTGAGAAGCAGAGGATGTTGATCGAGATGCAAAGCGCCATGAAAACCATGATGAACACCCAGTTCAGCGATCATTTGTCCAGCGAAGCCTCGAAAGAGAGCCAAGAACCGTTGCTTCTGCTGCCTCAAGAAGAGCTGAGCACCAAACGTCAAGAAGAGCAGAAAAACGCCGGCGGCCGTTCTCCTCCTCCTCCTGCTCTCCTCCTCCCCCCTCCTCCCCCTCCCCCCTCTGACATTGCTAAGGAAGAAGTGATTGGCATGGTGACCAGAGCCCACAAGGATACCTTTATGTACAACCAGGAGCAACCCGAAAACCCTCCCACTCCTGGGCAGCCCCAGAATATGGAGAGAAACCTAAAATACGGTGGTGGTAGCGAAACCAATAATAGTGGCATAAGCTGCGCCCATCATGGTGGGAATGAACAACATTTCATTGGACAACACAAAGGGCGAAACAACATGCATTATCCAAATGGGCGTAGTAACCTTTGCTTTACAAACAGCCATTCGGTGAACATTGCTAATGGCGCCACCTCAAAAAGTTGCAATGGTAGGCCTGAAAGTGGCTTTCCTCAGCATGTGTCTATGAATGCTTACCCCTGCAACCCCGGAGAAAGGATGCACCTGGTACAACTAATTCTTAATTTCTCTTGCACAGTTCTCTGAGGGATTGTTACTTGGTGTAGGTTCAGACTAGTCACATGGGCTGGGAGTGGCTTCTCCCTGGGACTACCTTGTTTAGTGAAATAATATCCTCAGGGTAATGACAACAACAAAAAATACGAGAGGGAGATTACTGAGGTGGTTTTTTTTGGGCGGGGGTTGCCAAAATCAATTGGCCCCTCGCTAAAAGAACCTCTTTCCAATTGGAAAAAAAAAGTATGGTTGGGAAAATGACTGATAGTGGGAAATGTTTGCCATTATTGTGTTTAACTGAGGTATATTTTATGAAACCCCAAATATGGTTTGTTTCTAATCTTGGGAATCTTCTGCTTCCCGTTTTTTAACCAATCCCAGTTTGCTGTGTTATCCAAACTCGAAATGTAGCCATCTGCATAAACTATGGCATGAGGTTGCCTTGCTTCAGCTAACAGGAGTTAAAATTAACCACAGTTTGTCACAACTCGGCAAACTCTGGTTAATCAAAAATGGAAGCAGAAGTGAACTACTCCCCGCAATGGCTCCAGAAGAGGGAGAAGTGCTCAAACACAAGCCTTGGCTAGGCATATTGTTGTAAATCTAAAACCTGTTTAGCATGTGTAAAGCAGCCTTTATAGAATTCAGTCAGTTGGGTAATAAGACTTGACTGTCATCTAATGAATTGTGAATTGCTAGGAAAATTAGTGTCAGTGAAACTTAACCAGCTGCTGTATTTCACCGAAAACTTGGTGATCAGGCTCACAGTGTTTTTACTTGAGAATTAAATGCAACTTTTAAGCTTCTCTCTTTCTCTCATGCTTTGTATGCCATGTTTTTAATGTGCATTGGAAAGCAGAAGAGAGATCAAATACACACGCAGATTTCAGGAAGATGTAGCCGATCAATTTAAGCTCTGATTATAAGAACTGCTGCGTCTTGGAAGTGAATCTTTCATAATAATATTTTTTCATTAAACTGTACTGTGGATCGTAACACATATTTAATTTTAATCCAGGCCTCACACATTTAGTATGTAGTCTCCAACTATATTTTGTTGATGTTCCTATTATTGTAATAACTTATGAAGATTTTTGAAACTATGAAATATCTTGGCCAGTTTGCTTGGAAAAGAATATTGAGACTGTGTGTATAAATATCTAGGTTTGCCCAATGAACAAGACTCCTTTTGTGGACCCAAATAAGTCTGGTCATGAAGTCTGGGAAGAATTTTCCATGAGCTTTACTCCTGCTGTGAAGGAAGTGGTGGAGTTTGCCAAACGTGTCCCAGGCTTCCGAGACCTTTCGCAGCATGACCAAGTAAACCTTCTGAAGGCTGGAACCTTTGAGGTGAATATTGTCTTAATTGAATGTATTGCAGATGTTTTGCTGTGGCGTGCTATATATATAATAGATTCATTTTGTTTTGACCTTTTCTTCCCCCCTGCAGCCTTGTCGGTTTAAAATGGATCAAAAGTTAGCGCTGCTATTTTGATGACTTTGGTAGTTGTCTGCAGCAGTCGTCCGAAATGTTTGGCAGAGGTTATCTTTGCACAAAACTACTGCTACTTTGGCTTGTTCTTCCCCTCAGGAATATGAGTTCAGTTCTCTTACCCTCTTACCCTTACAGAATGTCAGTGTGACATAGCCTTAGATGTGGGACTGTTTTGAATCACATAACAGATGAGGTTGAATCCTGACAAGACAGAAGTACTGTTTTGGGGGGACAGGGGATGGGTGGGGGTGGACGACTCCCTGGTCCTGAATGGGGTAATTGTGGCCCTGAAGGACCAGGCATGCAGCCTGGGAGTCACTGTGGACTCACAGCTGTCCATGGAGGCGCAGGTTAATTTTGTGGCCAGGGCAGCTGTTTACCAGCTCCATCTGGTACACAGGCTGAGACCCTACCTGCCCGCAGACTGTCTCGCCAGAGTGGTGCATGCTCTGGTTATCTCCCGCTTGGACTACTGCAATGCACTCTACCTTTGAAGGTGACTTGGAAACTATAACTAATCCAGAATGTGGCAGCTAGACTGGTGACTGGGAGTGGCCTCAGAGACCACATAACACCAGTCCTGAAAAACATACATTAGCTGCCAGTACTTTTCCCAGCACAATTCAAAGTGTTGTTGCTGACCTTTAAAGCCCTAAATGGCCTTGGCCCAGTATACCTGAAGGAACGTCTCCATCCCCATTGTTCAGCCCAGACACTGAGGTCCAGCTCTGGGGGCCTTCTGACAGTTCTCTCCCTGCGAGAAGTGAGGTTACAGGGAAGCAGGCAGAGAGGGCGTTCTCGGCAGTGGCGCCCGCCCTGTGGAACGCTCTGCTGTCAGATATCAAGGAAATAAACAACCATCTGACTTTTAGAAGACATCTGAAGGCAGCCCTGTTTAGGGAAGTTTTTGATGTTTGAAGTTTTATTCTGTTGTTAATGTTCTGTTGTGAGCTGCCCAGAGTGGCTGGGGAAACCCAGCCAGATGGGTGGGGTAGAAATAAATAACTTGCTATTATTATTGAAATATTTTCAAAAGGTAATTTGTGATGGCTGGGGAATAAATAATAAATTACTATTATTATTAATATTGTGACACCACTACCCTGTCCCCCTCAAGGGACATTGCGTGTGAGTTTATTCTCAACCACACTTAGCATGTTCTCTCTCCAGAGCATGCATGTAATGATATAAGCTTTGGTTTTTGACTAAAACCCATTCTGGTAAATGATCTAGGCCAATAATTCCCAATTAGCTAAGTACGGTGAACCCCCTGTTTTTCTAGAGCAAGAGCAGACTGCAAATGTGGGAGTAGGACATGCAGGGAAATGTTCCTTGTTTCTGTTTTTTTAAGCCAAAATACAGTGCAACCTCAGTTGTCAAACTAATCTGTTCCAGAAGACCATTGAACTTCCGAAACTTTTGACAACCGAAGCGCAATGGGCGGTTGGAAAACTCAACTGAGAAAATTGAGAAACATGGCTCGGAAGCCATTTGACTTCCTAGGCATGTTTGAAAACGGAAGCAATTACTTTCGGGTTTTCGGCGTTCGAAAACCGAAACGTTCAGCTTCCAAGACGCTCAAAAACAAGGTTCCACTGTACTCCTTTCTGCATTACCTTTTTAAATCTTAATTTTTTTTTTTTGTTTGAAATCAGTTTGTATAAGCTAACTCATCTCGTCCAGACATTTATTGTGAGAATATTTTAGCCTGTATAGTGTCCGTATTTACTTTAGAAAATCATGGAGGGTGATTTATAAACAAATGAGTAAAAGAAAAGTAGGCTGTGGACCAGAGACAGTATTACACAGGTGGAGGTATGTTGGTGATGCAGGAAGCTTCTGTGCTGGTCATTTTGTGGGGAAACCTGTTTTCATGTACAGAAACAACATTCCTTCTGTTTAAAAAAGCAATTGTACCTGTTCACCAGCTGTCAGACAAGCAATGTTATCAATGTATAGTGTTACACACTGACTTCTTTTATCCCTAATTTCCTGCAGATTGGTCTAATCTTTTTTTAATTGCTCTTTTTTCTTTTGGGTAGGTTTTAATGGTACGGTTTGCATCCTTATTTGATGCAAAGGATCGCACTGTCACGTTTCTTAGTGGAAAGAAATACAGTGTGGACGATCTGCGTTCAATGGGAGCTGGTGATCTGCTCAACTCCATGTTTGAGTTTAGTGAGAAACTAAATGCCCTGAACCTTAGTGATGAAGAAATGAGCTTGTTTACAGCTGTGGTCCTTGTGTCTGCTGGTAAGAAAGTTAATCCATACCATGTAATAAAATATTCTTGTATATCTCCAGATTTAAAATCGGCACCTTGGTCGTCTTTTCAGAATAAAAGAAATCTAGCTAATGGGTTGGGGAGTATTGTTTATTTTTATAAATAAGTGGGGGTTTCTTCAGAGCACCTGAGAATTATATCCTTCCGTCATTGATGTGGGGTGGAAGAATTTCAACAACAGCAAATGTGTGTAACTCACATCTCTCAGTGAGGGAACCTCCAGGAGGCCCTCAGAGCTGGTCCTGAGTGTCCGAGCTGAACGATGGGGTGGAGATGCTCCTTCAGGTATACTGGGCCGAGGCCGTTTAGGGCTTTAAAGGTCAGCACCAACACTTTGCATTGTGCTCAGTAATGTACTGAGAACTAATGTAGGTCTTTCAGGACCAGTGTTATGTAGTCTCGGCAGCTGCTCCCAGCCACCAGTCTAGCTGCTGCATTCTGGATTAGTTGTAGTTTCCGGGTAACCTTCAATGGTAGCTCCACGTAGAGCACCTTGCAGTAGTCCAAGCAGGAGAATGCTTTCATACATGGGCCTTTCTCCACCTATGGATCTTCCTCCCTCCATGAAGCAGGAGACCCACACTATCCTAGACCCCCAGGGTGCCCCACCAGAGACCATCATATTTCAGACAAAAGGCTTGCCCACACTTTGTAGGCACTGTCCAAGAGGTTCTTCCTTTGTCCTGCCACTTTCCCTGGGGGGGGGGGATACCCACTGTTTACAGCTGAAGTGGAAGAAGCATTAATATGCAGAAAACCCATTGGTGTTTGTTCTGATTCATCAGTAAACAACGCGGTTTCCTGGGGGCAAAAGAAGAAACCTAAAAATCGAATGCCTAAAAATTACAGGGTAAGTGTGGGTGGACCCTTAGTTGCTGCAGAGCTGTACAGCAGAAGATAAAGTGGCCCCGTGTACTTGGTGAGTAGAGCAGAACAGGTCCTCATTCCTGTTCCCTTTCCATAAAATTCCTCTTGCTACAAAAGAAGAGGAGTTCTGCATTGTTCATAGCATCACAAAATAAGGGGACACTGCTCTGCATTCCAGGGGTACCTTTGAGTAAACCCACTAAAATAAACGAACATAAGTTAGTCACGTTCACTAATTCCAGTGGGTCTACTCGGTGAGTTTGGCTAACCTTGAATACAACCCTTTTGACTTAGGGTAGGATTTTTTTGTTATGTGAGGATGTTGAGAAGTGCTTTGCAAAACAGGCACCTAACTAAAAGCTTCAGTATGTAGGTTTATGCCTCCGTTTGTATTAACTCTTGCATTAGTCAACCCTGAATTCCCACTAACTAACACAAATGCTTTAATGAATAGCTGGACATAGAGTTGAATTTCATACTAACCAGTGTTAAATTGGCACACCAAATAACCGTCTCCGTTCCGTTCTCTTCTGTTGTTTAGAACGATCGGGAATAGAAAATGTCAACTCGGTGGAAGCATTGCAAGAAACACTAATTCGCGTGCTTAGGACCTTAATCACAAAAAACCATCCGAACGAAGCCTCTATATTTACAAAACTACTCTTGAAGTTGCCTGACCTGCGTTCCTTAAACAACATGCACTCTGAGGAACTCCTGGCCTTTAAAGTTCACCCATAGGCTTTTACCTCTTGTTTATAGAATGGACTTGCTTCCTGTCAATTAACTGTGGTTATTTCATGCTATAAAATGTTTATTTATGTTTGTTTGTACCTTTTGTGGAGAAGAAGAACTTGCTTTCTGTGTGATAGATGTTCTGTTGCCATGCAATAACAATGTTTCGGGTTGACCATTTTCCCCCTCAGTTACAACATGGCCATAGATTTCTTCATGATTATCCAAAAACAGCCCCATTTGCACTAAAAGTGAAGAGGTTACATTCAATCTTACGGATATTGATTGTTAATTACTGCACCCTTACAGTAAAGACCAATTAACTGGCTCTGCTATAAACAAGAATGCACAATGGCTATATGCAGAAAACAGAATTTTGGATAAATGACACTACAGTAACTGAAGATGGATTTAATTTGTTTATCCCCCCCTTTGAGCATCTCATCTTGGTTCAGTAGGAAGCTCAGAAAATTTGTTTTGCTTTTTGGAAGCTCAGGAGCTCCATGAAGAAGTCTCATTGTAAACTGATTAGATAGCTCCAAGCACAAGCGCACATGTGCAGTATGTATGTATAGTATGAAGAGATATTGGGCGTGTTACGACTTTTAAGAAATACATTGTTTGTGTATGTATATATTTAAGTGTATGTATGTAAATAGTTCTAATTGAAACAACATGCATATAATTTCTTCACAATATTTTTCAACTGTGAAGAAGTTAACCAAACGAAAGGTGGTTGACCCATGGGAACAACGGAAGCGATGCTTTAGGTGACGCGCTGCCGAACCAAATGTCTCGAGAGTTCATCATGTTTATAGAGATTTTCAGGTTAACTGCGGTGTGCCGAGTTCGCTGCTTCGAGAAGTCTTACAGAATCAAAAGTGAAATGGCAGATCTGTCAAATCAGTTAAAGGTACTGGATTGGGCTGACTTTTTTTTAATCTATTGCTTCTATGATTCTTATGTGCTAATAGACACTTAAAGTTGCTGGACACACTACTCTTATCTGGAAGGAAATTTTTCAGATGAAGCTTGTAATCTCTGTAGTTTTAGAGAATCATGATAAATTTCAAGGATACGATTGATCAAACACCTTCATTGCATATGTTTGTGTGTCCTTTGAATCTGTACACTTTATACACCTGTATGCTGCTTGAATGGGAATGGGAAACAAAAAACAGACACAGTCAGTGGCTCACGAGGTATGTTTGTTGCCCAAGTGTGTTCTATTAAGGTTAGAGTTGTAAAGGTTTTCTTAAACCTTTTTTGGTGTACATAACAAAGGTCTGTTAGATAGTCTGTCTGACACCAGGTCTATTTTTCTATAATTTTGATGTTCTTTTTAAAAATGTCAATGAGAAATCCCCAGGCACAAGGATTTCCTTTGCATCTAGATACTATCTCAAAATAATATTTTCCTATAATATCAAGAAGTAAAAACAAACAATGGCACTTAAAATAAGCCAGAACGTTATGACTAGCCTTATTGTTACCACAGTATGGAAGGAAAAATTCTTTCTACTTCCTCCTTAAGGAAAGCATTGAATCCCCAGTTTACAACCTCAATATTTCACATGACTGTATTGCTTGAAGGTACAAACTTGCATCTCCCATTGTGCTTAGGTGAAGAATTGCAGCTTCATGGGTTCAATAGATGTTTAGTATTTTCTGCTGTTAAATGGTGGAGGTAGATTTGATGCCCTGTCACAGCATAAAACTTTGGAGCATTTTGTATTACTGCTTTTTATTTTAAGAGGTTGTTTCAAAAAATTCAATCTAGTTCAGAGGGAATATGTGCATCTAATTGTCTTCTGCACACAGAACTCAGACCACTAGGAAACAACCCATTCTTCCAATTTCAGTTGCACAACCACTTGGTGATGTCTTGAGACAGCTTATGCTTTCAAAACATGAATTGTTGACTTGGTATAATACAGGTATTTCAGTAACTATATTTTTTATTAATCAAGGACAGGTAAGCCATTTAGCATCCACTGCTTAAAAATCAAAGAAGAAAGTTGCCCTGATTTTTAGGCTTCCTACAGAAGCTTCCTCCCTACTTATACAATGTCTCTTCATTTTATTTTTAAGTCTTTAGAAAAGTATAACCAGCACAATGTAAAGTATTATTTTAAAAGTTTCCATATTTGTGCATCTAATTAGATAATTATGTGGTGAAATAAATGCATGCAATTTCATTTTAAACAACATGTTCCTGTACATTAAAGAACCTGATTTACGTTGTTCTGGGTTGTTGTTTATTAACAAATTCACGATCCAAGTACAGTCGTACCTCGGCTCCCGAATGCCTTGGGAGTTGAACGTTTCGGCTCCCGAACGATCGAAAACCAGAAGTGAGTGTTCCGGTTTTCAAACTTCCTTTTGGAACTTGAACGTCCGGTGTGGCTTGCACGGCTTCCGATTGGCTGCCGGAGCTTCTTGCAGCTAATCAGAAGCCGTGCTTTGGAAGTTGAACGGACTTCCGGAACGGATTCTGTTCAACTGCTGAGGTACGACTGTACAACTTTATTTATAACATACCCCTGTGTTGCAGTCTCCAAGGCAGCTGTTGTCAACCTACCACTAGATGTTTTGGACAACAACTCCCATAAGCTGCAGACAGCATATGCTGATGGGAGTTGTAGTCCAGAACAATTGGAGGGGCACCAGGTTAGTGAAAACTACTCTAGGGCCTAGCACTTGTGTTATGCTGGCAGCACTAAGAGTCACTGGAATGCTTCTCACGCTGGTGTGGTGTTAAGATGAGCCACACAACAGCATTTTCTCATACTAGGATCAAACTTCAGATAACTGGGTAATGTCTGTGTAAAAAAGGATCTGGCCTTAGTGAGCAAGGAAGCCATTTGCTAAACAAGTTAGATCTTGTTACATCTAAAGAAACTCTGCTTTACTGTGTTGCTGGTTATACACTTGTTAAATACTGAGAAATATTTCGCATTAGACTTTTGAGTACTGTAGATGGGATGTTGCTAAGAGACTATGAAAACGTACTGTATGAAACTAAATGAATTTTTTTACTCTGGTTTTTCATGTTTAAAAAGATTAAATATGGGCATTATGTTGGCAAAGCAGATTTTGCTGGTTGTATGTGATTTTTTTTCTCCATCAGAGCTTAACACTGGAGTGGAAACGACAAAACATGTGAACCATTTGTTGCCTTGGACCAATGTCCCATGAACGTTTATTTACAACATCCTAATATGTGCATGTTTGCGTGGCCTTCAGCCCTCCCCGCTGCCTGGTCAACCTAAGGAGATAGTTGCAAATATGGAGTTGTCCTCTCAGTTAATTGAATGAGGAAGTTCGTTAAGCACGAAGGTTGCGTTATGTGTCCTGCAAACACCATGCTTGCAAGACATGGATGGCATTTATGCAACGCTGTGGGTTAAACCACAGAGCCTAGGGCTTGCCGATCAGAAGGTCAGCAGTTCGAATCCCCGCAACGGGGTGAGCGCCCTTTGCTCGGTCCCTGCTCCTGCCAACCTAGCAGATTGAAAGCACGAAGTGCAAGAAAATAAATAGGCACCGCTCCAGCGGGAATGTAAACGGTGTTTCTGTGTGCTGCTCTGGTTCGCCAGAAGCAGCTTAGTCATGCTGGCCACATGACCCGGAAGCTGTACGCCGGCTCCCTCAGCCAATAAAGCGAGATGAGCACCGCAACCCCAGAGTCGTCCGCGACTGGACCTAATGGTCAGGGGTCCCTTTACCTTTACCTTTATGTATTTATGCATATTTAAGTCAAAACGCTTCAGGTTGATTCCAAAATAAGTCTCATTGACTTGTGTGTTAATGCTGGGGGAATCTCACCTTACGATTGCAATGTGTGACACCACACCAGATTGGAATTCCTGCAAGACATGTCAGTGTATACCAGTGCCAGATTTACGTATAAGCTAAGCAAGCTATAGCTTAGGGCCCCACTCTCTTGGGGTCCCCAAAAAAATTAAAGGAAAAAAACCCGGATGTACATTTCCAAAATGTAAAATAAAAAAACAAATAAAATAAGAGTTACATATGGCAACGGTGTTTTGTGTTGTATAGGCTCCTATGATGTAAGCAATGAGCCCCGCCTGCTATATAAAGAACCCCATTAACTTCAGTAGCTTGGGGCCTCATCAAACCTAAATCCAGGCCTGGTCCATACCACAGTCTAAAGTGTACACTGCATATGTTACAGGCCATAATAAAGTACTCATGAACTGTATTACAGTGGTACCTCGGGTTAAGTACTTAATTCGTTCCGGAGGTCCGTACTTAACCTGAAACTGTTCTTAACCTGAAGCACAACTTTAGCTAATGGGGCCTCCTGCTGCTGCTGCGCCGCCAGAGCACGATTTCTGTTCTCATCCTGAAGCAAAGTTCTTAAGCTGAAGCACTATTTCTGGGTTAGTGGAGTTATGTAACCTGAAGCATATGTAACCCGAGGTATTCCACTGTATTCCAGTGAACACGTACATGGAAGCATGCCATACAAACCACACTTCAGTATTCTGCATACATTCACGCATCCGAGTCATGTAGAATTTATATGAAATTTACCATGGTTCTGAACTGTTTCTGTGTTACTAAGGGGGGTGGGCAGGCGGTCAGCACTGAACTCAGCAATAAGAAAACGATGATGTGATGATCATCCTAAATCTAAATCTATATCCATATGATGATGTACTGATCATCCTAAATCTACTTGTGCTCTACATGGCATGTGTAAGCAATTTGTTAATAAATTCAGTATGCCACTTAATAAAAAAAATCTGTGCTATTTACAAAGAAATGGATAGGTAGTTTAGGGAGTTTCCCTGCTTTAATTGAGACGGTGCTGATTTATTTAAAACAATAGTATCTCTCCAAATCTTGAGTTGGCTTCAAACAAAATAATACAACACTATAAATGTCAGCAAAACACAATGTTAAACAAGATGCTTCTAGCAGTCACTAAAACATATGCTGTGTAGCAGCAGATCTTTCAGAATGTCTGCATTTTAGTTTCGCAGTTTGTAGTCCAGGCAGAACATGAAACTTTTCTCTTGAACAGCAGAGGTCTCTAGAACCCAGAAGTCTCATCCCTGCATTCTGCTTTGATCATGCCGTCATTTCCTTCCTAGTCACTTCACACGCCTCACTTGCTTTTCTCGTGTAGTCGTCATACTTTTGCACTCATGTCTTTAGTATGTACCCAGCCACAATACACCCAAGAAGCAATATCAGATTACTAGATATGTGTGTAATCCCATCTGCACCACACTGTACATTGAAAGCAGTTTGACCGTTTTAAAATCCTACATAACATTTTGGGACCTGTAGTTTTGAGGGTACTGAGAGTTGTTAGAACTGTCCTATCCCCCTCACAGAGCTAAAATTCCCAGTGTGGTTTAACAACTGATCCCACTTAGCCAGGTGACAGGGAACTGAAGCTTTGTGAGGGGTCTCCTAACAACTCTCAGCACCCTTAAGAAACTACCTTTACCAGGATTATTATTTTTTTTGGGGGGGGGAGAGAAGCCATGACTTCAAGATGTTTTAAACACATTGTGCAGGTGGCGCCCAAGAGTGGTTATAAATATGGCCAATGGTTAGGGATAATGGGATTTGTAGCCCAGCAATGTGCAGAGGCCACAGTTCCCCGACCCCATGGTTACACCTAATGTGTAGTTTGGTTCTTCCCTTAACACAGGATATGGGCAGAGGGCCTTCTCGGTAGTGGCGCCCGCCCTGTGGAACACCCTCCCATCAGATGTCAAGGAAATAAACAACTATCTGATTATTAGAAGACATCTGAAGGCAACCCTCTTTAGGGAAGTTTTTAACGTTTGATGTTTTATCGTGTTTTTAATATTCTGTTGGGAGTCACCCAGAGTAGCTGGGGAAACCCAGCCAGATGCGTGGGGTATAATTTAATTTTTTTTTTTTTTTAATGTTACACAACACTGAAGCAGAATATGATTACCCAGAAGTGTTGCAAATATTCAAAGTACCTGGGTGTTCACTTCAGTGCACAGACCCTGGTATTTGATGAAGAATATGATGTCCCCATTTTCAATTTTTTAAAAGCGTCTTTATCTCTTCTGGATTTTACAAGCCATGTCGCTGGGCTGAATGGGAGAACCGCTCCTCATTCCAAGCAACTGCAACAAGCAGCAAGGAAGGAAGGTGGTTCATGGCCAATAAGCTGAGCTATCCATGGCGATGGGGAAGAGAGAGAACCCCATAAAGTTAAACAGGACGAGAAATGAAATGGAAACACTCATAGGCGAGAGATGAGAAACCCATCAGGCCTCCAATGTTTGACCACAACTCCCCATCCCTGCCAGAGACCAAGCGCCAGCCCTCCAAGTTATGGGGAAATGCAGTGCCTCTGACAAAATAAAAGAAAAATACCGTAAATCCACGTTTGCTAGGTGAGCAGAGGGTTAAGACACAAGTTCCCTTTAAATTCCTAGAGGGCACTTTGTGAGGTCACATCCTCTGCTTGCCCAGGTGGAAAAGGTAACAACAGGAAGATAATCCTTAGCATTTCCTCTCACCTGGGGAACAGTCTGTTTGTCTTCCTACAGCCTTAGGGAAGGAATAAGAGGGTTAAAAGCACCACCTTTGACCCTAAACCATGTATTTTGTCATCTAGAAGTATATTTTGCCTGACTTATTTCATGGCTGTTTTCTGCTTGAATTGCACCTGCAGTTTTATGTAAGTAAACGATTCTATTTTTTTAAGTATTCTTCCTTACAGACTTCTGTGCTGTTGTTTTGTTTAGAGGGATAAATAAAATAAAGGAGAAGAGCCAGCCTTCCTAAAGCATCAATAATAATAATAATAATAATAATAATAATAATAATAATAATAATAATAATATTTTATACCCTGACCATCTGGCTGAGTTTCCCCAGGTTTCTGGGCAGCTCCCAACAGAATATTAAACGCACTATAAAACACAACAGAAAGCTTTGTCCCAAGTTTCTGTGTTCATGCTGCAAAGGGTGGTATATATTTAACTCTGCTAAACTTGACGCTCATCTTACTCAAGTGAGCAAGAGGAAGGTTAATTAATACATAATGCATCCTGTCTTAGTGTCCAAATCCATCCCGAGACAGGTAAGATCAGAACTGGCACAAAATCATCATTGCTATTTCAGTTTATATCTCCCTTTCCTTCAGGGAACTCTAGCTGGCACACATGGTTCTCCCTCTGTCCATTTTGTCCTCGCAACAGCCCTAGAATAGTAGAGTTGGAAGAGACTCCGATGGTCACCCAGTCCAACCCCCTGCAATGCAGTAATCTCAGCACAAAGGCTCCCATCCAATTTGAAACCAAACTGGACCCTGCTTAGCTTTGCAAATGTGCCAGCAGTTTTATCGCTGTACGAGTTAGGCTGAGAGAATGTGCTTGGCCCAAGGTTACCCAGAGAGCTTCATGGCGGAGTGAGGATTCTGATCTGCCAAGCTCAAGTCCAACATACGAACTACAACACCACACTGGCTTCCAGCTCCAGGCCCCAAAACTAACCAGAAGATGCTTATATTTTCCCCTATCATTTATCTCCTTTTTAGCCCATGAATGTTTGTATTTTCCTCCTCCTTTTTAGCGTGCAGGAGTTCCCATACAAATTAGAAGATTTTGGAAGTTGTCACTTCTAGGGAGGGGTAAGATGCTGTCACTGCTAAATTCAATTCTCCTTCAGAACTATTAACTGTACAGGAGCAACATCCTTTTTGCATCTAGTCTCTTGAAGATTTTTGTTTGTTTAAATTCTCTCTGCATCTCTACCTACTCTTAAAAAACCTTTACATTTTTTCTTAATGTTGTGGCCAGTCTTAGGCCAGGGCTTGACTCCCTTCTGGTTTCTGGGTAACTTGACAATCAATACTCAGGAACAAAAATTGCACAGTGTTTATCCTCAGGAACCAAGGCTGCTGTTTTTGGCTGGCTCAGAAGGGGGAGATGTAGCACAAGGAATGTCGCTGTCGGAACAAATTTTCCACTGCCAAGTGAATTCTCCAAGGATTGGTTCAAACTCTGCTTTTTTTTTTTTTTGGTCCACATGACCAGTTCTGGGTAGGCGCTCACATGGACAAACATAACGGATTAACCTAGCAATCAGAAAACCAGCAAGTGCTGTGGCTGCAATAGTTTAGCAGCCATAATCACAGAAGTGGCTTATTTGTAACTTTGGAGCGGGGTGGCGTGCAGAGTATAATTTGGTGGTATAATCTACACCGTACAGACATGTCAGCTGAGATCTCCCATGGCAGCTGAGATCTCCCATGGCAGCTGAGATCTCCACAGGAACACCCACGGGCTTGGTTCACGTGATCCTTCTCTTCCAAAGATCACACAGATGTGGGGGCTCTCTGTGTGTGATCAGGTGCCTACATGGAATACCTGGTTCACAAATGGAGTCTATTGGGCTGGCTGGCAAAGGAGAGATGCTTATGAGAACATAAGAAGCTGCTTTGTATTGTTTGTTTGTTTATTGGACTGGTTGGCTGTGTATTACACTGAGGTTCCCAAGTGACTTGTGACACATTTAAATATGTCAACGTAGATATGTTACAGTCAAACTTCTGTTCCCGAACAGCTCCGTTTTGGAACGTTTCAGCTCCTGGACACCGAAAAACCCCGGAAGTAAGTGCTCCAGTTTTTGAACACTTTTTGGAAGCCGAACGTCCAACGTGGCTTCCATTTGAGTGCAGGAAGCTCTTGCAGCCAATTGGAAGCCGTGCCTCGGTTGTTAAACATTTCGGAAGCCAAACGGATTACGTTTGACAACCGAGGTTTGACTGTACAGTGGTACTTCGGGTTAAGAACTTAATTCATTCCGGAGGTCCGTTCTTAACCTGAAACTGTTCTTAACTGAAGCACCACTTTAGCTAATGGGGCCTCCCGCTGTTGCCACGCCACCAGCGCACGATTTCTGTTCTCATCCTGAAGCAAAGTTCTTAACCTGAGGTATTATTTCTGGGTTAGTGGAGTCTGTAACCTGAAGCGTTTGTAACCTGAAGCGTCTGTAACCCGAGGTACCACTGTATAATAATGACACAGTCATACAAAACACTTGGAATTCCATTAAAAAAATATACAAAATGCATCACCGCCACAAGGAGCTTAGGTAGTGCACGAACAGCAAAGATACTAGCACCAAGTCACTACATTGGGTCATAGAATCATAGAATTGTACAGCTGGAAGGGAACCCCAAGGGTCATCTAGTCCAACCCCCTGCAATGCAGAAATCTCAACTAAAGCATCCATGTTAGGTGGCCATCCAACCTCTGCGTAAAAACATCAAAGGAAAGAGTCCACCACCTCTCGTGGGAGTCTGTTCCACTGCCGAAGAGCTCTTAACTGTCAGAAAGTTTTTTCCGAAAGTTTAGTTGGAATCGCCTTTCTTCAAACTTGAAGCCACTGGTTCGAGTCCTACCCTCCAGAGCAGGAGAAAACACAAGTGTTCCCTTGTCCATGTAACAGCCCTTGAGGTTTTTGAAGATGATTATCATATCTCTTCTCAGTCTCCTCTTTTCCAGGCTAAACAAACCCTTCAACCATTCCTCATAAGGCTTGCTTTCCAGAGCCTTGATCACTGAATTCTGTATTGTCAACACTGGCTAGCAACAGCTCTCCAGGATTTCAGACAGGAGACATTCCCAGCCCTGCATGAAGCTGCCAATGATTGAACCTAGGAGCTTCTGCATACAAGACAGATGCTCTATCCCTGAGCTATGGCCCTTTCACTTTTCCTTCCACTTCCAACATATAATTGTGTTGCCATCCCCAACCAAATATACGAATGAGGGTTATGTCACAGAATGTCAGGCTTCAGGGAATCAGCTTCCTCCCCTTTTGGCAGTAGATAAGTAGAACCAGTTAGAAACTTTAATGATCACAGTGAGAGAACAAAGAATCTAATTCCTAGGAATGGCGATGCTCCCAATTAAGGGTTCCACCCACTTACTCCTAGTCACCCTGTCACCACCATGTCTTGTACCCTGAGCTCGTAACCACTGTGCTGCCTGTGCTGACACCTTATCAGCTCTTCTTGACCTTGGGCTGAGTGGATTAATGCTTTCCAAACACTGAATCTGTTAACTCTCTCCCTCCCAGTTCTTCTCCTCCTAGCTGTTCCCCATCCAGTATTTCCCAGCTTCTGCCTTCTGAACTATGTCCTTCTGCAAACCACTGTTCCAAATCTACACTGTTCTCCTGCTCCTGGGAAGATTCAGGATTCTGATCAGGAGCAGGTGGAGGGGGAGGCTCCCACCATTCTTCCTCAGTGCAGCTCTCCTCAGCTCAGTCCCTGACACAGTAACATATGAGCAAGACAGACTATGTTCCCACCTAGCACAATATTGACAACTTTGACTGCCTCAGTGTAGGTCTTTCACAAGATCTGCTACCTGATCCTTTTTATGAAAGTCGGAGATGTTTAATCAATAACCACATGCAAATGCTATGCAAATTATTTCAGAATTTGCATCTACACATGTAGATCATCATAAGCAGATTTTAATGCAAACTTATTTTGCCCTCTTTTCCTGTGATCCTTTGGGGAGGCTCGTTTGCATCCATGCAAATTGGCATTGTGTGAATGGGCACTCAGTCAAACGGTAAGAAACATAAAATCAATTAGGGCTTTGAGATGGAACTCCTGTGCGAAAGGATGACCCTCAGCTTCAGAGCAGAGGATGATGAGCCAATGAACTTACAGAAATGTCAGGAAGAAGGAGAATGACATAACCAAAACTTATGCAGGGGGGGGGGATGGGACTCTTGAACATTACAGTGATAAAATAAGAAAATCATAGCCACGGAGATGAATAATGATCAAAGACTGAAGTGAAATCAAACTGCAGAGCAGAGGGAGCGAGAGAAAACAGCAGGGGTGACACAGAGGACAGAGGGGGGGTGTCTATATCTTTCCAGACGAACACCCTGAATCAAAGTGAAATGTACAACTAATTCAATCCACCCAAGATGTTTCGGGGGCAGCTCAGATGCGGCGTCTCCTGCAAAGTTACTCCAGCTGCTCCACACACAATTCTTGCCAGGGAGTGAAACAAATTCTTGCTGGCTGGAAACATAGGGAAAATAACCCCCAAAGAGCCCTCCCACGTCCATATATATCTGTATCTGTATCTGTATCTGTATCTGTATCTGTATCTGTATCTGTATCTGTATCTGTATCTGTATCTGTATCTGTATCTGTATCTGTATCTATCTATATATCTTTCTCTCTATATATATTTATGTAAAGGGACCCCTGACATTAGGTCTAGTCATGGCCGACGCTGCAGTTGCGGCGCTCATCTCGCTTTATTGGCCGAGGGAGCCGGCGTACAGCTTCTGGGTCATGTGGCCACCATGACTAAGCCGCTTCTGGCGAACCAGAGCAGTGCACGGAAATGCCGTTTACCTTCCCACTGGAGTGGTACCTATTTATCTACTTGCACTTTGACGTACTTTCAAACTGCTAGGTTGGCAGGAGCAGGGACCAAGTAACGGGAGCTCACCCCGTTGCAGGGATTCGAACTGCCGACCTTCTGATCGGCAAGTCCTAGGCTCTGTGGTTTAACCCACAGCACCACCCGTGTCCCATATATATATATTGCAGTAAATAAATAAAACCAAATGACTCAACCAAATGATATTTTAAGGAAGCAATTCTTATTGGGAAGTAAGCCCCATCAAGCACAGCAGACAGGGCTGGGGTACCTGGGGCTCCCCAGATGTTGTACCCCAACTCCCATCATTCCTGACCATAGTTTATGCTGCTAGTGTATGCTTGTGAAACGTGGACCACTTATAAATGCCATCTCCAACTCCTCGAAAGATTCCATCAATGAAAAAATTTACACACCACCTGGGAAGACAGGCAAACTAATGCCAGTGTACTGGAAGAAGCAAAGAAGCGATGATTCTTCAACATCAACTTTGTTGGACTGGTCATGTTGTGCAGATGCCTGATGATCGTCTTGCAAAGCAACTACTCTATTCCGAACTTAAAAATGGAAAGCGTAATTGTCAGAGCTGCTTCAAGATCCTAGCTCACAGAGGATCACGCTAGCCAGCGGTCATTAAGTAAAAGTCTTTATTGAATTACAGTTTCCATTCTCACGCTGCTGTCTGCAACTCTACGTCTACTAGCTAGATCGGCGAGGCTCCGTCTGAGTCTCCGCCCCGTGCGCACCAACTTAATATCCTAGCCTTGCTCCACCTTTTCCTCCTGACTGTCCTCCTCTGGGTCCCTCTACCCCCCGGGGCTTCTTCCTTCCGGGATTCTTCTGACGCTGACCCGGACCCTTCTGCCTCCTTGCGCCGGGCTTTAGGACCTGGTTCCCTTTCGGGGCTGCTCACTGCGCCGCCTTCCTCTGCATTTGAACTTGGCGCGCGCGCCCAACCTTCCACTTTCCTCTTTACCGTTTCTTCGCTCCCCGATGGAGGTGTGGCCACTCCTGACTCCTGCCCTCCCTCCTGTGGTGAGCTGCCAGCGCTTCCCCCCTGGCTCCTTTCCTCTTCCCTGCTTCCTGGCGGTGACGCTGGTCCCGATTTCCAGCTGCTCCCCCCTGAGTCTCCTCTGGCTCTATCTTCCTGGGGTGCCTCTCTAGATTCCCCCCTTGCCCTGGCCACTGGTGCTCCTTTCTGTGAATCCTCTGATTCACTGGAAAGACTGGGAGATCTCGGGTCGTCGTCATCACTCATCCTTTCCTCTGTCTCCTCCCCTTCGCTCTCTGTTTCCTCCCTTGCCCGTGCCTCTGCACCTAAACCCCTGACATCCATCCCCCCCTCGAAGCCCCCCAGTCCCCCCTCCCCTCCTTCCGGTGCTGGAGCTGGGGGCTGCTGTTGCAAAGGGACGAACGTCGGATATCGGTCGCTTCCCGTGGCAGGCCTCCATCGGAACTCTTCCGGGTCTTCCTCCCTGCTCTCGTTGACGACAGTCACCTCCTCTTCCATCTCTGTGCCGCCGTGCTCGAAACCAGGGTCGTCCCCGAAAATGTCCATGTCCGTCTCTCCCGCACTTCCTCCAGGCGGCGTTGCTCGGCCGGAACAGTCCAGCCACTTCCTGCGGAACTGCTCCTCCGGCCTATCGTCCCACCAATACGAGGGTTCTGAGACAGATCCCGAGGGTGACCCCTCCGGGGAACGGACGTCTCGTGTCGGTTCCTCGTCCGAGTCGAACCCCCTGAACGTGCTGTCCGAAAGCGTGGGCGTGAAAAGCCAGTCGTCGAAAAAGTCCGCTGGCATAGGTCTATGTGGGAAGAGGGCATGAAACTCGTCTTTGAGCAGAGGTTCGTCTAAAGCGTAGCCCGGCACCCAGCTGTTAGCACTGGCCGGGGTGCCCTCCCTGGTGAGAAAGTATTCTACTCCCTCTTCCCCCCATCTGGAGTCCAAAATCTCCGTGACTTCGTTGATGCGCTCCTCCTGTGCCACTCCCGCGTGCCCCGTTCCTTCTCTGAGCGGACTCGGCGCCGTTCCGGGTTCCTGGAACCTGTGCGGTGCCTTGTAGGGAGTGAGCACCGATCTGTGGAACACCGGATGCATTCTGGAACCCTCCGGAAGCGCCAGCCTGAAAGCCACCGGGTTGACCTGCTCTTCGACTTGGTAGGGCCCCAGTTGTTTATGCCCTAGTTTCTTCTTGGCCAACGACCTGGCCGGCACTGCGTGGGCTGCTAACCAGACCCAGTCTCCCACGTGGAGCTCTTCGCCAACCCTTCTGTGTTTGTCCGCTTGTACCTTGTATGCGTGTTTAGCCAGCTCCAGGTGGCGCCGCAGCTGATCGTGGACTTCCTGCAGCTCCGACGCGAACGCATCTGCTGACTGCGGCTCCCCTTCTCCCCTGCATTCCAGTCCCGGGAAGGTTCTAGGGTGCCGCCCGTTGTTGGCGAAGAACGGCGTGACGCCCGTGGATACGTGCTTCGTGTTGTTGTAGGCAAACTCTGCAAGCGGCAGGTAATCCACCCACGTCGCAGGCTGTTGGTTCGCATAACATCTCAGGTACTGCTGCATGATGGCATTGGCTCGCTCCGCTTGCCCGTTGGTCTGCGGGTGTCTCGCCGACGCCAGATTGATCTTGACGTTTAGGAAGCCCATCAGCTTCTGCCAGAAGTTCGAGATGAACTGCCGCCCGCGGTCGGACAGAATAGACCGTGGCAGACCGTGAACCTTGAACACGTGGTCTATGAACAGTTTGGCGGTTTGCTCTGCCGTGGCCACCTTAGCACACGGAATGAAATGCGCCATCTTGGAGAACAGGTCCACCACCACCAACACTGCCGTCTTGCCCCTTGAGCTGGGCAGATCCGTGACAAAGTCCAGAGCCACCCTTTCCCAAGGTTCGACCGGAGTTTGCAGCGGCTCCAACAGTCCAGCCGGCGGTTTGTGCACCGTCTTTGCCCTCTGGCAAGTGTCACACCTCGCCACGTAGTCTGCGACCTCCCCTCTCATTCCAGGCCACCAGAAATCCCTGGCTACTAATTCCACCGTCTTCTCCTTGCCAAAGTGCCCGGCCGTGGGTGCGTCGTGCAGCTGCTGTAGCACCTTGGCTCGAAGTTCGTCACCCGGCACGTAGATGGCCCCTTTACGGATGAGCAATCCATCTCGTAGCTGGAAACCGTCGGCCGCTGCCTTGCCCCCTCGCACCTCTGCCATCTTCGTTTGTGCGAAGGAGTCCCCCTGCAACGCTCGCCGCACCGCCTCTAGGTCCACGGTCGCCGCGGCGCACGCCCACACTGTCGGTGCAAAGATGTGCATGGCGGCCGCTGGTGTTGCGTCCTCCAGATACTGTGGCTTGCGGGAGAGAGCGTCTGCCATGATGTTGGTGTCCCCCGGGACATACTCTATTCGGAAGTCGAAGTCCGCAAAGAACTCAGCCCAACGTATCTGCCTCTGGTTCAGGAACTGTGCCGTGCGCCAGTGTTCCAGATTCTTGTGGTCCGTGCAAACCTGCACCGTGTGCTTGGCGCCGATCAGAAAGTGCCTCCACGCCTTGAACGCTGCATGAATGGCCAGCAACTCCCTGTCCCATATGGTGTAGTTCTGCTCGGACTTGCTGAGCTTCCTGGAGTAAAACGCTCCCGGCCGCCACACGCCCTGCTGGTCCTTCTGCAGCAGGACCGCCCCCACTGCTCTGTCCGAAGCGTCTGTCTCCACCCTCATCGGCATGCTGGGGTTGACATGAAGCAGCTGCTCTTCCGACGCGAAGAGACGCTTGAGGGCCTGAAAGGACTGCTCCGCCTGCTCTGTCCAGATGAACTTCTTCTTCTTGGAGCTAAGGGTGTCAGTGATGGCCGCCGTCTGCATCGCGAAGCCCTTGATAAACTTGCGATAGAAGTTCGCAAAGCCGACAAACCGTTGGACCTCCTTCCGGTTGCGTGGGCTCTTCCAATCCAACACTGCTCGAACCTTGGCGCTGTCCATGGCGAGCCCCTTGTCAGACAGCTTGTAGCCCAGAAAATCCACCTCCGGCACGTCAAATTGGCACTTCTCCAGCTTGGCGTAGAGCCTGTGTTGCTTTAGCCTGCCCAGCACTTCCTTGACGTGCTTGTCATGTTCTTGCTGCGACTCCGAAAAGATCAGGATGTCATCCAAGAAACAGACGCACGTCTTGTAGAGAAGTCCCGCCAACACGTGATGCATAAATGCTTGAAAAACGTGAGCGCCATTTTGCAGTCCAAAAGGCATAACTCTGTATTCGTAGGTACCCAGTGGCGTGAACATGGCTGTCTTCCACTCATCACCCTCCCGCATGCGAATGAGGTTGTACGCCCCCCGCAGGTCCAACTTGGTGAACACCTTTCCCTTCCGTACCTTCGCCAGGAGGTCGTCGATGCGGGGCATGGGGAAGTCCGACGGCTTGGTCACACTGTTCAAAATCCTGTAATCCACTACGAGTCTTTTTTGGGGCGTGTCTCGCTTCTTAACAAAGAATACAGGACTGCCCCCCGCTGCCTTAGACTCTCGGATGAAACCGCGCTCCAAATTATGATCGATGAAGTCTTTGAGTTCCTGCAGTTCGTCCTCAGACATGGAATACAGCTTCCCTTTAGGCAGCGCCGCCCCCGGCAGCAGGTCAATTTTGCAGTCATATGGTCTGTGAGGGGGTAGCCTGTCCGCCTCCTTCTCGCAGAAAACTTCCAGAAATTCTGCGTACTTGTGGGGAATCGCTTGCAGCGTGCCTAGCAGCAGCTGTGACTCCTCTTCCTCTCCTTCCTGCCTGGGTACGATGCAGTGTTCAGCACAAAAGGAAGAGCCGAAAACCAGCTGCCTCTGGAACCAAGCCATCGTTGGGCTGTGCTTGTCCAGCCAACTCATGCCCAATACAATGGGCGTGTCAGACAGTTGAGTGACGTTGAAGCTGATGACTTCCCTGTGATTTCCAAGTCGCATCACCATTGGTGGCGTCTGCTTCACCACTTGCCCCCCTAGCAGCTCCCTGCCATCCACAGTGACAACCTGCAGGGGCAGTGTGGCCGGCAGCAACTGCACAGCGTGCCTGTCGACAAATTCCTGCCCTATAAAGTCCGCGTTGCTGCCGGAGTCGATGGTGATTGGCACGTCCATGGTGATTCCAGTGGGCAGCTGGAGAGATGCTGTGAGCCTCACTACTGGTTTGGGCGGGAGGGGGTTCACTGGCTGTAAAATCTCTGGGGACTGCGTCACTAACACGTCTGGCTGGGCCCCAGTGCCTCTTCCTCCAGCCAGACATCGTCGTTTCCCTGCTGTGGTCCTCCCTGCTGCGTTGCTGCAGTCACCATTGCTGAGGCTGCAGTAAGCTTGTGGGGCCTCTGGGGACACTCTTTCGCCATATGCCCTGGCTGCTCACAGACGTAACACTTCCTGGTCCCTCTAGGAGGCTTCGCCTTCACTGCTGCCGGTGCTAGGGCTCTGGTTGCTGACTGAGCCCTTGCACCTCCAACCTCCATAGGTTCGGCTCCTCCTCCTGGCGGAGGCGTGGATTGCGCCCGTGCTGCTTCTCTGGGAAAGAAGGAGGGGCCCCCGGCTGGTTCGCGCCCTCCACGTCCTTCGTCCTTGCTCCACGGACGTCCTTCCAGCCTCACCCCCACAGCCAGTGCCCTCTGAACGACCTCCTGGGTGGTTCGGGGTCTCTCCCCCCTCGCTATCTCATCTTTAATCGAGTTGTGCAGTCCCTCCCAAAAGAGGTCTCTTACAGGAGCCGAATCTCTGTCCCATTCCAGGGCGCTGACCAAGGCGAAAAAGCGGGCATGATACTGTCTGACGCTGGCCCTCCCTTGTCTCAGCCCATGCACCTCCTTCCGTGCAAGATCAATGTCAATACTTGATAAGAAACACCCATCCATCGCTTTAATAAAGGCATCCGCATTCTGGAGCGCCGGATCGTTATCTCTCCATAAATTGCGCAACCATGCTTTCGCCTCCCCATGCAGATGGGACATGATGAACCCCACTCTCTCCTGTTCATCTCTAAAGTCTTTATGCAACAGTTGCAGTGCGCACAGTACGTCGGCTCTAAAGTTGGGATACTGTTGCAGGTTCCCATCGAAGTGAGAGAGCAGTCCGCCTGTCCGTCTCGCCAACCCAATTCCCTCCTGCCGGGGTGTTTGCTTTGCCAGTACGTCTAACCTGACCTGGAGATCCCTGCAGGCGGCAGCTGCCTCGTCCTCTCTCTTCCTGGATGCGAGAACCTCGGCGTTCAGTTGTGCCACTGCTTTTCTGAGGTCCTCTATCTGCTGCTCAGCCGTCATGTCTCCTGCCGTTCGTGAGCTCGCTAGTGGGCGCCTGTTTCTCTCCCCTCCTCGAGGCTGCAGATGCCCACAATGTGGAGACGGAGCCTACTGTCAGAGCTGCTTCAAGATCCTAGCTCACAGAGGATCACGCTAGCCAGCGGTCATTAAGTAAAAGTCTTTATTGAATTACAGTTTCCATTCTCACGCTGCTGTCTGCAACTCTACGTCTACTAGCTAGATCGGCGAGGCTCCGTCTGAGTCTCCGCCCCGTGCGCACCAACTTAATATCCTAGCCTTGCTCCACCTTTTCCTCCTGACTGTCCTCCTCTGGGTCCCTCTACCCCCCGGGGCTTCTTCCTTCCGGGATTCTTCTGACGCTGACCCGGACCCTTCTGCCTCCTTGCGCCGGGCTTTAGGACCTGGTTCCCTTTCGGGGCTGCTCACTGCGCCGCCTTCCTCTGCATTTGAACTTGGCGCGCGCGCCCAACCTTCCACTTTCCTCTTTACCGTTTCTTCGCTCCCCGATGGAGGTGTGGCCACTCCTGACTCCTGCCCTCCCTCCTGTGGTGAGCTGCCAGCGCTTCCCCCCTGGCTCCTTTCCTCTTCCCTGCTTCCTGGCGGTGACGCTGGTCCCGATTTCCAGCTGCTCCCCCCTGAGTCTCCTCTGGCTCTATCTTCCTGGGGTGCCTCTCTAGATTCCCCCCTTGCCCTGGCCACTGGTGCTCCTTTCTGTGAATCCTCTGATTCACTGGAAAGACTGGGAGATCTCGGGTCGTCGTCATCACTCATCCTTTCCTCTGTCTCCTCCCCTTCGCTCTCTGTTTCCTCCCTTGCCCGTGCCTCTGCACCTAAACCCCTGACAGTAATGCTTTCAACAAAAGAGAATTAAAGACTCTCTCAAGGCAAATCTTTAAAAATATAGTATAACCACCAACAACTGGGAAACACTGGCTTGCGAGCGCTCCAATTGGAGAACAGCCTTTACCAAAGGTGTCATGGACTTTGACAATGCTCAAACTCAGGATGAAAGGGAGAAACAAGCTAAAAGGAAGGCACGTTTGGCAAACCTTTACCGTGATCAATTCCTGTCTGGAAACCTATGGTATGTCCCCACTGTGGAAGGAAGTGTGGATCCAGAATTGGCCTCCACAGTCACATATGGACTCACTTTTAAAACTGTGTTTATGGAAGACAATCTTACTTGGCTATGAGTGATCGCCAAAGAAGGAAGATTCTGCCAGCAATGGCAACATCTGGAAGGCTGTAGCTCTGCCATCCCTGCAGCAGGACCTACTTCTGACTAAATATGGAAGAGATGGTACTGTCAGTAATCATTACTTTTCTGGCTCTGCCTGCATGAACCAGATCCTTCCCCATTGACACCATCATTCATTACCCGATGACTACAGGAAAACAAATAAGGCTGAATTAATCCATTTCCAGATGAAACTCATGGCCTGTTAGCCTTGGATCTGTTCTCTTATCTGGGGCAGGCCAAATAAGATGTTCCTTAATGCTACATAGCCTTGGCTGAGCACAAAATGGAAGACCGATAGGCTTGGAGCGGGTGGTCCTTGTGTCTGAAAGGACGGCAAATGCTTGTTGTTTTTTTCTAAGTAGTCCAGATCTAGTTGCTGTTTGCGCCCCTAAAAAGTGCTTTCTGAGAAACTGATTTCATTCGGAGAAGAAAAGCTTGTTGCAGATAGAGTCTGCGTTGCCCCAAAGTGTTTCCACTGAGAAACAAATTTTTATTTTTATTTTTATACCCCGCTGGGTTTCCTCAGCCAATCTGGGCGGCTTCCAACAAAATATTATGCACTATATATTTAAAGAAGTATCACACCCCTTTAAACAATCATGGCTTTCACTCACAGTATCCTGGGAGCTGTAGTTTGCAATAATGATGATGATGATGATGATGATGATGATGATGTATTATTTATACCCTGCCCATTTGCCTGGTTTCCTGAGCCGCTCTGGGCGGCTCCCAATAAAACACCAAACATTAAAACTTTTCAAATACTGGGCTGCCTTCGGATGTCTTCTAAAAGTCAGATAGTGGTTTATTTCCTTGACATCTGATGGGAGGGTGTTCCACAGGGTGGGCACCACTACCAAGAAGGCCCTCTGCCTGGTTCCCTGTAACCTCATTTCTCACAGTTGAGGGAACTGCCAGAAGGCTCTCGGAGCTGGACCTCAGTGTCCGGGCTGAACAATGGGGGTTTGTGTCCACTGCTGCCCAACAATGATGTGGGTGGGTGCACACCAAGATCGCAATCCCCACCTCCTGCTTCGTTCACCTGGAATGTGTGCAGGAAGGAAAAAAGCATGGATAATTGAATCAAGGGAGGATCTCCAAACAGGTTTCAAGTAACCACAGCCACCTTTGTGGACAGTATTATCTAGAATCAATCCAGATGGAAAGCAGCATGTTGCAAACAATTCTGGATTGAGGAAAAGCTACATTCTTGTGCTGCAAACAGCTTAGTATGGACACAATCAGAGAACCATTGTTTATTTTATTTTTTTAAATACTTTTATTCGATTTTACATTTGCATTCATATGTAAATCATAATCATATACAAATAGGATTCTCTGAATCCCTAGATTTCCCTCCACCCCTCCATGGGTTCCATAGTTATTCTTTTTCCAGCTGCATCGTATAATGTTCTCCATATTTCCTTCAAACTGAATTGTTATCATAGTTTTTGTTACATTGCAGGTGTTAAAATCCTGTCAATGTTTTTAATTGTTTACAGTATTTTTCTAAATAGCTTATAAATTTTCCCCATTCTTTGTTAAATTTATTGTCTTCTTGGTTTCTGATCTTCCCAGTCATTTTTGCCATTTCGGCATAGTCCATCATCTTTGTTAACCATTCCTCTGGGCCAGAAGTATCCTTGCAGTTGTTGTTGCATGCATAGTCTTTTCTGCTCCTTTGGTATTTCTGGACCTAAAATTCCTAATTAAAAAGCTTCTGTTTTTTCCACAAAAGTTATTTTAAACCTCCCCCCCCCAACTCATTATAAATCATTTTCCAATGTACTTTCATTATCTTGCATGTCCACCACATATGGTAGAATGTGCCCTGTTCAGAGAATCATTGTTTAAGTTCGCTGTGCAAATATTTGTCATATCTTGACACAGAAGGGCATCTTTTTTTAATCGTGGCAGCTAGTGCTACCATTTGATGTGCTAGCTCGACGGCTTGTGCACATAGTGGCTTGCACATGTTGTTGTTGTTTAGTCGTTTAGTTGTGTCCGACTCTTTGTGACTCCCTGGACCAGAGCACACCAGGCACTCCTGTCTTCCACTGCCTCCTGCAGTTTGGTCAAACTCATGTTAGTAGCTTCGAGAACACTGTCCAACCATCTCGCCCTCTGTTGTCCCCTTCTCCTTGTGCCCTCAATCCTTCCCGACATCAGGGTCTTTTCTAGGGAGTCTTCTCTTCTCATGAGGTGGCCAAAGTATTGGAGCCTCAGCTTCAGGTATCAGGTAGTGATAAAGCAAGATATCAAATCCAAACCCTTCTTCTTCATCTTCTTCCTTCCAGTGAGCACTCGGGGCTGATTTCCTTAAGAATGGATAGGTTTGATCTTCTTGCAGTCCATGGGACTCTCAAGAGTCTCCTCCCTCTATTTTGCAGTGTGCTTGGAGGTCACTGTGCCACCCAACACATGAGTGCTCGGAAGGGTTGGGACTAGCTGGTAGAATCATGCCACACAGACCCCTGGCATAGCTAGGAATATCTGCACAGAGCCGAAGCAGTTACTTCTCAATGTGCACATTCAGGACATGTGGGTAAGCAGTCATCTGCTGCATCTGGTGAGGATTTTAACAGGTTGCCACAGCTGAAAAATAGCTGATGGCTCAGGGGAGGGTAGAATGCAGACAACTTCCCACAACACCGGACTCGCACCTCTGTAAGTTGCCACTCGGTAAATGGCGTCTATGTGACATAAACTTGTTTGAGAACAGCTGTTTCTCACAGCGAGATTCAGAGCCATTAAATCTGCAATCCTAGACACATTTGCCTGGGAGTAAGTCGCATTGCACTCAGTAGGGCTTACTTTTGAGTCGACACATCAAAGAATGCGCTGCAAGACTGGTGTTCTAAACATATTTACACCCCACTGAAGATGATGGGACTTACAGTACATTGGAGTCAATGGGCAACAGCTTGTACTGTGAGTCTTACGACATTCCTCTCCCCCGTTACACGCAGCTTTTGTCAATTTAGTTTTCCTCTTGACACAAAAAAATTATTGCTCACATGATGACAATATAGTCCAATAGTTATTACCTCTGAGGAAAAAATCACCGCTGTTGTTATTTTTTAATAACGGTTATTACCTGACAAAATAATAGCAATGCCATTTCCCCAACGGCAGTGTAATTGTGGCAAATGGTTTTTAAGGAAGCTCACGATGAATGACTGAGAGCCCATCTAAGAGAGTGGAACAAAAGACTCTTTAAAGTACAAAGTAGGTGGGTTTGAAGATTGCCATAGGTAAATATAATATTAATAAGCATTAGGGAAGGCATAAGAATGCAGAAATACCCCAATGCAATTCTGCAAATCAATAACTCGCCCACACTTTGGTTCCGATGCCCAAATCTAGTTGCCCCAAGTAACAAGGTCTGGAAAAGGCACAGTCATTTCCAATACAAAATGGACCCAATCCGGAAATCCAGAATGCATGCTATTGTGTAGGACAGAGGTTTTCAACCTTTTTGGGTCCATGGCTCCCTTGACCAACTATATTCTTCCTGCAGCACCCCTGTGGGGTTCAGGAGCCCAGTTCTGTCACCCCTTTTTGAACCCCTGTGGGGCTCAGGAGCCAGCAGCCCCTCACCCCTTTTTGAATACCCTCCCTTGTGTTCCCTCAGCCTCCTCTTCTTGGGAGACCTCTGGGCAGGCCCCCTGGTCTCTGAGCTTCCCCTCTGCCCCAAAGAGAGGTGCCTCCCCGCACTGCCCTACAGGGGCCTGGGAAGCATCCCCATGCCCCATCCCCATTTCCCAGAGGCGCCATTCCCCTGGGGAGCTTGTAGCCAAGGCTGCTGCAACAAACAGTTGTGCAAGCCTTTGGGGGGCAGAGACATGAGAAGGTATCAGAGGAATGGAGGGAAGGAAAGAGGGACAGAGGCCAATGTTGCCTGCGGCACCCCTGAGCATCAGTTAAGACACCCCAGGGTGCCATGGCACCCTGGTTGAAAACCTGTGGTGTAGGAAGATCTCCCCTTTGACAGTCCTATGACAGTCGATGAGGGGGAAAGCACAGGAAAACTTTGGACCAAGTTTACTGGCATTAATTGTACTACCAGTGTGGTGTCATGGTTAAGAGCAGTAGACTCGTAATCTGGTGAACCGGGTTCGCGTCTCTGCTCCTCCACATGCAGCTGCTGGGTGACCTTGGGCTAGTCACACTTCTCTGAAGTCGCTCAGCCTCACTCACCTCACAGAGTGTTTGTTGTGGGGGAGGAAGGGAAAGGAGAATGTTAGCCGCTTTGAGACTCCCTAGGGTAGTGATAAAGCGGGATATCAAATCCAAACTCTTCTTCTACCATCTTCAGATTGTTTACTGGTTGCGTGTCCCATGCGTTGGTCTTTCCATGATTTTTGCCCTGAAGCAATGTCAGACGAAATGGCCTAGAATTGAGCTCAGTGGTGGAGAGACGAAGAGCACACAGCATGAGATAAAAATGTTTCCCACATTGTTCTCTCTCCAGATACATCTATAATGGACCCAACACACTCCAACTGTTCCTGTTTATCGCCTTGGCTGGAAAATATCACTTTCTCTTGTCGATGGATCCTTCAGGTAATTGAATAACGCTGAATCAATATTTGTTTCATGCACACTCACATGTTTGTGTGGTTATAAATGGAGAAAAATTCTTCCCAGACTTTTTTCTTGCTCAAGAAACAACAAAAACAACTATACCACCACCACCATCACCACAACCATCACCACAACAACAACTATACTGCCCTATAGCCACAGGTCTCAGGGCAGTTCACAGGATAAAATTACGATATAAAAACACGTTGAGAAGATTAATTTGGCATTTTAATCAGCTTTGTCATATTGCCTGGAGAAGCATTTTTTCCCAAATCCATGTACAGTGGTACCTCAGCTGTCGAACGTAATCCATTTTGGAAGACTGTTAGACTTCCGAAATATTTGACAACTTGGGCACAATGTGCAGTAGGCAAATTCAACTCAGAAAATTGAGAAATGCACCTCAGAAGCTGTTCAACTTCCAAGGCATGTTCGAAAACAGAAGCATTTACTTCCGGGTTTTCGGCATTTGAAAACCAAAACGTTCAGCTTCTGAGACGTTTAACAACCGAGGTACCACTGTAATTTAATATGCACACTAGGGAACAGAAGCCTTATATCTGCTTCAGATCTCACAGAAAGAGCGCTAGGTCATGTGCAGGATAGAGTCCATGGTTCGACCACTGTGCACTTCTGCCCCCTATTGCTTTCTTGGAGGTTCCACCCAGCACATACATAACCCATAGAAATCACTATAATCCAATTGCCTTTGATCAGAACGTAATGATGTTGTTAAAATATTGCTTTGAAACCACATGGAAATGTGGCAGCTGAAGCCCCTTCAAAGATGTGGTGATAGGGAAAATATGGTGGATGCTTCAGGCAGCAGACACTGGAGTGTGTGGAAGGGCAGCGGCAGCAGTCCCTTCTGAGTTAACTTCAGGCATTCTCCTCTGTCGGATGACAGGACAACCCCAAGCAGTTGTAGAGTCCCATGGATTGTGTGAGCAGCTTCAAGGAACGAAACCTGTAGCCCCTCTGTTGAAATTAGTGCGTGTCCAGTGCTGCTTTTCTGGGGGTGGGGGTGGGATGCAGGGGTACACATACTCCTAAACCAGGCATGGCCAAACTTGGCCTTCCAGCTGTTTTGGGACTACAACTCCCATCATCCCTAGCTAACAGGACCTGTGGTCAGATATGATGGGAACTGTAGTCCCAAAACAGCTGGAGGGGCAAGTTTGGCCATGCCTGCCCTAAACATTTTATGAATCTAACGGTAGAAGAAACAAAAAATTTTAAATTTTTTAGTTTCTTCTCTAGCATGATGAATCGTCAGTTCCCTTGCTACCCCTGATTGCGGCCTCATTTCTCATCATGTGGTTTCCTGAGTCTCAGACGGAAACGAGTGTTTAATGTGTGAAGTAGGAGTTGGAATCTAGCACGGTGATTGGTCAGTTTTGTTGTATTTACTGTATTTATTTTTCCCGATTTGAACTATAAAATGGTGATTTTCTTGAATCAAAATGAGAGTACCCCCTAAACATTTTTTAGAGGGGTGGAAAGCACTGAGTGCGGCTATTTGCCAGGAATTTCCCAAAGAAGGTTCTAGAATTGCTTTGAAGCAAGGCAAAAACAGTTAATTGAGACCTTTGGCACCCCAGTCAACATGGCCAATGGTTAGAGATGACAGAATTTGTAGAGCAGCAACTTCTAGAAGGCTAATGATTCTCCTGCCTTGATCTAGAGCAAATTGCTCATAAACTCTCACAACTATTCCAAAATAAGCATTGCTTTATTTGAATTAAAAGGTAAAGGACCCCTAGATGGTTAAGTCCAGTCAAAGGCAACTATGGGTTTGTGGCGCTCATCTCGCTTTCAGACCTTGGGAGCCGGTGTTTGTCCACAGACAGCTTTCTGGGTCATGTAGCCAGCATGACTAAACCGCTTCTGGCACAAAGGGACACCGTGACGGAAACCAGAGTGTACGGAAACGCCATTTACTTGAATTAAGACCCTTGATGGTTTCCATTAGCCATAGGAACACCTATATGTTTTATTTGTTCAACTGTGACTGAGTACAGTACTTTTCGGAGGATCAGACCTTGAACACTTTTGTCTTACCTGATGCATTTCTGAAAAATTATTGGTGATGTGAGTAAAGCACCATTTTCGAGTGTTTTCGGACACATTTGGAAACCACTTTGCCTGAAAGTGTGTTGATGGATGTGCTTTGGAGGGTTTATCTTGTTTTAGTCAAGTGGCATTTTTGCTAGATGACGGCTTCCAGTCTGTTTCATAGCAGCCTTTAGACTTGACCCAGCTTGTTATGTGTCAGTCAAGGTCCAGGCCTCAACCAGACAAATATTCAGTCTCCAGTTGCTCCTCAGCTCAGTGGATACCCTCTGTAATTTTCATTCAATGACTATAATTTGTGCGCTAGAGAAAACCTACATATCTCCAAACTATTTCTGTAATGAACTTGAGCATTTTATGGTGATGGTCAAGAATAACACACAGATATTTTGAAAGCCTGTTTGGAGAGCTTTCTTGCAGTAATCAGTAAGAATCTTTGCTCTTTTTATAGGACAGAAAAATTGTTGTGTGTGTTTTTTTTTTTAATACTGTAGTTTATTAAACCTTCAGCAGCTGAAGAAATGTGGTGAACTATAAGGAAAACAACCAAGTTAGAAAAGGGGGCAGGAACTTGTATTAGAAAGTTGTGCAACTAAAATTTTATGTGCTGTTACACATTTTATGTGTTATACATTATTTGGATTCTTCTTTTCCATTCTAAAAAAATACACAATTCTGCCATCTTGGAAAGGCCATAATTTGTTTTTTTAACATCCAAATAGCACTACATAGTGACAGCACTACAAAACAATATATTAAATTAATGAAAAGCTGCAAACATTAATACTGTATATGTTCTCTTCTTTATTCTCTTTTAGATAGACAAGGGTATTTGCCATAATTTTCTATGTAAATTGAGGAGGGGTTTTGTTATTTATTTATTATTTCTGTTTTTTTGTTTTTTATTAGTATTATGTTATGACAATATGTAGCAAAAACATTATATATCAAATATCTTATGTAAAAAAAAGGAAAACAAGTGAAATATAAAATAACAGAAAGGGGGGGGGGAAATATATATGAAAAGGAGTGAGGCACAGCATAACAAAACCTCCAGATTGCCATGAATAAATTAACAGGAAAAATATCACCATTTATTTTGTCATTCCAGAAATGCGAAAACAAGTTTGTTTTCAGGATTATTAAATACTGTGTTTCTCTCATATGCAAGTTTTATCATTAAGATAGTTTTCCTTAACCAATCACAGATAGGTAGCCGTGTTGGTCTGCCATAGTCAAAATAAAAAAATTCCTTCCAGTAGCACCTTAAAGACCAACTAAGTTAGTTCTTGGTATGAGCTTTCGTGTGCATGCACACTTCTTCAGATACTATCTGTGCATGCACACGAAAGCTCATACCAAGAACTAACTTAGTTGGTCTTTAAGGTGCTACTGGAAGGAATTATCTTAACCAATCAGTTATAGTAGGGGATCTTCATTTTTGTGCAATATATATGGTGATCATTTTGCATGGGGGCTCTGTTTCTGCCCCCCCCCCAAAGTTGATGGAGCGTGCGTAAGCCTGCTGCAACTGAACTAGTTATGTTCCCTTAAATCCACTTCTGATGCGAATTGCAGTTTACGTTTTCGAACAGTTCTATTGCATAAGCAAGGAAGGAGATGCATTTTGGATCTGGCTGAGGTTTCTCAAAGGCGCTCAAAGCCGCAAAATGCTTAATTCAGCTTTGCAGATCTCGCTGCATCCTAGACTGTATTACTTTTCAACTTCCAGCTGACTTGGTTAACCTTGTCCTTGCACACGGAAGGAACCTCGCTGTTGTGCTCTGATATAGTGTGAGCTCAGAAAATGCTTGTAACAATTGGCGGGCCTCCAGAGCTGTTAATGCGTTTGGCTGTGCTACCTACTGTGTTTTTGGAAAGTGGGGGAACAGTAAAATGAGGTTACGAAGCACATCCTTTTGCAAACAGCCGGGAAATAGTACTGGCCGAGTGGTTAGGTCACATAGTAGAATCTTTGAAGGCTGTGAGTTCCAACTGTTAATTGGTTCCAAACAGCCCTAATCTATACAGTGAAAATGAGACTTATGGATTGGTCTGGCTGCTGAATAGGATCCTAGCCGCATACACAGTTTTTATTATTTTAAAGTGGGGGTGTCAACATAAATAATAGAAGTCAGAATGCCTTACAGGCAGGTGGTTCTGCAGAGGAATCAGTTTGGACCTGCATTTATGCATTTTGATGAAGACGGTGCTGCCGCTGAGAGATTTGTTTTGTTGTTCCAGAGCACTGCTTCACCCCTTCCCTGCAGCAGTTGGGTTTTATTGTATTTATTATGAATGCAGTGGGCAATACTGGTCTTCTGGCAGCTTATAGTGTAGCCTTATGAGGCTTTGCCCCCGGGTGGGAAAAATATTGCGCCCGGGAAAGGGAAGTGGGAGCCAACAGACACTCAAGGAATAGTTTCGGAGAAAAGGCTTTATTTCTACCATCCATGAACTGGTAGAAGGAGCAAGTGTGATAGTTCACAAAAAGCATGCACGGGTTCACAGTCATGTGCACAGAGCATATATTCCCCTTCCAGTTCCCTCCCCCTTTCTCCTCCTTCTTCCAGAGTCCTGCCCATGAGTTCCTCTGAGCATGAACAGAAAGCTGTCTTGGGACTATTGTGGACTCTCGGCACCCTTCCCAGGAGCAGTTCAGCATGTCCAAGAAGTTGCAACTAGAATGAGATAAGATTCAGTTCTCAGGCCTGCTTTGAACAGAGCCTATTCATTAGCTTTTTGAAGCCTTCTCGTGCTGATAAAAGAATAACATTTTGCCTATGTACCAGCATCTTGTGAGAATCCACAGAAAAGCTATAGCTGTGGATTTTTAGAAGACAAAGGGAATTTTGGACAGTTTTGAGGCCTGGTGTGATTACTGAGTGGGGGGGGTGTGACTTCGGGCCTAGGTGGGGTCACCTGTCCTCACCTTCCTTCAATAGTAGTTTAGTAGTAGTAGTAGTAGTAGTAGTAGTAGTAGTAATAATAATAATAATAATAATAATAATAATAATAAAATACTCCACCCATCAGACTGGGTTGCTCCAGCTACTCTGGGCGGCTTCCAACAAACAACAACAACAAATTACTTGTACCCCGCCCATCTGGCCGGGCCTCCCCAGCCACTCTCGGTGGCTTCCAACAGAATATTAAAAATACAATAAAAGATCAAACATTAAAAACTTCCCTAAACAGGGCTGCCTTCAGATGTCTTCTAAAAGTCAGATAGTTGTTTATTTCCGTGACATCTGATGGGAGGGTGTTCCACAGGGCGGGTGCCACTACCAAGAAGGCCCTCTGCCTGGTTCCCTGTAACCTCACTTCTCTCAGTGAGGGAACCGCCAGAAGGGCCTCGGCGCTGGACCTCAGTGTAATAAAACATGAAACATTAAAAACGTCCCTAAAAGTTGTATAGTATCAGGACTGCATAGCCTTTCTTCTGATTCCTCAGAGCCTGATACTGTTTTTTTTCACATATACACACTATGTATGCTATGCTTACTTTATACTGGGCTGTACCTTAGTTGTAATGAGTGGTGGGCGTGGGTGGGGGAGCTTGCAAAAGACAATTGGGCTGGCCACTTCCCCCCACAATAAGTTCTAGCACTGATTGGCAGGTCTATTTGTATTAGTTGAAATACTTTGTAGAGAATGTGGGAGTTCAGGCTAATGGCAAGAATGCCTAGGCCGCTTAGTGTGACTTCAATAACATTAGTCCTCCTTGAGTGCTAATTTCTGTTTCAAAGTGCACAAAAGAAATGTTAAAGCGTTGCCCACGAGAGATCAAACTGATTATGTCAATACATAAGCTGCTAAACAGCCCCTATGTATATTTTTAACTTAGAAGATCGGGAGAACATATCAAACGGAAGCCATTAAATGTGTCCTGAAATACAGAAAATGGCAATAAAATTTCTAGAAAATATTTGCTGCTTTGTACACGTGAAAAGGATCTAGGGGGCTTAGTAGACCACACGCTTATCACGAGTCAATAGTGTGATGCAGCAGCAAAAACCCCCAACCTAATGCTATTCTAGGAGGCATAGACAGAAGTACAGTGGTGCCTTGGGTTACATACGCTGCAGATTACAGACTCCGCTAACCCAGAAATAGTACCTTGGGTTAAGAACTTTGCTTCAGGATGAGAACAGAAATTGTGCTCCGGCGGTGCGGCGGCAGCAGGAGGCCCCATTAGCTAAAGTGGTGCTTCAGGTTAAGAACAGTTTCAGGTTAAGTACGGACCTCCGGAACAAATTAAGTACCATATGTTCTGGCGTACAAGACAACTTTTTATCCCTGGAAAATCACCCCCAAAGTCGGGGGTTGTTTTATACACCGGGTATACGCATTGGGAAGGAGAGGGAGCCGGTGAGCAGAGGCGCCCCTTCTGCCATCGCTCTTCCTCCCTCCCCACAGAAGGGGACACGGAAAGTCCTTCCGAGCGTGGCGCTCGCCTGCCCACCCGCCAAACGCCTCGCCTTGGGATGCTGCTGCTGCGATGGAAGAGGCAGCGGAGGGGTGCGCGTTCTGCCCCTGGCGGCGCTCAAACTCTATAACTCTAAAACTCTAAAATTGAACAGCAAATTTTGAGGGGTCGTCTTATACACCCAGCCGCCTAATATGCCAGAATCTACGGTACTTAACTCAAGGTACCACTGTATAATGTCTCTATTCTGCTTTGGTCAGATCACACCTGAAGTGCTGTGTCCAATTCTGGGCACCACAATTTAAGAAAGATTTTGAATGTGTACAGAAGAGGGCAACCAAGATGATCAAGGGTCTGGAAACCAAGCCTTATGAGGAACAGTTGAGGGAACTGGGTACGTTTAACCTGGATAGGACACTGAGAGGAAATAGGATAGCCACCTTCAGATATCTAAAAGGTTGCCCCATGGAAGATGGAGCAAGCTTGTTTACTCCTGCTCTGGAGTGTAAGACCTGAACCAACTTTTTCTGCCCATGGTGCTTCTGAAATTATATTATGTATAGCCACATATTCCAGTCACTTGTAAACAGAAGCAAAAAATGTAGTTGCCCCTTTTTCTTGGGAACCTCCCTCTTCCTCAAAAAAATTGTGTGCTTTTGTGAGTCTCCCTGAGAATTTTTCCAAAAATGCCCTCCCACTTTGGTGGCCTGAGGAAGTGAGAGAAGACCTCCTTTGCCCAGCCCTTGTTATAAGAACAGTGTGGGATTCACACACACACACACATGCATTTTTTAAAAAAATATTGTGTCTCAAGGCTCGAGAGACTTCCCAACCTTGGGACAAACCTTTTTCCAATGTGTGAGTGAGAAACTGGCGCAGGCTGAAGCAACCTTCTTTAGCTTGCTCACCAATTACCCTGAGCACAGGTGCATGTGCCTGTGTGAAAGACGTGTTGACGTGTGCAGCTCAGCTGGTGTGTACGCAAACTGTCCACTAACTGAAGGCTGCACGTGAATCCAAGTGCAAGAGTACAGCTCCACTATTTGTGCAGCTCAACATAGCGGGAGCTGGCGTTTGTCCACAGACAACTTTCCGGGTCATCTGGCCAGCATGACTAAGCCGCCATGGAACACCGTGACTGAAACCAGAGCAGCGCACGGAAATGCCGTTTACCTTCCCACCAGAGCGGTACCTATTTATCTACTTGCACTGGTATGCTTTCGAACTGCTAGGTTGGCAGGAGCTGGGACAGAGCAATGGGAGCTCACTCCGTCGTGGGGATTCGAACCGCCGACCTTCCGATCGGCAAGCCCAAGAGGCTCAGTGGTTTGGTCCCCGGCCCCACCTGAATGGTGCAGCAAGACATTTAAAAGAATGATGCAGCAGGGAGCGTTGCACCATTTGGGTTTCCATCCAGGCAGCATCACATTGGTGCTGGTAGGAGATGCTTAAAAGTCCTCAAGCACTCCAACAAGCTGATTTTAAACTCCTTAAAGAAGAAACGGAGACTCCAACCACTGATCAGTTATAAGATTTTTTCTTTTTAGAATTCAAGCTTACACAGTAATCTATGCCCACTATAGTCATAATTACATATTAATATCTGCATACAAAAGCTATGTAAAAATTATATTCTTCCCCCAAATATACAAATTTTCTCTTCAGATAGTTTAAAACATTTGTGATCACATATTTTAATATAGCTTAGGCTGAAAAAATATTACCCATCTAGCATATCACTTAACACTGTTTGGAAAACAGAACAGAACAGAACAAAACAAAACATTTTTTTTTAATAATAAAAAAAATCCTATTCCAGAATTCTCTGTCTTTCAAATAAATTCATGTAACTTCAAACAGCCTCAGGGCATGAATCCAAAACACAGAAAGGGCAACTCTAAAACCCACCAGAATCTTTCCTAATTTTATTTTGTAAAGAATATAGTATTATATTGGGGGGGTGTGTGAAGCCATTTTGAGGAATTTTAAAATTAAGAACATAAAGAAACAAGAGGGGAAATTACTCATTCATGCCCTGATATGATCTTATCCAACACTAGTGTAATTAAATAAAGTGTCTTTTTAATGTTTAACATTGTGCTCAGTAATTTACATCAATTCAATCCACACCGCGATGTAGATTTACATTTGATTGTCTTGTGCATAAATAAGGGTTCGCTTTTAAAAGTTAGGTAAACTGTGCAAATAGACAGTCACAAACAGCTTATTACTTGCACAATATTGCTTTTGAAGGCGACATCGTTGAATGTGGATCAATACACACAAGCAATGCAGACTCTCTTTGCATTTGCTAACATTTATACAACACAGTAAAAACTTTGTGAGAAAAGGCCATACCTTTTTTGTCATTGTGATTTTTTAAATTTTATTTTTTTAAAAAGCAACATTATTTTTGTTTTTAAAATAAATGTGCTCGCTTTGTTTTAAATATTTTACGTGGAAAATAAACCTCTACCGCTCTAGGATATCGTGTCTCTATAAAAATTTATATAAGGGTCATATCGTAGTAGTATCAAAAGGGAGTATCTGATAAATCTAGTTATTTGAATAAAGTTACAATAATAACAGGACAAACCAAAACTTCTCACATAGGTCTTTGCTGTCTCCAGAGTTGCAAAAAGGCAGGCGAAGAAAACTTGCTTGTTAACGTAGCACATCTCAGGGCACAGTGTCCTTGCAATGTTTTGTCTCCCAAACCTCTCAACAACCGTGCGAGGCAAGGGGCAATTCTGGAATATAAGGCTGAGAGACAAGTGACTTGCCCAAGGTCACCCAGTAGGTCCTTAGCAGAGCGGGAAAATGTTGGTGAACCAAACAGTCTAAAATTCTTATCACCTAGGTGAGGGACCGAGAAACTTCAGCCTTTCGCTTGTGGATGGACTCCAGCTCCTATCGTTCTTGACTGTGCTCTCTGAGGCTACTGGGAGCTGGAGTCCGTGAACATCAGGAAAGCCAGAGATTCCCCAGCCCTGACCTAGAACAAACTGACTTTTTCAAACAAAGCAAAAAATGGATGCGTCTTCCCTGGTTTTGATTCTCATTGCTGACAGTGGGGAAAGGGTTAGCCTTGCAAGCTATTTCTGAAAACCATAAGACTGGTTGGTTTTGCTTATGATTTATGCAGCGATTAGAAATCCGTATGACACCTACAAGTTAAGAGTTCCATAGCATAAAGATAACATCACTAGCAATGACACGCTCCTCTTGCAGTCAGTAGCTTTGTCCAGGCAGATTCCGGAAGAGTAATCTTCCTTCCAATCCCGTTTTGATTTTGCTTCTCCTTTTCTGTGCTCCGCTCTGCGATGGAGTGATTATTTAGCACAAAGATAAAATCACAAATGTCCAATGTCTAAATTCCGACATCTGTATTTTGGCACAGTGTTGTTACTTTTAAGAAACTGCTATCTCACCATATAAATACATTGTCAAGAAATTACAGAACTCAGTTGCAACACAAACCCATTGCAGCTTAAACATCTGTTTGTTTAGAGCAAGAAATAGTAAAGATGACACTTTTTTTTAATAAGGAGTTTTTTTCATATAGAGAACACTCCACTTGCTACTATACCTAGAGCAGAACGCAAAATTGAGAGCCATGTGGCACTGTCAACAAGCAGAAATAAACGCTGTGCAGTGTAAAAAATCATCTTTGTTGTGTTCTGCCAAAAGGCTCAACCCACACAGAAAAAAATACTGGGTGTAGGATTTGCCATTATGAGTAGTCGGTTCTGAAATCTACCCAAGACGCTGGCCATGATTTGACAAAACCTTATAGTTTACCAACCTTGGCAGGACTGAGGACTATGTTCATTTTTTTAAAAAAAATACCCCACACATATTTAAACAAACTAAGGACTCAAACATAGGTCCCAATTCTGCTCTCTCTCCCTGGTGTAAATGAACAGTGAAATCGCTGAAAAAGCCTGTGGAGCTACAAATGTAAAAAACCGGAGTGACTGAAATAAGGATTTAACACCCTTACATTTTGCTAGACCGTCTCCGAAGTACAAAATGGCTATCGAGTTGTGATTGATGACTTGATGGTAACTTAAGTGAATTGGGCTGCACTTACCTAGTGAGTCCCATTGAATTAAGTAGGACTTACTTCTGAGTAGACATGCTTAGAGTTGCAGCCTTAAGTGTCTCTGAAGCATAGTGTGCATTGCTAACCAACTACCACTTAACGTTTTTGTCTAGAAGGTGCTTTAGAATACTGAGTAACAAAGAACTAGTGACCTATGATGTTGGACAGTAGTCCTAAAGTGCCACCTGCAGCTCTGTGCCTCCCGTTCTCATCCTATATGGGAAATGCTCCATATGAACAGAGGGATTCCTTGTTGCAAATGGCGGAAAGGGTGTTCCTCAGCCCTTAGAAAACAATGGGAAAGTTGTGGAGCTGGATGTGCAATGGGGCCAGTTGGCTGGGCTGGAAGGCTTTTCCTTTACTGCAAAGGAACCTTTGGGTACATCCCTCCAGAGTGTGATGACTATTTTGTTTGGAGAAAGTATTAAAAGTCAGATTGGGACTTTGGGCCAGAGTAGGTGAGCCTCAGTGCTTTTCTCCCTAAAAAAATGTTCATTTTGACTCAAGAAAATCACCATTTTATAGTTCAAATCGGGAAAAATAAATACAGTAAACGGACAAAAGTACAAAGGTTCACAAAATGTTTAGGGGTATGCGTACCCCCAGGAAAAAAGCACTGGTGAGCCCGATAAATTGATCTTTCAGGCTGTAAGCCTATACCTACTTGACATGAGAGCAGGGGCCATCAAACTGAATGGGACTTGCTGGCGAGTAAACATGCATATGATTTCAGCATTAATTTATTGGTGGGCTGGGAGGGGCTGGAAGGCAGAAAATGTGAGTAGGGTCATGTTTTACCCTGCACCCTGACCTAAACTGGCTACCCACAAGCCGCTGCTTGCACCATTATGGAAAATGCGCATACTGTACAGAAAACCTCGGTTGTCGAACGTATTCCATTCTGGAATCTTGTTTGGCTTCCGAAACGTTCAACAACAGAGGCGTGGCTTCCGATTGGCTGCAAGAGCTTCTTGCACTCAAGCGGGAGCCGCGTCGGATGTTCGGCTTCCAAAAAAAGTTCAAAAACCAGAACACTTACTTCTGAGTTTTCGGCATCCGGGAGCTGAAACGTATGATAACGGAGGTGTTCGGGAACCGAGGTTTGACTGTCCTAATATATTTTCCCTTATTGCCCACTAGGACCAAGAGGGTGAAAGGCAGGAAGCCAGCAGTAGGCAGAGCAAAAGCTAATGACAGGTGGAGCTAACTAATTTTGGTTTTGTCCCCATCCTCCTCCCTGCTGACTCTCCCTACAAGGCAGAGGTAGACTTGTAGGAGCCTAAGGTGGAAGAAGCAAGTAGCCGAGACCAGCCCCTGGACCGGTTGTAAGACAGAAGACATGGAGGAACTGAGATTGATGGGGCAGCCGTCCCATTTGGTAATGGAGCAGCCTCCATGGCTAATGGCTCAAGCAAGAACTGGGAAGTGGGATTTTGATCAAGAAAATGCCAAATGGTTCTCATCTTATTACCCTGGGGCTACTTTTAAAAGATGTGAAGGGAGACAGTTGTCTTTGTGTGTCTGGGGCACTGAAGCCTTTCAAGAAAAACAGCTCTTGACTAAATGGCTTTAAGGATGCACCCAGACCCAACATGCTTGCCGTATTTCATTTCACGTTACTCATTTGTTCCCTATTAATCCAGTTTTAAAATTTACATGTTTCCTCCGCATGAAGTGTTCTCTGAATTGGGGACCCGAGTCTTTGAAATTTATATTGAGCAATGCTGAATTCAGATGATTATGCCACACATTCCCCACATGTGCTTGATGATATGTGCTGAGAAATGGGAAGAAACAGGGAAACTTCCAAGACAGGACTGTGAAGTGCCTGCATTTCTGATATCATCAACTGCCCAGTTTAGCATCTGCTAAAAGAATTCGGCAAGGCCAAGGAGTAGTTGGGGCATCATGATGGAAATTCAGCATAAATGCTTGATTCTGTAGGGTTAGGGAAGGTACAAGTCCTCCATCTATACTGTGCATGGCCAAACTTGGCCCTCCAGATGTTTTAGGACTACAATTCCCACCATCCCTGACCACCGGTCCTGTTACCTAGGGATCCCAAAACATCTGGAGGGCCAAGTTTGGCCATGCCTGATGTACTAATCATGGGTGGTTTTCTGCTTTACTAACAGTGCAATGCTATACATGTCTACTCAAAAGTAAGTCCTATTGCATTCAGTGGGGCTTACTCCAGGTAACTGGGCACAGGATTGCAGCCTGAGGTTATGTTTTGTATAAAATAGGCCAGGAAAGGTTTACAGACCATGGGAGGCAATAACCATGAGGAAGGTATCAGCAGCCCATGGTCTGGAGGACACCTTAAGTACTGCTCACCCACATCTATTTCCATAGGCCTTGCAAGCAAGATGGATGTTTGTGTAGATTGAACTGCAGTACTTTCAAACTCCACTAATCTCCTTATTAAGTAAGCTGACGAGGGCCAGTGCCAACTTGTGATGTATTTGCCTGTAATATTTGTAAAGCAGGTATTTGACAAGACACATTTATCTGGGCAGATGGTTGATCTATTTTGAATTTGTTCATCTTTTGGAGAAAAAAAATTCCCTGAGTTGATCCAATTGAATTTTTGGATAAGCATTTTCAAACGACTTAAGCTGGTGAAAGAGACCAGGTGAAGCTTACTTTGAAACTTTGCATATTCTTATGCTATCAGAAGCTTATGAAACAAAAGGCATCACAAAAGCTCACAATTGTCTCTTTTATGGCAACAACCGTCTCTCTGGAGACAGGTGATATTAGGTTCTGTAGACGTATCTGGCACCCGAGAGAATATTATGCAACCTCTTGGATGCCTCATTCATGAATTGATCTATGTTAACACTTTTCACTATGGATGTGGGTTATTACTCTTGCAGTAATAACTTTTGTAATGACTTCTGTTTTGCAGCAGTTAAAAAACAAAGGGAGTAAACGTGATGCCTTTGTTTCTTCTGTGACTGTTTAGGAGCCTCTCATTCTCCACCCCCACCCCCAAATTCATATAGACTGTGAAAAATATATACGGCATGTTTAGCCATTTGCTAACATGGATCACAACCTAACCTAAGTCATTGAAATCAGTGAGTTTAAGCACACCTAACTCTGTATTGGATTGCGGGGCCATGGACTTGATTAATGTCCACCATGTGATGACACAGTTTGGTGCATGAGCACTCAAAAGACTTCCTTTGCTAATGGAATGAAGCATGGCTGATAAGAACTCTACCGTTCTCGTTTTGTCCACAGTGAAAGTCTTCCTGAGTACAGAATTTTTCCAGAGTATACAATGGTGCTCTGGGTCTAGACTTCTAGCGATTGTTCTGGGCCGACATGGCTCCCAAGGGTTTGTGGAATTGTCGTCGTCTTCTTGCAACAGAAGACGTAACAAATGCCGCTTCTGGAACTAATGTTGATTGCCAAAGCAGTTTGCTATGTGGCATGGGAACTTTTTGTTTCAGAAGTGCAGGCACTAAGCCCCTGCTGGCTGCAGCACAGACTAGATTCACGTTTCCTGGGGTCCTTGCCCCGGGTTACAGTCACTATGAGAGTGATTGTAGAGAGGCAGTGAAAGGGTCTATCGCCTTTGTTGCTTACTGATATGTGAATGCACAGGGTAGGATGGAAGGATTCAAAAAGCGTACTTTGAGAATAAGCTGAACTGGGAAATGAAAATAAAAGGGGGGGGAAGGGCCTACCTGGTGCATCATATAAAAAATGAGAGCAGTTCACAGCAAATAAGTTAGGTGTTCCATGAACTGCATATCTAGCCTGTTTAAATATCACCATCAGAACAGCCCCACGTGCACTGATTCTTGATTAACAGAATACAGCAGCAGGATAGCTTGTCCTGCACAGTTCGTTACTAATATATCAGAGGGAAATAATTGTTTTCAGGGAAGGGGGAGGAAAAAAAGGAAAATGCAACCCATTATCTTAACTAGGGAAAAGGATGAAGTATAAAGGGCTTGGTTGGCGTAACTTTTAAAGCTGTTTTCCCTTTATGGTCAGTTTTATACAGATTTCTATAAAAGGAGAGACAGTCATTTCAAATACTCTGTGGTCACATCTATACCACACATTAAAAGCACACGGCTTTCCCCAAAGTATCCTGGAAGTGTAATTTACCTCTCACAGAGCTGCAATTCCTAGCACACTTAGCAAACTACAGTTCCCAGGATTCTTCAGAGGAAGCCACGTGGATTAAATACACGGTGTGGATGTGGCCCATGAATTTAGCCCACCCCTGCAAATGATTTTTGAATCTGGGTCTCGGAAAAGCATTCAGACAACCCATTTTCACCTCAAGATTCCGCCCACAATGTCAAGAAGGCCACTAGGAATGGATAGGAAGTCCCTACTGTGGTTGTGGGAATGGTCATTAAATTGCTGGAATGAAGTTGTAGAGTCTTAATTACAAATACAACAAATGCATTTGTACTTTAGGGCTATGTCAATTTCTCTTGCCTATGTTTCTGGGAGTAGCCAACATGGCCCCTTCTAGATGTCACGGACTCCAACTCCCATAATTCCTGACATGGTGGCCATGTTTGCTGGGGCTGATGAGAGTTGTGATCCACAACAGCTGGATGCCACCATGTGGGCTGCCCCTGATTTATATGCTTGAGTTTTCAGAGAAATTCTGACTCTTCCTTTAAATTCTCCCAATCCAGAGTCACAGAAGTCATCAGACATGCAGAAAGTGCCCGCACACACTCAGAAATGCCTTATTCAAATTTTGTGTGTGCCTATGGGCTTTCTGCATCTATAGAAATTAGTGAGGTAGCCCTTGCAGCAGGGATGGAGAAGCTGTGCCCTCCATTTGCTGCTGGGTGCCAACTCCTAGCAGCTCCGGCCACCATGGCCAAGGGTCTTCTGGAGGACCACCACAAGTTCCCCATCCTCAATTTACAGGGGGATATTTTTGGTGTGCCTATCAGAGTTCCTGCACTCATAAGAAATGAATGGATCAAGCCCAAAGTTATCGCGTTTCTCCCGCTCCTCCCCAACAGCCTGGATGATTAATACAGTCGTACCTTGGTTGTCGAACAGAATCAGTTCCGGAAGTCCAGTCGACTTCCGAAAATGTTTGAAAACCAAGGCACGGCTTCCGATTATAATATAATAATAATAATTTATTATTTATACCCCGCCCATCTGGGGTATAAATTGGCTGCAGGAGCTTCCTGCACTCAATCGGAAGCCGCAGAAGCCCTGTCGGATGTTCAGGTTCCAAAGAACGTTTGCAAACCGGAACACTCACTTCCGGGTTTGCGGTGTTCCGGAGCCAAAACTAAGCTGTTCAAAAACCAAGGTACGACTATGTAGCAATTTCCCCTATTTAGCAACATGAAGTCAAATTTGTTTTAGAAGACTTGGGGCAATGTAGGTTCCAAATGTCAGTTCTTACTCTAGTAGGTGTGACTTTTGTTCACACATCCCAATAAAATATGGAAAATAGGAACAAACGAAGGACTTTCCGCACTTTTTGGAGCATTGACCTATTAGGTTTTTTTTTTTTTAAAGGATTTTAAAATACAAAAGGTTTTATTTATTTACTTGTAAGATACCCATTCTGATCTCAAAGCAATGATGGCAATTATGGAAGTCTTTGGCTAAATTAAGATGCACTCTCTTAAGAACTACTAAAAACCATGGTTGCAATCAGGTGAAAGTTAGGCATGGTTAAGTCCTATCGATTTCAGCTGGTACTTAGGTGAGCCTAACACTTTCTAGATTGTAGCAAATACCTCGTGTCCTGAAAGTGAGATAATACTGTACAAAATATGGCAGAATTAAAAAATATAAAGATCTGAGTATCTATTTGTTTCCCTACTAGTTCAGCTTATTTCCCCACCTCTCTCCAAGCAGTGATGAGTGTGAGCTTATGAGCACCTGAATGCTGGTGAATGAAACGGATTCATTTGTATTTCCAATGTCAAACTTTCAAAGGATTCACATCAAAAGGACACACACACACACACACACACACACACACACACACACACAAATGCAATTGTCACAAGTACCCGCATTGAAGGGAGATCATCAATCGTGCCTATCAAAAATAATCCTCCAAACAAAAAACAAGGTGGAACAAAATGGAAATGGACAAAAAAAAGAGAGAGAGAAAATACTAGGCAATGGAATGAAATGACAGACACCCAGTAGTGCTATAGGATTTTCGAGAACCTCTCCAGTCTTTTTAATCCTCAAAAACTTCCAGGAACAAAGGGGGAAAGAGTTCTGTTGGGCATTCCACCTTCATGTGCAGGAAGCGGCTAGCATGACAGGCGCCAATCATTCGTAGGTCCGTCACTTTCATCAGCAGTTTTGGCCAAAAGTGTGCAATGTGATGCTTTCTGTAATTAATGTAGTGTTCAAATGCCAGGAGGAAGCCCTCTTGGCACTTTTCTATTCTCTCGACGCTGACAAGACCCGGACGATCTGCATAATTTAGACGAAAGGCACAAGTTATTTCCTTACATCCACCCAGGACTACTTAAACAAGTACCTTCTGCAGAGCTCAGTCAAATTTTAAGGAATTGATACTGCTCAGTGGCAGGTTCCCACAGTATTTCCCAATGCAAGTCGAGCCTGACACAGCTTCCCTGAGGCTTCAGAGAACCAGAGTAAGGTAGTGGGTTGTCTCTTGGGCAAAACATAGGGCTAGAACATGGGAGCAGTTGCCAATTGAGAATTTTACCTTATATGTTTTGGTAAAACAATACAGTGGTACTTTGGTTTTCGAACGTAATCCGTTCTGGAAGACTGTTTGAATTCTGAAATGTTTAAAAACAGCCGACGGCTAGGCCTCCAGAGCTTGCACTCAGCAGAAGCTGCGTGGCATGTTTGACTTCCAAGACATGTTAGAAAATGGAAGTATTTACTTTTGGGTTTATGGCGTCCGAAACTCGAAATGTTCGACTTCTGAGACGCTCGAAAACCAAGGTACCACTGTATATGTGCACACTAGGCTTAATTTTGCTCTCCCCATATTTATTTCCCTAGAGAAGTACCGTATTTTTCACTCTATAAGACGCACCAGACCATAAAACGCACCTAGTTTTTGGAGGAGGAAAATAAGAAAAAAAATATTCTGAATCCCAGAAGCCAGAACAGCAAGAGGGATCACTGCGCAGCGAAAGCAGTGATCCCTCTTGCTGTTCCTGGCTTCTGGGATAGCTGCGCAGCCTGCATTTGCTCCATAAGACGCACACACATTTTCTCTTACTTTTTAGGAGGGAAAAAGTGAGTCTTATAGAGCAAAAAGTACGGTACTCTAGGAAGCCAGTGTGGTGTAGTGGCCAGAGTGTAAATTACTAAACTATTTTCATACTCACCTGAAGACATCAGCAGTACCGCCTGTAGGAGAGCGACTTCCGTGTCATCTAGGTTGAATGATGACAATGACATGCCCAGGTCAAAAATGGCATCTGATACAACTCCAAGACCCCCATTTTTCAGCTGGCCCCTGGTCACCGCCATCTCCCCATTCAGGGTCAAAGTCTCGCTCTCGGGGTCATAGCGAACTGCTGCTCTGAGGGACATAATCTCCATGCAACAACCTTTCAGAAGGATGATCTGGTCTTCACATGGCAGCTGCAGAGAATGGCAAGTGAGAATCAGTTTTCCTGCACTTAAGTGAAAGGCTAAACGCTAAAAAGTAAAATAAATATTGGCACCACCCCTGTATGCAGTTTCCTTTCATTCCTTCCCTTTATCACTTCCTTTGATCACTAAAACCTGCCGAGAGAGTATTCTTAATAATGTCATCCACATGCCGCCTTCAAAGAAGTCACTGTCATTTTTCAGCCTTCACTGAGACTTGGGGATTACTGGAGAGTCAAGATGGGATAGGTATACATTCAAAGCAGTTTAATTTATTATTACTATTTTGATGATGATGATTGTATAATTAATAAATCGCTATCTATTACAGTAATATTATTGCAATGTGTCATACTTGGGGCTGCTTTTGAAAACGGCAGCTCATTCAGAAATCAGCAGAATTCATATTATACCAAATCTGGCACAACTGCACTAGCTACCGTTTTAGCTGGTTTTAGTTGGTTTTGACCCATAAAGTCTTAGGTGGCTCAGGACCTCAACAACTGCCTCTCCCCACATAAACCAGCCTGGAACCTGCGATCATCATCGGAGGTCCTTCTCTGTGTGCCTCACCTGAGGGACATGAGAAACGGCCTTCTCAGTGGTGGTTCCCCACTTATGGAACGTTCTCCTCTGGGAAGCACAACTGGTGCCATCTTTGTCTGGTTTTAGGTGCCAGGCAAAAACATTTGCATTTATGAAGGCCTTCAGTCATTAATTGAGAGGGTAATTAGTTATGTTTTCTGCCTCTTTATTGGGCTCATCCTTTGATGTGAGGTGGGTAGGATATGTATCTTTTATATTTATTTCTGGATTTGCACTTTAAATCTTGTTTTACTGCTGCTTTTATAATTGGTTTTAATGTTGCTTGCTACTTTTATTATTATTATGTAAGTTGCTTTGAGACACTTTTGTGTAAAAAGCTAATAATAATAATAATAGTAATTAATAATAGTAATGTGAATGACCCAGCAATGGTACATACTTGTGTTATACAACCGCTATAACCATCTTTGTCCCCCACAAAACCTTCAGCCCATTGGCCAACGTAAATTCGAACCCTTCAGGGTAGGAGGCCATCTTGTTATTAGTTCTGTAGCACTATTAAATCACCCGTAGTCCATAACATAAAGTAGTTATGGAAACAAAAATCTGTTCCATTTTGGCTTCAGTTATTAAGTTATTTTATTTTTAAGTCAAGTTGAGAGGTGTGTGTGTGTGTGTGTGTCTGTGGGGTTGGGAGTCGTTATTTATAGTACTGACACAGTGATTACATTTAATCTCGACAAAAAAAAAAAGCCCTTCTGAGTGGGCGAAAGGATCACGGCTTAGCAGAAATGAAAGCAATGTTCCAGGGGCCGAATGGTTTTTGAAAAATGTAGTCTGCCTGCAAAGGAAAATTGACACTTGATTGTAATGTCATCTTTTCCCCGCCTCAGCTGCCAGCTTTAAGTGTAGAGTATCTGACTCATAGGGAGAGTGACTGATGCTACTGCTAAGAGGAAGGCATGCTTGGCAAATCCACACCGTGATCAACTCCCGCCTGGAAACCAATGTCCCCACTGTGGAAGGATGTGTGGATCCAGAATTGGCCTCCACAGTCACTTACGGACTCATTGGTAAAACCGTGTTTATAGAAGACTATCTTACTTGGCTACGAGTGATTGCCAAAGGAGAACAACTCGTCAGGTTTCGCTACATCAGCTTCAATAGTTTACACAGGTCGGGGCAAATGGGAAGTGATGTTTCATAACCAAAAAGAAGGGTGGGGGGCAAGAAAAGCAGAGAGAGAAAATGAGGGCTAAAATATATTCTAATTATCCAAAATAAACATGATTAGTTTAATAATTTTGAAACAAGCACATTCCCTTTGAGACTCATTTGGCACTTGCATGGTGTTGCAGAGTTTTGCTCTCAGCTGTTGAGTATTCTGAAGTTTGGACAAGAGAGGGTGAATTGGGGCAGAGCGAATGGCTTAAGGGCAGCAGGAAAGCTATGCCAACCAAATCTTTTGTTCGGGGAAACTACATGAAAGTGGCCCAGAATGGCCAGACTCACTTGGAACAGGGAAGCCATTTGCACGAAGTGTTATCCTCCCTCTCTTTCACTACAGCTAAGGATGATCTGAGATCTGTGTATGAAAGGAACAACTGAAAAAATGTTCTGGAACAGATAAAGGGACACACAAGAGAGAGTGAGAGAGACAGAGGGTGTTTTCACACACAGGTGATTTAGCTTCACCCGATAATTTTGTTCTGCTTTAAACTGGAAGCTGAAAAATGGACTAGCCCATTCCTTGGGCAAGTCTCCCTTTCTCCAGTCCCAACAGTTGAGAGATGAGGGTGAGGATTTTTCAGTGGAACAACTGTGTTTTTGAGGAAAAGGTTAAATGCACTCTTCTTCCTCCTTGCTGCACTTCCAATCGTAGCACTTTGGATTAATCCATGTTGTGAAGTTGTCCCTCTGGTTAAATATCTGTTTTCATCTATTTGTAATTTCCTCAAATGCCATTATTGGAAGACAATCCATCATATTTATATGCATGTAAAAGTGACTTAGGGGAGTCTATGGAAGACAATGGGGATTTTCCTGGAGATAACCTGGAGATCTTTTTCTTTTTATTAATCAGCACTACTAAGGAGACTATAAAGGACACACAATACAAAGTTCTCAGTGTGTTGTACGTGACTCCTGCAGTACTTCAACGGATATGCCCTACTATAGTTAGTACACTGGTCAGATTGGTTTATGATTTCACCTTTGATTGGAGCAGTGTTAGTGCCTTAAACAGTGTAAGAGTTCAGGAATACATTCCAGATGACATCCAGGAATTTTGCCACATTAGGCCACAGGTAGCTCCCCCAGCTATGCTAGGTGATCACTTTGAATCTATAGACTCTGTATTTTTGCATAAGGGCCTTCTTAAGTAATTGTATCCAGGGGCAAAGTTGTGTATAGCACATAACAGGAAGTCTCCCAAGAAACTATATAAAAAGCAGTGCATTAATAAAATTCTCGCCCTGGGCTCCTTGGACACTAAAGGCAGGGGCTTAATTAATTAATTAATTAATTAATTAATTAAATTTGGGAGATGATGGTTACATACAATCTTACTCAGAATGTGCAGCAAGCAAGGGATACAATATATATATAAAATCCTTGATTTCTCTTTATTTCCTAGGTGGAAGCCCATCAAATCTTTTGATCAAATCTGAATCAAGTGACAGGTACCCATATTTTTGTTTCTGACTATGATATACAGTATATAACTTAGATATGATATAGTTAGTGAGCTGGATATCTCACAGGCATGATATAATGAGATAGCTATATGTAAGTTTATTAATTCCTAGTTCTTCTTGTAGTGTTGTGTGTATACTTTGTTGTCTGTGTTGTAACTCTATCTCAAAATAAAATAAAATTCCATCTCAAGCTGTTTTTAGGGGTGGTAAACAAAGTTCACATTTACATGCAAAATAAATAAATAAATAAAGGAGAAGGAAAGAAAAAAGAGAGAGGTTAAACTGGAAAGAAATCCGTACCTCACAGAACATAGGCAACTTTTTGGCAAAATCCACCACTCTTGTGATTGCTGGTGTGATAATTTTTGTAAACTGGCTGAAGGCTTCTAAATCTACTTTCCCGCCTTCTGGGGCATTTACTATTGGTGCTTGTCCAATATCCTCTGGCTAACAACAGAAAAGAAAAACATTGTAAGGAGACAGTTTATTTGCAGCGGACATGGAATCTTCTTAAACTTTCGTGGAGCGCTGGCAGTTCAAACCCATCACTTCTTCTGTTTTGTTTGTAAGAAAGCCCCATAGCTATTACTTAGCAAAATTAACTTTTGTATTCAAAAGAAGCCACTGTCTAAGACAAACTCTTGTACGCGTAAGTTTCTGACATGCCACTACTCATTTGTGTAGGCAGCTCAGTGCTTTGCAAATGTAGCTACTTATTCTTGTCTATTTATGTTATCTTGTGGAAGCCATTTAGCTGTTCACCCCGAAACCCTAAAGCGAGTGTCGTTTCTCAGTCCCACCTAGGAAAACTCATCTTCCCCTGAAATCCAAAAGGAAGAGAAGTCCTTCGACATTAAATTTGTCAGAGGAGGGGAATTTCTGACCTTTCCTATAAATTTGTTGTCATTTGCTAGAGGGACAGAGAGGCTTCACCAAAGTTCATAATAGCCGAAGGCTGTTCCTATAGCTGCGCTAACCTGACAGGTAAGAAAAACAGACAGGATATGAACCAACACGGGTTATATTCTCTCAACAGTTGATCACTTGGTTTGAGGGGTGAAGCTAAGTTCAGGAATTCAGGTCAAAGAGGCTAACGTTAAATATGTGTTCTGTTTCCTATCACTGAGTTTATGTTTGTATGGTTTGCCCAATACATGTTGTTGTTGTTTAGTCGTGTCCGACTCTTCATGATCACAAATATTTTCCACTACAGTGGTACCTCGGAAGTTGAACGGAATCCGTTCCGGAAGTCTATTCGACTTCCAAAATGTTCGGAAACTAAGGCACGGCTTCCAATTGGCTGCAGGAAGGTCGTGCAGCCAATCCGAAGCTGCGGAAGCCACATCAGATGTTCGTCTTCCAAAGAACGTTCAGAAACCAGAACACTCACGTCCAAGTTTCCGGCGTTCGGGAGCCAAAACGTTCGACTCGCAAGGTGTTTGGGAGCCGAGGTACGACTGTATTAGGAAACAAAACGGTACTGCTATTCTAAAGCTGTAACTAAGTAAAAATGACAAATAGGCGCTGTGGGTTAAACCACAGAGCCTAGGACTTGCTGATCAGAAGGTCGGCGGTTCGAATCCCCGTGATGGGGTGAGTTCCCATTGCTCGGTCCCTGCTCCTGCCAACCTAGCAGTTCGAAAGCACGTCAAAGTGCAAGTAGATAAATAGGTACCGCTCCGGCGGGAAGGTAAACAGTGTTTCTGTGAGTTGCTCTGGTTTGCCAGAAGCAGCTTAGTCATGTTGGCAACATGACCAACATGTACGCCGGCTCCCTCGGCCAATAAAGCGAGATGAGCACCGCAACCCCAGAGTCGGTCACGACTGGGCCTAAAGGTCAGGGGTCCCTTTACCTTTACTAGGATCTGCAACAAAATGTTGCAGTGTGTTCAGGTTCCCTGCCACTCCATTCTAATATCACCACCCTAGTTTTTTATTTCCTGCTCCCACAGGGACTCGGCATGCTCACTGCTCAGTGAAGTGTTTTGGCTTCTGTCATTACATCCTCCTAACCCTACAGTCTCCAGGAACTAGGAGCATGTCTGTAGGTGGGAGAGGACTTCCAAAAAAACTGTGCGGCCAGGGTTCGCTCTCACCAGAAAGCCTATGCACGACAGGTAGGCTTCTCCTCTGCAGGCATGCCCTGTGTGGACATGGTGTGGAGCTTGGGCTGGCTGGGATATGATGTGATGCTGAGAGCAGGGTCAGCACCCAGCAACTGGTTTTCACTTCACATGATGATGGGATGAGTGAATCTGGCAATTCTGGGTTCTCTCATTTTAGTTCTCTACATTATTTTCCATTTTATAAAAAAAAATCCTCAGTATTTTATTGAGAATTTCTCCCATTAAACACACTTTTTAAAAATGTGTTTTTGTCAAATACACTCATCTTTGCAAAAAAAAAAAAAAAAAAAAACCCCCAAACAAACCACACAACTCTAATGGAATGCATTTCTGTATATTATTTTCACTAGTATATGCTTTATGTGCACACTTTACCCATAATGCAGTTTTTAACCCCTAATGCAGTTTTTAACACGTTTGCTCAACTGGAGAACTACAAAATTTTGGGGGAAATTGAATTACAAAGGATTGCTGTGTTCGTTCACACATTGTTTCAATAAAAGTGCAAGTTTGGTAAGTTCTGCTTTCCCGCTCGCCTTAAACGTCAGGGAAAACTATGCGCACAACACACCAGCACCTCATTAGAATCACATAAATGCAGGGAAATAGTTATTACTTTTCATGTTAGGTATTTATAACCAACTTTTCAATTTTAACAAATTCCCAAAGCAGTAACAAAGACCATCCATACTTACCGTATATACTCGAGTATAAGCCGACTTTTTCAGCACATTTTTTAATGCTGAAAAAGCCCCCTCAGCTTATACTCAAGTGAGGCGGGCGGCAGCAATGTAAGGACAAGCAGCCCGAAAGGAACCCTTTCTCGCCACTGGTCCCACCGCCGCCACCCGCCTCTCTCAAGGGCAGGCACAGGAGCCGCGGTTGGGAGAGGCAGAGCGGCAGAGGTGGGCAGCGGAGGGACGAGCGGCAAGAAAGGAGCCCTTTCTCACTGCTGGTCACTCCACCGCTGCTGCTGCCACCCGCCTCTCGCAAGGGCAGGCGCTGTGCTGCACCTCTCCCAACCGTGGCTCCTATGCCTGCTCTTGGAAGCGGCAGAGGCAGGGGCAGCGGAGGGATGAGTGGCCCAAAAGCAGCCCTTTTGGGCTGCTTGTTCTTCCTCCATCGCTGCTGCCGCCACCAGGTTTGTGGTGTGGTGAACCGGCTTATACTCGAGTCAATAAGTTTCCCCAGTTTTTTGTGCTAAAATTAGGTGCCTCGGCTTATATTCGGGTCGGCTTATACTTGAGTATATACAGTAGGTTCAACTTTGCCTTATTAGATTATATCCTCTTCCTGGTATGTGTGTGTTGGCGGTGGGGGAACCTAGCAGACAAACCTGGGACTCTAGCGGATGATGATGATAACAACAACAACAACAACAACAACAACAACAACAACAACAACAACAACAATGCTGCCCATCTGACTGGGTTGCCTCAGCCATTCTGGCCAGCTCCCAAGAAAAAATAGTAAAAATACAAAACATCATCAAACACTAAAAACTTCCCTGAACAGCTCTCTTGAAGACGCCTGCAGTTAAATATTAGTTTCATTATTTTAAAAGCAATGTGCTCTGCAGGTTCTTGTACTGATTTGCCGTTATGCAAAAGCAAGCATTTCTCATCCAGAAAGGACCCTTGCAATGTGAAAATGTCTCTAGTTAAGGAACAGGCATGTAAAACCTGTTCAAATTATATTTTCCCTGTTCTCTTCTATTTCTGGCTTCCATTGATCTAAATTGGTAGAATATCAAAACTCGCAGTGACACTATGGTAAACAACAGGCCACATGCTAGGATAGTTCTAGTGACACCAGCCGTTTCCATGGATCACTATATTGAGAATTTTTGTTTGCGTATTGCAGAAAACATGTGAAACTCAACTTTGTCTTCATATGTTATTGCGCTCATTTGTTCTTTACTTCCGGTTGAGGAAACATGGTGGGCCTAAAGTGAAGAACTTTAGAGATCAAAGCTTCCCACCCAATTTGTCCGTCAACCAAAAAGTAAATGATGCTAAAAAATCAGGTCAAGTGAGGAGTGGTTCTGGAGAGCTCCTCACACCATTGTGTCACCTACCAGAAATTTCCTTTTCTGTTTCCAATGGCTTCCTTGTGCATTGGTGGCGACATGGGCTTCCGTAACAATTTTGATAAGCTCCCACTCTTCATCTGTTGGCTCAGGTTTCATCCCAATGGTTTTCTGTAACTCTTCCCGACGTCTCTTCTCTCGATTCTCCTCTATCAGTTTTCTTTTCGCTAATCGCTTGCTGTCATCCAACACCACTATAACAAGGAAAGGACATATTAGAGGAAAACGGATTGCGAACACTTCTTGGAACTGCATAATCTGGTTTTTGGGGGGGATTAAGGCTATCTATCTTGGGAGCCGAAAAGAGGTTTCATCTACCTGTGCAAAATCTATTTGTCACTTTCACCCACACAACTGTGCACACCCTCCGGCAATCGAGCCAATTCCAAATAACTGAAATCGACAACAAAATGCCTCTTACAAAGCACTACAAAACTATGACCCCTTTTCTCCGTCCTGTTCTTAGCACAAGAAGTTAAGCATGTTTAAAAATCCATGTTGATGCAAAGAAGCCTGGTTCGCCCAGAAGTCTGTGCCCTAAAATTACGTGTTTCCTGTGTGAGCAGGGAGCATAGTGCCAATTGCAAGGGATCGGGCAAAACTACAGTGGTTCCAGCAACTAAATATTCTCCCATCAAGGGAAAACATCATAGTATCCTCTCAATGGTAGTTCTAGTCTTGCGCCTAGAGCCTTCACAATGGAGTGGCTGGTTACAGAGACTGCATACTATTTGCCTGGCTTATCTAGGTAGTTTCATTTTTGCACGTTATATTATCCAAGAGAGCAAAGAGAGAGCAGAGTTTATCCATAATTGACATGCTATTGGTAGCAGCAGTTCAACTGTCACTTCTGTTTTATGTAATGTAGTCCAACTTTACAGAGGCTATATTTAGATGGAGAAGATACTCGGGCTGTCATGTTCGTTTGGCTGCCGCACAGAATGACAGCAAGTAAGGTAAAGGTAAAGGACTCCTGGACGGTTAAGTCCAGTCAAAGGTGACTATGGGGTGTGGCGCTCATCTCGCTTTCAGGCCGAGGGAGCCAGTGTTTGTCCACAGACAGCTCTCCGAGTCATGTGGCCAGCATGACTAAACCACGTCTGGAGCAATGGGACGCGGTGACAGAAACCAGAGCACACAGAAACGTCATTTACCTTCCCGCCACAGCGGTACCTATTTATCTACTTGTACCTGCTAGGTAAGGCAGGATCTCCAGGGATGTGGGTGGCGCTGTGGTCTAAACCACTGAGCCTCTTGGGCTTGCCAATCAGAAGGTTGGCGGTTCGAATCCGCACAATGGGGTGAGTTCCTGTTGCTCTGCCCCAGTCCGCTAGTGCTAACTGGCAATTTAGTTTATCAGGAAGATAATGGTCAACAGACCGACGGCAATAAATAATTCAGGGAAATGTGCAACAGTGAACCATAACTAATTGCTATCACTAGTCACATGGGTGGGATTAGAAAGGAACGGGGTGGAAAGGACCCAAAATGAAGTTTGGGCTTGGTTTTTATCAAAAAACAGTCTCCATGCCCCACTGCTTTGGAAACCAAGGAGACTTGACATATCATAAACGGCTTGGGGGTAGGATGTTTTTTGACAAGCACAAGCCTGAAGTTCCCTTGGGTACAAAGAGCTATAAGGAGGGAGTGGCAGAGGTCACAGGTTCAATCTCGAGCATTAAAAGGGCCAAGTTAGAAGTGATGGGGAAGCCTTTTGTATGGGACCCCAGACAGCCATTGCCAGTCAGAGTGGACAATGCAGATGAGCCTGGTAGAATGCAAATTCCTTTCCCCCCGATATAATTTTTATATGATTTTACAAGTGTAGAATTATAACAATACAAAATACATATTCATATTCAGAGATTTCTCAGAATCCCAAGACTTCCCACCTTCCTCTCCATGGGTCCTATTCTCAACCTTTTCAACTGCATATTATTTCATCATCCAAATTTTATGTCTCTCCATTTTGTCCATAGTATTTTCTACATTACAAGTGTTATTGCAATCCTGTGAATATTTTAATCTGTTTACAGTGGTCTCTCAAGTAAAATACCCCCCCCCCCCAATTCTTGATGAAAGTTTTGGTCCTCTTGGTTCCTGAGCTTTCTGGTCAGTTTTGCCATTTTGGCATAATCCTAGGATTGCAATTTTCTATACTCCTTTACTTTCCTGTTTTATAAAACGGGCTCCTTCTACCCTGTTACGTACTAAGTTGGATCCTAGAATAACAGGCAAGTAGGATCATAGACTGTAACAACTGATTGGCCTGCAGGAAAAGACCAATCAGTCTCCAGGAGGGAAGAAGAATCAGCCAATCTGACAGGACTCACTGTGTAAATAATGTATATAAAAGCCTGAGGTTTGGGGGGCAATTCAATCACTGTTTCACAAGCTGCAATAAAGAGCATGAAATCGTTACAGGACTCCGAGTATATTTCATACCCCCACCGCCTTTTGAGGATAACTTTAGAAACAACTATCAACACTAGCACTTTGGGTTTCCATTTTGAGTTACTCCACTTATGCTACTTCAAGTCTTCACTAAGGGTTAATCTTGCAGCCATATGCTGTAGTTCTTTAGAAGTAGTGTAGCACTGCTTTTCTTTCTGGCTAAAAATAAAACAAACAACTGCAGGATGACTCACGCAACAACAGCGTCCAACTTCCCATTCTTCCAAATCTTTAAGCATGATAATTGCCTGCCCCCTGCATGATACAGCTCCATAACACACACACACACACACACACACACACACACACACACACACACTCCTGAGTTAGAAATTGTTCATATCCTTACTAACATACAGACTCACCAGTGCTAGGGGAAAGCCTAGTCTTTTCAACAGTAGACAGAAAATTAAAGCTTTATGGAAAAATTAGCTGGGCATAACAACCAATATTCTCAACCAGCATATAATTATATAATTTTAAAAAATGAGGGGGGGGAACCAAGCACCCATCAAACAGTGATGATTACGTTGTACTGAAATAAACACACCTAACACAAACAAACAGCACAGTAAAATAAAGAAGCAGCTTACAATCTGTTGCCATGCCAACATAGATGCATTTCTTGAAGCGACATTCCTGGCACTGGTTTCTTGTGACTTTGTCTATCACACATTTTCCTTCATATTTACAGGAGTAAGTTGGATGAAGGTTTTTCTGAATAGTTCTTCGGAAAAAACCCTATGTGGGGGGAAAAGAACGCAAAGTAGCACCCAGATTGCCCACTTTTTATCATTCAGGTTACTTATAACCAAATCTTTATTTAGATATGCTGGAGTGTTTATCGCCGGACAAAGAACAAGATACATTATGAAATAAATTAAGGACATAGGAGGAACCCTCCTTCATCAGATCAGTTAGTTACCCACCTAGTCTAACATTTTGTTATCCCAGCAGCCAATCAGGTACCTATGGTAAACCCAAAGCAATAGCAGTCTCCCACAAATACTGGACGTAATGTATATCCATCGTTTCCTTAATCAAATTTCTCATTTGCAAATTTAACAAAGAAAAGGAAGGGGGAAATTACTAAAGGGAAGGAAGGGAGGAAAATAAATAACATATGAATACTACTAGTAGTAACAAAAAACCACCACCCCTTCATATTACAGATATAGTAGCCATCATTACATGCATCTTAAATTAAACATATGTTAATACAAGCCCTCTCAAAGTCCAAAATAGGTATCCACATGAAAATTGATGCCTATACGAAATATGTTTAAATGCAGTCAAATGAATGGCCTGAGATCCGCAGACCACTGTGTAATCAAAGGTGGATATTTATCTTTCCAGGCTTGAAGTATAAATCTCATAGCAACCACTAATCCCCATACTAGAGGAATATAATATAAAAGCACCCAAACATGCAAATAGCAAAGACTTTGCCAATATAAAATTGATGTGAATAACAACTTCAGCCCAAAAAGAATATATCACTGGACAAGCCCACATAATGAGGCATTCTTAGCATTATACCTCCAACAGATGTGCGTATTGGACAGTGCTTTCTTGTACAAACACTGTGGAGTCCAATATACTCAAAACACTATTTTTTCTGTATGAGTCTGAATTTCAAGTCTAAGGAAACATTCCATATAGATTCTTAAGCAATTTTCTATTCTTTGGGCTCTTTGGTGCAGTCGTAATTCCCTATTCCACAACTCTCTGAGTTCCTGAACTTTTACGTTACAAAGATCCGCTAAACATGCTTAAGCAACAGCTTTGGTTTAGCATTTTGCAAGGATCCAACAATTTAGGAGATGCCAAAGCACTCAAAGCAGATGGGCCATAAATAGGTGCCAGCCACTCATCGGAAATGGATATCCAAGATGTAAAATAGGAAATGACAAAAATAAAAAATAAACCCACCTGAGGCTATTAGCTACTCTAATGTATATATCCAACATCCAACACATTTATTCCACAAAAAGACCGTCCCTCTGTCGTCAAATCTGGATTAATCCATAAAGTCAATTTAGTGCAAGCATTTGGATCAAATTGTAATTGATAAGCTATCATATTCCCCTAGTTACTAAAAGTGAAACGTGACTGATAGCCATAGCCTTATCCTTTACAAATTATAATTTAAATCATGACATTGTCTTATTTTAGCTCTTTATGTGGCCACGATCATGTAGTAATTCTTGCTATAGACTTACCTTGCAACCTTCACAAGTAATGCAGCGATAGTGATACCCCGTGGCTTTGTCACCACAAACGACACATAGCTCGTCCTTGTCTAAGTAACTGGGTATGTACCCTGTAGGGAAAGGGAAAGTGAGTGTCAATGAAGAGGTTGAACTACAGGGGTCAGCAAACGTTTTCAACAGGTGACCGGTCCACTGTCCCTCAGACCTTGGGGGGGGGGGACTATATTGGGGTGTGTGTGAAAGAATTCCTATGCCCCACAAATAAGCCAGAGATGCATTTTAAATAAAAGGACACATTCTACTCATGTAAAAACACGCTGATTCCGGGACTGTCCGCAGGCCGGATTTAGAAGGTGATTGGGCCAGATCCGGCCCCTGGGCCCATGAACTAGAAAAATCATACATATACTTAATGCGGATCCAACACAGTTGTTTTGAGAGGAAATTTCTTAACTAAAAGGTAGGAGGCACATAAAGAGACCAAAGTAGCACAATGAAAAGGAGTTTGGTGACAACTAAGACCAAAAAGAAAGGTTACAGGAAATAAAAATGTACAGAGGAACATTCACTGCCAGAATCAGTACTATGCATAAAAGGCACTATCCACCCAGTTTTAAGCAATTTTAAGTCCTGCTGCTCTCAAGTCAAAATTTTGTATCACGTGCCTTATTTCTTTTCTGAAATCAATGGGACTTGAAAGTGCCTCCCTTTGCCCAAATCATGTCCACATTTTGGACGGCAAAACACAATTTGTGTTAAATTAAAATGAAACATTGATTGAAGGACAGATCAAACCACTATAATTCCTGGGTTGCATGGACAACTTGTAACAAATAAGGCGGAGAAAATAAGCGCACGAAATACCTAATTTGTCTCAGTCTTTGCCGAGAAGAGAAACAATGATCATAACATAACACAGAAAACCCATCAATTCATCAAGGTTAAAAGTGGAGAGGGCCCTTTCAGAGATCACCTAGATAAACTGGACATACTCAAATCAGCAAGTCACTGGAATTGCACAGTAAACTTTTCAACTTGCAGATCATACCAGTGTCCCTTGTCTTTGACTTGGTGGGTCACACTGGTTAATGTAAAGTTTCGGGGGAAATGTGAAATTTGGGCCAGAAAATAACATTTACAGTGGTACCTTGGGTTATAAACACCTTGGGTTACAAACACTTAGGGTTACAGACTCCGCTAACCTGGAAGTAGTACCTCGGGTTAAGAACTTTACCTCAGGATGAGAACAGAAATTGTGCGTAGGTGGTGCAGCAGCAGCGGGAGGCCCCATTAGCTAAAGTGGTACCTCAGGTTAAGAACAGTTTCAGGTTAAGAACGGACCTCCGGAACGAATTAAGTTTGTAACCAGAGGTATTCCGAACTGGAGTTTAAAGAAGAAAAGGGAAAGTATTCACAACAAAAACCCCACCTATTTATGCTTCAGCATCTTACTGCACCAGTATCTTATTACACAGCACTCTACTGGACTTATGGATCATCACCATAAAAATACAGAATACATTGCACCCATATTAAAGTAGTTTTGGTATCTTTCAGGGCACAGACTTCTAAGTAGCCTATTTGCCTCTGGTTATCAATAAATGCCTCCAGGCACCCTGACAAGAAAGTTTTTGTACACTGGAAGAAAGGAGTTGTTTTTATGCCTGTTTTCAGGCTGTGGATGTGCCAGGAATGACTTACAGCAGTTTGTATGCACCAATGGGCTAGTAACAGTGTGTGTAGCTATCTGCCAAAAGGAAGAGGAAAGGCTGTGGAAGGGTTATATTAAAGTTTGGATAGTGGTCTGGTGTATTCCAGGCTCAGAGTAAGTTGAAAGCTTTGGAAAGGGGTCAAATCCACAGGTAATAGTCATGTCCTGTGAAAGGTTCATCTAGTACGAAAACACCAGTGCAGAATGTGATAATGGAATGCCAAACTCATAAAGCTTTCGCAATAAAGATCAGTTAGCAGAAGCAGGAGGGAAGCTATTCTTCTGCTCAGGGATATTCCTGGCAAAATGTATGTGTATTTTTCATTCTAACCATGTCTTTCCACATACAGTGGTACCTCTGGTTACGAGCGCTTCTGGTTAAGAACTCCGCTAATCCGGAAGTAGCTTATTCTGGTTGCGAACTTTGCCCCAGGATCATAGCTGTCAGCTTTTCCCTTTTCTTGCGAGGAATCCTATTTGGAATAAGGGAATTTCCCTTAAAAAAAGGGAAACGTAGGCAGCTATGCCCAGGATGCGAATGGAAATTGTGTGCCAGAGGAGCCTGTGCAGTGGGAGGCCCCATTACCAAAAGCACGCCTCAGGATAAGAACAGTTTCAGCTTAAGAATGGACCTCTGGAACAAATTAAGTTTGTAACCAGAGGTACCACTGTAGAAGAAAAAGTTTAGCTCATGATCAGCTCTAACACTTTGGGGAAGACTTAAAGTGAAAGAGAGGAATTAATACTATGTGAAATTCTAACTTAAGACAATGATAAGGGGTACCCCTCAAGAGTAATTATTGCTTTTGATTCTGTCCTGTAATTGGGGGGGGGGGGATTCTTCCTAATACACATTCGCTATAGCTCCTAAAATAATGAATGGAAGATAAACAAATTTCCCCTCAACTCAACGCACTCTGAAATATAGTCTATTTGTTTACGGCATCAACATGTTATACATTTAAGATGCAAGATGTTTATGTAAGTTCACAATGCGTTCAACCCAACATAACTCGATTATAGACTGAGAATACTATGCGTTATAATAGTAATAATTACAGGGCAATCGACAAGCATTCAGGAGCTTTGGCTATATTAATAACTCACATTCAGTAGTAATTCTGATAATAAAAATAATTGGAACCATTCCACAAAATGGGACTCTGCCATTTTCTATGGATGAAAGACTAGCAGCATGGCCTCAAGTGCCTTTTTAAGTATATTGGTATAAACAGAGGGTTGTGCTACTACAGCAGCAGCAGCTGAAGCAAGATGCTAAGCATATATTTTTATGTTTAAATTTTGTAACTTTTTATTGTCTCTAAAATTCTAATAAATATTATATAAAAAACAAGATGCTAAGCATAATACATAGGCCAAAGCGCCTGAACTTCTTCTCTAATGTCCCAAAATGTAGGCCCAGTGTTACACCAACCAGGGAAATCCAGGGCTCTATTGATAAATCTCAGGTTCCTAGTAAGGGCACATTAATGCTCCCTTGGTATCTGTGCCCAAATAGACAAGCCCTTCATATACAGTGACTGGAGGGAATAAAAGACTGCAAAATGTCAATGGAAACCAAAGTGATATCCCTGTTGTGGGTCTTCTCCCTAGTACCAGAGCGAGGAGGATAAATGCACTGGCACCCTGCTGCAGAATATTATACTATTCTGTGTCATATTTTATTTTTTCACCTAAAACCACAATTTTCACTCGGTAAAGTGAACTTTTTAATTGGCCGTTATCAACTAACATGGTGACAAATCCTTACCAGTTACAATCCGTTGCTCAATAAGGAGTACTCACAGGGGACTGACTATATTTTGGTCTGGTTTTTTGGTGTTTTTATTATGCATTTTGTGTTCTCAATTTGCATTTTTATGTTGTGAACCTCCCTGTGATCTTTGGATGAAGGGCAATATAAAAAATTAATCACCCTCACCCTCACCATCTCCATCTTAGGTAGGTCATTCCTTAATGGGTCTCCCTTGAACTTTTTATGTGGATGACTCACACACAGGACTTGCACTCTAGTATCATAATGACAGTGACTTCAGGTGGCAGCTGAACTGGGAGCCCAAAACTGTGCTTCATAACAACAGGAGAAGCCATTTTGAAAAGGACGAGGTTACAACAGCTAGAGAGTCTCTAGGATGTCAAAGAGAAGTGACAGATTATGTCATGTTTACTAATTTGCTAAATGGAATATGAAAGGTATAATAAGAGGTCTAACACACTATGTACTAGTGCTTCAGTAACCTCAGGAAATCCAAGCCAAGCAGTTCATGTACCATTCTCATGTCCATGAGAGCAATAAGAAAACTTTGGGGGGTTTTTTGGAAAAAAAATTAAAAGCTTTGTTAGACATCATGTTCACTTCCCAAATGAATTCCAGATGAACCAGGAGAATATTATCCCTGCAGTTTGCTACTGGATGAGCTAACAGGCCTTTTCAACTGCTTAATTTTTATCTTGATTAGCCATAATGATTATCTGTTTTTGTATTTTTTTAAATGGTGCTTTATGCTGTGATATTGTAAATAGCCCTGATGTGTTATGATACGGCAGCACAGAAATATTTTTTAAATAAATAAATGAATTAAAATAAAATAAAATAAAATACTACCACACTTTGAAAAACTGTGAGCACTAGGGAAATGAACCACTGCCGCCACTGCCTTCTCAGTAGTGGCGCCCGCCCAGTGGAATGCCCTCTCATCAGATGTCAAGGAAATAAACAACTATCTGATTTTTAGAAGACATCTGAAGGCAGCCCTGTTTAGGTAAGCTTTAAATGTCTGATGTTTTATCGTTTGTTTGTTTGTTTGTTTTTTATTAATTCTGTTGGGAGCCGCCCAGAGTTGCTGAGTATAAATAATAATAAATATCCATGCACAGAGATTAGTTTGTAGTATTTCTATGCCATTAAGGTCAAGCCTTAAAAGTGGCTCATGTCTGCGACGAAAACTATAAACTACAACTACTGAAACCATATCATTACAATTCTAAAATAAAAAAGCAGTCTAAAACGTTCTACTGGCAAGCACAGAAAATCAGATAAAGCAATTCAAAACAGAGACCGCAACGGTTTAAACCACTAAAATTACTTAGACCGGAAGGAAGATAAACCCCCACAGCTGCCCCTCTTCTGGTCATGGGAGTGGAGCTGTCTAGGGCTGGAACTGGGTTTCCCACTTCCTGCCCCTGCAGTCTGGGGGACCTGGCTTATTAGACTACAGTACAGTGTAAACAGAACTTTTATATGCACAGGGAAACAAAAACAAACAAAAAAGAGTGCGTCTTGCTTTATTAAGCTGGATTTAAAAAAATGGTTTTTTAATAAAAAAAATAATAAATAATTTTTTTAAAAAAAATTAAATTGGATTTTTAAAATAAAACGCTTTTGGAGGAAAAATCTTTCTAAAGATAGTTTTCTATTTAAGTTACAGAATAGTCCAAAGGCTATTCATCAGGAAATAAACATTTGTTTGAAGATTTTCATGTGTGCTAAATCTCAGTCTAAGGTTGTTGGTTTTTAAAAAATTGTTTAACCACATCAGTTAACAAACATGGATACATATACTACAATGTTATTGTTTTAGTTCAATAAAATGTTTAAATTGTTATTAAGGAAATAATTATTTTTCTCCTTCCAATAAAGTACAGCAGAAATGCCATCCAAATATAAACAGTTAACTTATTAAATCTCACAATAATTTCATAATTATCAGTCTATGTATTTCTAATAGTATAACCAAACCAGTAATTTTTGATATAACTGTAAAAACTACTCCGAAAAATTTATTATTCCAAAAACGAAACCTTCATCTGGTTGTAAATATTAAGTTGATACTAGCAAGAATGAGTCTTTCTGCAAAAAAAGATTTAAATCAAGTCTTACCGACTAAAGATTTAAATCGTGATTAAATCGATTTGATTTAAATCAAATCCACCTTGCTTTATTGCGATACTCGTTTTATTGCAGCGGTCCAGAACTAAACACACAATATTTCCAGGACACGCCTGTATCTTGACTTTAAAGCGATGGACTGGACCCAAAAGCATACAGAATGAGAGAGTGTGGTGTGCAACAGAGCGGGGAGTTGGGAGAGGAGAACCAGCTGGTAAATTAACAAAGATGGTGTGCTCTTGTCCTAAAGAACAATTAGGTGCTTATTGTTAGCATACAACGATTTCAACATTGCTTCATAATACGAAGGACATCGCACAAATGCAGGTCAAGACTTGGGTAGAAGAGCCCAAATGACTCTTAATGACCTTGACCCTCATCTGTCCAGTATATTTATGGCAGTTGAAGGTAAAGCTGCAGTCTCGTCAAAGTCCGGACTTGCAAATCTGTCTAATCTGAACTCTTGGCAAGACAAAATACTCAGCGGGAGCAGATGCCCACACCTTAGAAGAATGTGTGCCATAATCCAATCTGAACAATCCCTCTTGAAATCTATTACACTTGATCAAGATCTGCAGGGCCTCTAGAACCAATTGCTCCTGGATAACATACCAAGTCTATACCCAATAATTATTTAGCGTTGTAAATGTTCGTATTTTCAACCAAATTTGTTGGGGGCCTTTGTACTGCAAAATACATTTGAGGAGCCCTCGCAATTTAATCTGAATTATACACCAGTATCCAATTATATACCTTCTGATCAGAGATTAAACCTTATGAGAAGAAATTAAGTAAAGTATTAACACCCATCTTCAGAATACATATAATTGTAGGTGCATCTTTCTTAATTTACATAATGTTACATTAGAATGTGTTTTTTAACACGTCATTTTAAACCTTTTTGAAAAAAATTCACAACTTTTCAACTCAAATGCAAAGGAAAAATGTTTCTTGCAAACTCATCAATGCAGAAATAAAAAAACCAACTAAACTTATTGTATTACTGCTAAAAGTATTGTATCTGATCTTTTAACAAGAGGTGTGGGTTTTAGGGCCTCATGGAGCATATACAGTGACTATTGTTTTTTACTTGGAAGTAGCTGGTCCATGGATAAGCTTTCTACCAGACCTCACAAGAAAGGATTCTATACAGATCTCAGGCAAGGCTCTTTAGACCCAATGAATCATCGCAGAGCTTTCTGTTATGTGAATGCTATGGAGGAAGCAGAGTAGAGTTCTATGTTTGTGCCTTTTTCAAGTCGGACTAGTAAGATTTCGTTGAAAGACCCTTGGTCAGCAAAATATTCAAGACTGTATTGAGAGTCACCTTGGTTTGTTTTTTTTCTAAGCTAATTCAGAAGGAGCATTTCTTTCAGCCAAATCAGGGAGTAAGACATGGAATCTGAAGACAGCAAGACATGGATGTCCAAGTGAACATCATTGCAGTGTGCTTATGTCCGTTTCCAACCTGGCTAACTGGCGCTCACAAAATGGACAATGAGTCATCAGTTTAAGAGCATTTATCTTAATGCAACTCAGGTTTCAAAAGATGCATTTTTATTGCGCATTAATGATGATTTCTGTTATTGGAGTAGTCAACCACAATTCCACTTCCAATAATGTTTGTGCCTGCAAACATTTTGGGTTGGCTATATTTCCAAGCACGGCATATCCTGTTACTTCCTGCTAACATCATCTACCTTTTCATACCATGTTACGGGTCGTCGTCCATCCTCCCCCACTGCTTATTTTTTGTGTCCTAGCCCCTCCGGACAGCAATAATTTGGTAGCATTGGGGAAGCGTCACAACGCAACTATTAAAGCAGAACAAATCCACCCTTAAGGTACTACTATTACTATGTCCCCTTCTCATTGTTCCCTCCATCTTTCCCAACTTCAGGGTCTTTTCCAGGGAGTCTTCTCTTCTCATGAGGTGGCCAAAGTCTTGGAGCCTCAGCTTCACGATCTGTCCTTCCAGTGAGCACTCAGGGCTGATTTCCTTAAGAATGGATAATGGAAAAGACCCTGATGTTGGGAAAGATGGAGGGCACAAGGAGAAGGGGACGACAGAGGACGAGATGGTTGGACAGTGTTCTTGAAGCTACCAGCATGCGTTTGACCAAACTGCGGGAGGCAGTGGAAGACAGGAGTGCCTGGCGTGCTCTGGTCCATGGGGTCACGAAGAGTCGGACATGACTAAATGACTAAACAACAACAAATTACTATGTCAAAAACATGTTGCAGAATACATCTGCAATAAAACACTCTTTTTGGAAGGCTAATAGTCATCTTGAGGCCTTACTCTCTTTGTGTTGCTGATGATACTGAGGTTCAGTGCTCCCCCCCCCCCGGGGGTAGACAAAGGTTCGCAGTACCAGTACCCTTTGGTGAGTACTGGCACATCCCCACCCCCCAAAAAAGCACTGCTGAGGTTAAAAGGTCTCTTGAGCAGTTTTCAACAGTTCCACAAAATAAACGTTGCTAACAGCAGAGACAGTACCCTACCAGAAACCCAGAGCAACAATTATTCATTCTAGTGGCAACAGTGCTGTGCCTTTAGTGCTAAGATGATGAAATCATCAAATAGCAATAGCTTTGTTATTATTATTTTTAAATCTTCATTTGGTTAATTTTAAATATATACTTAGTGGCATATTTGTATACCCTTTCACATTTTTGCTGTTCTGTTATTCTTCTATCCTTCTTGACATTGTCTATGGGTCTATGCGTCTCATATAAGTTTATTCAATTATTTAACTTCCACTTGGATTGGTAGTTTTTTTGAATTCCAATGAAAATGCACAGCATGGCAATCGATACACTCACCCCTGTTTAATGAACTGTTTAATGATGCTTCGAAGTGCTCAAAAGGCTATTATACAGAGAAGAGACAACACTCTGGGTAATATCATGCTCTGGCAAAAGAAATACCCTCTATGACGAAGATATGATATGCATCTCAGCTTATGCTACTGTACATAAGCAAAGAAACTCTAGCTGCGATTACAAACAAGATGAGCTTCTGATATTGGGAAGACATCAAGTTCAGTAATTATGCTGAACTTTTAATGTTTTATTTTAGTAAATATAAGATTATACAACTAGTGAATTAACAAACTATGTACATGTTTGTTTACACACACCAGCAGTATGGCTTTCAGTGGGTATCACAATAGCAAGCATGAAATAAGATCTGTACTTTTATAAATATCGGTAAGTCATGAAATCGTAACCATTCCCCTCCAATAGGATGCATAATTTAGTCCAGGGGTTGGCGAGGGGTTTACCTCGCCTGGGCCAGTTCACTCCTGCGGAGATTGCTCCATGGGCCAGATTGCGTCTGCGCAGACGCAATTTCCAGCACCACAGAAGCGAGTCCCTGCTCTGCGCTGCGCCAGTTTAGCGCAGCGGGCGGGGACTCGCCAAGCGGGTGGCTCAGGGGCCATTTAAACGACCCCCATGGCCCACAGGTTGCTGACCCCTAACTAGTCATATCACATCCAAAACCACCTTCCCAATATTTGCATGTTTGGTTTTGTGATTCTAATATGAAGCAAACGCACCATATCGATAAGCCTCTGAAGTATGAGCTGTTAGCAAGCTGTATGTCAAACGGTATTTCTATGGCCAGACCCATTTTAAACACCATATTTTTCACGCTATAGGACGCACCCGACCATAAGACGCACCTAGTTTTAGAGGGGCAGAACAGGAAAAAAAATTTATCCTCCCGCTTCACTGAAGAGGCGCTGCGCAGAGAGGGAAAGCTGCGCAGTGCCTCTCCTGGCTTCAGGGATGGCCGCCCGAAGCCTCCGGAGCGCAGCCATCCCTGAAGCCAGGAGAGCATCGGGCGGCCATTCCTGAAGCCTGGAGAGCGAGAGGGGTCGGTGCGCACCGACCTCTCTCGCTCTCCAGGCTTCAGCTAAAGCAACGCGAAGCCTCCGGAGCGCAGTGGGAGCGCTCCTGCTGCGCTCCGGAGGCTTCGTGTTGCTATCGCTGAAGCCACGGAGCCTGCATTCGCTCCATAAGACGCACACACATTTCCCCTTAATTTTTGGAGGGGGAAAAGTGCGTCTTATAGGGCGAAAAATACGGTGTGTGAACAGAAAAACGGCAGCATGGCACAGGTTGGATAAAGAGCTCCCACATGTCTAGTACAGTTGACTATTTGCTATTATTTTTCTTGTTGCAAATACTCTAGTGGAACCTTATTGCATTACTTTCTTGGAAGCGAAAAATACCTGTGTGTCCCTTTGTGTGGGAAATGAGTACCACTTTTAAGAAAATTACAGGGTATTCGTACAGTTCTGTTCAAGCTGTGGGGTACTGCACAAGCAAATGGGTTAAAGGCCTCGTCCTAAGAAACCTATTCCCGGCCTCTGTGAAAAGTAGTGGGTGTTTGGCTACTCACAAAGGTGCAGATTGCAGGTTTTGCTCTTAAATGCATGTTCCTTGTCTTCAAAATGATTGTAAGTACAATGAGCTGCACTTGGGAGAGATACAAGTCAATATCACTCTAACACACTGTACCTCGTTAGAAACAATGAAAAGTGAGAATTGCCAACCAAACTCAATTCTGGCTCAATATATATATATATATCTAGAATGTTAAGGTAGCATGAATCACTGGGTAAAGCAGAGGGAGAATCAGATTATATTCCCACCCCCATATCCAATTTGCTACATTTCCTTAGGCAAGCCACTTAAGATTGCCCTTCAGTCCTCGAAACAAGGGAAAGGATTCTATCTGTACTAAGTACCAGTATTATTGCTTATTATGATGTCGACCCTTGATGATGCTTAACCGGGGAAATCTAATGCTTGCTGATTTGCCATCTCCTTTTCCCCAGTATTGGCCAAGCGATGGCCACTGAGTGAAAAATGGCTCCTTCTGTTAAAAAGCGCCAAATGAAAAAGGTCATCTGAAAAAGATGCAGTTATTCTACATACTGATTATCCTGCAGACAGACTGCTACAATTTATTCCATGGACACACCACACAGTTAAAATTATGTAAGAAATCCGTAGTTGCTTCAAATTTACAGAGAAGCATAATAATAATAATAATAATAATAATAATAATAATAATAATAATAGAGGAGGTGCCCCTGTACCAGCTTTTCACACTGTCTTTAGACAAGATGTGAGCTATATAGGCCCATGCAACTCAATACAGGAAGGATGCTGTTTCCCCCTTGGATGTTGTGTGGCAAATGCGAAAACATTGGACTGCAATTCTGGCTAGCCTGCTTAAATCCCATCGATTTGTAACAAATCAGATTCTCAAACCTTTATTGGGATATGTACAAAATTCCAGTAGGGTTCAACACACACACACACACACACACACACACACACACGAAGAAAAACCCTGCATCTAGCTCTTAATTCAGGTATGTAGCTGTGTTGGTCTGACGTAGTCGAAAGAAATAAAAAAAATTAAAAAATTGTCCAGTAGCACCTTAGAAACCAACTAAGTTTGTTCTGGGTATAAGCTTTCATGTGCATGCACATGAGGGACGCGGGTGGCGCTGTGGGTTAAACCACAGAGCCTAGGACTTGCTGATCAAAAGGTCGGCGGTTCGAATCCCAGCGACAAGGTGAGCTCCCGTTGCTCAGTCCCTGCTCCTGCCAACCTAGCAGTTCGAAAGCACGTCACAGTGCAAGTAGATAAATAGGTACTGCTCCAGCGGGAAGGTAAATGGCGTTCCCGTGCGCTGCTCTGGTTCGCTAGAAGCGGCTTGGTCATGCTGGCCACATGACCCGGAAACTGTATGCCGGCTCCCTCAGCCAGTAAAGCGAGATGAGCGCCGCAACCCCAGAGTCGTTCGCGACTGGACCTAATGGTCAGGGGTCCCTTTACCTTTAAGGTGCTACTGTACAATTTTTTTATTTAATTCTAGCTCTTAAATTAGTGTTGTTTAGCATTCACAAATCCTCACTGCATGTTTCAGAAACCTGGCTACTAGCTGCATCTTAGCCCCATTCCTGAGTGAACATAAGAAAGGCTACCTTACATTTGTCTGAATACCACTCCCTACTAACAACCGATTGATAAACTTAAAATCAAATTGTCTGATACCAGGGGCAGTGCAAAATAAATTGCACGGCTGATTCCACTTGCCTCTGTCCACAGGGGCATAGCCTCTCTACGAGTGGTATTTTCTGGAATCTTCCGTGTCACATTGCCGAGGATAGCACATTCCGTCTCGCTAGCATATAGGCCCTGTGTTGATTCGGTTTGGTCAAAAGGGAGAGGTAAGACACCATTGGCTGTCCCCCTCGCACCAAACACAGACTTGCACATACACTATTTCTGATTTGGCTACTAAGTACTTGGAGTTTGTTGACTAACAATCTGCATTTCATTATCTCAAATGCAGAAATTTTTGATAAAGCCGTGTGGGGTGTCTAGTGAGATTCCTAACAGCTGAATTTTATTGAACCATTTATCTATCTAGGTTAGCACTGTCTGCACTTATGTGCAGCTGGTAGTTCTCTAATACGTCAGATAGAAGTCTTTCCCAATCCTAACTGAAGATGCCAAGAACTGAAGCCGGGAACATCTGCAGACAAAGCATATGATCTATTCATTGACCTGCACACAGTTAATGATTACGATACACACAAATGCTTTGATGTTTGGAAGAGAGCTGCATTTTCCCCCTGGAACTTTTGAGCACCCCTCTCTTCACGACATTGCCTAATTTACGTTTCAAATGTCCATCAGCTTCGCTGGAATCTTGCCATCCAGTACAGAAAGAGGTCATGCTGTTTGAGAAAAACATATCTGAAGGGGCCTTCTAAATTCCATGTTTCTTTAGATCCCATCATTTTATGCTGCCTGAGTACAGAACTACAGTCTAAGGATGTTCAAAGTACATCCCTTGCTTCAAGTCTGGAGAAAGGCAGGATATAAAACAAGATAAAGGATCACAGAGACAAGAGAGACAAGAGAATACTAGCACAGGCCACATCTGAGAATTATCTCGTGCTTTTTGAAGCTTGTGCATCACACCCAAGAATCAAGAATTCTACCTCTATTCTCACCCACGATACCACCTTTTGACTTCTCCACATTCATCTGAAAATCAAAACGCAGCCCACACACAGTCTCCGTCACAAGCTTCAGATAAAAATGTGGAAAAGTGGGTATGAGCTGATTCCCAGTCCACTCCTTGTCTTCAGCAAAAGTCTGGAAAGGACTTCAGATTAGACAACTCACAACTGAGAAGGAAGCAACATGACTGAATAACTAGAAGGAAGCAACATGACAGAACAGCACATCCTTTAAGTAAAACCACACTTTAACTCTTACCACCTACTCCAAGAAGTTCAAGTTATTGTTAGCTTTCACACATGGGTTACGATGACAAAATCTGTCACTTCTACCTGCTTTGCAAATTGTATACACTGTCATTGTAATGGTACATACAGATTATCTTGTCTGCATGATATGAACACCTAAATTTCCACAGCTGACATCAAAGACAGCTTAAAAAATAAAGGCTTCCATGTAAGCCTCAGTGCCAAAATTTGCAAACCTTTGTTCACACAATGTGTTTTCACTTAAATCCGTAGAATTGCTGAAAAGTACAGAACCATGAAGGTTCAGGTTCTTTTTGGCTTGGTTAAGATTTATTGGGAAATTATTGTTTCTGATATTAGAAAGAGCAACCTTCCTGGATGGTGCAAGTACTAAACCCTAGGGGTGCTGATGAAAAGGAACATTCCTAAATTTCTGGACATTGTAGATTTGCCTTGCTTTGGTGTTTTTTCATTTTGCAATTGTGTGTTTTGTATTCATACTGTATTGTAATTGCCATTGGCTATAAACAATAAAATTGATTCAATTGAATTGATATTAGAATGGGCTGCTGTGAGCCTCATGTTCACATGAGCTCCCCTCCTCTGCTGAACCTAGAACAGTGCCCTGTTACATATGAATTTAGGAACAGTGGCTTGCTTAAACTATGTTTAGTGAAAAGAATCCAGGATTAAACTGGTCTTGGATAGAAAACTGTGCTCCATTCAAAATCAATAGCAGTTCCTCCTTGATAACAAAAATGAGGAAGGGAGAGAATGTGAACCGAAGGCTTACTGTAGTAGAAACTGATTTCTGACTCTGTCATGAATCACAGTTGTGCTCAGTGTTGTTGTTTTTCTGGGGGTACGCATACCCGCCTAAACATTTTGTGAATCTAAGTTTGGCCTCATTGAGGGGCAGTATTTCAATATGAGTAGGAAAATGAGAGCACCCCTAAACATTTTTTTAAAAGGGGGGAAAAAACACCGGCTGTGCTTATCTTACAAGTTCTGCAAATCCCAGAAACATTAATCAAGAGGCTCAAATTCAGAATGTGTAATAATGTATTGATTATTGTTACAATTTGGGCTTGCATATTTGCTGTAAGAATAATCGATGCATAATAAATTACAGATTCTGATACCCAGCTTCTAGATTAATCTTCTGCCTTTTTTTTTAGCCACAGAAAGAAAAGATAGCAAGGTGTTAAATACAATGAAAACACCATATAGCAAAAGCTGGGAACTTATGATTACAATGTAGAACACTTTATTTTTAAAATCTTCTAGGTGCTTATAATTCTCCCATAGATGCTGTCCCACACATCACGTGGATATTTTGTTCTTGACTTTTATTAGAAACACAATTTCTATTTGGGGCTGTATTGCAAGGGAAAACAACATGCTGTACAGCTTTTAAAAGGACGGGCTTTTCATTAGGATCAGAAAGGAAGAGATCTCTTCTCTGCTTGGGAATAAACTCAACAGCACAAGTTTTAGAAGTTTGTTACGAATTGTTCTGAGGGAGTGGCATTGCACAAACATAGTAGCAAACATAATTAATAGAAATGAAGTTATTAAGAATTGCCTGGAACGAGGGCAAAGCTCATGAACACCTGCTTTGGATCTTAATTTTGTTTTAATGAGCCAGTACTAAGACTTTGCTAACAAAAAAGGTGGAAGAAGAATAAGGGGGGAATCAATTTTGGATCAATACTGTCACAAATGTTTCTTATTAAAGCCGTCTGTCCTCGGAACAGGATTAAGTGATTGGTTACTTTATAAGAGTTTGTCTTAAAGCTTCCAAGCAAAAACCACCCACAAACACATATAAAGTTTCAAATACGATCGGTTTAGCAAATACAGTATTAGAATACTTTTGTGAAAGCCATGTTGATTCTTCACTTCTACAAACATATGAATCTGCAAGCCTTCTTTCCGTGTTCGTTTTTCAACGGGCAAGAAAATATTAATTGAGGGATAGATAGCTCACAATGAAAATGCCCTGAAACATTTATCGAGATAGCTATTCTAGGGAAAGGAAAGGCAGCTTCCAAAAACTGCTTGTAATGTTTCCGATTATTAAATCCACTTGCTGGGAAAATAGTAGATTAACCAGTGCAAAATGTTCACATAGACCTATATTATTTTAAGCCAAACACAGTTATCTCAAGTATTACTTAAAAAATATTAAGATGGCCAGACATCAAAGAATTGTCAAATACAAGGACAGATACACATTTTACATTATTGCAAATTCGGAACAGCCAACTTATGTTTTAGTGTGAGGTACTTAATTTCATTTGGGGGAGGGTGTTTTCCAACAGAAAGGTGACTAAGAATTTTTATGAATTGAACATGAACAGGAAGCTTGAAAAGTACTATTTTTGCACAAATGAGTGAAAAAACATATTGCTCCCCCAAATAATACAACTGTCTATTATATGGCAACAAATGAAAGCATTTGTTTACAGAACACTGATTTGCACATTTTCTAATCAAACACATATATTTTATGATAGGAAAGAGGAATGAAAAGAAAGGGGGGGGGTCCAAAGAGTATTTTTTTCAATTTTTAACATGAACACTTTTTTAAATTTCAAAGTATTTTTAGAAATTAAAAAAATGTGTATCATCCTTAAGTCCCTACAACCCAAATTCTGGCAATATTTTTCATTTTACTTTTCCTCATATGGACACATATAGATAATTAGGTCTAATATAGCAGGATCAACTAGTTATTTATCCTACCAGGAAAAAGGGCTGTAGGTTTAATAAACCTATTGTAAACATGCTACATTGAACTATAGAAACATTTGAAAATAAGAAAGTACTGTTCCTTGAGCAGTTATATAAGCAAAGCTAGGCTTTGTTTGCACACAGATAGTTCAGTCTTAATAACTGAAGGGTATCATATTGATGTTTTACAGAACAACCCCATACATGTCTACTCAAAAGTAAGCTCCACTTAGTTTAATTGGGCTTGCTCCCATGAAAACATGCACAGAGTTTCAGTCTCAAGCAAGGTATTTCATCAAATGAAACATCTATAATGTTTCTGTTACAAAAAAGGAAATTCTAACACTATTTGCACACACCTTTCATAAACACTTTCTCAGCAATATTCTGTGTTTTCCTTACAGGGAAGTAATGTTATACTAAGATTCCGAGAAATAGACATATTTTAAGGCTTAGAAGAATGGGTATTCACTTTTCAACCCAGCCTACTTCACACTCAAACATTCAATTAATCGGACGTGGGGCAAAATAAAGTTTCATATCTACAGGTTTTCCCCCTAATAGTTTACATTGCTGACTATCATTCAGAGCCTAGTGCTTTAAGGAACTTTTAAGCATATGACCTTTTGTAACTTGTTTTTACACTTGGCTGTACATTTTAATATCCTTTTAAATAACATTTTAATCAATGCTAATTAGGCACAGCCACCTTAAGATGCAAAAGTAAAGAAAATAATACATCTTGGCAATGTTATGAGTCGATAATGAAAACCTTGCTGAGGAGAAACTTTTCCAGTCAATCTGAAAACGTACCAGCCAACACACGCACAAACATATATCTAGACAACAGGCTTAACGGCACAAAAATATACGTATATACATAAGCTTTCTGAAATTAAAGTAAAAGTAATGGCAAGTCTTTGTCTTTCACCTCCCGTTGCCCCCTCAAAAAACACTCTTTCCCAATCACCTAGCAACATCTGTCGCTGCTGCTGCTGTTGCTGCTTTCGATTCTCAATAGGCAGTCTTCACATTCACAGATGTAACTGAGCCAACGGAGAAAAATTGCAGGTGTAAAGCAAGCAAACGGACAAAATTCAGGTGGATTTTATTTTTTTGTCACAAACAGAAAATCCACAAAAAAATGGCATTTCCTACCTTTCTTCTGAGAGTAGGATGGCGATTGCCCTTGAGAAAAAGTAGGCTTTTCTTCGGTGAAATATTCAGGTTGGTTGTATTGATGCAGGGCCACGTCCATGTCGGAGTACTCACTTTTAAAAACGTTTCCAGGGTAACTACAGGTATACGGCTGATTCACCGCCCAGGCCTGTTCCATATAGATGTTATTATTGTGCAGGACCTGAGCATCGCAACTGCTGTAACTCTGACTATCTTCGATATAAGTGCAATAATCAGAGGGCTGCATGTAGCAGTTGCTGCTGGCAGCCGGGCGAGCTTCATATATTTCTTGCATACAGTAGTTCATTTTGCTATCCTATCGTCAGCCTTATATTTTACATATGCACACATGCGCTCACATGCATATACACACGGAAGCCTGCATACGCATGGGGTGGGCAAGAGAGATGAATACGCAACACCCAGGAAAGTCGACCGCAAAATTGTATGTTTAACTTTAGAGCGGTGCCTGATGTGCTAATACCCTATTTATATTAGGGATAGACCGAGAGCTCTCCTGCCAGTCAAACATATTGGAAAGCAGATTTATAACAGTCAAAGGTCTTAATCTGTGACTGTATGTTAATTCCTTGAGAAAGATGGCAGGTAACATTGGCCACCAGACAAAGAGGTAATGCCCAGACAACCCCACCGTTCCACAAGTTTGGGGGGTGGAATAATAATTTTATAAAGCTACTTCTGTCTCCTTTCAGTATGATTAGAAAACGATTACAAAGGCAAGGGCACAGAAATGCCCCTGGTGTTGTCAACTTAAGTGTGAAGCATCACAAAGTACACTCAGGAAATCCTTGAGACGATATGTTCAAAATCCAAAAATCAATAATCCTGGTTTTCAGCATTAACTCCTAGAAAATCCAATAGTGCTATGTTGATGACTCAAGCAGTATGTCCCGCTTTGCAAAAATTTAGCGTCTAAATCTGTCATCTGCTTTATTGATTTTGATTGACAGAATGATTTGCGTAAACCTTTCATGCCTTACATACACATAGGCCAAACTCCCCGCTGCTCACTAATTTAACACATTTGCAAGAAAGCAGCTTTTTCAAACTTCAGTGATTTCAGTAAGCAATTTTTATTGAATTCAACAGGTGGGAAATTTCAAAACAAGCCATCTTAATCAGCAACAGAATAGTGCTTAAATGTTAAAGTTAAGCTTAATTGGTTTGCCAGTTACATTTCATTAAATTGCTTTTTTCCTATGATTCAATAATGAAGAGCTGGCTGTTTCTACATCTGTCTCATTCACACACTTATGCTACAAACATTTCAAAATCATTATGCAAGGGAGTCGCTAATTAGATAAAGCCTCCTCAACTTTAAAAATAAGAATGTCTCTTATTCATTTCAGGTCACACACAAGCTCTTATAACCAGCATTTAAAATAAAGGTCTCAAGTAATTTTAATGAATGCCACCATTACAGTAACAGTGCAAAACTTCTTACAATTTTTGTTGTTTTCTTGTTTCGCTGGCATCAAGCAGTTCTCCGAAAAATTGAAATTTACTCAATGAAAAGGGGTTAAAGGAGTGACTGTAAATGCAAAAGACTACATATAAATCAGCAACTATGTTTTCAAATGCTTTTAGAAAGACGTTTATCATACTTCTTCCTTCTTTTCCCTGACAACTGTCATAATTTTTTTTGGGGGGACTGCTTTGCTAACTCTTCAGAAGGACAAAACCGTAAGCTGTCCAATAAGGATCTGAAGGCATTATTTTCGGTCTATTATTACAGTTGGGTTTTAATTTGCACGCTCCAAAATGAACAAGGACACTTCTTGAGGGGCGCTTCACATGGAATAAAGTGAGTGTCAAAAATTGGGAGCTTGTCAACTTTACTTTTTATAGGCTTGGATCCAGAGATGTTCCTACTCACAGAAGTTTCAGACTCCTGATTTTGTGTGATCCCCCTTTTCCCCTTTAACACACACACTTGTGTGTCTGAATGTTCACCCCATTCAGAAAGGTCACCCGACTCTCAGAAGAGATACTGCTAAAGACTGGGGGGTACTGGACAAGGGGATTTCTGGATCCAAGCCATTTTTAAAATTTTATTTTGATGAAGGTTATCCAACAACGTCTAAGATGTAACTACTTTCCACTATGGATTTTTGTGCCTGATAGCCATTCTACATCGGAGGCACAGGGGTTTTTCACATTTATATTTCATTTTGAAATATTAAAATTGAGAGTTTTTAACTTAAAAATGTATATCAAGGTCTGCTTCTTCTTCTTCTTTTTACAAAAGTAAATAAATAACCTGGTTTAAAAAGAAAGCTGAATTGAGTAAAAACTTGGTACAGCTTATATCTTAAAACTGAATTGACATCTTCCTATCATAGACAATGAAGCCTTTGATTCTGTTGCTTAGGCAAAAAGAATTTTCAGCGCTGAAAGTCATCCATCTCCAGTTTCTAACTTTTCCACTAATAAGTGTTTACTAAAAGCTCAAGAATGTTAAGGTTTCACTTTGACACCAAACACTGCCCTCCAGAAACGTCTCCTGTTCCATTTCAGTTTATTTTATGCCAAGACACCTTTCCTGATCATGCCGTTGTTTTCTTCTGTTTTAATAAAAATAATAATATTGACACTAAATAAATCAGGATGATTGGCTCTTCCTAGTCTGTGGACATGTTTGATTTGATGTTAAGTTTTTTTCTTGGGTATAAGCAAGATATATTTATTTTAAAGCACTAATATTCACCTAATATATGATCCATGTAGGCAGGCAGGCAGTCAATCCACTTGAGATATTTTGGGAGTGGTTACTTCAAAAGATTGCCGTTCTGTATAAAAAATAAAATAAAAAACCAAGCAAGTAATCCTTTGCCTCCTGCAGGGAAAGTAGATTGGCTGACATGGCTGCACTCAACATCACTTGAGTTTTTCCATCCACTTCCAAGCGAAGTGGAGTGCTCTTTGTGTGCATTGCACATGTATAATGCAGCTGAGATTTAGAAAACATCTACCAACCAACATGTTTCTGTTTTCTATTACAGTGGTACCTCTGGTTGCGAACGGGATCCGTTCCGGAGGCCCGTTCGCAACATGAAAAGCTCGCAACCTGAAGCGTCTTATCTGCACAGGTGCACAGCGCAATTTGGCGTTTGTGCGCATGCACGAAGCGTGATTTGGCGATACTGAGCATGCGCGAGCGGCGAAACCCAGAAGTATCCCTTTCCGGTACTTCTGGGTCGCCGCAGGATGCAACCTGAAGAAACGTAACATGAAGCAATCGTAACATGAGGTATATGACTGTACAGCAACAGAACCACACACACACACACACACACACACACACACACACACACTTCAGTTTAAATACAGATGGCATGATTAAGCCAAAGTTATGTCTTTTTGAATTCAATGGGAGTTAACTCAGTGTCCAATTCTCACCTACTGAAACAGTATGGTGGTACCCAAAGTAAAAGGTAAAGGTAAAGGGGCCCCTGACCATTAGGTCCAGTCGTGGCCAACTCTGGGGTTGCGGCGCTCATCTCACTTTACTGGCCGAGGGAGCCGGCATACAGCTGTACAGCTTCCGGGTCATGTGGCCAGCATGACTAAGCCGCTTCTGGCGAACCAGAACAGCACACGAAAACGCTGTTTACCTTCCCGCTGGAGCAGTACCTACTTATCTATTTGCACTTTGACGTGCTTTCGAAATGCTAGGTTGCCAAGAGCTGGGACTCAGCAACGGGAGCTCACCCCGTCATGGGGATTAGAACCGCCGACCTTCTGATCGGCAAGTCCTAGGCTCTGTGGTTTAACCCACAGCACCACCTGCGTACCCAAAGTAGTGCTTAGTAATTCCTTGTGCAAATGGAATGGCTTCTGCTTACACACCGGGAATTTGCCCTGCTCTCCTCGCCTCCATGCATTCCTGAAATCGGTTCTGGAGATTCCCTGAACCTTCTGGAGCACAGACTGAGGATGGAGGACTGAGAGAAGAAAAAGTTCTGCTGCACAAGTGGAAGCTGTTCCACATGCACAATTATTTACTTGCAAACTGCCCAGGAGGACCTTACTGTGCTTAATTTTAGCTGGATGGTGTCCTGAATTTTCTAACCATTAGTTGAAATAATATTTTTTTTTAATGTGAAGTACTAACAGAAAAATAGGGGCAATGGTGTTATAGCAAGAAATCTTAATACTTCTAAACATTGCCATTGTGAAATGGTTGAAGTTGCAGTTTACGTTTCTTGGGAATATTTATACCAAACAAATAATTTTTAATATTCCATTATCTAGATAAGACAGGGGTCAGCAAACTTTTTCAGCAGGGGGCTGGTCCATTGTCCCTTAGACCTTGTGGGGGTCCAGACTATATTTTTTTTTGGGGGGGGGTGAACGAATTCCTATGCCCCACAAATAACCCAGAGATACATTTTAAATAAAAGCACATATTCTACTCATGTAAAAACACCAGGCAGCCCCCACAAATAACCCAGAGATGCATTTTAAATGAAAGGACACATTCTACTCATGTAAAAACACACTGATTCTGGGACCATCCGTGGGCCGGATTTAGAAGGCGATTTTGCCGGATCCGGCCCTCAAGCCTTAGTTTGTCTACCCATGAGATAAGACAAAAATGGTGCATCACACATTATTTGGTATATCGCATGAGCTAAAATGATACACATCAAGTGCCAAGGTACAGCCATAGCTGGGAATATCATTTAAGATTTTTTTATCGGCGTCTTTGTGGGGATGAGTATAGATAAAACGGGGAAAAGGAAAACTCTGCATTTGTTTTCAACAACAAATAGCTATATGCCATTAATAACATACAAATACAAAGTAAAGAGGTAAATAAAGTAAACCTCGTGGGGACTGCACACAAGAAGTGAGCTTATTTTAAATAGACATTTGTTAATTACGCAACTAATTGGTAGTACCTGAAAGCTGTATATCAAGCCTGTTTAAAATACAATATGTGGGACCAACTTGCTATAAAGCATATTTGCTGATATATAAGATGCGAGATAGAAAAGGGAGCTGAAATTATTATACTCATTTTACTTAGACATTCAGCACACAGACCATTCAACAAGCTCTCAGGGCCGTTTCATTTAGGTAATTCTATAAATTATCAAGGTGACTTCAACCATCAAAATAGAACAAACAGTTAACTAAAGTATGAAACACAAACAACAATTTAAATAAACTACACAAGTTTCAACAGAACTGGCTCTCCTCAGAGCGTTCAAGAAAGGAATCTGAAAACTAAAATGAAATGAAATATTTCTGAAATGTACTGTTCTTAGAAGAACAAGACTGCAAACTAAATTAATTTTACATTGGTTTGAAAAAGAACAATTGATTTAGTTCTTAGTTATGCTACAGCAATTGCTGTAAACGCACAGACCGCTGAAGGGAAATCAATAGTCACAATATGGAGTAGAATCTGTTAATGTTTTGCTCTCTCAATTAATGTTCTCTGATGCTCTAATTTTTTATGGGGACACTTAAAAATATTTTTAATGACTATATCAGGAGTACTTTTGCTAAGGGGACAAACTTTTATATTTTTACTGCGTAAGGGCTGAGCCACATGACAAAAGCTGGTAGTATAACAAGGGTAAAGCATTTGACAAGAAAGTACCTATTGAAAATGCTTGCTTAAACAAGAACTGAAGTGGATGACGTTTCCACTTGAAATACGTGAATATTTCAGATCTGAATGGAAAATTTGGTACTGTAGACAGTTACCGTTGAAACGTAGGCTGCACCATCACTGTTAAAATTAAAACGGCTTTCAAAGATGCTTGATCTAATCTGCAGAATTTGACCCTTAAGATACAGCTGTGGAAGGATAGCTTTTTTATTTTAAAAGAAGTATTTAAAAGTTCTGCCATCCTTACTTGCATAATACAATGGTCTTTGTACACTGTGCGGCGTTGTCTGTGTGGTATATGGAAATATGTGGTACAATGGAAACAGAAGATGTAATGTGGCAGCAATGCTAAGATACTTTTATAACTGTGTTGGCTGGAAGACTTGGCACAGGTGTGAGGAGATCATTATTGTCCGCTCTATTTTTGACAGAAGTTGTCACCTTTTTGTGCAAATGTAGCAAAAATGGCATCACCCGCACAGAAAGGTGAGGCATCGGCAGACTCAAGAGTAAGCTGAGGTTACCAGGAGTGAAAAATAAGCTTTAGGAGGAAAAGTCTACTCTCTGGCCCATCAAAAAAATTAGTTTCATGATCTGTGGAAACTCACACCCTACTTCAGGTGCTGGATTAGTCCTGGTTTTACTCATATAACAGATTTTTTAAAATAAATAAATGGCCAGCTAACTATGCTGAGGTAATTTGCCTCAAAGCATCTGGAACAATAAATGGCACCAACAGCAATTTCACAAATATATCTGCTTTTATGTTCATTTCCCAAGATTATACAGAATGGGAATTGAAATGTAGAAGGTTCTTTAAAATACAAAGCATAATGGATGGTAGAAGGGCATAGGTTCCTGAATAACTATGACAATTCATGAACTAAAAGGCTGTAATTTCCATTTGGAGGGCAGAACATGTTGTCCAGAAGCCATCCACAGCCCAATATGATTTTGCACGTGTTGGAAATGTACTTGTTCCTACACAGAAAAAGCTTGGTGTAATAAAAGATACCAGTGGCTCACAACTTGCCACGGTCGACTTTGCACTTCTGAGGATTGATGCAAAGAGTGGGGGGGGGGCTTGCTGTTTTGGTGCTCTGTTGTCACTCCCTGCTCTGGCTGGGAAGGTTACATTTAACCTTCATTTAACCAGTAGTCACATTTGACTACTGAGGTACTCAGAATATGGCTACTATTAGGCCCGGCCTTTCTTCCAGAGCTGGAGGGACAGGTGGGAGTTGAGATGGCCGTTTTGAGTGATGGGCACCATGACCTTTTGCCAAAACATACCAAGTGTGGAACTGGAGGACAGGATAGCATTGGGCTTCTGAGGTCCTCCAAAAACCCTTTGTAACTGCCAGGAAGCAGTCTGTCCTTCCCCTCCAGATACAGTGGTACCTCAGGTTACATACGCTTCAGGTTACAGACTCTGCTAACCCAGAAATAGTACCTTGGTTAAGAACTTTGCTTCAGGATGAGAACAGAAATCGTGCGGTGGAGGCGCGGCAGAAGCGGGAGGCCCCATTAGCTAAAGTGGTGCTTCAGGTTAAGAACAGTTTCAGGTTAAGAATGGACCTCCAGAACAAATTAAGTTCTTAACCCAAGGTACCACTGTAGGATGCTGGGACTGGCTAATGGAGCATGGGGGTGTGCGCTTTGTTAATTTCCCTGGGGAGCTTCCGGGAGTTGCCCAACCTAGGATGCGGACTACGGGAGGTATTCCACTAAGCTGTGCTCAGAGCAGACTGGCTGAAATAAATCAACCTAATGAAGACATTTTCATTCATTTCAATGGGTTTACTCATGGAATACAACCCACAGCCCCCATCCTAGGTTGGGGAAGATGCTCCTTTAGGGTTTGGAGGAATGCCTACTGTTTCTGCTGCCTTCTTTTAACATTCAAGATAGGTTTCTGAGCCCTGTGGCAAGGAAAGAGAGAGGTGATAGCAGTCATTTCATGAGTACGCTAAAGTTTGCGCATCATCCCTACATTCAATTACATCTGACTGCAACACTGGGAGGGGAGGCAGCTAGCGGCCTGCAAGATGCTCCTTTCTCTTATTATTTTCATATTCTCCTATAAGATCAGATTCCATTATTGATTTAAAAAGTAAACCTCGGTGGCTGCTGAAAGACATATAAACACAATAGCAGGAAAGACCGGGAACAAAGATGAAGGCAATTCAGCTTTTCAGTTTATGAAGTACAGGGGGAAATTGCACACCTAAAGGTTGTAATGTAAACATAAGAATTTTGTTGAATATCCAATGGTATCCATGGCCAGTAAAATATGATCCAAATTGAATCAGCTACAATTGGTTTAATTTGCAATGAAGAGGCAATATCAATAGCATGAGCCTCAGAAGGATGGGGAGATGAAACCGTCAAGTTATTCAAGACAGTGGCCTGGCTCAGATATAATAACAATCATGGTTTGTTGGTACAAGCACAAACTTCAGATTCCCACACACATACAAACACACACACACACACACACACACACACGGTCTCTTTTGCACATGGCAGGAAGTTTCCACTTTTTGATAAGCTGCAGTTTCCTAAGGAAGTTGTGGTTCTTGCCAATGAACACGTGCAAGCTTTTTAAAAACAAATTAAAAAAAACCTGATTTAATGAGGTGCTGTGATGAAGCAACAGCCTATAGTAGGAGTACCCAGTGTGGTACTACCAGATGTTCTGAACTACTCCCAAAGCTCCAGTCACCATGGTTCATGGCCAGGGATGATGGGGTGTAGTTTGCAACATGTGGAGGTCTCTACAATGGCTACCATGGGGCTATAGATTCTGATAAAATCTTCCTAGCACTGGCCCCCGTGGCCAAACGTCCAACTGTATTTTTGAAGGGTCCTTGTAGGGGCAGAGAAAAGATGGGGAAAAGTTCTCTTCTGCTTACTTGCACAGAATCCAGTGGGCCTTTTTAGTGCATAGAAGCCATGAAATCCAGTTACTATTGGATGACAAGTTCCGCCTGCTTCTTGTGTGCAAAATTGTGCTTCAGCTGCAATAGCAGTTAGTAAGTGAACCCTTTTAGAACACTAGTGTGCTAGCCCATGGAACCTATTTTCAAGCAAACACATTTATCATCGCATACGATCCGCAAAGATGCACGCAAACCGAATACCCAAATCTACAGTATGCACTGATCTGGGTTTGCTGGTTTCCATGTCTTTATTTCTGCTAAGCGCAAACAGCACTTTAGCTGCGCTCAGAAGGTATATTTCTTGCACATTTGTGAACTGCACTTTGTGTCTCTTAGTTACAGAGTGCATAAGCCCATGCCACCTGAAAGCCACTTCACACACTCTTACTCTTTTTTCCAAGACAGAAGTTAACAATAGTGTTATAAAAGCACATTCAGTAAAACTTAATGCACAAAGGACAGATACCTTTGTCTTGTCCACATGTAGGATGTGATAACTCAGGGCAGAAAGGAAGCTTTTGATGGCCATATGCACTTTGCATTAAACATGCTTTTCCTGACCTGAATATTTCGTTTACAGCACAATCCTATACACATCTACATAGAAGTAGGCACCACTGATTTTAATGATACTTGCTTCCCAGTGAGTAATATAGGATCGCAGTCTTAGTATCATAAAAGCAGCATTGAACGTTACATATTTTAAAGCTACAGGTATTGTTGTTACGTGCATCTCTAAAGGGGAACAAACCCCAAAGAGCCGATTGAAAATAGTCCCATATCTGATGTATATTATAGCTTGCCGTAATATATTATTCAGTTTCTCCAGTTTCACACCAATAATTAACAGAGCACAAGAGACATAATAAACCGGGAATAACAGACAAGTGACTTCAGAGACTACTTGAACCATGTCAATTCCTATGTTATTTCTAAGCAACTAAATGGCAATATCTTACTATTAGATTATAATTTGTAGAAATAAAACCATGTATCTCCATGGAAATGAGGGCATATACCTAGGGATGGTTTTTCACTGTAAGATTCTATCAAGGCTCCTACTTTGGATGGTTAGAGTCTGAAGATCCCGAGAATTAACAATTGTCTACAAGGCATGATAGGACTAAATGCAACTTCTCCCACAACTATGATGTAGAAAACTGAATTTACCACAGGTCTCTCCTTAACACAACTTCTAGAGGTACAGGTGTCCTCAATAAAAGTTAGAAGGGTCCTGTTCCCCTTACAGAAAGCCCAATATGTTCCTAAAGAAAAACCACCAATTACGCTAAAGATGAAAGAAAATAGTTACTAACTAATATAAAACACACCATATACATTGATGTTCCACTGAGATAAACCAGGCTTGTGACCACTGATATGCGGATTATTGGTTATAAGCAAGACCAACTGACTTATATTTTCAAGGCATTTGCTTTGCTAAACTGACCCGCTAGTTCATTTTTCACAAATCCTAAATTTCTCAAAGTGGCGCTCTCTCGTTTTTATTTTCCGTTAACAGCTGCATGAAGCAAGCTAGCTGACTGTTTTGAAACAAACGCGAAGGCATGTATTTATAAAAATCTCACTTCAAAGCCTGTTTTCATACAATTTTCAAAAGCTAGCTTCAACCGTTAGTGTTAATAAATGGAATAGCCCCATGTGCAAGGCCACCAAATTCATTAAGCTCACATGTGTCTAGCCACATGTTAATAGATATTAGCTAATTAGAGTGCTTATCACTTCACAATTCTTATTTATCCTCTTTGGGGTAAAATGTTTTCTTACATTTAGCAATGAAACAGGATGGAAAATAACAGAAGTCTTGGTGGAACTGTCTGGGAGTCTTCTGACAGCCCTCAGTAAGATGTTAAAGCGATCAACACCTGACATCTGTTAGCAAGGAGGCATTCTGAGGTAAAGGGCTCCCAAATCTGAAGAAATCAGGTGCTTAAACCAGTTTAACTTTTTCATGAGGTGATAGCCTTTGTGACATTATAATCTTTCCTCCTGATGTGACGCAAGGATTTAAGTAGAAGAAAACAACTACTGGGCCCCTCCTTTCACAGCAGGAGACAAGAGACTTCTTTTTTTAGGCACGAACATTAACAGATTATATACTCCAGTGAAAATAAAATAGGCATATAAATGAAACACCACTTCTGTTGCCAAAAGGATAAAATAATTACATCTTTCGAGGCTGTCTGCAGGTGGAAAAACAGAATAGAAAAAACACAATATACTCTTGCCAGCTCACTGCTTATTAACATTCAGCCAGTAAACAAACTGACCATAAATCTGAGGAGAAAAACAACTAATTAAATTATATATCCATGATGCTAGAAAGTGATAGGGCGTATTTGACGCTTCTACTTAGCATTTGCTTTCTTAAAGAGGAAAAATAACACTAAAATATATGCAGCTGAACATGTAGCCACTCTAATCAGTAAAACAATAGGCAAGACAAATTAAAATAATGATTGCTTGAAAAAAATAATGTTGATGATTACTATAGATGCTATTAATATGATACAATTTACTGCTTACCGCCTGACTAGATCACATATAAACTGAATTATAAAGATCTGCTACACTTTGCATAATCATTCCAATTACCTTTACATTTTGTCTCTTGCATTTGGTATTCCTTGACATTTGTTATGCCTTCAACATTCATATCTGTGTGGCCTGGCAGGATCACTGAGCTAGTCCATGCTCTCGAAGCATGCAGGAATTGTGTAGGCTGGTGTCCGATTCTCAGCATATTGTTACTTTCACAGTGCCTTTTCTTACATAAATGCCTGTCTGTTATGTCTAGGATATTCCATTTATATTTTCTGCCAGGAAAGTGCATCAGCCCATCCCAGGATGGAAGGCCATGTTCTGGAGGCTTGACAAACACTGGTTGACAAGCGGTTGGCATTGCCAAGATCTTGTTTAGCTGTGGAGTTCTGGAAAGCAAATGTTCCCCCACTTCTCTCGATCGGGTGGAATTCACATGCATCGCCCCCTGAATGCACCGGTAGAAGAACGCAGAGGTTTTCCAGCAATGCACTTTCAGCCACCATGGTCAGTTTCCATTCGGTGCGGTTAGACACATCGGTTTCCCTTCTACGAAATCCAGCAAAGGCAGTTAGGTTTAATTGTGCACAGGTAGAGCCAACGGATGCAACTTTCGCCAGCGCCACGTCTAGAACGTGGGCCCTGGGCAAGTTACCATCAATTTATTGCCTTGCTCCTATGATCATTTGAGGTCTTGTGGGTCGAAGCTGGTCATGAACAATTTTCAGATGCTTAAAACACAAAACATCAAGGATTCAGCCTTGTTTGACTTTGTTCTTATTGTAGGCTGACCTGAGGGACACTCTGTTACCTAAGGCCAACATTCTTATGTGGGCACGCTTAGCAGTTCCGGTCCTGCTACTACTGCCTCTCTCTGCTCGGCTTTGTGGCCGCAAGATGGAATCAGGTGCCACTCCTGCTGGCCTTACGCACGTAGCAGGCAGCAGCAATGTAGAGCATCTCGCAGAGTTTTGACTTGCTAAAGTGTATTCAGCTACACGCTGCCAGAGGTAGTGGAATGTTGTAACCCAAGAGCAATGTATGTATGAAAAAAAATTACATGAAAGATACCCCGTGTAAAGGTATAGCTTTCAATGTAGATAATATTAGTAATGGTTCCTTCAGGGAAGTCTCAGGCAATTTCCAGTCATGAAAATTTGATGCAGATGGTTTTATTAGTCACGGCCGATGTTTCTGTAAAATGCCATTTTTAAAAAGCCATATGAGGATGGGCATATATTTGCAAGAAACTAACTTGAATCTATTATGCATTCTGTTTTTAACAATTGCAACCATTTCACTTGAGTGAAATTTTCCTTCACATACAGTATATGTAAAATGGTAATGGTGAGCAATACACTTAACTATAAAGCAGAAATGTACAAGTTGCAATTGTGGTGTTAGAAAACTACAAGCCATTCTCCCAAATTTGTCTTCCTCTCATGTTTAGTAGCCAGACATTTTAAATCTCTAATTTTCTAGCTGCAAGCCAAGGAAAAATATTAGCAACTGCAACCTTCTTCTAATTTGATGTTGTCAATAATATAAAGGCTGCGAAAGTGCCTAAGGAAATTGTCTGACTAGACTAAGAATAATTTGCAGTGAACTTTAAGTAGAACTTCCTGTGACTGTAACGGCATTTGCTTTGTAAAAAAATGACACCTTAAAGGTGTTTGTCATAAATGTGTTTCTACACATTAGCAATAAGGAAACTGTATTTTTGTTCAACAGCTATTTTAAGACTGCACTTTCCTGTGACATTCCTTTGCACATATTTTAATTGTGTACACCATAAAGTAAAATAAAAAAGTAAAATAAAAATACCAGATAAGCCCATATCATTTTGGTTGCGTTGAAGGAGCGGACTTGATCTTAATCGAGTGGCCTTCCATACACAAAAGCCGGTATCAGTTACTTTAGAGATCAGGCCAAAGAATTGATATCTATAGTAGATCCCCACTTCGGGAATGGTCAGTGGTCCTTGAACCTCAAACTGAACATGTTGAACATAACTTAATTTCACAGTCTGTGGCATTATGCCACCACTATGCTAGCATAATATGGGGTGCACCAGTACAATAGCAAGAATGTGATAGTATACTAGCAAAAACTGCTACAGACTATCTCAATGGGGCTAAGGCAGGATAGGGTGGTGGTGTCAGGAATGCGTGGCTTCACAACTCAGCCTTGCCACTCTGGCTGCTATCGTACAAGTGGCTTCTGCAGCTGATGCAAGTCACTGAGTGCACCTTTAAAGCTGCATACTTCTTTAGGGACGGGGGTGGCGCAAGGGACACGGGTGGCGCTGTGGGTTAAACCACAGAGCCTAGGACTTGCCGATCAGAAGGTTGGCAGTTCGAATCCCCGCAATGGGGTGAGCTCCCGTTGCTCGGTCCCTGCTCCTGCCAACCTAGCAGTTCAAAAGCACGTCAAAGTGCAAGTAGATAAATAGGTACCGCTCCAGCAGGAAGGTAAACAGCATTTCCGTGCGCTGCTCTGGTTCACCAGAAGCAGCTTAGTCATGCTGGCCACATGACCCGGAAGCTGGACGCTGGCTCCCTCGGCCAATAAAGCGAGATGAGCGCCGCAACCCCAGAGTCGGCCACGACTGGACCTAATGGTCAGGGGTCCCTTTACCTTTACCTCTTTAGGAACTACGGACATCTTTGTGCTTATACATGCTGCTTTCCCCCTCAAAAAAGAACATAACGTTGTGTTCCGGTCTGATGCTACAGAAAGTGGCAGATGAGGCAAGGCAGGACAAAGCTGGAAGCGAAGCAAGACTGGAGGCAAGGCAGGATGAGGCCTGAGGTAAGGCTAGGCCAGAAGCTGCAGGACCCTGGATAGCTCCAAGCGAGCAACTTGTTCCGGCAAGGGTTGGAAGCAGATTGAGGCCTTTGAAGCCTCTGCCTCCAGATTTCACCCCTAAGGAAAATTTCAGAGCCAGAAAGGGCCAACCCTTTGGCCTGAAGATGGGGCACTTTTTGTCTGTTCCAGAGCCTAGCATGCTCATGCTGGACTGGTGAAGTGCAGTGGGAGGTATATGGCTCCTCAGGAGAAGGGATCTGTAAGGACCTGGGTTCTGGCCTTGGTGGTCTGGAGCCTGCTCTGGGTGCGAACTTTCTGCAAGCCTCAGTCAGAGTGGTCCCCTGATCTCCAGTGGCCAGCTCAAAGCCCTGAACTGGGTTTGGCTGCTCAGCTGGTGCCTCTGCAGCCTCTAACTCTTGTGTCTGGGTTGCTTCTGGAATCAGGTGGCATGACACATACTTTTCAAATGAATGGCAGTAACAAACCAAGCATAGCAAGGGTTGTCTCTGTTGGAAGAAGCATCTCAGTCCCACAAAAGGTGTGATATTGTATCAGAGAAATGGGAAGGCACAAAAAGTGCTACAACTAAAATCTGAAGTGATTCATTGGTGAGAAGACCTTGGCTGACCATTGATTCATTTATGTAAGCATAAATCAGTGCACCCGACGCATAGTTAACATGGGATTTTTGTGATGGATATGTTTGACTGCAGGACAGACTCACAGAGGTTCAGGAGCAGCCAGTACAAACCTGCAGTTGCTGAATTCCTGACACCCAAGTTGCTACACTTGGTGGTATACTGTTGGTATACTGTTGCCCCCCTCAAAAAAGACAAATACCTTTGAAATTAACAGGGATAGTAAACCAAGGATAGGCATGCTATCAGGTTTGGGTACATTTGCAAATGGAAAAAGAGAAAAATGTGCTTATTCACAAGATTTGAACCTGAAAGGTTTATAGGTCCTGTTTCCAATCACTCAATATATTTACAACTTCAGATGAAAGCTGTAGAGAAGCTAGAAAGGTTTTATTTTCAAGAGGTTTCTATCTAAGTCTCCCGAGTTTTTAAGGGTTGTTAGTCATGACTTTTGCTGCTGTCAGATTTGTAATTTGTTTAAACATGGATGTTGTAAGAAATCATCAAGACACACACGCTTTGAATTTTGCAAAATTTCCTATTTCACTAAGACGATAATACACTGATGAAATATGGGGAGGGGGAATTATTAGCATGAGGGTTTTTTTGTGGGGAAAGGTTGTAGTGTCTTTTGTACTACACAAAACTTTTCTGCAGTCCAATGTGATGAACTGCTTGATTTCCAGAATAATCACAGTTCATACAGCGAATGCATATATTATGTTTGTTGGTGTCTCCCCCTCCCACGCAAGATTCATTAGTTAAAACAATTAACAATGAAGTTCCAAGGGAAACAAAACTGAACATACCGTATATTATTCTAAGTGGATCTAGAGACCAAAAAAATATGTAGTGAATGTTTGCACCAGTCTCATGCCTACAACAATGTACACACAAGCATATTCCTTTGTATGCTGAGAATTAGCCCCCATCACTATGTGCAGATGGAGAAATCCTTGTGGCCATTGGTTACAATCACTCCCCACACATGAATGGGTTCACTCCCCTCCTCAGTTTGGGCACATTGGTACACCTAGGCAGCTCAATGTGCCTTTTATGGGAAATGAGAGGTCTATGCATGCCCTTCCCCCTTCACTCAGTTAATAGGGCATAGACTTTCAATTTCCCACAAGAGCCCATTGTGGTATTTGTATGCGTACTGTGCTTGCACACTGAGTGGGAAAGGCGAGCCAATGGGGACTCTCAGTGCACAGGTACAGTGACCATGTGGGGAAGGACCACATCTCATGTGTTCGCATCTGAGCCCGTTCTCACATGCGAACACTGAGCATCTTTCTCTTTAGTCTCCACCTCTCTCTCTTTTTCTTTTTTGATTGTGAGTCTTTTCAATTAATACCGTTAAACGTTTATTTGAATGCTATTGCTTGCACTGATTCTCTAGGAGAAGCTGAACTACAAATTCATATTACTATGGCGCTACTGAGATTTTTGCCTCTTTTTAAAAAAAAACTAATAAAAACGGGGACAGTGAAAACAGCTGTTTTCCTTAGTTTAGGTGGCATCATCTATTGCGTGTATCAGAGATAGGCTGTGGATCAACTGGGTACCTGTGTGGAACAAAGAAAGAGGGCTCTAAAATATCTTCTTTAACCCCCAATGAAAGATATACCGTATTTTTTGCACCATAACACTCACTTTTTTTCCTCCTAAAAAGTAAGGGGAAATGTCTGAGCGTGTTATGGAGGGAATGCCTACGGGTGGCATGCCTACGGATTTTCCTCCTCTAAAAACTACGTGCGTGTTATGGTCGAGTGCGTGTTATAGAGTGAAAAATACGGTATATGAAAGCTATAACAACATGAAAGAAAATATGAAAAATGTGATTCTGAAATCCCAAAACTTAAGAGCTTTCCTGTTCCAGAAGTTAACAGGAGAGATGTGGGTGTGGGTGTTTTTTTGTAGCTTCAGGAGGGAGGGCACCCTGTGCACAGCTGTTAAATCTAACTTATATGCCTTCTACATCCCAACAAAGATGAGATGGGCAGTGACTGGGAGAGCAAGGCAGCAGATGCCTCAGAAAGCAAAAATGCCTCGCGGGTGAGTTACTACTCCCATAGAATTTCAGCCCCATCTGTTTGTTTTGCCAGTTCCGGGAAAGGAAACACTTACTGATTGCTAGGCAACAAGCCATCTCAGTCCTCAGCATAAACTATTTGAGAAAAAGCAGCGCACAGAAAAGGGTTTGCATGGTCCTTTCCATTACCTTCTCAATATTAGGTAGCAATATTTCACATTTTCAACAGGATCAAGTGGATCATTTTTCTTCCCAGGCTTCTTCCTCTATAGGAATAAGGCTCTAAGAATGGGTGCAATATCAGTCTTGAGAAATTGTTCAGTGATCATAATGAAACTTTTGGCTGAACCAAAGAAGCCTACAGTAAATGTAACCTGAAGCAATGAATACCACAGAAGATGTAAACAGAGGTCTAAAAATAATTTCTTATGAGCTCTGAATATCTATGCACTGAGTAATCAGGGAGGTCCAGCGGTAACCAATTTCACCCTCTTGCATCAAAATGAACCTCACACTTTTCTTTTGAGATCAGATCAATAGCTAAAATAAGATTGTTTCACAATGTTCCCAACACCACTAGTAAAAAGTGCAGGTAGAGAACTATCAAAAAGTTGCCTGAGGAGCTTATTTCCCCAGACAATATAAAGTTATTAATTACACTTTGTGGTAATTTAAAATATCACTTTTCTGAAAGTGCAAAGTATTCAGTTAATCTCAGAGCCTCACAGTATAATCTGTTATATTGCCTCCGATTGATAAATTACACATTTATGGTAATATTTCTGATTAGAAACATTGATACTAAAACACCTAAGTCATAAACGCTTGGTGCAGTTAACAGACAATACACAAGGTTTATATAAAAGCTGCCCTCAAAACATACTGTTCTTTCATGAGTAATTTGCACTGAATATTAACAATGCAGATATATAATAGCCTTCAGTTCAACAGAAAAGCCACTACAGCTTTACAATGAATGGAATCAAAACGAGATCACCAACACCAACAGACCAGCAACTATAGTGTGTGTGTGTGTGTGTACACACACACACACACACACACACACACACACACACACACACAAAGTGTGAAGCATAAATAAGAGTCTAGGCATACAAATAAGGATGGAAAACACAAAAAAGAATGCTGCAGTTTTATAGAAACTAGTCTCTTCTTTATAGAAACGGTCTTTTGTCCTAGACATCATTCAGCTGGCAAAGTATAATCCTCTAAGATGTTATTGTTTTAACTTGCCCAGAAATAAAAGATGAAGGAACAAAGACAAAGTTTAGAACATGCAGATTGTTCACCCATTTCTGAATGGCAAGTTGGGCAATCACACATCCAAGCATTCTCGCTGCAATTAAAAAAAAATCTTCTCTGACTGCTAAACAGGAGCACACGATTAATTCAAAATTCTGTAGATGCACAAATTAGATATCTTCTCCATATCAATGGCCTTCTAGGAACCGTGGGACTGAGGTGAGTGATTATTTTGCAGAGATCCTCGGACACACAGTCTTGCTTACGATCTACAGAAAGCGATAAGGGGTGTTTACTTCCCCCTTTTTTACACTCTAAAATATGCATGCATCTGAGGGCAAGGAAGTGGGTTGGCATCAGTGAGAGAGATCAACCAAGGCAAATGCAATCAGGCTTACAGCAATAGGTGCGCCCAGGTCAGTCCTGGAAGCTAAATGTCCATGGGCCAAATCAAGCCATGCTAAATTATTGTTAATTTGTAGCAAAAATGCACATTTGTGTTTTAAAGGAAGGAAGAAGCTCAAGCAAATTATCTTTCCTCAACATGGGTCCGATGCTACAGCCATACGAAGAATAAATTGCACAGTGGCAGGTAATTAAAACAGGAAGAACTCAGACCCTATATAGTTTTAAAAAATACATATCTATCACTATAGAAGTGCCATAAACATATAGTCCTGCTTTCTGACATGTCAGCGTTAGAGAACTGATGAGTAGGCACAAGAGATAGGGTCTTTTTGGTGGCGCTTCGAAAGCTTTGCAATGCTCTCCTTGTTTAGATAGATGCAGGGCACACTCAGTTCATATAGGGTCACAGTGAAGCCAATATCTTTTTTGTGAAACTAGGCAAAACTTGCCTGCTTTCCCTTTTTTTTCTTGCCAAGTTCTGTTGCTTTAAGCACTTTTTATCCAGTATACCTGAAGGAGCATCTCCACCCCCATCGTCCAGCCCGGACACTGAGGTCCAGCTCCGAGGGCCTTCTGGCAGTTCCCTCATTGTGAGAAGTGAGGTCACAGGGAACCAGGCAGAGGGCCTTCTCGGTAGTGGCGCCCGCCCTGTGGAACACCCTCCCATCAGATGTCCAGGAAATAATCAAGTATCTGACTTTTAGAAGACATCTGAAGGCAGCCCTGATTAGGGAAGTTTTTAATGTTTGATGTTTTTAATATTCTGTTGGGAGCTGCCAGAGTGGCTGTGGAAACCCAGCCAGATGGGTATAAATAATAAATTATCATCATCATCATCATCATCCAAGTCTGGTTCACCTCCAATATCAGACCTTGGTGACATAAACTGCCCAAAGAAACGGATTGCAGCAAAGGAAAGCAAGATAAAGCAAACCTCTCTCCTTAGCCCTTTTTGTGTAAATACGACCACCAACTCCACTTTATATATGAACTGGCAATTGGCCAAGAACCTTCCAAATATCTAGAGCAGATGGCAACCCTTATCCACTCACTTTCTTCTCTACCTTCCCTGGGAGCAAAAAGAACCTTCCATAACTGAGCCTCACCCCTTTCTTCCCAGGACTTGCCCTGCTTCTTCCCTTTCAAAGTACATCACGGAAAGTCAGGATTACTTGCCTGCCTCTTCCCTGATTCACCAGCAATGGTGATCTCTCTTCTCCTTCCTCTTCTCCTGCATACAGTATATAGGTGCTTGTACAGACATTCATATCAATCTAGTGATTTCTGGCATGGCTGCCAGAACTGCGCTACACCCCATTAACAACCGTAGCAGATATGGCTCACATGAGTATCATCGCCTCTCAAATGGTTAGGAAAACTGCATCAGTGGCGATGTGCAGAATGCAATGCTCAGATGCCTTGCAATGCACACATGGATTACTACATAATGTGTAATATGAAGGAATACTCTGTGTATACCAGTGATTCCAAAATGGGTGGTATCATCCTCTCGGTACCTAAGGAGTTGCTAAGTGCCATGGAGTATTCAAGTTAGAAGGTCACAGAGGAGCATACCTCCAGAAAGGTTCACTGTTCACTTTAAGCATGCCACTCCCATATATAAATGAATGTTCTGGAACCTTCTGTTTCTGTCAGAATGATTCCCTAACATGGAGGTTTTCAGACTTCAAAAAGATGGTATCACTGGATAAACTTCATCAATTTTGTTGAATTAGTTCAGCTAAATAGTTTTAATTGGATTTTGAATAACTGTGCAATTAATTGTTCCTGTCTTGAATTATAACTGCGTTATTAGACTCCTTAGTTGGTTGTGCAAACCACTATTCTGAATAATGCTTTTTATGGAGTAGAGGGGCACTGGGGGATGAGTTTATGGAACTGAGGGGGTGGTCAGTGGCTCCCAAATGTTTGGGAAGCACTGGTGTGCATAGTGTCACTGAACAGGTGAATGGTGCACTGTGGGAAATGAGGTCACATGGAGCTCTACGTACTACAGCTTGTATTGCAGAACCTCAACTTTGGGGGAGAAATACAGAAAAGCTCTTACGAAATAAATTCAAGTACCTGACATGCTGCTGGGAATCAGCAAAAGGTAGTCATCCTCATTTCTCTTTTTCACCAGTTATCACCTGTCAAGGATTTAAAAAGACAACAATTTCAACAAGTGCAGCAAACAGAACAACCAGCTGTTTTCATTATTGACATTTTAATGTTTTGATGTGATTGTTTTATTCATATGTTTTATTCATATGTTTTATTCATTGTTTCCTGCTTGGCAGGGGGTTGCACTCTATGGCCCTTGTGGTCTATTCCAACTCTATGATTCTATGATATTATAGTAAAGGGTGTTCTTTCTTTCTTTTTCTTTTTACACTTTGCAAACTGCTTAGAAGCTTATTTTGGCATGAAGTAGTATTAACAACAACAACAACAACAACAACAACCTGTTTGCTACACGTTCCCTATATATTTATTAAATATTTATTTTAAACCTGTCTTCCAGCCCCCAGCCCCTCAAAATGGCTAACAATTAATGGTTAGATTATTACAACAAAAGAAACACAACTCAATACCAGACCACTAAGTACCAATGGAATCTGGTCCACTAGAATGAATGGGATGCTGCCCCACCAGCCTTAGTCTTCACACAGCCAGCCCCACTTGCCTGCCTTCTTACGTGCAACCAGTATAGGACATAGCAGTGCCTGTCACTTTCCTCTTCCTCAGTCTCTGCATTGCATACCCTCCAAAATTCCTCAGGTGAAAATAGGGACATTTCTCACTCCCCACAACTGACCCTCTTCAACCCCCCCCCCAATTTTTGGTGTGTGTCCCCCCCACTGCAGTACATTTCCTTCACCACTTGTGGCGATCACGCAGGGTCCCTGGATGTTTCACCATCTATTGATCCCTGTGCTACCACTTTATTTCTCGCTGCCACCACCCAGGCCCTACCTGGTACAATACTGAGTCCAGTCAGGGTTAAATTGGAACATAAACTTCTGTTTATTTATTGCAGTTTAACAAGCGTGTGGTTTCATAAATGGTATTGGTCCATTACACTCATGGGTTGCCTATCCAGACCTATAACTTCCGCTACCTGCTCTCCCTCATTAAACCACCTCTCACATTTACTTGTCTTCCTAGTTCCTAACTGTTCCTGACTCAGCTTATTTTGCTACACTAACTCAACCTACCCACAGATTCTATCCCATTTCACTCCCACTCCAACCAACCACCCAACTCCCAACAAACTCCTCCCCTTCGCCCCTCCCAGAGCTGGTTTTATAGTCCCTCTGACTCCACCCCCTGGGTTCTGATTGAGTAACCTGTTTAACTATTTCACCTCCAGCACTCTCATATGTTAACGTCACACCACTACACCAATAGGATACAGAACACATATTTTCCGCCGTCCTAAGCAGTGCTTTTTTTCTGGGGGTACGCATACCCCTAAACATTTTGTGAATCTAAGTTTGGCCTCATTGAAGGGCAGGATTTCGATATGAGTGGGAAAATGAGAGTACCCCTAAACATTCTTTTTAAAGAAGAAAAGGACTGGTCCTAAGAAAAACCCTTAAACCTGGTTTTTATCTAATTTTCTTCTGTGGTAGAATAAAACCCTGAAGGGGTTTGCATGCCTTGGGTGGAAAGAAAGAGAGTTTTTGTGCAGACATAGGAGACAGAGATTCGGAGTCAGAGAGCAGGAGAGAGAGTAATAGATTGCTTTGAAGTAATTTCTGCACCTGGTAATTTTTAGTCCCCAATTCCCCTCCCCAACCTGTCCCATATTTTGCCTGACCTGTCCTTTATTTTGCCCGACCAAAGCTGGCAAGTCTAACTCACATCCAGTATAAAATGGGCAAATTCAGGCCGCAGTCCAGAATTGCCACCTCCTCCCTGGGATAGATAGGGAAAGAGAGCTTGGTGTCACAGGCATACCAGTAACACTTCCGTCTGCATTCCCAGTTGACCTGGCAAAGCATTGTCATGTCCCTGCATTTCCTGTGCTAACATAGCTTTCCTCCCTCAAAAAGTAAGTGACAAGCACTACCTGAAACGTGGCCCATAAATTTAATATAAAATGAGACATGTTCGTTCCTTATTGGCACCTAGTACTCTAAAAATACACTTTTTGCAGCTGCAAACCATAGAACAAACCTTGGTTACAACTCATGGTTTGTCTGGAGAGAACTAAACCACAAGCCCTGGTCTGAATGACACTTGAAGCCAAAACATGGCTTAGCACAGCACAGCAGTAGAACAACCAGGGAGGGCCTTCTCCATGGCTGCTCTCAGACTCTGGGACTCCCTCCCTATAGAAGTTCGACTGGCTCCCTCCTTGTTGTTCTGCCAACAGGTGAATACTTGGTTCAACAGGCTGCTTCTAATGAAAGGGCTAGTATCGTGCTGTTTTTATTTCAATCATTTGTATGTTTTTAATAGCTTTTATCAAAGGGACGCGGGTGGCGCTGTGGGTTAAACCACAGAACCTAGGACTTGCCGATCAGAAGGTTGGCAGTTCGAATCCCCGTGATGGGGTGAGCTCCCATTGCTCAGTCCCTGCTCCTGCCAACCTAGCAGTTCAAAAGCATGTCAAAGTACAAGTAGATAAATAGGTAAACAGCGTTTCCATGTGCTGCTCTGGTTCGTCAGAAGCGGCTTAGTCATGCTGGCCACGTGACCCGGAAGCTGTACGCCGGCTCCCACAGCCAATAAAGCGAGATGAGCACCGCAACCCCAGAGTCGGCCATGACTGGACCTAATGGTCAGGGGTCCCTTTACCTTTACTTTAATAGCTTTTATACAGATATAGTTTTAATTCTATCGGTGTTTAATTGTTTTTAATGACTGTTTTCCCCCTATGTTTTTAGCTGTGTTGGGGAAAACAAAGGGTATGAAAAATATATATTCTATCCTCTCTGGTAACCTGCACATTTGCTTGTTTACCCTACCAGGCATGGCCAAACTTGGCCCTCCAGATGTTTTGGGACTACAACTCCCATCATTCCTAGCTAACAGGACCAGTGGTCAGGGATGATGGGAATTGTAGTCCCAAAACACCTGGAGGGCCGAGTTTGGTCATGTCTGCTAAGCCATGGTTTGGCTTAGTGTTACATGTAAACCAGGCTAGTATCTCTAAATTGAGATACATTTGTGATGTCCACAGCTGATGAAAGCTTGTATCAATCATTGTCATCATCTTGGAAGTTGGCATGGGAGTTATACTGTGTTTTGCAGTTTTTGCTAGTAGTAGCCTTGTCAATCTCATTTTTAGGATGCTGTTCAGACTCTCCTGAAATGAAAGACATACTATGTGTTTGTTATAGCAATCATGATGAAATTTGCTTTCAAGAAAATGAGGTCTGGCTACTTCCTTTACAAGCTTTTGCTAATAACCACAACCCTTTAATGTCTCATATGCTTTCCCTAAAGGATGGAGAGAAGATCTGAAACGCTGTTGCTCCTAGTTTGTTTCATTATTAGTTTAATGTACTTATTTCTTATATCCTGCTCTACTTTTAAGGAACAGCTGTTTGGGGAGAACTTTATTTTGAGTGGATTCGTATAATATATCACAATGCAATAAAATTCATTATTTGTGTGTTTTAATGCACACTACTTGGGCTTCCTTTAAAGTATAGCATTGACCTATTAATATAATGAATAAAAAATAAATTCCCACGAAGAAGCCCAGCAAATGAAACAGGACATTCTTTCTACTTAGATTATTTCCAGTGAGGAATCCCTCCATGACATTTAAGAGGGATATTATCCTCTAGCTCCCCCCTGTGGGTATCTGATATTATTCTTTTGGAAGACATCCTGTTCATATGTAGCCTGAATTTAGCATGTGAACAATATATAAGGAAGGTAGCGTTCCATTCGGAATGGGGCCCCTGTTAGCAGAAGCTTTGATAACACTTTAGCAACCAAACCAAAGACTTATTTTGCTATCTCTTTCAGCCCGGAAAATCAATGTGTTGTTACGAGGTGCTATACCTTACCAATTCCTTAATATAAATCAATTTATATTAGGGTTCGCATGGCATTCTGCCATTTAATGCTGAACATTAAAAACCAGACCTTCTCAAAATGGGGTAGAGGTGGACTGGTGAGAAACGGTTAATTCACTCGAAATCTGAAATTATTTTTAATACGGAAAAGAGCATTACTTATCAAGGCCAGGCAGTGGAGGCTATGCAGTACTTCCTACAAATAGACTCTGAACGGAAGAGCGACACTATTCAGTGCAATTGGTAAATGAACATTACTCATCCACCCACACTGGAATTATGTAGATCAATGGTAAAAGTATGTTTACGCTGAAATCGGAAAGGTTTGTTTCCCAACAAGAGTAATACATTAAGGAGTATGTCACTACTGCTAATTTGTCTATTAAGACATCATTCTGACAAGACATTCCCATGTTTTGTTATCCATATGGGTAACCCCAGTTTCTGTATGCACAATACCAATAATTAAGAGCAGTGAAAAGGGGTTTAATAAATGAAATATGTTCTCCAATTACAATCATTCTGGAACACAGAGATTCTATTTAGCTTATTTTCCACTGGTCCAACTTTCCCCCCTCTTTTTACTCAGAGACTTGCAGCAGTGCTCTAAATAATTTACCTCATGAATGAGGCACAGTTTCTCCCATTCCACGTGAAAGTGGAAATTTTGTTTAAAATTTTAGTGATAGCAGAAAGAATTTTCTTCACCGCCCTTTCATAGCAAAAGACAAGTCTGACGCTAAACTTTCCTTGTTTTTTGCTGAATCAATTCAGGACACATTAGCTCTCGTTTAAATTTCAATAAGGGACAGTTTATCTTCTGTGTTAATTTTCATTACCGTTCTTTGTGCAGTCAATAAATGATAAGTGGTTTTCTGTCACCATTTCCAGGGCATCGTGAATTACTCACTAGCTCTGGAAAAAGACTAATAAAAAGTCAACTCGCAATATAACAATTTTTAGGCAACTTTATTAGAAGACACATGAATCATAATCTCTAACTGGCTGTCTTACCTTTAAAAAAACCCATCTCCAAAAAGTGCATACATGATTTTTTTAAAGACAAAGGCAACTTTTTCTATTGTACATTGACCATCACTCTAGTGAAGGAGTGACATGCACCCTCTGATAAAAGTTCATATTACTAAATGACATTTTATATTTCTTTTTCCACTTTTATTGATGTTTCAGTGGTTCAGGATTTGTACATGCTCAAGCTTTTCTTACCCAAATCATTAAACAGATGATGATTTGGGGGAGGAAAACCATTCTTGGCTGCTGGAAAGGTATACCAAGTCTGAAGGAATTAATTAGGGTTGCCATATGTCCGGGATTTCCCAGATATATCCTGTATACTGGAGTTGGCAGCAGTGTCCACGTGGGAGCCGGCCAAATGTCCAGGAAAATCCATACCTATGGCGGCACATGGCGGCAGTGCCGTTTTTGCTGATTTTCCATAAAAATAGTTCAAAGAAAGCTCAACAACTTTGGGCAGAACTAAAAATACATTTAAAGCACATACATTCCCCCAAAGAATGCTGGGAACTTTAGCAGTGTGAGGGGTAAATTACAGTTCCCATGATTCTTGGGGGTGGGGGAATAATTTGTTTTAAATGTGCTTTATATACAGTGGTACCTTGGGTTAGAAACGCTTTGGGTTACAGATGCTTCGGGTTACAGACTCCGCTAACCCGGAAGTAGTACCTCGGGTTAAGAACTTTGCTTCAGGATGAGAACAGAAATTGCGCGGCGGCAACAGGAGGCTCCATTAGCTAAAGTGGTGCTTCAGGTTAAGAAAGGTTTCAGGTTAAGAACGGACCTCCGGAACGAATTAAGTTCTTAACTAGAGGTACCACTGTATACCTATGGTGGGCATGCAACCAGTTCTGATGGTGATACTTTGGGCCTAGTCAGATGTTTTCGTAAAATTCAATCGACGAACTAACAGCAGGGGAAAGTCTCCGGGTCACATGCATCCCTTCTGTGACGGTACACAGAGTTTAAAGATCAGTCAGAGTGCATAGCTTTTTCTTGCATGTTTAATCTCCCTGAAACTTTCCGAAGATTGAAAGGAAAAAGACAGATTTCGGGATAGGGGGAATCAGAACACAGAACACAATGTGAACCAAGCGTCCAGAATATGTGGAGGGGAGAGCAAGACCAACCCTACTTTCTCTGTTCAGGTTCTCCACACACCTTCATCCAGACTGCTGGATGAAGTGGGATATGGCAAGGGGGAGGGAAGAGAGAATGGGCACATGCCTACCGCTATTATGTTGAAATTCTCAATGTAAATACCTGCCTTTTGCCCCCCAGCCAGCCTAATCACAGCTCCAGAGGGAGAGGTGATTTTAATCAGGATAACAGCAAAAGGGAAAAGTTAAAACTTGTCCTCCATCACCACTTTCAGGGTCAAAATTAGCAGCAACCCCCACCCCCATCAGTTGCTTTGAAGTTCATAAAAAATACCCCAGGAGGTCCACTCACGGATCAGTTTGTCCCTCAGCCTCCTGTTGAAATTACTGAAATGCACAAGCAGTTGAAAAGAATGGTCTCATTTTTATATATGAAAAAAATACATTCTCAGCCAGATCTTTACAAGATTTTTCATCTAAGTAATTTTAAAAGTTTTCCAACATGGTTTTTCAGAATACTTAATCATTCAAAAGAGCAAGAGAGAAACAAATACTGTATCCACAAATCATTTTTTTTTACCCCTCACAGAAAAACACAAACAGCAAACCAGGTGTCCCTATTTTCCAGGCACAGTGCTGGATTTACAAAAGCCAGCCCGGTTTCAGGATTTGATCCTGGAATGTCCCGCTTTTCCTTAGAACATTCCTATTTTCATTGGAGAACTGTTGGAAGGTATGGAGTTATGTGACCCACAAGCAAGGAGATAAGCAACTACACAACCTTTAGAAGACATCTAAGGAAGGGGGAAATGTTTTAGACTATTGTTCTCCAGTAAGTAGGGAAAGATCTGCCACTGGGATGTGGCCTCCCCTAAGGTAGATCACATCAGTGACCCTGCCACAGAACATATATACGGGGGGGGGGGATAATAAGTGGGTTCCATACAGCCATCATGTGCACACATGCCAAAATATTAATGAGGGGAAAGGCACCGTCATAACAACAATTTGAAAAGTCTACTTTCAGTCAAGCTTCTGCTTCTAAACTTCTACGGTATAAAGTTCTCTGTGCTTAAAAGTTATGCACAATTAGTCTAGAATCCCTGAAGTCTTCCTTATGGGTGAATGAGCACAAAGTACTGCAAACTGGTGTCATTTATACTCTATGGAGCTGGAAGAAGATCTAAGATGCCTTTGGCCTACTTATGGAAGGCCCAGTGGGAACAATCTGAAGTTGCCTTCTCTGCTGCTTGTTTCTTATGTTTTTCTTCTTAGAAATGCAATTTTTACTGACTTGGTTTCAATAACACCTATCAAAAGCTCTTCATGTTTTCATTATTTGATTTGGTCCTCATCTGGGGAACCAACCCACATAAAGTATATGAAAAGTATGTTTAAAAATACCCTCAATGTGCAGCATCAAAACATATTCTGAGGATTATTTGAACTCTTCCATGTGTGTGTATTAAAAACTTTGTAAAGTGAAAGAGATGGATTGGACAATTTTCACATAGGCAAAGGTCATATGGTTGATGTAATCTATTAGAATAATGAATCAGCTATGTAATCTTTGTCTATTTCCTCAGGTGACAGTCACATGTCTTCTGCATGTCTTCTGCACCCGGTGAAGTTTTTGTTTGGAAAGAAGGCAAGTGAGAGAGGTCTACAAGATTAGGCATGGTACATAGAAAGTAAATAGGAGAGCAGCTAATCTTTGAAACATTTACATCTGCAATTAAAATCGTATTCCTTTCATTATTAATGTTAGCAATTAGATATTATTGTTCTCATAAGGAAGAAATGTTCTCATTTGACAGATCACTCACAGCATAGCGCTATAGTACTTTTGTATCAAAGGTCACAATTTAAATTTACAGAACTAAATATGGTCTCTTTTATGGTAATAGCTACTCCTTTGAATGAAACTGGATGATAAACTTATATTTCTTCCTGCATTTATATTTTCACAGTGCCTAGCTGCACAATGTGAAATTTTGCTTTAAATGTCAAATGGAATATGAAATGCAGCAATGGTACAATAACAATTTAATGTAATTGTACAGGTACACACTCGTATAATTCTGTATATATTTATGGGAAGAGAAAAAGAATATTGCTGATTACAATCCAGGATACACATAGGGCTATTTTTCTAGAAAAAGAGGTGCTAGAATTCACCACTTTCCTCGTTCTCTTATAATGGCAATGGTGTCCAGGTGAGAGGTGCCAGAACTTTGTTCCCTTTCACAGATCTAATTGTACAATCCTTAGAAATATGACCCTCACCCCTACCTCTGATAGGGGTTTTCTCATTCAGAATATTCCAGAGTGGTCCTGCATCCAGAAGCAATCTTTTAGCAACTATCACCTGCTGAAATACAGCACCCAAATATTTTAGGGCTATTAACTTTTGTTGTTGTTGTTTAGTCGTTTAGTCATGTCCGACTCTTCGGGACCCCATGGACCAGAGCACGCCAGGCACTCCTGTCTTCCACTGCCTCCTGCAGTTTGGTCAAACTCATGCTGGTAGCTTCGAGAACACTATCCAACCATCTCGTCCTCTGTCGTCCTCTTCTCCTTGTGCCCTCCATCTTTCCCAACATCAGTGTCTTTTCCAGGGAGTCTTCTCTTCTCATGAGGTGTCCAAAGTATTGGAGCCTCAGCTTCAGGATCTGTACTTCCAGTGAGCACTCAGGACTGATTTCCTTAAGAATGGATAGGTTTGATCTTCTTGCAGTCCATGGGACTCTCAAGAGTCTCCTCCACCACCATAATTCAAAAGCATCAATTCTTCGGCGATCAGCCTTCTTTATGGTCCAGCTCTCACTTCCATACATCACTCCTGGGAAAACCATAGCTTTAACTATACGGACCTTTGTTGGCAAGGTTATGTCTCTGCTTTTTAAGATGCTGTCTAGGTTTGTCATTGCTTTTCTCCCAAGAAGCAGGCGTCTTTTAATTTCGTGGCTGCTGTCACCATCTGCAGTGATCATGGAGCCCACGAAAATAAAATCTCTCACTGCCTCCCCTCAAATTGACAGAAACATATAAGCCAAATACTTTGGCCCAGCCTTATAGGCTGTCAAAGGCTTGTGAAAGGGCATGCCTGTTTAACAATACGTAATTCACTGCCTCTTGATGCCTGGAACAGAATTATGCTGTGGGGGTTTTTTTTCAACTAGCAAATGTAAGCTTCCTTTGCAGCTACACCCTAAAATTGTAATTTAGAAAAAAGTGATTTTATGAAGGTAGTTTCCTAATAATCAGTTGAACGGCAACACGTTTGTGTGTGCTTATGCCTTGCAATCCTCTGGGATGATCAAACTTTCTTTGCAACTCATCAAAAAATTTGGCACAGTGGAAAAAAGATGGCACACAAATACAGAGTTAACAGCAATTCACACCCTCTTTTACAATTTAATTTCCCTCATGTTCAGACATGAAGAAAAGCAAATAGGTTAAGGAGTGTGTAACAGCATACAGAAAAAAAAATTAAAATATTTCAGTTAATAATATAAATTTTCTCCGCAGCACTGATTATTCAGTTAGATATTACTAAGCGTAATGTACCAAATTAGTAAAGAGAAGGATACTAATTTAGCATTTCAACTTAGATTTTGTTTTGCTTTAATATATGTCTGCAGTGTATATATGGAATATTAAAAATATTTTAATGTCTGCAAACTCACAATTAAGTATTCATGTGTTTTTGAAGTTATATTCTGTTAAGGAGAATGGAACTTTTTTTGTTCTTTTTTTAAAAAAGTCACCTACTTAAAACCTTGGTTTTAGTGTTATCTATTATCAAAAATGAAATGTTTAAAGAGAAACAGAAGCAGAAGATAAGAGATGAAAAACACAGGTTCATATATAACAGCTTTATTTAGTTTTTTTCCTTTTGGTAAAAAATAAACAAAAATCCTAAAGGTTCTACAAAGTTGAAAATTCTACGCTACCACCCAAGACATAGTGACGACTGGTAAAAATATTTAAAATGTAGCATTGCTTCCTGTGCCAAAAGACACTAATAAAGAGACAGTACCAATAATGACGCAGAAATTTAACACCCAATAAATGCTTTATTTAGATGTAATTCTGCCTACACTGCGTAATAAAAACAAAACACTGGTCAGAGTTTTCACACACCCTTTTCTGTGTCACTTCTACGCAGTTCTGGAGACCTATTGGTTGGTGCTCTTATGGAGCAGTTGCAGTAACAGAGGACCACCCCCTGTCAGGCTTCGGGGAATCAGATCCCTCCCCCAGTGGCAGCAAAGAAACAGATAAAAAAGATGAGTTCTTACCCATTAGTCTATTCAATAATCACAGCGAGAGACAAAGGAATGTGGTTTCTCTCTAGAAATGGTGTTGCTCCAAGTAAAGTCCCACTCCCTCTTCGTCTCCCCTACTCTACGTCACCCCTGCGTCGGCTAATCTGAGTTTTCTGCCTCTGAGCTCTCTGTTCTCGTACCCTTAATGCCTGTCTGGTCCTGGGAGAAGGGGGGTCAGGAATGCTTTCCATGGACACTGAGTCTGTCAGCTGTCTCTCCCCTGGTTGTTCTTCTTCTTCTTCTTCTTCTTCTTCTTCTTCTTCTTCTTCTTCTTCTTCCTCCTCCTCCTCCTCCTCCTCCTCCTCCTCCTCCTCTTCCAATATTTCCCAGCTTCTGCCCTCTGCAGCCTCTGAACTATGCCCTTCTGCAAACCAATGATCTAAATCTATACCGTCTCCTGTTCCTGGGAAGGTCCAGGAGAAGAGGGGGCAGTTCCCACCATTCCTCCTCTGTCCAGCCCCTGACACTCCCCCTCCATCAGTTTATGTAGCTTCCCACAGGCACAGCTGGAGACTACGCCTGCATGGAAACTTCCATTGCTCATCCCTTTTAAGTCCCCTGTTGGTTCTGGGAGACAGTGGTGCAGGAGAGGGTGGGGAAGCACTTGCCTGATCTGCCTTCTTCCTCCTCTTCTTCCAACCCATCCTGTGCTCCACCTTCTAGCTCTGAAGTTTCCCCTGCCTCTGATCCTTGCCTCCTGGGTTGTACAGGTCACCACATACCACTTCCCCCTCCTCCCAAGTCAGACACCAGTCCCCCTTCCCCTGGCGCACACTCGCCAGCGTCCTGCCGATCCCTGGCAGGTAATCAGACCTGTGTGAAAGTCCAAGGATGCCCACATGGCAGACTGAACCTCCTGGCTTTTTTGATCCTTACTTGGGATAAGGCTAGCACTGAAGTATACTCCAGATCTGGGCCTGCTTGGCTCTGGGAAGAGCTGAGGCTCCCATGTGTGCTATAGAATTCCTCTGTCTCCTGGTCACTGGTGTAACTCAGTGGGGAATCCTCATTTCTGGGTTCCACTTGACAGCTCCCCTGAGGGTCTAAGCTGCTACCTCTACCCTGCTCCAGCTACAAGTGACCTCTGCCTTATTCAGGACTGGCAGAAGCAATTACCCTGTTGGAGGGGATTCCAGGAAACAGGGAATTGTGTTCACATGTGGTGTGAGTGTAAATATGTACAATTTTTTGGGCAAAGGGTGCTTAAGGAGATAGCAGAAATCACTGGGTTAAAGCTGACCAAAAGTCCAGAGGTAGCATTATTATCAATTTACGATGGGGTGGAAGGTTCACAGGCCAGGAAGGACTTGCTCACAAATTTACTGACAGCTGCACAAATTATTTTAGCCAGGAAGTGAAAGGGGAAAGCGGAATATAAGATGGAAGAATGGTATAAAAAGGTGAGGGATATAGCTATTGATGATAAATTAGCATGTGCCATTAAGGTAAGACGGGGAATTTGCAGGAGAAATGATTCTGAGGAGATACGGAGGGTGTTTGTAGAATCTGTACTGTTAAAACAGAAAGGGGTCAAACCATCGCAAGAGGTGTTGAAGTTTTGGGAGGTTGGATAGTTACAATGGAAAGGTCTCGGTGGTGGGGTGCACATTTTTATTCTTATTTATTTATGATTATTACTTTGTCTAAATAAATGAATAAAGCAAATAGCCAGCAGGATTTCTCTTCCCTAAGCAGCAGACCCAACATTGCACGGAGTCAATGCCTGACCCACAGTCCCCAGCGGAAGCCCAGTGAACTTTATGACATATGCCCTGTATCTACAAACCAATGTCGGTGTAAATAAGGTAGCCTCGTAAAAGTGAAAGAGCACACAGAACTCTCGCTCTCTCTGGCAGGCGCACACAACGCATGCATGCACAGAGTATTCTATGCGGCACAGTCTGGGCAGAAAAGGTGAGAAGGACAGTGTGATGAAAGTTTGCCTTCAGTCAGTGAGATCGTCAGTTTTCCAGGCTAGTGCACACAAGCTACCAACTATATTTATCCCTCTTGTTTACCCAAGGGCTTGCATACTCAACCACACTCACATAGCTTCTGACTCACTCACTCAAGTTTTCACATGAATTTAATAACCTCGAGTCGGGGGAAGCCACGCAGCGGGTTCTTTCGAAAGCAAGAGCCAGGCTTTCTGCTGCGTGAGACAGGCGGCTCGTCGCTCTGAAAGCCTCAAAACAGGAGGCCGAGAGAAGGAGAAACTGGGTCACAATCCTGAGCCTCAACTGCATTGCATATTTAACTCCCAAGTGTCTCTCTTGACAACGAGGTGGTCTCATTTCCCTTTCCAAACTATGGCTTTGTAGTGGCAGACATGCTGTGCTCCGAATATGGCTTTGTCATATGCTGTGACTTATTAAATTCTTAAGAGCTGGCATCTTTAAGGCACAGAATCATAGAATTGTAGAGTTGGAAGGGATCACAAAGGTCATGTAGCCCAACCCTCTGCAAGGGCCTTCTCGGTAGTGGCGCCCACCCTGTGGAACGCCCTCCCATCAGATGTCCAGGAAATAAACAACTATCTGACTTTGAGAAGACATCTGAAGGCAGCCCTGTTTAGGGAAATTTTTAATGTTTGATCTTTTATTCTGTTTTTAGTGTTCTGTTGGGAGCCGCCCAGAGTGGCTGGGGAAATTATTATTATTGTTATTATTATTATTAGGCATGAATCTTTCACCCAACATGCGGCTAAAACCCACAACGCTGAGAAGAAGAGCCTCATACTCTACTAATTGAGCTATCCCAGGTGATGTTATCAGGTACACAGAGAGCTACCTTGTAATAAGTTGATTTTTCCATCTTCAGTGGTACCTCGGGTTACATACGCTTCAGGTTACAGACTCCACTAACCCAGAAATTGTACCTCGGGTTAAGAACTTTGCTTCAGGATGAGAACAGAAATCGTGCTCTGGCGGCGTGGCGGCAACAGGAGGCCCCATTAGCTAAAGTGGTGCTTCAGGTTAAGAACAGTTTCAGGTTAAGAACAGACCTCTGAAACGAATTAAGTACTTAACCCGAGGTACCACTGTAGTACTGTCTACCCCAGGAAGTGGGGAAACTGGGGCTGTGGGACAATCTTGTCCCACCAAGCAACTCTTCACCAATCAGGTGACATCACTTGTCAATCATCTGTTGACTCAGGGCCTTGTCATGCCTCCCTCAGATCTCTACCCTGATTGCCAGTAGCTCCCAGGCCATGGCCTCTCCCAGCACCCACGTGGTGATGCCGGGAAATGAGACGGGACCTTCTGCCAGCAAAACAAGGCTGTGCCTCACAGCTACAATCTTTCCCACAAGGAAGATATTCTTCAAAGAAGCAGAAAGCACCATCGTTGTTACATGTGGGGAAAGAGTCTTGCTGGCCAAGAAAACTAACAGATCACTGGGAAAGATAATGAGATTTTCAACTCAGTGCAATATTGGCTTGCTTGATCATGATGCAATATTATTATTTTTTTGAGCCCGTTTCAAAATCGTATCTCGGCTGTGTAAAAGGGCCTCCTTTCCAGGACTGTGGGAGGAGGCTCGCAAAAGCCTTTGCGAATGTCCCCCCACTTTAAGACTGTGGCGCAAGGGATTTCGACTGGTGTCCAAAGCATGTGATAGCAATGCAACTGACATGTCAAATTTGGCCCATAAACAAGAACTAGTAAGTATTGGGCCCACGGAGCTCAAAAGGTTCCCCACTCATGGGCTAACAGCTGAAACCATCAAGGTGGCAATAGGTCAGAGATGGAGAGATAAAGGGGGCAATATGCCAGAGATTGGGGGTGGGGCTGTTAAGGTGCCTTTCCTCAGTTCTTGACAGGAAGGAAGCAACTCCTATGCTTACAGCTGAGGAAGAAAGAGTCAGGGTGGGGTCTCCAGTACACGCTCCCATCAAGATGGATTTTTGGGGTCTAATGCTTCAAAATATGCACATTAAAGCAATATTTATTTTTAAAGCATATATCCCATTGGGGGGTTCTTCTATTCCCCCCCCCACTGTGTCTTCTGAAACTCTTACTATAGCACAAGGCTTTAGTTGTTCATATCTCCAGCATTTTTTATTATTATTATTATCATTATTTAGAAAAGAGATGCTGGAACTCACCATGAACACCTCCCTTGTTTTCTTATAATGGCAATGGTACCCACCTGATAAGTGCCGGAGTTTTTCCGGCTGAGAAAAAGCCCTGCCTTACCTAGTTCAAGACTTTAGCTGTCATTCTCTCTGTATAATAAGTGTATGTACTGCAGTTCTTCCTTCTTTATTAGAACAGTCTCTATTTTCTGTAACCCAGTCCTGATAAAACACTCTCCATTTTGTCCTTATTTCTGCCCTTTGGGAAAAAAATTTTTTATTTGCTTTCCAATATCCTGTTAGCATCTATCTTCTAACAACATGCTTCTCAGGGTCTCCAGAAGCTAAACCTTGAGTGTCTATGCCCATTTATGCATGAATATGTACATTAAGACACCTCACGGTGCACAAACCTACCATTTCAAATGTTGGCGAGGCTCGTTTTGAGTTGCCGATAGCAGCAGGGCAAGTTTGCTTTTTCTTTCTTTCTTCTGAAGACATCTTTAATCTAAAGAACAAATGCTTCCTTGCTCTTAAAGCAGAGCAGGACAAGTCATTGCATGACTACAACAGACAGAATGCTGCTTTCAGCAATGAGAAGAGACTATTGCAGCACAACTAGTCACTGCTAAAAAATGGAAATCTCCTGTAACAAACCATTTTTCATCAGTGGTACCAAGAGGTCTGGGGCAGAGCACTGATGGAGAAATGGTCACATTAACTACAGCTCTGCAAAATGGAACTGGAACCATCAGTTTTAAAACACCTGGTACATTTTATCTCCTTTGCAATTAAAGAAAAATACATTTGCACTCCTCCAGCTACACACTGACAGTTGTGGCTCAGTACTCTAGATTGATCCAATTAACTTTATTTCCTTATTTTTATTTTCTATTGTATTGAACTAAATTGCAACTTATAATGAAATGCTTGTTCTTCATTGTTATTAACCTTTGTTACTTTTCTACTGAAAATTTATAAATATGCTTTTTTAAAAAAATAAATAAATGATATATTACAAATGTGTTCCTGGTCTTATCTGTGATATGCATGTGGTGTATTCCCATGTTCATTCTGTAAATTGTGTGACCTCAGCCATATCCTAAGATGATGATGATGATGATAATTTAATTTCTTCGCTTCTTGCAGTGAGGGAACCACCAAATTAATACCTTTTAGCTGTTCACTTTTTATAAAAATTACAAGCTTGCAACAGTGATTTTTCTATAAACATGTCTCCTCCTGATGGTGCTATAAAGTCCATGGCCAGTTTTCAAATTCAGGGTTATTGCGTGGCAATTCCCCACTCCGACCAAAACCGGAGCAGCTGGAATGGGGAAAAGAGGGCGGTCCCCGGGTGCGCCAGCCTTAAATGTGTTAGGCTACGCCTCCCCGGCCCGCCGATTGGCTGGGCGGGTCGGTGACGCGCCCGAGGATTCCCTTCTTCTTGCGGGGGCGTGGGAGGGGGTGGGCCCGCAACCCCACCTCCTTTCCAGCTCGGAAGTGGCTTTATGACACCAATGTTTAACGGCAAAACACCTTAGAGTCGCACTGGGGCCGACTGTAGCTCCAGCCCTTTTTGTTCTCCAGGAGCAGACCAGAGTGAAGTCTGCCCTAACTCGGTCTCCTCCAGTAGCCCTACAGGCCACCGCAGATAGGCCAGAATTTGAATCTGGGTTTGGCGGGAACCCAGTAGGCTCCATGATGGTCAGGGGAGCGGAGCAATGGTTGGAAGGACGGGGAAGCCCAGCCACAAACGATGCCCTCCGCCGGACTGGGTGAGCAGCCATTTTCTGCCTGCTCTTGGAAGGGAAACAGAAGAAACCAAGGAGAATGTAGATTGGGGCTTCAAGGCAGACTATTTCAAGGCTCAATAGGAAAGCTTCCAAGCAGGCAAATTAAAAGATATGAGATGCTGTGTTCTAAGGAATTTAAAATAAAACGCTCTTCAAAACATCGGGTGCCAATGCACGTTGTTCTGTAGAATCACAATGCGTCCTGGTGAGCAACACCGCAAACATTTCATGTCATTGTCAACACTTGAGCAAAAGGCAGCAATTGACGATACAACACTGAACCGCTGAAAGAGCTTAACCAGGCAGGGAATCTTACTACACACAATAGGAAATGGGTGCACTTTTCATAATATACTAAAACCAAATCCTTAACTTGCTTCACAGACACAGTCTGTCAAAAACAAAAGGGAGGAAATGTAGGGAGAGATTAAAAAACAACAACACACACACACACACAACACACACACACACACCTGCAAGAGATTGGTTAGCATAATCACAACAGATCATTTTAAAAGGAAAAAAAGAGAAAAGAATGCTTAGGAAAATATGGGGTGAGGTGTTTTATACATTAGGGCTGCCCCACAGAGAGGCCTGCTTAACTAACTTGGCTGTTAATGAGTGGTGAGCAGTCTTCTGGTATACTGATCTGCTGGTTTTTGCCACGCAATTACCTGCCTCTCGTTACGGTCGCTTATGAGCCTACTTCTTGCATTAGCTATATAAACAACATTTCATACCATCAGTTATGCTCCTGCTATTGCACAGCTCCCCATCCAGAACACTCTACACACACACACACACACACACACACACACTTCTACCTCATCTGGAAACCTGCACGATGACTGGGATTTTAAAACATACAGAAACCTTTGCATGAAGGCTTCCCCCTAAGGAGATGGTGATACTGAATGCATGGATATAAGGTGGGCAGGACTGTGAGCCATTATGCAATAGTGGCAGTCATTGGCATGTCCTCACTGCCTCTTCTGCACATAGAAACAGCTTCACATGAATAATGCATCTAACTATCACAGGATACTCATGCTATTACTATATAGTTATTTCTACAGGGTCTAAAGTTCTCTACTCTTAACAAGATTCGTTTTAGTGCACCTGCACTTTACTTAGCATTCACTCCCACTAACGGTTTAAGCAGAAATTAGAAGAGAAGGCAATAATTCCACAATGGTGGGTACCATTGGCTTCTCCTGTCTCAGCAAAATGCCTCGAAAGCCAAATCAACAAAAAGAAAATTAAAATGATGTAGTCTTAACCATAAAACAAAACAAACGAATGAAGGGATTTAAGGGGGGGGGGAATATGTGCAGAAACTGTAAAATAGGAATTGTAAAAACTAAATAAACAAACTCAGAATACTGATCAATATCCAACAGACAACGAAGAAGGTCGATCAGCTTGTTAATACATCAGTATGGTGCAGATATCAAAAGCCCCAATGCGTTCCGATCTCAAAATATCTTCACCAACACAAAATTATGCAACCGTCTTTAAAATAAAGCCATTCCTGCAGGCTACTATAAAATTCAAAGTCAAAGAGTAAGCAAGCATTCAGGTAACATTTGAGGTGGAAGCAGTAGAAGAAGCCTAAAGCGCTGGAGAGGTTTAATTCCTAAGTTGTTCAGTTTTCAGCTCACAGTGTCTATAGGAGAGATAGTCAATGTGGTCCCTTCCAGATGTTGTGGGACTTGAATTCCCTTCAGCCTCCGCCAGCAGGGGCAATGTTATTCATCAGGGATGAAGGGAGTTGCAGTCTGGCAACAATGGGAAGGGAGGGCTGCCATAGATGTCATGCATATCTGAATGTGCTTGAATGATGCTTTGCCTAAATGAAGAGCCTAGTGCAATTGATAAAAATAGAGCATTAGGGTTCAACAGGGGGGGTCCTCTGTTCAAATCCTTGTTCAGCTAGGATTCACTGGAATATCTTGGCCAAGTCTTTATGTCTATACTTGCTGTATGATCTGAACAGTAAAACATTTTCTTCATCAACATAATTTTGTAAGAATAATGATAAATGTGCTGTTTTAAAATTTACGAAGATATTTTGAAAAACACAGAAAGATGTAAAAAAAAATAAAAATGAAGAGTACCTTTGTGAAAGCATTGTCTGGCTGATACTTAACCACCAATATCCAGAACGTTTTACCTTTGCACTGCTCTGTGGAGGTTTCACTGTGGAAGTTAAGTCTGAGATGAAGAGACAAGAAGGATCTGGCACAGCAAGGCTGTGTCTTATCAAACATTCACTTGTTGTCCCAGAAACTGCATCTTAATGGGACTGCCATATTTTATTCATCCCATGTTTCATTTATAAATACGCAGTATCATTATCTGAGTTTGTCAAACTGCTCACTTTAAAATTTCATAGAACGCTGCTGCTTTGAGAATATGATCTTTCCAATAGCAGCAAGTCCATGATTCAGTCCAACACCTCTCTTTTTAAAAAAAAATCATAATGAAGTACATACATGCCTAAACCCAGTGCTTTTTTTCCTTAAAAAAAATGTTTAGGGGTACTCTCATTTTGACTCAAGAAAAATCACCATTTTGTAGTTCAAATTGGGGGGAAAAAATACAGTAAAGGGACCAAAGTACAAAGATTCACAAAATGTTTAGGGGTATGCGAACCCCTGAGTCTCCCCCCCCCCCCGAAAAATAGCACTGCCTAAACCAATCTCCTCTCTTTCAACATCATAAAGCTGAAATGTGCATTATCATCATTTTATTTAATCAGCACTGGCTGCCTTTTCCAGGCTTGATATAAGGAACTGGTTTTGACTTTTAAAACCCTCTATGGCTTGGGACCTGTGAAGTGTTACAGCCTTTCCCTGAGACTATTTTGCTTCTAATGAGTGACTAAGTCTTCGAGGTCATATATCTGACTATGAGTTTGGTGGGAGGGAAAGTTCAGTAATGAGGAAACTCATTCATGACTCAGTAATGAGGAAACACATGAGGAAACTCCTTGCTCCTATGTTGCGCATAGGCATTTAGGTTCAGGACCGCAAGCACTGCCTCTCCCCAGATGAATTGATCCAGACCCCGTGATCATCAACTGAGGCCCTTCTTTGAAGAGGTCTGGAGGGTGGGAACACGAGAACTGGCCTTTTCTGTGGTGGCTCCCCATTTGTGGAATGCTCTCCTCAGGGAGCCTCACCTGATGCCATAATTATATATATTTAGGTGCCAGGCAAAATCTTTCTCCTATAGCAAGGCCTCTGGCCTTTAACTATTGGTGGCCTTTTAGAAGTGGGTGGGATATTTTTAATGTATTTTTCTCTCCTCTTGGTTTTTATGTTCCTATTTGGGTTTTATTGTCTGTTGGTTTGGTTGTCAGTTGTTCTGGGTTGCCCTGAGCTGAATAAAGCAACTTCCAAATTTAATTAACACCACCACCACCAATTTAGGCCTTTTTGTGGGCCCACCAGTTTTTCTTTAAAGAGCACGTGCGAATTAAAATAAGGTTGCTTCCAGAGGCAACTTTTTTATTGCGCATCCATCCTGATTTGAAGGCAGGGGGGGTTAGATGACGTTGACTATTCACTAAACACCCCTTCTGATTTGTGGAGAGGTCAAACAACACTGCACTAAGAAAGTGTTATCACACACTTTCCAGTGCATTTTTCTGTCCCTTTCCTTATTGCCAAAAATGGGGCGAGTGTTCTGGGGGAAGGCGGTTCGTTGCACAAAAGCTCCAAAACATTTTAAATTACACAATCTGAATTTGCCAGTATGGGATTAAATCCTACCCGAAAATACATAATGAGAGACATTAAGTTCTTCAAATCGCAAGTGCAATGCTGGGAACTTGAGCGCTGGGACACTTGGGAAATGGGTGCCAGGGATCATTCAGGAAGATGCCCAAATTAAGGGCATCCCATCTATCTCCTCCCGCTTCCAAGGATTCTAGAGAATCAGCACTTGGACTAACAATGCAATTCTATGCATGTTTACTTGGAAGTAAATCCCAACGAGTTCAATTGGGTTCTCCCAAGTAAATGCACATGAGATGATGCTTGAGGAGGCTATATACTGAAAGTCAGTGCCATTTGGAGGTTGTGAAGTAAGTCTGGTTCAGATCTATAACTTCCAAGTGATTTCATATGACATCTGCATGGGGAAATGCTGGAGAATTTTTAAAGAAGTAATCTGCATCTATTTAAATACTCAAGATATAAACGATTACAGACTATGCAAACAAGCCAGCTCTGTGTCTGAATCTTCAGTACAAATTAGTCATTAGAGAGTTGTATTCTTTTGGCAGTGCAACGCTAAAAAAAAAGTCGCTTCTTTCCAGAATTGTCTAGTATTCTTTTGGATAAATCTGGGGTGGGGGCTGTTGTTGTTGTAAAGGTTTTTGGCTTCAGAAGAGTGAAGAGCGAGTATCCACTGCTATCTCTTAGCCATGCCAAAGCATATGGGAGATGTTTAGAAACACTCACCAGTTAAATCCATCAAAAGATGCAGCTCAGCTGACAGAAAATGACAGAAGAAATGGCATTCACGTAAATCACAAATATCACTTGGATGCTTCCCAGAGAGCAATTACAGCTTCAGACACAACCAAATGCTACTGTTGGGGGAAGACCTTCCAGGGCGATGGAGAAAGTCAGACAACTAAAGTCCTCGGAATGACAGACCTCTGTGGAACTGGGAAAATAACACTAAAACTGAAAAGTAGTGTGGTGCCATGAGAGGCTATTAATCAAATATAGAGTCATGTCTTGTAGTGTAATTTTCCATTAGGCACAAGGTCATTCCTAAATAGGGCAACGGGAACATGCATGCACAGAGGACGCTGTTTTGCACAACTCCTTCCAAGCACATTTAAGAACATTTAAAAAAGAAGATTTAGACACACACACACACACACACACACACGTATAAGCAAGGAAATTTCATAAAAGTCACCGAAGATAACTTTACTTTCTCCAAAGCTGTTCTACTGCAGAGCTAAAACTAGCAAAATCTCTTACAAAGTGCCTTGCTTCCCTTAGCAAGCAGAGTCTCTCCGTGATTACAAATTGACGCTAAGTAAACTTGACAACTGATTTGGAAAATGGTTCATGCTGAAAAGCAGCAGGGTGGATCTTCCAGCCTCCCACAGCACCCACCTCACTTATACAGAGACAAGGGTCTCATTTTGGTTATTTTATACCAGGCTAATATTTCCAACACCGTATGGTTATTTCCATTCTCTGCTGTGTGTTGCTTGGAAAGTCAGTTGGGTTGCTCTTACTGCCTTTACAGCCTAGATGATTGTTTCTCAAAAGTCACTGAGGATGCAGATAAGACATACCGTATTTTTCGCTCTATAATACGCACCAGACCACAAGACGCACCTAGTTTTTGGAGGAGGAAAACAAGAAAAAAAATATTCTGAATCTCAGAAGCCAGAACAGCAAGAGGGATCGCTACACAGTGAAAGCAGCAATCCCTCTTGCTGTTCTGGCTTCTGGGATAGCTGCGCAGCCTGCATTCGCTCCATAAGACGCACACACATTTCCCCTTACTTTTTAGGAGGGGAAAAGTGAGTCTTATAGAGCAAAAAATATGGTAAATGGTTTGAGCAGTTACATCACTGAGGAAGCACACTGTACAGATACAGAATTGCCTGCCCATCCAAAGTGGAGACAGCACTGTTCTGTTTCTGGGTTTACCACAGACAACTATGGCCACCGTGAGGAGAGGAGGCTGGTCTGGATTGGCCATTGGCTTCATCCAGTACACTGTTCTTATGTGACACCACTTAATTCAGTTTTCAGCAGAAACTGGCAGCACTGGTCATAAGCCCACTTCTTATCAGGCACAATTTTGCCCAAGAACCTAAAAAAGTCCTGCTGGATCAAGCCAAAGGCCCACCTAGCGCAGAATCCAGTTTTCACCATGGCCAACCTGTGGCAAGCAGGGCTGCAGTTCTTTCAAAACAAATGTTCCTTTTACAACAGGAACAGCAAAGCAATGAGCGAACATTTCACGAATAAACAGTTTTGCCTGAAGATCGGGGAAGGAGCAAGGCATATGACTGAGATTAGCTTCCAAATTTCTGGCCATTAGATGATGCATTCTTTTATTATTAACTCGTTTTTATGAAGAGTTCTCCATAGAGAATATGGGAGGGGGCATAGGAAGACGGAAGGTAGGAGAAGCTCATGCAGACAACTGCAGTGCCTGGAGAAGGACAGGTTGTGTAGCCACAGCAGTGAGCAGAGGAGGAATGAGAGGAACCACCACAGTGCTGCTTCTGCAGCAGCACAACCAGATGCCTTCATCTGCCCCAACTGCAACAAAACAAATCTCCCCCATATCAGTCTCTACAGTAACTGCAGGCACTGTAACTCTTTTTAAAATATATCTTTTCGAATTTATACATTTAATTAATTTTACAATCATTTTAACATTTCAAGGTATGACTTCATTCCCCCTCCTTCTGCGGTTCCCTAAATTTATTTTTTAATATCTTCTGCATATCCAAATTCATTTAATTATCTACTTTAAATATATATTCTTATGAAACTGCGGGTTATTACAATAACCACACCAATGTTTTTAGCTGTTTATAATTTATCGGTAAAAATTCAATAAACCATTTCCATTCATTTATTTAAAAAAATTGTTATCTTGATGTCTTATTCTTCTGGTTAAGTTTCGCCATTTCTGCATATTCCATAAGTTTTTGTATCCATTCTTCCTTTGCTGGGACTTCTGCTTCTTTCTACTTTGGGGCGAGTAGCATTCTTGCTGCTGTAGTCACATACATAAATAAATTTCTATACACTTCCCTATAATTCCCAAAAGAAAAGCTTCTGGTGGTTTTTTTTAAAACAAAGGTTATTTTAAACATCCTTTTCAATTCATTATATATCATTTCCCAGTAAGCTGTAACCTTACTACAAGACTACCACATGCACTGTAACTCTCCAACATTTGACTTCACCCGCAAAGGCACTCCTCCATCATTTCCGAGACAGATGGATGCCAACAGCATCACTCCCAGCCCAACCTGAAGATGCCAAGGGCTAGGCAAGGGACCGGACCAGGGTCCTTCTAGATGTAAAGAAGATGCTCTCCCACAGATTTTTGACCGAGCTACAGGAATTGCTAAGGAAGAAACATACTAATCAAGTTAGATGACACTTATTCAAAGCCTCGGACCACTAGCAACCAGCTTTCATGGTAGCAGTCTGCTTTCATGCAGATTTCAGTTTAGCAGTGAGAACTGGCCCAAAGTATTTAGCAGGAAGTCAAGAGCAACCTATTTTTGTGCAGTGCCACACAATTCACCTTCAAGATGAGGCAGAGAAGCACTTGAATGAAGTATGTAGTTACTCGGAATCAGAATATACAGGAGCAAAGAACTGAAAGCCTCCCGCTGAGCAATTGCTTTTTCCGGTACAATGAATATTTTCCTGCTGGAACCTGCTACTTTGGTGCCTCAGCAGCATTTCCCATAACACGCACTGAATAAAAATGTTTGGGAGTCAAGAGATGCAAACATCTAGCGAACAGCTGCGCTATTGAAAACTGGGTTCATCAACAAGGCGATGCCAAATGGCCAAGGAGAATTTCTCTTTCCCCTCGTCTACTTCAGCTTCTTCACCTGTGCGTCTTCAAATAAAGAGACACTTTACTGTAGCGACAGCTTTGTAGTGCATGTTCAAAAGTGGCAAAAGGTGGGCAGGGCAGATGCAGTGGAAAGTATCAGGGAGATAAGGACAGAGTCCTGTGCCAGAGAAAACTATAGTCGTACCTCAGAAATTGAATGCCTTGCAAGTCGAATGTTTAGGCTCCCGAACGCCGTAAACCTGGAAGTGATTGTTCCGATTTGCAAACGTTCTTTGGAACCCGAATGTCCGTTGCGTCTTCCGATTGGCTGCAGGAGTTTCCTGCGGCCAATTGGAATCTGTTCCAGAATGTTTTGGAAGTTGAATGGACTTCTGGAACAGATTAAGTTTGAGAACCAAGGCACGGCTGTATTTTGTATACCTTCTATTTCAAATACACATACCACAGACACATACCAACACCAAAACCTCTCAGAATGAAGAGGCCAGCAAGAACAGGTCATGGTAAGATACTCCCCTTGCCTTGCGCAGTTTGCTCACATACTGAAGATAAATAACAAGCCCTGGAAAAGCAAAAAAAGGGACTGCCGAGATACCACAAGCCATATTTTCTTCCAACCCCAAGAAAGGAGACGTATCAGCACCAACAAGACGTGCCTAGTGTCTGACTCAGAAATGCAATTCTTGTGTATTTAAGAGCACCAACAACAAAAAATAAAATTCAGCATCAGTGTATATAAGGAGCTTTAGATTTATAAACTTGTACTTTTGCCCAATCCAACTAGTTTAAATGTAATCCCCAGTCTCCAGGGAACTCTGGGAAGCGTTTGGTGAGATATACCAGTAATTTCTCAGAGATAATTTTAAGCACATTCAGCAAATTAACATTTCCAGGGTTAACTGGGGCAGCGGGAAGAAGGGACAGCATTTAAACAGATATAAAACCAATTTATGTTTTTGAAGCATATTGAAGATGTTCCTTCTCCAACCAGCTTTGTAAGTGGAGATTTTTATCCTGGTCTGTATCTTTATTGGGCTAGAAAGTTGTTTTATATAAGTTTTGATTCTTGCCATTTTACTGTTAAATGGCTTTGGAGTGTTTTGTGGGGAGTCAATCAATCAATCAAGGTGTTGGTACTGTAGATATTCCAAGAAGAGTATCAACACACTAAACAAAAATCCTGTCAATTCAAAACAAATAATGTCCACCACAAGTTTCACCAAAGTGAAATAGCCCGACAGCGCCATACTGAATTTAACACCTCAGGTAAGCTAAGACGGGAGACTCATCATCATCAACCTTTTATTCGACCGTCAGTCAGAAGAAAATACATTTGTCAATACACAGTTAAAAGCTCCAGGAAGATTTTAGAACTTAGCCAACACTAAAATGGGCTAAACAGATAGCCCCATATCAATACAGTCAATTATAGTCTTGCGACGCTTAAAAGCTAAAAAAAGAAATTTGGCCACCAAGGAAGGTATAGCTCTAGTGACGTTATTCAGCAAGTGTAAAACCTGGTTTTCTCCGGGTAGGAAGCTAGATTGACATAGGAGTGGGTCTATAAAGTTTTGTCTAAGCTCTGCATAAGAAGGGCAAGTCAAGAGGATGTGTTCGGTGGACTCAACCACACCCATGGCACAATGACAGGTTCTCTGGGCGTATGGTACTCCCCTGTACCTTCCCCACAATATCGCAGAGTCAAGGACATTTAATCTAGCCGCTGTAAGAAGTCTACGGTATTCCACATAGTGAATTTCTGCAAGGTAGGGGGCTGGTATGGTCTGATAAAGACGGGAGATTATAAACATCTTAACTGAGGGTGGAAAGGAGAGTTATAAAGATGAGTCTTCTGATACAATCCGGGGGTGGGAGCCAGAAGTTGGTCTTCAAAGCCTGTGTACCCACACATTACTGGTTTTCTTTGAAGAAAACAAGTTATTTCTCTAAAATGCCGGAAGTTGATTTGGTGAAATGTCTGGCTGGATACAAAGACTCAGTACGAGACAAATTTAGCTCCCATTGATTTATAAGCTCATTAACACAATTTCTCCCACAGTGAAGAAAATCACCCTTGCTCATTAAGGTGATGGCTTGCAGTTTTACAGTAATCATAGTGACTTTTAGGTATCTGGTTTAAAAAAGAAAATAATTGAGTAACAGAATATTCAGACTGCCTGACCTTGGTGTTCCTTTCTTTTAAACCAATCAAATATGACCTTTGTGACCCTCCCCATTCCCACTGCTTACGGCGTTGAGAGTTTCCAGGTGTATCTGTGGTTCGTGTTCCCTTTTGGGAATGAGGCACAGAGGAGACTGTCCTGTCTTTAAGATATATGGTTTATTTACACACATATATACTGTACAACGTGAGCCTGTTATGATGGGTGGGTTTCACAGCACCAGCACCCACCAAAGGGGTTTGTTCCTCCCATAGCCACAGGCTTGGATTCAAGCAGAAATCAAACATCGTGCTCTGCCTCTCTGGGTTTCTAGCCTGCAACTTTACTTCTAGGTCACGTTACAGCAAACTCTTCTTAAGTGTTCTACTCTAAACTCTATCCAGAAACTACAACTAATCCCGAATGTGGCAGCTAGTCTGGTGACTGGGAGTGGCCGCTGAGACCATATAACACCAGTCCTGAAAGACCTACATTGGCTCCCAGTACGTTTCCAAGCACAATTCAAAGTGTTGCTGCTGACCTTTAAAGCCCTAAACGGCCTTGGCTCAGTATACCTAAAGGAGCATCTCCACCCCCATCGTTCTGCCCGGACACTGAGGTCCAGCTCCGAGGACCTTCTGGCGGTTCCCTCCCTGCGAGAAGTGAGGTTACAGGGAACCAGGCAGAGGGCCTTCTTGGTAGTGGCACCCGCCCTGCGGAACACCCTCCCATCAGATGTCCAGGAAATAAACAACTATCTGATTTTTAGAAGACATCTGTAGGCAGCCCTGTTTAGGGAAGTTTTTAATGTTTGATATTTTATTGTGTTTTTAATATTCTGTTGAGAGCTGCCCAGAGTGGCTGGGGAAACTCAGCCAGATGTGCATGGTACAAATGAATTATATTATTATTATAATTATTTGAGGGGGGCACCCATTTGTCGTCTCGCACCAAGCCCCCTTGATCCTTTGCTCTCTGAATGGCCCATCACCCAGGCAATCAGGAAGCTAGCCTGGCTTAATTAGCTTCTAAGACTTGCTGGATCCATGGACTATAGCGGTATGGCAGCCCATTTAATACCCCAAACCTTTATAAAATTCTAACACTTGCTGGATGCAGGGATTAAAGAGGTCTGGCACCCACAAACTCATAACAGTATAAATAAATGCTGAATCATATACTAAAACCTTTTCTTTTCTGGGGATGGCAACCCAAAAGCATGCCTCATAATTCATAATTCACACATGTCGTTTTTTGTGGATTTAGAGGTTGTGAACGTATTGATTTATGGAATCTATGCCATTGTTTTTTATAAAGCAACCAATGCTCTTTTAAATGTGTTAAGAGAGGGGGGTGATTGGTTTGTTTCTGTGCTTGTTTTTATTACTTTTTTTAGTAATGTATTTTTATGTTGCAAACTGCCTTGAGATCTATGCATGGAGGGCAGTTACTAACAACAACAACAACAACAACAACAACAACAACAACAACAACAACAACAATGCTATAGGCATCTGAATTGTAGCAGCTATTCTGTTACTAATACAAACAAAACCAATGCATGATTGAACACTCAATTAAGTATTCTTAACATCTTTTTAAAAAAGTTTTTTAAATGGTTATTTCACTAAGTAAGATGCTTGCTTCATATACCACGGCAGAATAGGCTGGAATAGAATGGATAGGTTTGATCTTCTTGCAGTCCATGGGACTCTCAAGAGTCTCCTCCAGCACCATAATTCAAAAGCATCATTTCTTCAGCGATCAGCCTTCTTTATGGTCCAGCTCTCACTTCCATACATCACTCCTGGGAAAACCATAGCTTTAACTATACGGACCTTTGTTGGCAAGGTGATGTCTCTGCTTTTTAAGATGCTGTCTAGGTTTGTAATTGCTTTCCTCCCAAGAAGCAGGCGTATTTTAATTTTGTGACTGCTGCCACCATGTGCAGTGATCATGGAACCCAAGAAAGTAAAATCTCTCACTGCCTCCATTTCTTCCCCTTCTATTTGCCAGGAGGTGATGGGACCAGTGGACATGATCTTAGTTTTTTTGATGTTGAGCTTCAGACCGTATTTTGCGCTCTCCTCTTTCACCCTCATTAAAAGGTTCTTTAATTCCTCCTCACTTTCTGCCATCAAGGTTGTGTCATCTGTATATCTTAGAGGAAAAACACATCTTATACATGGAAAAGTACAGTATTTTGCTCCATTTCTAATACATAGCAGCATCTTGTGCCTTATCCCAGCAAGGATGGAGAGTCCGATTCTGCCAGTTTGAAACAATTCCACTTTTTTGGTAACGGGACTGGGTTTTAACAGCATGCTCAATTCATCAGCAACCGTTGTTGCACCAACATTTAACAGTTTCCTTTCTAGTGAAAAAGGGGAGGTTGAGGGTTGTTTAGCATATTCATGAAAAACAACCAACAGTTCTGCCTGCTGCCACTTGCTTGGGCAAATCATTAGCTTTGACTATTCCTTTTTTGTTTGCTTGCTTGTTTACATGAATTAACAAAATGCATTTGATGCAAGCATTGAATTTGCGGCAGGCCACAATAAAAAGGAATTATAAAGTAGCTTTTACTTCATGGTGAGCCAAAGTATGGTTGGGTAATACATTATCAAAACCACAATATTCAAAACGGTCTATTTCAAAACAAAGCCATCATTGGATCCCCAGGGTCGTAAAACAGTTTAATGGCAGGACTTGGGCTTTGCATGCAGAAGGTCCTGAAATCAAATCTTGGTATCACTAGGAAGTGCTGAGAATGTCCTGTCTAAAACCCTGGAGAATACTAAGCTAAATACTACTGCATGTATACCATTTGACACAATACATTGATAAGCTGATGTTCTTTCTATGGTATTTTTCCATGTATAAGATTAGGGGTTTTTTTTTACCAAAAAAATAGGTTTAAAATTGGGGGTTGTCTTATACACAGGTAGTGCTGAAGGGTGTTTTCTTAATTTGGAGTTCCCAAAAATAGGGGGCGTCTTATACATGGGGGCGTCTTATATGTGGGAAAATACGGTATTTTCAGGTTGTAAAACTCCCTCCCTACTGAACTGTAGTTGATTGTAACATCATTGGCCTTTAAACTTTTAAAGCAAATTTTTCTTTTAGGATGGCCTTTCTTAAGGTTTGTTACTGCTGTTTTCAGTGAAATATTTTTAAAAAAACATTTTAGTGCTTATTGGGATCTAAATCTCTGCTTTTATAAAAGTTGTAGTTAATAAACGTAGTTTATCTGGTCAATGTTGGCAAAGTTTACACAACTGATTTCATGTGTTTGTGCGTGTGTGAATGTATTCGATATTCTATTTTATTATTATTAAACCATAAGCCACTTTGTGCAGATCATTCCTGAAAAGCTGGCCCATGAGTGTGTTTATAAATAAATAAATATTCCGATATTACGCTTTCGTTTGTGATTAAGCTTTTCCCGCTTCAGGAATACAGGATGGAGGCAAGAATGCCACACATGGTCTTCCTTTCTTAAGCTAACAGTTGCAGAGATTCACAGAAATCTTGGTGGTGGTTTCAGTATGTAACTTAAAATCATTACAATGGAAGCATGGAGCCAGTGCTTGCATGGGGAAAAGAAAAGAATATACTGTTCCAAGTTCAGCGCAGTGCGCCAACTGAGCCAAAAGACTGAAGGTAGAGGCCACAGAGCGTAGCTTCCTTACGCTCTGGTTATTTTCTATGACGTTACTCCATGTATAATTAACCAATCTTCCTTATACTGCAAATCATTTATGTCATGGGGAAGTATTATTATCCTTCAGAATTTTCGGTAGGAAAAGTCACCAAAAGTTTACAGCCCTTAATTTGCAGTGGGATCAGCTAAAACAAAAACAAAAACGTCCAGAGGTTTGCATGGAAAACCAGATTGCTGTCAGTATTGTTTTTTAGAAAGAGCTAAAGGAAAGAATGTGGTAACTGCAACTGCTGAGAGGAGGAGGACCGTAACCAACATTCAAGCTTGATAATTGCACTCTGCGGCTCCAAAGTCTGACCATGGCAGACTGACGCAGGGAGTTAACTTGTCATTTGTGCTGGGGGGGGGGGGAGTGTTTGTATTCAAGGTTGTGGGTGGGGTTTCTTAAATATACTTGGCAGTGTTCCAGTGGCAGAAATCAGCAGGGTCATTAAAGTAAGAATCATCTGCAATATTTAACATATCGTGCTCCAGATGCCATTATGTTTGCAGAGAGTGTCAGTCCAAAGTCTTTTTCATGATTGCCAAGGTCTTGCTGGATGCAAACGAGGGGTGGGAGGCAACCCCCCCCCCCGGAAGAAGGCTCAGAGCCAGGGGTTTGGCGGTGGGATGAGTGGTGAGAGCAGACTGGCAGGAGGTGTTGGAAGCTGAAGAGGTAACAGGATTTAGTGAGCAGGAAGAGTCTGTGGCAGAGAGCAGTCCAGAATCGGATGCAGAAGTAGAGGCTGGAGAGGAGGGGGCCAAGAGGCAGAGATGGCAGGCTGCTGAAGAAGCCAGGGGGGGTGACCAGCTTCCTTTCCCCCTGGTCTCCCAGAACCATAATAGGTATAAAGAGGGTGGAGCAAACGCAGGCAAGATGAAGGAGCCTCAGGTGTTTTGGAAGGAACCAGGGGCAGAGGAAAGTTGTGGGACCGTCAGTCCTCACAACCTCCTCATTGGACCAAGAGCTACTGGAAGAGTTGTCGCAATCACTAGGCCTGGCCTCCTGAGCTGTTTGTTTCTTTGAATGAAGAGTTAACTCCACTGACACTGTGTGAGTTATTACTAACCTGCTCCTGGCTCTTACCTCTTGACAATGATAAGATCAGTGCCAGGATACAAGGCGTAGGAGGTTTTGCAGAGGTAACTCAGGTTGGTGGGAAAGATATGATCATCATTATTAGAAACCTGTATGGTTCCAACTGCTCGGAAATGCGATTCAGTTAGAAGATAATTTAAAAGAATTGAGAGATCACACACACACACACACGTGTCTGTACATGTGGCATGGCAAAAACCATGCTGTCCAAAAAGAAGAAAATGTATTATCTATCAAAATCCCAATGTTTAGACTTATTCACACACCTCACTCCTTTTCTAAACAGCTCAGGGAATGTTCCAGCTTCTTTCCAGGGAGTCCTGTCCTTCTTGGAGATAACTAAAGGTTATCTTCCTGCCAAAATGGCAACCTCCAGATGTTGTGGACTGCAGTTCTCAGCTGCAGTCAGCATGGTCAATAGTAAGGAATAATGAGAATTGTAGTCCTCAACCTACTATGGTACGAAGCCTGCCTCCCGTAAGTTTTACACAGACAAAAGAACCACAGTCACTTGTTCTCCTCATATGTCTACCATGTGTTTTCTGATCATTTGAATTCAAACCTAGTTGGCTAAAATGCATCCGTAGTTAGTATAGGGGTTTTTTTTGCCCTGAAGATGCTCTCTTCAGATGTTCCTCCAATGTTGTTCATTTGTATAAGTGCCTAGTACAATCTTCCATTGAACCAGAGAGGTTTATACTCTCCTGCCACAGGAAATTTATTTTATTTATTAAATTTATATGCCGCCCTTCATCCAAGGATCAGGGGACAGTTTGCACCATGAAGTGATTAAGGGGCACACTGTTTTCCAAAGGGTGTTTTCCCAGGCTGTTCTATCTGCCAATGCTGCTGCGATCTTAAAGAGCATCGTATCCCACCCAGGGCCAAACTAGGCATTACAGTGGTGCCTCACAAGACGAAATTAATTCGTTCCGCAAGTTTTTTCTTCTTGCGAGTTTTTCGTCTTGCGAAGCACGGTTTCCCATAGGAATGCATTGAAAATCAATCAATGCGTTCCTATGGAGACCGTCCGGGGACAGAGGGGAAGCGCCGCGGGCCTTCCCCTCTGTCCCCGGACCTGTTTTAAAGCAAGGGAAGGGGCAGAGGGGAGAATCGCTTCTCCCCGTTGCTGCCCCTTGGTTCAAAAGGGGTCCGGGGACAGAGGGGAAGGCGCGCACGCGCCTTCCCCTCTGTCCCCGGAGATTGCGGGGCTGGCAACGGGGAGAAGCGATCTTCTCCCTGACGCCCCTTGCTTCAAAAGAGGTCCGGGGTGCGGGGGCAAGCTTCGTTTTGCAAAGCAAGCCCATAGGGAAATTCGTCTTGCGAAGCAACTCGAAAACGAAAAAACCTTTCGTCTTGCGGGGCACCACTGTACTTTAATTTAAAAAGCCAGGAAGCACGCCAGGAGTTTTTTCTTTCTTTAATTACAGGCATGGAGAGGCTGACTTGTACTGGACACACAAGGGAGGAAGGCTCAACCCTTCATCTCCAGCTGCATCTAGATGATGATTTCCTTCTCCCTGTGCTGCAATTAGCCCTGTGGTAGAAGAGGAAGCATCCCATTGGAGCAAAGGGGATCTTTCCTGTAGGCAAGATTCCTGCATCAAAGAGGGTTGAATTAAGTAACCCTAGGGGTCTCTTCCAGCTCTACAATCCAATAATAATAATAATAATAATAACAATAATAATAATAATAATAATTTATTTATACCCAGCCACTCTGGGCGTTTCCCAACAGAATACTAAAAACACAATAAAACATCACCCATTAAAAACTTCCCTAAACAGGGCTGTCTTTAAATGTCTTCTAAAAGTCAGATAGTTGTTTATTTCCTTGACATCTGACAGGAGGGCGTTCCACAGGGTGGGTGCCACTACCAAGAATACCCTCTTGCCTGGTTCCCTGTAACCTCACTTCTCGCAGGGAGGGAACCACCAGAAAGCCCTCAGAGCTGGACCTCAGTGTCCGGGCTGAACGATGTGGGTGGAAACACTCCTTCAGGTATACTGGGCCGAGGCCGTTTAGGGCTTTAAAGGTCAGCACCAACACTTTGAATTGTGCTCATAAACGTACTGGGAGCCAATGTAGGTCTTTCAGGACTGGTGTTATATGGTCTCGACGACCATATATACCCTAGAATTCTTTTCTTCTCAGCTGCTGCTTCTGCTGTTCTTGAAGTTGAATTGAGCAGAAGTGAATAATTATTCCTACATTGCAGGAAAGTTGGACTACTCAATAACCGTTGGGGATCCCTTTAAACTCTCTTGATTCTATGATCATGTGGTGGCATCGGGTCCAATCCAAGCCCAGTCACTGCACTAATTCCAGGTTTGCACAGTGATGTGCTTGTCCTCCCAGCCTTGGCCGCCATGCTTAGCAGGGCTGCGGGTGCAACAGTGTCTGGATTTCTCCCTGGGTGCAGCTCTTTGCTACTGATATCGGATCAGAGACAGGTTATAGAAGAAGAAGAGTTTAGATTTGATACCCCGCTTTATCACTACCCGAAGGAGTCTCAAAGCGGCTCACAATCTCCTTTCCCTTCCTCCCCCACAACAAACACTCTGTGAGGTGAGTGGGGCCGAGAGACTTCAGAGAAGTGTGACTGGCCCAAGGTCACCCAGCAGCTGCGTGTGGAAGTGCGGAGACGCGAACCCGGTTCCCCAGATTACGAGACTACCGCTCTTAACCACTACACCACACTGGCTCTAGGTATTTGGCTGGCAGCAGAATAATAATTTCCATTGATATTTACGTTTCTATTTGTTCTTCGATCCTCTCTCATCAAACAGGGTTTGAAAGGGTTCCCTCATCTCTCTTCACACTATACTAATTCTCAAGATTTGAAAACTGAGAAAGTGGCAAGATTCGCATGCTTTCATACTGTCTTTGATATTCTGGAAGAAACACTGTCATCTGTCTTCAGCTTAATTTGTTTCCCAAACAGTTTGGGAGTTATGGCTGAATATAGTATACGGGCTAAACATCTTTAGAAGCACAACAAACTAAAATAATCTGCCAAATCTGTTTATCCGTTCCTCCACCTACATGTGCTATTTGGTCTGTCATATTTTGCAGCACAATAGTGAACGTGCATTAGCATGGCACAATGTGTTTGTCTCCCCCCCCCCCTTCCAAAAGTAAACTAGAAAACTTTACTCTATAGTCCATGCCATGGGGTCTGAAAATGGGCTTGCTTTTACCATCTGTGGTGATTAAATGAGCTAAGTTACTGTATCCTAGTGAAATTAGCCCATGGTATACAAGTAGCTTTCACCCACCTCACCTTAACTGCGTAAAGTGTAGTCTAATATATGTAATATTCAGTTTGCAACTATAGGTTAGGATTCAAGAGACCTCAAATTGACCAGAGAAGATCCATTAATTATTGAAATAACTTTGGGAGCACACTAAAAAGTTGCAGAACAGATTCAAAAAGATGTAAATTATGCAAGGAAAACAATATTGCGCTTTAGATTTCACTTACGGATAAAACCATTCAAACAGGCCAAGGTGTGATTTACCTTATGCATATTATACACCAATATTTTTAGCTTGCTATCAGACACTGATATGTGATTGATCATATTCCCATTGAAGTAACAATCTTTGTGTAAAACAGTATTTTCCTCTTTCATCCTGTGATTAGTTTGTTCTTGAGGAATTAAACCAGGTACTTTTATATAACCTGCAACACTAGTAAAATTATTTCCAGGGCCGATAATGAATAGTCATCACTGAAAAAATACCTTAATTTTGTACACAAACTTCCAAAAAATACATAATGCTCAAATGTGAGCAACAAGATGACATAACAACTTGACAAGTGGAACAAATTTTTGTGAAATAAAAGTTAGACATGGAACTGAATGAGAACTTTGCATTGTGTCCATAGTCTTGTGAATACTTGCATTCACAAATTAGCATAACTAAAGTACATAGGGTGGTATTCAAATATGTTTTATTCAGAGTTGACCCATTAAAATTAATAAACATTAATTTCAATAGGTCCACTCTTGAGTAAAACCTGGTTCAATAATGCCCATAGATTATAGAGTGCCAGAGCTAAACATTTAAAAAATCATTTTATTTCAATGGGAGTGCTTAAGTCTTCTATTGAAACCCGAGGTATGAGTAAGTGTTTAACTTTGGATGAGCCATGGATGTTCCATATAATTTGGTGTCAACAGTGAATTTGCACATGCTGATAAAATAGTCTCATTTTCATTCATCCCTACTCCTACTGAACTCAAATCACTATCTTCGGGCAGATGTGAAAATATCTGTGTCCATTCATTTTCTCAGCGGTCACAGAGTTCTGAAATATGGGCGTCAGCTTTCCTCTTAAAAAGTGAAATGATCCTGACTCATATTTTCCTTCATTTAATTGTTTCATGCTGCTTGGTAGAAAGGAAGCAAAAAATATTGTCAACTTCAGAAAGATCTGTAAAATGCTAGAAAGCCATACGGCAGATATATTCGTAAATTATTTCAAATATGGGGACACCTGGTGAACTTTTAAAGTAGAATATTGGGGTGGAGTTGATTGAGGAATTAAAATTTAAAAAAAACATTAGGAGTAAGTACATTATGCTTACAGCAACTGAGTAAAAGAAGGCCACCAGGTTCTTAAATGTCAAGAAATATGACAGAACAAAAATTAGTCCTTCCCCTGATGGAAGCACAAAAGAATGAATTACCGTATTTTTCGCCCCATAGGGAGCACCGGCCCATAGGACGCACCTATTGGGGGGGGGATAAAGGGAAAAAAAATATTTCCCCCCCCCAGGCGTGGGGCTGGGGCGGGGGAAGCCGAGCTTCCCCCGACCCCAGCCCCCAGAACAGGCAGCTCTCCGCAAGCCTTGGGAGACTGGCGCAACTTCCCGCCGGGCTCCCACGCCTTGCGGATATCTGCCTGAAGCCCAAACCAGGTCGGGGAACAGCGGGATGGTGGCGCTGCGCCTCCCCGCTGTCCCCCGAGCTTGTGGGGCTGGCGGCAGGGAGAAGCGCGCTTCTCCCCGCCGCCAGCCTCCAAACCAGGTCGGGGAAACCGAAGCAGTGCAGCATGCCCCAGGCTTCAAGATGCAGGCTGCTATCTGCAAGCCTAGGGAGCACGACAGGAACTCCCGCGGGTTCCCAAGGCTTGCGGAGAGCTTCCTGAAGCCTGGAGAGGAAGAGGGGTCGGTGCGCACCGACCCCCCTCGCTCTCCAAGCTTCAGCGAAAGCCTGCATTCGCCCCATAGGACGCAGACACATTTCCCCTTCATTTTTGGAGGGGAAAAAGTGCATCCTATAGGGCGAAAAATACGGTATGTGGTTGTAGCCAACATAGCACTGAGTTAAAGTAACTTCTTCTGCTGCCCCCGCTTGGTTCCAATGGGGGGTGTGTGGTGGTGAGGGCTGGGCTGGCGTGGCGGGCTCCATTTACCCTCCATGCCCTGCCCCTGCTGGCGCGCACCCCTACCGCAAGCACCAGCAAACCACGCTATGCCACTGGCCACGACCCTCCGAATAAAAGGCAAAAACCTTGAAGGAAATAACTTGAGGTAGCATAGGTATGTCTTCAACTCACTGTGCTATCTCCCTTACTGAAGAATATATATATTTAACATTCGTAAACTGCTTCCACTTGGGATTGCATTATTCGCAGTTGAAGTCAATGCTACACAGCATTGCTTCTGTGAACAAGTCTTTCTGTTACATTGTAAGTGAAGTATAAACTGTCATTTTTCACATTACCCACACCTTCATATTCTCTATTATTCTTTTTTTAAAAAAATAATAATAATAACCAGCTAACTAAAGGTCTCTGAGGAAGAGGACTGTTTTGAGAGTGACCTTGGGCAAATGATTGTCTCTCAGCTCTTAAGCCACCTCTAGAGTTGCTGTGAGAATAAATGTGAGGTGAGAGGCAGTTACAAGGCAAGGAGACAAAAGATATAAAGAGAAATATTAAAAGCTTTATGAAAGAGGCAGTACAGCACTGATATATGCCATCTTTACAATCAACTGCAAACAACTACTGCATTGCATATAGAGGGGAGCAGTTCCCGAACCTGGACACAGCCAAACTTCATGGCTGCATTGATATCAATACTCTGGTTGGTCACCTAAGTCCCACCCACTTTGGCCAATCTGAATTCCAGTGGCTATTCTGCCTCCCCTTGCAGCCAACCAAGGAAATTCCCCAACAGGCCGGCCTACAATGGAGAGGCCTTTCTCTCTCTGGAGCCAAGGTCCTTCTGCGAAAGGCCACAACCACTGCCAACCCGGTGAAAGTGGCCTCTCACAGTGGTAGCGGCCTTTTTCTTTGCGTCGCTTTATTTCTTTATAATTGAGAACTTTTCAATAAAATATTAACATTGTCTAAAAATGACGGCACAGCAGCCCTAGCAAACACGACTAATGCAACCCTTACTTGAGCTTCAGTCCCATTATATATGGTCAATTTAAGACCAAGCACAGGGCACCCATTCGTTCATTTTATACAATTCCATTTCCTATTCTGTCTATAAAGGGTATTCTGTTGAGAGCCGCCCAGAGTGGCTGGGGTGACCCAGCCAGATGGGTGGGGTATTATTATTATTAATAATAATAATAATAATAATAATAATAATAACAACAACAACAACAGTAGTAGTAAGTACAGTTTTAGGGGAAAGACTGACACAAAGGGACCTACAACAGCATGAGGGTTGTTATTATTATTATTATTATTACTTTGTTTTTAGGTAAATGAACAATGATGCACACAGGAAGGATCTAGGAATCTTAACCCAAATCATTGGCACTGGGGGCCCAGCCACACTGAAGACATTTCAGTTTAAACTATGAAAAATTCTGATTATCCTCATGCGACCTCAATGGCACCTTGCCAGGACTCGGCTCTCGTTGGCATTTAATCTGAACGTAATCCCTGAAATCTCTCCTGTATTGCTAGGTTGCAGGGTACTAGACTCAGGCAGTGGACCAAGGCTTACGCTGTAAATGTTGTTCTCAACTCGTGTTATTTCCTTTACCTTTTTCAGCTACAGCAAACGATCTGTTTGAATTTTGCTTTTGCTTTTTTGAGTATGGACTTGGCATGTTGTTTAAAAATAGAAAGCAAATCAGGCATAATAATGCACACAGAAATAATTGCCCCTTTGCACTTTAGATGAGTCACTGCAGTAGCTTGGGGTTTTTTTTTTTTTTGTAAAAGAAATTACCCTCACAGAAGAACCACATACATACATACATACATACATACATACATACATAGCTTCGGGTAAAAAAGTGTTGCTTCTAAAGATAACACAAGGAAACAAACTAAAGGTGTCAAAGGTTGAAACATGAGTAAGACATAATACTGATACTGTATGATCTGAGAAAGTCTTTTAAATGCATTCTTAGTTTCACTTGATGATCTCTTACAAAAAGTAGCTCCAGACGTTACACAACTAAGACAGGCAATGTGTTTCCTCCGAAACGTATTTAAAATGTAGGTGACATGCATAATAATAACTACAACAATTTTATTACTTGTAACCTGCCCATCTGGCTGGGTTGCCCCATACACCTCTAATAAAACTATGCACAGATAGTCTGGGAAATTCAGCAGAACCAAGAGTGTCAAACAAATGTATATGCAGGGTTGAAGCCACATGAATATACATTGTCCATAGTTTATAGGTTTCTTGCAAGAAATTATTTATTACAGTCACATCCCAACTTTCCTCAAGGTGGTATACACAGCCTGTTTCTTCTCGTTTTACCCTCAGAACAACCCTGCGAGGTATAGAATCATAAAATCATGGAATCATAAAATCATGAAATTGTAGAGTGAGAAGAATCTCATGCCCTAACAACTGATCTATCAGGAGGTGAGCCTAAGAGAATTTGGCTGGCCAAAGGTCACCCTTCATAGCTGATCAGGGGGTTGAACCCTGCCACCAGTCCAACCCTCTAACCATGGCACCATGTCGTTGTTGTTTAGTCGTTTAGTCATGTCCAACTCTTTGTGACCCCATGGACCAGAGCACGCAAGGCACTCCTGTCTTCCACTACCTCCCGCAGTTTGGTCAAACTCATGCTGGTATACTATTGCAACCTAAAACTCTATGGTGAACCTAAAACTCCATGGAGCAGGAACCAGCAAGCCACTCCAGTATCCCTGCCAAGAAAACTCCATGGACAAAGACAACAGGCACCATACTGGCTCTCAAATATTTAAACTGTAGCGATGCTTGAAAATTATCTTATATTCTTTGGCCTATGCTAGACTCTCCCCTAGGACCTCTCTGTGCAAATCTTACAATCTGATGCTAATTTGGATACTCATGTGGTTCAGTAACTGGAATGTCAAGTTTCAGGAACAAGCTCACTTGCCTCTTCTAAATGAAATAAATAACAAAGCAAAATTGACTATTATTATTTTAAGAACACAGAGCCAAAGGGCTAAGTGCTACACATGCGTTTATCTGTCTTAGCAAGACTTCAATGAGAAGGGAAAGGGAAAGGAAGCAGCTGGCTGGCAAGAGGTAAGGAGGAAATTTTCATACCATGCCAGGAATCAGAAAAACGAATGGCTATAGCTATATTCCTCCTCCCCTTGTCTTCAAAGTTGGGCTAGACATAATTTTGATCCCTCCATTGGCTAAGCTTAAACTATTCAACAGTGTTTTAGGAAGGCAAGAAGTGAACTAAGCTGTCGATAGAGAAATCCAGAGATACTAGTGATCAGAAAACATGTTTACCAGAAGGAAACTCATCTCAGGATACTTAACAGAAAAATATTTTGTCCCTTGTTTTGCATGATTGACACCAGCACAACCAAGGACTTTCTAGTTTCCAAAGACTCATATCAAACAACTTTTAGCACGCGCACACACACACACATATATAATATAATATTACCACCATAAAGCTGATCTGCATCTAGGAAGCATACAGGAGCAGACCTGATGCGTAGCCAAAAAGTTCACAGAGTTTTTTTAAGTGAGCACAATTAAAGTGTCCCCATTTCCTTAATAATCACATATCCAATATAAAACAGTTGGTCCTGTAGCCAGCCTGCCCGAGACGGACCCCAGTCTTTGTTCTCCCTTCTTCTTCACAGCGCATGTTGCTCTAAAAACTCTATTTTTCTGTCACCTAAAACAGCACATCCCATCACCATGGCAACCTCTATCTGCCCAGGCCCAAGATTCCTCTTAGATTGACCATCAACAACACCTTCTGTCATGTGAATTCCTCTATCCCAGGCGAGGCCCTGTCTTGGACGAAAGCTTGGCTTGTTCTTTTCCACTGACCTTCAATCTTCTCTTCAATACTCCAAATAATCAAAATTGTTTTCTAGGGTTTGGGGAGGGGGTGTCCCCCTTCCAAAAAGTCTGTAACAATATGCAGTGCTTTTATCTGGGGGTACACAGGGGTACGCATACCCCTAAACATTTTGTGAATCTTTGTACTTTTATCCATTTACTGTATTTATTTCCCCCGATTTGAACTATAAAATTTTGATTTTCTTGAGTCAAAATGAGAGCACCCCTAAACATTTAAAGAAGAAAACACTGACAATGTGTGTGTGTGTACACACACACACACATGTACATGCATGTACAGTATGTTCTAACTATGCATATACATTCATGCATACAAAAATGTACAGCAAACCTGTACTTTAGCTTTCAGTCTCTCCATAGCTGCTATCTAAAGCCATTTCAGTCTAACTCGCTTCCACATGACTGACATCATTTCCACCGGTTGTGTGACACATTTCTTTAGCCTCTGAAATACTCAGAGAGCTGCAACACACACACACACACACACACACACACACACACACAGCCCCACCAAGTTGCAAATAAATAATCACAACATAAACCCCAGAAGCAAGTGCCTCGTGCACAGCTGCCTCACAGCTCCGCGGCCTAAGCCTGCTAACGAAACGAAGTTCATAGCTCGGCCAATCCTATCAGCCACCAAGAAGAGAAAATGCTTTGCATAGCCTACAGCAGCTATTGTTAGGCGATCCAAGAGGAGGAATTAGAAGCTAGTTTCTGAAGAAGTCTCGGATGATGATTGTCCACGCAAAATTAGATCTGCGTCTGAGAAAGTCAAATTTTGAGGGTGGGGTGATGACGGGGACCATACAACCTGTCAAAATATGCACAGCAAACATGCAGCAAAATGTCTACGCTGCTTTGCATTAATAACTCTTCTCAAAACGCTTCTTAAAAACAGTGAACTCGGGACAAGCAGGGAATCATCCACACCCACATTCCTGGTTTCCACAAGAGCTTTTCATTTCCCATCCAGCATCTGCTCGTTATCATAATAGAACATATGAAAAAACAGCTAGGGATTTGGCATCTTCGCAACGCTGAAAGTGCAATATCTCACTAAAAATGCTGTTGCTGTTCCTTCTCTAGCCAATGGGTGGGATGGCCCCTACCTTGCCACGATGTTCTCCCTAGCAGATAGGGGGAGCATCCTCCCAATAGTCCTTGGTCCTCTGGTTGATGGCAGAGGTCAAAGGGCACCTCCTTTCTGCTCTCTAGCTGCCCTTTGCACAAAGGAAGATTGGTCTCTGTGGCTGATCTGACAATCAGGGGAAGGTTGGCCCTTCATTATGGATCTTCTCAACAAACAGGGAATCTGTCAGGCAGGCTCCATCAGGCTCTTTCTTCAACTGTCATCAGCAGCCATTGCATCAAGAAGGAAGATGGGACAGAAGGCCTTCCCCATGCTCTCTGCATAGCTGTTAACTTTTCCCTTTTCTTGCGAGGAATCCTATTCGGAATAAGGGAATTTCCCTTAAAAAAAAGGGAAACGTTGACATCTATGGCTCTCTGTCAGAAGGCCAGCAACTTTTGCTCCTCCTCCCCTTGAGATCCAAAGTCAAACCCTTATTCATGGGACAATCACAGGGACATCAACTGGGGTAAATCCATCCATTCATAAGACCCTCACCACATTGGAAAAAGGGCTGGATACTGATGTTATCAATAATAATATTCCCCCCATATTAAAAAAAAATTCCCCATAATATCCCGCCCCCCCCCCAGGTTAAATAATTCCTTCTTCACAAGTATATTCATAGGCAGCCTATAGGAACTGTAAAGCACTTTTATTTGCTATTCCTTTTTTTGGAAAAACTTTTTATTGGGTTTTATAAACAAGAATAATGTTATACAAATAAGTATACAGAAATACCTTGGAAGTCGAATGTAATCTGTTTCGGAAGTCCGTTCAGCTTCCAAAATGTTCAACTTCCAAGGTGCAGCACCGGACGTTCGGCTTCCAAAAACCATTTGAAAACCGCAACAATCACTTCCGGTTTCTGATTGTTTGGGAGCCGAAACGTTTTGCGTTTACAGGAGTTTGGCTTCCGAGGTTCCACTGTACCATGTTTTCTCACATCATTTGTACATCACAAAAATAGCATAATAAATGTAGAGTAATATCTACAACATATGGTTCGTTATTAGTGGTCAATGTATAAGTTCTTGGTTCATGAATTGGTTTAAACAAAGGGGAAGTTACTTTTTAAGAATTTCTCATCAAGAAATATAACTATGAAAATTGATATGTGTTTGTCACTGTGTCATCATGAGTATGGTTGTTCTGACTACTATGAAAAGAACTATCGCTTGGCAACATATGGGTAGCCTTTAACAAAAATGCATTAATGCTGGAGGGCTTGGCGTACTCTCTTTCCTGCTATTGCAACGTGACATCCTTTGGCTAGTAGGAGGTGCAAAGATTTAATGACTGAGAGATGGGGGGGGGTTGGGGGAGAATAGCTGTGAATCAGCTGAGAGTGAAGCACAATCTGATGGAGGATCGTACGTTTTGCTGCTGGGTAGCAGCCATCTATTGGCTTCCAATAAACAGAGCAAATATTACACAGGTACCATATGCTCCCATCCAAATGCAACCAAAGCCAACAGAACTGTCCCCGAGTAAATAGTTCGTGGAAGTGGAGAGTGCTTCAAATTATCATCATTGCTGCATTCATTCAATTGTACAGTTACAATGACAATGAGTGATTTTTCCAGAGCTTCATTCCCCTCATTGGCTTCTAAGAAGGCTTCTAAGGTGCTTCCTGCTTGCAGGACTGTTTCTTGGATTTGAAGAGTTTGAATTTGATATCCTGCTTTATCACTACCCTGAGGAGTCTCAAAGTGGCTAACATTCTCCTTTCCCTTCCTCCCCCACAACAAACACTCTGTGAGGTGAGTGGGGCTGAGAGACTTCAAAGAAGTGTGACTAGCCCAAGGTCACCCAGCAGCTGCATGTGGAGGAGCGGAGACGCGAACCCGGTTCATCAGATCACGAGTCCACCGTTCTTAACCACTACACCACACTGGCTCTCTGTCTCTGCTACTGGAAAGTCCAGAAAGCGGATAAGGCTTAATTGGTGCCATGCTTTGAAGATCATACCACCAATCAACCTTCTCCAAGTTTTATCCGGAAGATATTTTTTTAGGTAGGATGATGGATAATAAGAGACAGAGGGGAGGATAAACAAAACAGAACAAAACACCACATTTCCTCTCTCATTTCATGCAAGGAAATATTCTTTACAATTATACTATCAGAATTGTACACTTATTCTTGCTGCTAAGAGTACTGTATAGACATCTGGTGCTCTGATAGGTCGACTGCTGCCGAAAATACAAGTTATCCCTGTCATGCCAGGCCTAAATGGAGCTGATGGGAATGAGAGTTCAATTACATCTGCAGGTTCTCCATCCCTGCACTAGGCAATAAAAAGGACATTTTGGCCCATGTCAAAAAGGGCCTATTTTAGGGGCAAAGCCCATTCTCTAATAGCCAAATTTGATTTATTGGCTGTCTCTGGCTACATTACAGGCAGCCCCCCCCCCCACCTGAGAATTAATGTCAGAACTATGCAAGGCCTCAGGACACCCAAACTGATGATGATGATGATTTATTTATACCCCGACCATCCCAGCCACTCTGGGCGGCTTCCATAGAACATTAAAAACAGAATAAAACTTCAAACATTAAAAACTTCCCTAAACAGGGCTGCCTTCAGATGTCTTCTAAAAGTCAGATATTTATTTCCTTGACATCTGATGGGAGGGAATTCCACAGGGAGGGCACCACTACTGAGAAGGCCCTCTGCCTGGTTCCCTGTAACTTTGCTTCTGGCAGTGAGGAAACTGCCAGAAGGCCCTCAGAGCTGGACCTCAGTGTCTGGGCTGAACGATGGGGGTGGAGATGCTCCTTCAGGCATAGTAGTCCTAGTCTGTTTAGGGCTTTAAAGGTCTGCACCAACACTTTGAATTGTGCTCGGAAACGTACTGGGAGCCAATGTAGGTCTTTCAGGAGCAGTATTATGTGGTCTTGGCGGCCGTTCCCAGTCACCAGTCTAGCTGCCACCTTCTGGATTAGTTGTAGTTTCCAGGTCACTTTCAAAGGTAGCCCCACCTAGAGCGCATTGCAGTAGTCCAAGCAGGAGATCATGCACCACTCTGGCGAGAGATGCAATGGCTGGCAGAAGTAGATGTAGATTTATCCCTGAACAACCACTTCTGATTTCTTGAAGCCATAAGCTAATTCTATATAAAATTGTGTTGGATGAAAAAAAGCCGACACAACAAAGAACTTGAGCTGGATTCCATGAAACGCAACATGCCAGCTTCCCATTCCAGGAGGTGTGGTGCTGATTTGCCTGAGGGACTGAACAGTTCTTGTTATTTTCAAGAATCTTTTCTCCTCAGGAGTATAGTGCTCTTGTCATTAATCCACCCTCCTTAACAAAACCTGAAAACAGGCATTTCCTATTGTAATTGTTCTCTTCTCTGCCAGCTCAAGTTTTAAGTATTCTGCACACTGGCAATGAAAATTTAGTGCGTGACTCACCATCTCTCAGGTTTGGGAGTTACACTTCGATGCATCTGAGTCAGACCTTCGATGCATCTAGCTCAGCATTGTCTAAATCAAGGATAGGGAACCTGTGGTCCACCCAAAGGTGGTTTCAGGGTAGCGTCTGCTGCAGGGGGCACCACAGCAATGCTATGGAGGGGTGCGTGTGCAAAGCGTTTTAGTGTCGCAGAGGGGACCACAGAAATTTGAGAGCCTGAGGTCTGCCAATGGATACTCCTGATCCATGACCGTTGGCCATGTTGGCTGAGGCTGATGGAAGCTTGGGTCCATCAACATCTGGAGAACCTCAAGTTCTCCATCTATGATTGGCAGTGATTTTCCAGGGCTTCAAGCAGGAATCTTTCTCTGCCCTCCCAATAGCTATCAGGACCTTCTGCATGTAAAACTTGTGGTCTTATGGTCCTTCCTATCCTGTTGAACTTCTCTGATCTTCTGTACTCGCCGGTACACCTCCTCTGACTTACAACCATTGACCTGCTTCTCCTCCACCCTTGGTTCCATTGCTCTGCCTAGATCCTACACCCACTTCATGTTTCTCTCCCCAAACCATTGTACACTCCCTTTCCTTCTACCACTGTGTCTCCAGTCTTGAGTTAACTAGGAAAGCGGGTGCCAGGAACTGACAACCCCCATATTTCTTTCAGTAGCAGAGGAGCCCTGAGCTGTGCCTAAAGACTTTTTAAATACCTGGACCAGGCTTCCAGTTCCAAGCATTTCTCCTGGGAAGTAGCACAATGGCAAGTCAATTCTAAACCTTAAAGGGTATGCTACTGAAATGTCAAGTTTTTGCCCTTGTGCAAACATGCACATAGAGCTGAACACTATTTTCAGCGTCACATGTCTCAGAGCTGCTCGCTCGCCTGCCATAAGTATTCAGCAGCGGCATGAATTCTTTCCGTGCTAAATCTACAGCCACAGGAAGACCTAAGAGAAAGCACAACAGCTTCCTTCAGCCAGCACACTCGCCTTCGCAAAGCCCCCTCCCCAACTATGCCGAAATCCAGATTTATTGCGCCTTGAAGAGGACGCATTTCATAGCCTGAAATCTTATTTTAACTGTGGCCGACACGTCACATGATCTTTGATGCCAGATGCGTTCTCTCTCCAGGTTGTGGGCGAGGCGGGTCCGTCCCAAGTCATTTTGCTGCACCCTGGATATTAACAGCTGCTGCTTTATTTACATACAGTGGTACCTTGGTTCTCGAACGGCTTAGTTGTTGAACAAATTGGCTCCCGAACGCCGCAAACCTGAAAGTAAGTGTTCCAGTTTGCAAACGTTTTTCGGAAGCTCCTGCAGTCAATAGGAAGCCGCGCCTTGGTTTTCGAATGGTTTCGAGAGTCGAACGGACTCCCGGAATGGATTAAGTTTGAGAACCAAGGTACCACTGTATTTGGAACTGTGGATTTTATATACGTCAAATGTTCCAGAGACCCTTTTGGCATTGTTGCACGTTGTGAGCTGGTCTGGCTTCCCCATTCGGTAGGAAGGGCAGGGTGTGAATAAATAAACAAAGGACAAGATGGCGGCGGCAGCCCCCCATCTCATTTCATGACCATAAAAGTCAACCAGACTGCCAATTAATTGGCAGCACCCTCCACTACATCCAAGACCAACAGGCTACTTTAAGGATGCATTGTTCTACAGTACTTTCCCAGTGCTCCACGCTGCCTGTGGCAGCCACTTCACCTTGCCTAATGGCAGGGCTGGCCTTGGGGTAGGTGGCCCTTTTGCATCTTAGTCTAATTCTGCCACCTCCCAGAGAGTAGTTCTTCTTTAGAAGGTCTATACTAAGAAGATATGAAGATAATTATTTTCATTTGCTTCTTGCATCTCCTGCCCTCCCAATCGGCGTGTACAGTATTTCAGACAGCACATTTCCTCCCACTTAGGGCTTTTGTTCATCGTCACTTACTTTGATCAGAAAGCTGAAGTACTGGGATCTCTTGCATGCTGTGGAGAGAACAGAAAAAATGTTAGTAATGATTATATATTTAAATGTGCTTGCAGGCTTTCAGCAAGAACGAGTTTTTAATACACCACGTTTAAGAAACATAGACATGCTTTTGCTGTGAATATTCAGAAACCTCAGGGGATTTTTTAATAAAGAAGGTGAAACTGATCTTTTACAAAAGATCAGTCAACACAATCTTCTTCATTCAGCACAGTCAGATTATTCAGTTTTTGATTTCTGCCTTGGATACTCATAAATGGATCTCATTAAAAAGCTAAAGAATGAGGGTCATCCCGCTTACTTGTCCACATGGAAGCCACGTTTGATAGGTGTTTTGGCTCTAGTCTTGATACAAATCTAGATAATGAGGTTCAACCAAAGGAGCACTTGAAAGCATTATGAAAGGCTTCAAATGGTAACCCAAAGGTTTCCAAGCTCACCCCATGATTTTCACGGGCTTTCTCATGCTTCTGAACACTGAACGTTAAGGAACAGAAGAGCACCTGACAAATAGACTTTTGTCACAGTTCCCAACGTGATAGTAACTATTCCTGAAAACAAAATGCATAGGAAGCTCAGGGTTTTTTAAAAAATAAAAATAAAAATCCACGACATGTAAAAGCGCGCTAGAAGCAAAAGCCACATACACATTTGTAGCAATTTTATTCCAATTTAAAACCAGGGTGGATAAAAATCAATGATTTTTTAAAAATAAAAATTGGATTTTTAAAAAAAATATTAAATCAGATTTTTTAAAAAAATTAAATCAATTTTTTAAATTTAAATTGGATTTTTAAAATAAAATGCTTTTAGAGGAAAATAATCTTTCAAAAGATAGTTTTCTATTTAGGTTACATTATAGTTCAAAGACTATTCATCAGGAAATAAGGATTTGTTTTAAGTTTTTCATGTGTGCTAAAACTCAGACTGTCTAAGTTTTTTTTAAAAAAAGTTTAACCACATCAGTTAACAAACAAGGATACATAAGCTATAATGCTATTGTTTTACTTAAACAAATTGTTTAAATTGTTATTAGGAAATGATTATTTTTCTCCTTCCAATAAGGTACAGCAGAAAAGGTGTCCAAATATGAACAGTGAACTTATTAAACCTCACAATATTTTCATAATTATCTGTCTATGTATTTCTAAACGTATAACCAAATCCACAATTTTTTATATAACCGTAAAAACTACTCTGAAAATTTATTAATCAAAAAATGAAACTTTCATCTGTAAATATTAAGCAGGAATGTCTTTCTGTAAATAGAAAGAAAGAAAGATTTAAATCAAATCCACCCTATTTAAAACTCATCCTGGGAACTGTGGTTTGCTAAGGTTTTCCCCCCTTACTTCTTTGTGATGCATGCTGAATTTTAATGTAATCTGATCTGGCTGTGGGTGTTAATGAACCGTAGAACGCACACACAGATTCCCTTTCATTTGACTATATTATACTTAGAGATGTCCCTTTGCAGAGTTAAACAACCAACGAAAATATCCCTGCCCTCACCACTTGCCATCTTCAGTCACTTCTTCCACAACACAGATGGGACTGTCATCCTCCCTTGAGTGTAGGCGGGGAACAAGTGTAAAAGCTATGTCAAAGAGTTAGCACCATGATAATCTCTGGTTCAGATGTAATGAGGATCCTTCAAGCAAAAACATGGGTTCATGGGCTCCCCCACTTATGAAGTGAAGATGGCTTAAACAAAGGAGACTTCATCCTTTTGAACAAATCACAGACTTGAAGAGTTGGAAGGGATCCCAAGGGTCATCTAATAATAATAATAATAATAATAATAGTAATAATAATAATACATTTTTATTTATACCCTGCCCTTCCTGGTTCAAAAAACTGGGCTCAGGACGGCTAACAAAAAATTAAAACACTTAATTGATGCAACAAAAAACAGCATAAAATACAGTATAAAACGTGAATAACAATAAATTCAGAATTCAAAGATCAATTTAGGGGGGAAATCCATCCAATAAACATTAGATGATCACCAGGGCTAGCTGGCTAAATTAGTCCTATTTGGGCCAGCGAGGAGGCCAGGGGAGAATTAGCTGTGGGATCCCAGAGCAGGTAATCTTCATAAAAGGGGAGGGGGAGGGAAGGAAGGGGAATAAAAGATCAGGCTAAGTTTGAATTGAATGCCAGGCAGAATAGCTCCGTCTTACAGGCCCTGCGAAAGGAAGTTAAATCCTGCAGGGCCCTGGTCTCATGAGACAGAGCATTCCACCAGGTCGGAGCCATCACTGCGAAGGCCCTGGCTCTGGTGGAGGATAGTCTGACTTCCTTAGGGCCCAGGACCTCTAAACTATGATTATTCATGGACCTTAAGGTCCTCTGCGGGGTATACCAGGAGAGGCGGTCCCGTAAATACAATTATTATCTAGTGCAACCCTCTGCAATGCCAGAATCTCAACATGACAGGTGGCCTTACAACGTCTGCTTATAAACCTCCAAGGACAACCTCTCTTGGAAATCTGTTCCACTTTCCAACAGCTCTTACTGCCATAAAGTTATTCCTGAGGTTAAGTTGAACTCTCCTTTCTGGTAACTTGAAGCCACTGGTTTGGGTCCTAGCCTCTGGAGCAGAAGAAAACAAGATTGCTCCTTCTTCCATGTGACAGTCCTTTAGATCTCTGAAGGTGACTATCATATCTTCTCTTCTCCAGGCTAAACATACCCAACTCCCTCAACTGTTCCTCATAAGGCTTGGTTTCCAGACCGTTGACCATCTTGGCTGCCCTCCTCGGCACATGTTCCAGCTTGTCAATATTCTTCTTAAATTTTGGTGCCTGGATCTGGACATAGTATTCCAGGTGTGGTCTCACTAAGGCAGAATAGATCGGGACTCTTACTTCCCTCAGTTGGGACACTATACTTCTCTTGATGCTGAAAGCACAGGTCATTTGCACACCAAGATAATAATAAACTTCAGCCTAATCCTACTTTGAATAAACTACCTATAATTGGAACAAACTACGGTTTCTCATAATTGGATGTACAGTGGTGCCTCGCAAGACGAAAAGAATCCGTTCTGTGATTCTCTTCGTCTAGCGGTTTTTTCGTCTTGCGAAGCAAGCCTATTGACGGATTAGCGGATTAGCGCTATTAGCGGCTTATCTGCTGATCAGATCAGCTGATAAGTGGCTTAGCGGCTTAGAAAAAGGGGGAGGGGGGAAACCAGCAGGAACTCGCAAGACATTGTCGTCTTGCGAAGCAAGCCCATAGGAAATTTGTTTTGCGAAGCACCTCCAAAACGGAAAACTCTTTCGTCTAGCGAGTTTTCCGTCTTGCGAGGCATTCGTCTTGCGGGGCACCACTGTAAGGAGGTTTGGTCAAAACTGCGAAAGGAAACCTTAAACTCCTTCCCCACATACCAGGGATGCAGGTGAGCATACAAACTCAAGGCGCTCACCTGCCTGTCCTTGTTACAACAAACCATGGTTTCAGCACTGCATCTTAACTGAGCCACTCTGTGCGCCCTGTCCCAAAACAGCCTCTTGTTGCAAAAGCGTCACTGTGCACGGCAAAATACAAGAAATTTATATTTAAAGCGAAAGGGGGAAAGGTAGCTCAACTCCCTCACTTTACAAAGAAACAAGCCAGAAAAAGCAAATAAAAGGGCACAGGGCTCCTTTTGTTTGTTTGTTAAATGGTCTATTGGCAATCCTAAATGCAGTAAGTGCAGGCTTGAAGGATTTCCTAGGTTAAACAATTTTGGTAAGTTGTCCAGAACGCCACGTTCTTGAAAGAATCCAAAGCATCTTTTACCGGTGTGTGTGTGTGTTGTTGTTATTCTAAAAGCCCTTTGTTTGCTGCAGCCAATTAAAGAACTTCGATTTCACATAAGCAAGCTCACAGCCAAGAAAGGGCTCTCTGGATCCACCACAAAGATATTTAATAAAAAGGGGGAGAGTAGCCTTGCCTCATATGCTTTCTGTGTGGGCTAATTAATGCCTCTCTTTTGGGGGGCAATTTTCGGTATATAAGCAGACATACATAACTGATGCGGATAACGTGCGCAGACATGTGTTTTAAAGCACTGTTCTCTCCCTTAAAGAAAGTGTAGTCATTATTTATCCATGTTGATTTCATTAGCATTGAAGGGTGTTACACACGCGCTCTTGTATCTACGCAACAAGGAAAGGATACACAAACATCCCAAAGGACAAAAGACTTTCCTAAGTTTTTTCTTTTGGCAAAACAAAAACAGAAAACGACTGGTACTTCCTTTTCGAACACCCCAAAGCTCTTCTTTCAGAGAAACAAGCAAAGTGTCAAAACTGCACCAAACTGGGGGGGGGGGGGTAAACCTGGTAAGACGGTTTGAAATCAGCTATAGTTTCCAAATCTCAGCTTCGGATAATTTAACAGTCTACATTTTGCCAGCCAAAATGGAACCAAATTAGACTGATAAAGAAGAATGACAGAATGCCCATGTTGTTGTTCTTTTTAAATTTTCCCTTAAATTTTATTTTATTAACGAGTTGCATACGTTTCAAGCCAATGCTGGTTATGCATAATGTTAACTGCTTAGCCTGTATGATTTGACCCTGGAAAAGTGTAGAGTTTTTTATTATTTAAAAAAAAATCAAAATATTTGTTTAATTATCAAAACAATGACTGCATTGATAACAATAGAAATATTTCTGCTGTTTGTTTTTTAAAGCATAGGGGTTAACAGTTAAGCTTGCATTTGGAAGGTTCACACCACACCTTGAGAATTTGCTATGAGGTCTGTTTTCATATTAGTCTGGTTTGGACATCACACAAAACCAGAGTTTAGTATCACAAGAACAAACCTTAGGTTCACACACTCCCCCCCCTCCATCTCTCCTCCTCTGGCACGGCCATGAGGATTTTGGAAGTATTTTGCTTCCACTATGCTTAACCGCTTGTTGCGTTACAGAACCTGACATAGCATGGTCAATGTTAACTATGGCTTGTTTGAAACCAGCCAACTTCATACTATAGGCTATGGTAAAAGGTAAAAAGTAAAGGACCCCTGGATGGTTAAGTCCAGTCAAAGGCGGATATGGGGTTGCTGTGCTCATCTCGCTTTCAGGCTAAGGGAGCCGGCGTTTGTCCACAGACAGCTTTCCGAGTCATGTGGCCACCATGACTAAACCGCTTCTGGCGCAACGGGACACCATGACGGAAACCAGAACGCATGGAAATGCTATTCATCTTTCCACCGCCTTGGTACCTATTTATCTACTTGCACTGGCATGCTTTCGAACTGCTAGGTTGGCAGGAGCAGGGACCGAGCAACAGGAGCTCACCCCGTCATGGGGATTTGAACCGCCGACCTTCTGATCGGCAAGCCCAAGAGCCTCAGTCGTTTAGACCACAGAGCCACCCATGTCCCGATTATAGGCTATGAAGCTGACTTGTTTAAACAAACCATAGTTAACAATCGTTAACATTAATCAGTTAAGGGCTCAGACAAGACAGTAATTTCTGGTAAACTGAACTCACAGGTGAAAGCTTCTATTCTGCTCATCACACCTGCACCAGAGAGGGGAGTGCTTGAACACAAAGCAAACTATGACTCATTCACATCACACTAAATTGGGGATTAGCATGATGTGATGATGGGCATTATGTTCCTTTGACTCTAGGTTCAGTAGCAACCTACAAACAGTACAGGAAATATCTGCGTATCACAGCAGTGGTGATGTCATCTATTTCTATTAAAAACTACACAATACACATGGCCCTAGTGAATGAATTCCCAGTTATTTATCCAAATCTACCTTACCCTTTTGAACAGAATTGAGCATGAAAATGTGCCTGCGTTGAACAGGTAGCACAACATTTCCCTAAGTAGAGTGAAGAGCAACAGATCTCAGCATCATTGCCATGTGAAACAGAAAAGGCAAATACATTTCGGAAAAATCTCTTAATAATTAGTTATTGTACACCAATTATCCCAACAAGGATTCCACCCCCCCCCAAAAAAAAAAGTAAATGCATTTAGCCTGTGCTGGAAAAAGTCAGCATGAATCAGCATGAGTTACCATCCACACTCACAGACTTAAAACACCACACTAATCGACTGACCTTTCCATTTTCTGTGAACTCTGGCTAGCTCAATTTGTTGTTGACTCAAGAAAACCTGAGCAGAGACATGCACAAAGATATCACTGAGATTAATTCAGACCCACACTCTTAAGCTCGCTGAGGGGAAATGAGCGCTCTTGCTAACGTGTGACGAAAGGAGCAGAAGTTCTTATCTGTGCTCATTTGCTACATTATCATAATATACATTTCAAAACAGAAATGTAAAAAAGCCAGATCAGATAACATTTGGCAGAAATTGCCAGCATCTGCCGAGAGGAAATAAAAGCAGGATGGAAATGGCTATGAGTCGTGAGGAAAAGCATCTCAGCCTCTAACACTCTAAGCCTGACATTAACTATCAATCACTTTTATTATAATTTCATTTGGAAATGAAAAGGCAGAGGAGAAGGGAGGCCATTTTCATCCATTGGCCAAAGTGCTCTTTGAAAGTACAGGCCCATAGCTTAAGATTGCAGGTACAGTGGTACCTCAGGTTACATACGCTTCAGGTTACAGACTCCGCTAACCCAGAAATAGTGCTTCAGGTTAAGAACTTTGCTTCAGGGTGAGAACAGAAATCATGCTCTGGCGGCGCGGCGGCAGCAGGAGGCCCCATTAGCTAAAGTGGTGCTTCAGGTTAAGAACAGTTTCAGGTTAAGTACGGACCTCCGGAACGAATTAAGTACTTAACCTGAGGTACCACTGTATTCTGTTCAAACAAATAACTAGTTCAAGCCAGAATAGAATTGTGGGTAAAAATTGCAGAAAGTTATGCATTTAAGGTACAGGTCAAAACATGAAATCTAAAGAACAATTCCCATCTGACCTGCCACCATTCTGCCCAAAGACCCATTCAGGTGATGATATAATTGAGCAAGGCTATTAAGTTTTTTCTGGATTCCCTCCCACACCATTTCAGGTTACTGATATAGCAACTCAAGTGAAAGATGTGTTTGAACCAATGACAGCATAAGGTGGAGAATTGGGACTCTAGATACAATGCTGTCCATGCCAGCAGTACTCCAAAAACAGGACTACCAGAAGAGCAATTGTTTGCCACCATATACATTTAAATGGCACGAGCTCTCTCTCTCATAGTTCTTTCATAGTCTTATACCAACATGTTCACAAAAGGACAGAAAGCAGAAAGAACGCCAAAGGACAACATAAACCAGGCATCCCCAACCTTTGGCCCTCCAGATGTTTTGGACTACAATTCCCATAATCCCTGTTAGCTAGGGATCATGGGAGTTGTAGGCAAAAACATCTGGAGGGCAGCAGGTTAGGGATGCCTGACATAAACTAAGGTATAATTGACCAGAGAGATAATTGTTACCATTTGTTTCCCAAAGGATGCTAAATAAGAGCATATCAGATAATACTTTTTAGCACAGAGCTGAAGATATCAACACTAGATTCCCCCCTACTTTAAGAGGACAATTTTTGCTTTGTTCCTTGTGTTCTAAGCAAATTTGCTCTTGAATGTTCATTATATCTATCTATACAGCAAATACCAGTTCAAGAATACTTAACAAAATAGTTAAAGAGAGGGAGGGAAGGCTGCAACCCTATGAATATTTATCTGGAAGTAAGCCCCATTGCTAAGTAAATTTAGTGGGACTTATTTCTGGCTAAAACGTATAGGATTGTGCTGTAAGTGTTCAGTTGTGATTTTTTTATTAGCAAGGTAACACTCCTATATACCAAAAATTATGACTGAAGTATAATATCCAGAATAAACCTGGGAGTATAACTTGTGTAATGAATCTTAAAAATCTGCTGAGATACTCATACAAGTAACAGATAAATTAAACTGATTCACAATTGCAGCATGACCTTTAGACAACGCAAAAACTTTGCAAATATTATACTGAATGCAAGAGAGAGCCACAATGATGTTACAGTCAATGGGATTATGTCATAGTTATATTTTTGTTAAGTGAGCCAATTCCTGTCTACACTTCTCAGACACAAACACACAAAATATTGATAAAGTTATGCAGGGGGGAAATGAGCACATAACACGGCCTTCATTCTCTTGAACAAACTGACCAAGAATTGATCTGGAAGAGAGGAAGGTTCACCCACCAAGTCTGAGGAACAGCAAAACCTACTGGATAATTAAGCTCTTGGTTAATCAAAAGCAGGGAAATTCAGTCAGCTGCTATGTATTAACAACTTCCAAAAGGGAGACCATAAAAAGGAGATAAGTATGGATTAAAAATTAACCACGATTGCCAGAAAGCCTGATATGGCAATTCCACCCACAGAAACATGTGCTCAGACCTTTCTGCCAGCACATGGCATACATTCTGCTGTCTTTAACAGCATCGACAGATACAGAAGCAATTATACAAAAATGCCAACTTTCTCTAGAGTAGGATGGAGGAGAGGGAAGCTGAGTCAGACTCTAAGAATACAGTTCCTGGGATCTGAGACGCTTCTCCTTCACTCTATATTCTCTTTCTCTGTTCTCTGTTTCAATATTTTCAACTCAATAAGAGAAGCTCTTTTAGATTTATTGCTTAGAGTGTGGCGCTGATAACACCAAGGCTGTAGGTTCGATTCCTGTATGGGACAACTCCATATTCCTGCACTGAAGGGGTTGGACTAGATTGGGCGTGCCCGTGTTTTCCGGAATCTGCGTCTGCGCAGATGTGATTTTCGGCCCTGAGGAAGTGAGTCCCCACAGTGCGCTGTGCCAGTTTAGCGCAGCACACAGGGACTCAACGAGCGGGCGGCTTAGTTCGGGGGCGGTTCGGGGGCCGGTTAAACAATCCCCGTGAGCCACTTGTGGCCCACGGGCCTTAGGTTGCCTACCCCTGCCATACACACTCCCTCCATACACCTCCCCAGACTTCCATACAGGCTGCCCAGGCATGCACCCAAGGGAGGCCGCTTTGGTGCAGCGAACACAGCAGTCTGACTTCACTCCCAGAAGCGCACTCCATTCCCTCTCAAGACAGACAGGTGCCAACATCAACAATCAAGCAATTTTAGGGTTGTCCAGATGTGGTAAATGTGCTCGGCGTGACCTCAGGGGATAGACAAACGCTGTCCGCCATCTTTGTTCTACAAACATTCCATTCACACAAGGAGACCCAACCTCTGCATGTTCAGTAGAACTGCTAACAGAACCTTATGCATAAGACTTCTGTGCACCTAAGGCTCTTTCTGTATGGTGGAAAGATCCAGCTTTTTCCCATGCCAGTTCAGAGATAGATAGATAGATAGATAGATAGATAGATAGACAGACAGACAGACAGACAGACAGACAGACACACACACACACAGAGGATTCTGCTTCCTCATCTATGCATTCATGAAATGTAAAATTGCGTCAACCAGCCTAAAGTCATTGCTTGATCTTATAGTCATCCTGTGATGAACATGTCCATGTAAGGCTCACCCTTACTTAATTAATTTTTTTAATCTCCTTCAGAAAATTATGTACGTCTACGTGCATAGGAACTAGCAATTTGGGTAAATGTTGGGCTTAACTCGGTGTTAGCATAGATTTACATTTTTTTCACATTAAAACTGACCCAAATGCTCCTTACCTCACAACAGCATTCTGTGTTGCTTGCTATCTTGACAGAGAGATGGGTGACTAAATACTTTTAAAAATAGTACAAAATATCTTCTTAATTAAGGTTTTTTTAAAAAAATGTGAACCCAGACAGGTGTTATTCAGCAGCTTATCAACCACCTGCTCAGGCAAATGCCCTTGAGGCCATCAAACTGACATTGAGTCTGTTGTATTGGTGTGGTGGACATTTGGCATCTATTTTCTCTTCATTTGTTAAGTTTTTCACTCACGTGTGCCTTCACCAGCAAATGCCAGACACACACCGAAGACCCAACACCCAAGGCTGGCCAAATTATCTTGGCACTTAAAGCAGAAAAATCCCATAAGCGCCTCACCGCTCAGACTAAAAATACATTAAATAACAATTTGTTAGTCTTTTCATCTGGAAGGACAGATCGTGAAGCTGAGGCTCCAATACTTTGGCCACCTCATGAGAAGAGAAGACTCCCTGGAAAAGACCCTCATGTTGGGAAAGATGGAGGGCACAAGGAGAAGGGGACGACAGAGGATGAGATGGTTGGATAGTGTTCTCGAAGCTACCAGCAGAGTTTGACCACACTGCGGGAGGCAGTGGAAGATAGAAGTGCCTGGCGTGCTCTGGTCCATGGGGTCACAAAGAGTCAGACATGACTAAACGGCTAAACAACAACAAGTCTTTTCATTGCACATCACTCTACCTAACAGCAAGACCAGCTCTGAGTGTCTTCCAGATCTCATGACAAATGGGCTTAGAAAACCAGTGTTTTAGCATATCAGGTTAGGACTGGGGTCACTCAGGTTCAAATTACCTCAAAAGCTCCCTGAATGGAAGATAGGATAAAGTATAATAAATGATAGCAATAAAAAAATGAACAAAGTGCAATAAATCTGATAAACAATAAAAGTTCTGAAGTTACATTCTAAAGTCACAAGCCCATGTCTTAAATATTTGTTACAGAAAGATATGCACACTTTATTTTTAAGAAAAGAGCTACTTTTATCAGATTCTCTACCTAAGCCTTTTGTGAAAGTGTTTAGATGTTAAGTTGTGGATGTGGCTATATAAATGCTTCACAAAATCTTTCCAGTGACACGGGACACAGCCCTTAGGGGTTTTTTGGTAACTCTGTTCTTCCAATTGCTCAAAGGCTGTCCATATTCTTATCACTTCTGTTATAGGAAAGTAAAATGATGATGGGAAATGAGACTTTGACTACTTTTTTTTTAAAAAAAACAACTAACTTGGTAGAGAACATTTGAGGAAAAGGAGGAATATGCAGAGCCCGGGTTCTATTTGGGAGAACTAAATTATCTCTATCCACTTTGCATCATGTACAAGTGAGGAGGAGTTAAAGAACCGTTTAATGAGGGTGAAAGAGAGCGCAAAATATGGTCTGAAGCTCAACATCAAAAAACCGAAGATCATGGCCACTGGTCCCATCACCTCCTGGCAAATAGAAGGGGAAGAAATGGAGGCAGTGAGAGATTTTACTTTCTTGGGCTCCATGATAACTGCACATGGTGACAGCAGTCACGAAATTAAAAGATGCCTGCTTCTTGGGAGAAAAGCAATGACAAACCTAGACAGCATCTTAAAAAGCAGAGACATCACCTTGCCAACAAAGGTCCGTATAGTTAAAGCTATGGTTTTCCCAGTAGTGATGTATGGAAGTGAGAGCTGGACCATAAAGAAGGCTGATCGCCGAAGAATTGATGCTTTTGAATTATGGTGTTGGAGAAGACTCTTGAGAATCCCATGGACTGCAAGAAGATCCAACCTCTCCATTCTTAAGGAAATCAGCCCTGAGTGCTCACTGGAAGGACAGATCCTGAAGCTGAGGCTCCAATACTTTGGACACCTCATGAGAAGAGAAGACTCCCTGGAAAAGACGCTGATGTTGGGAAAGATTCAGGGCACAAAGAGAAGGGGACGACAGAGGACGAGATGCGTGGACAGTGTTCTCGAAGCTACAAACATGAGTTTGACCAAACTGCAGGAGGCATTGGAAGACAGGAGTGCCTGGTATGCTCTGGTCCATGGGGTCACGAAGAGGTGGACACGACTAAATGACTAAACAACAACAACAACAACAACAACATCATACAGGGTGGATTTGATTTAAATCAAATCGATTTAAATAATGATTTAAATCACTAGTCAGTAAGACTTGATTTAAATCATTTTTTTAACAGAAAGACTCATTCTTGCTGGTATCATCTTAATATTTACAACCAGATGAAGGTTTCATTTTTGGAATAATAAATTTTCAGAGTAGTTTTTACAGTTAAATCAAAAAATTACTGTTTTGGTTATACTATTAGAAATACATAGACCGATAATTAGGAAAATATTGTGAGGTTTGAGAAGTTAACTGTTTATAGTTGGAGAACGTTTCTGCTGTACTTTACTGGAAGGAGAAAAACAATCATTTCCTTAACAACAATTTAAACAATTTATTTAACTAAAACAATAACATTATAGCATACGTATCCATGTTGGTTAACTGATGTGGTTAAACAATTTCATGAAAAACTTATAACAAATCCTTATTTCATGATGAATACCTTTAAGTTACTATAAGGTAACTTAAATCTTTAGAAATATTTTTCCTCCAAAAGGATTTTATTTTAAAATTCCAATTTAAATTTTAAAAAATCTTTTAAAAATAAATAATAAATCACTGATTTTTATCCACTCTGCATTAAAGCAACTCACACTCTTTTTTTTTGTCTGTTTCAAAGTGCATTTTAAAAATCTGATTTAAATATTTAAAAATCTGATGTAATTTTTTTAAAAAAAACACCTGATTTTTATTTATTTTATTTATTTATTTTAGTGATTTTTATCCACGCTGCCTGTATCATATCCCTCTCCCCAACACCCTGCTTATCTGCCTCTTTTGTCCTGGCTCCAGCAGCATTGAAACAATAGGGCACAGGACTCAATGGAATCTCCCTGCACCGAATAAAGTAGGGTCTCTCTGTCATTCTGCTATGCGAGCAACTCTAGACAAGGCCTCATGAACTCCTTCATTTATACAATCCTTTTAAAAAAAAACTAACACTGCTGCCTTTTGTCGCTCTGCACAACATTTTGAAAAGTTTATTTCAGAAGAGGGCATCTGTTTTCTCTGGAGGAAAACATTACCTTGCATTTGTGAGTCTTGCCTTGCCTTTCTTCCAAAACATTTAACAGAATTTAAACACTGTAAAAACTGACCTTAGAACGAGCCCATAAATGAGAGACAAGATTAAGCAGGAGGATGACAGAAACCATATCTGTTTTCAAATATATGCGCAGATACAGGGATCACAGGTCTTCTGTTCTTAGCATCTGAGGATAAAAATAAAAATAAAAATAGCATGAATCAGCAAATGCTTATCTCACAGACAGTATGCGCCTAGAAACTGAGCAGACATATTGAAGTATGAACTCAGAAGACATGATTGTACCAGTTGCTCACCAGAAAGTTCTACTGATCAGAATGAAGATCTAATCTGCCAAGTCTGGACTGTATTTTACTTGACATCACTCCAATTTATCATTGTCATAGCAAGATGTCTATCAGTATATACATCTGGTCGCACAGTATAAGAACCAAAGTGGAAGTTCACACATTAATTAAAAATAAAATAAAGTACAGTGGTACCTCGGGTTACATACGCTTCAGGTTACAGACTCCACTAACCCAGAAATAGTGCTTCAGGTGAAGAACTTTGCTTCAGGATGAGAACAGAAATCGTGCTCCGGTGATGCGGCGGCAGCAGGAGGCCCCATTAGCTAAAGTGGTGCTTCAGGTTAAGAACAGTTTCAGGTTAAGTATGGACCTCCGGAACGAATTAAGTACTTAACCCAAGGTACCACTGTATTTGAATACCAAGGTGTTTGAGAACCAAGGTACCACTGTATTCAGTTACAGCAGCTCAGTTTTGCTCATCTTGTTGCCCTCCAGCTGTGTTGGATTACAACTCCCAACAACCTCAGGAAGCATGCCAAATGGTCAGGAATGAGGGGCTTTGTAGTCCAAAATATGTGTGTGTGTGTGTGTGTGTGTGTGTGTGTGTGTGTGTGTGTGTTTGCACGCACGCACACATGCGTGCCAGGCTGAGAGCATTTGCCCTAGCACATGCCACAATAATACATTTGTTAGTCATCAGGGTGCCGCAAGACAAGAATTCAGTCATGAGACTCGGAGTTGACATGGATCAATTAAGAAACAAAAACAAATCTGGTGCGAAAGATTCCGACCGCTACACAGAAACGCAATGGTTTGGCAATGTCAATGCAGACTCTTCTCTTGATAGGTTTCAAGTCTAACTGCATTACAGTCGTGGATGAAGAAAGGATGTTTTTATTTCTGTTTTCGCAGGATTTTCTCACACAAACTGTGCTAAGTAGAAGGACGCCACAAGTTCCAGGCCATAGGTTAGAGAAACTAGACAGGACATCAGATTAAATGTGTCAAGAGCAACAGGTTTTCTAGCATGCAAAGAAAACAGCGGCCATAAAGATGCGGGCAGACTATCTAGAGGAGGGGTTGGGAACCTCGGGCCTAAGGAGAAAATGCAGCCGTCCAGGCCTCACTGTCAAGCTCACAATTCACATCTCTCTGTGGGATTTCCGCCGCCCCCCCCCCTTTTTTTTGCCTGGCTGTCCTTGAATGGCCAGACTCCCTCTGTCTTTCCTGGATGGAGAGAGATGCTTATATAGAAACCTCTGACTTTTGCATGGTGGAACTTGTAAGAGTCCTATCAACCAGCATGAAACCTCTGGAATATTGCAGACCCTCCAATATTATCCAGGGACAATCCCGGATTTACAGAAGGCATCCTGGTTTCTGCTTTGATCCCAGAATGCCCCACTTTTCCTTAAACGTAAAGGTAAAGGGACCACTCACCATTAGGTCCAGTTGTGGACGACTCTGGAGTTGTGGTGCTCATCTCACTTTACTGGCCAAGGGAGCCGGCGTACAGCTTCCGGATCATGTGGCCAGCATGACTAAGTTGCTTCTGGTGAACCAGAGCAGCGCACGGAAACGCCGTTTACCTTCCTGCTGGAGTGGTACCTATTTATCTACTTGCACTTCGAACTGCTAGGTTGGTAGGAGCAGAGTTTGAGCAATGGGAGCTCACCCCATCGCAGGGATTCGAACCGCCAACCTTCTGATCTGCAAGCCCTAGGCTCTGTGGTTTAACCCACAGCGCCTATCTTCATCAGAGAAACGATGGAGGGTTTGGAGTTATCCAATCCCTGAGCTAAGGAGATAAGTAACTACACAACCTTTAGAGGACATCTGAAGGCAGCCCTGTATAGGGAAGTATTTTAATGGTTGATGTTCTATTACGTTTTTATATATGAAAGATGCCATCCAGAGTTGTTGAAGCAACACAGTCAGATGGGTGGGGTAACAACAACAACATCATCATCATGATGATTGAATAGGACGTCCCTATTTTTACCAGAGAAAAGTTGGAGGGTATGATATTGCCCACAGTGGCAATGAACAGTCAAACTATGCTGCACCTGACTCTAAAATCTCCTAGATCATTCAAATACAACAGCAATTGAAGGTACCAGGGCAGGTGTAGTAAGGACATATCAGTTTACATAACTAATCTATCACACTCTAGGTCAACACAACATCCTTTTGCTAGAGCTATTGTGACAGCAATGGAAGCAGCCATCTGGGTCAAGGGCAAGCAGGGCCAACAGGGAAAACCATTCAGGTGGACTCAGTCATTTGAAAAATAACGTATAAACTGAATTACTTTCAACTATATATATATATATATATATATATATATATATATATATATATATATATATGCTTTCGTAGATTTTCACGGGTACAGGAATGTAGGTTTTGGTGTCTTCGGGTGTCTTCCCGTGTAAGAGTTGGGGTGTCTAGGCGACGTTTCGACGAGGTCTCACTCGTCATCTTCAGGCTGGTGCTTTCGGCTTCTTGTTACTAGAACAGAGCAGGATCTCAGTGTTTGAGTTCCTATAAATACTGTTGAGGGGGTGTGGTGTATAGCCTCCAACGTTCTGGGCAGAGAGGAAGTTCCTAGGTTAATGTGCCTTTTCTTCTTTTGTTCATTAATTACTTGAGGGATATCTTGAGTGATTACTTGAGTGATATTCTGGGTACCACTTAGGAGGGTCATTAGGTGTGGATTAGTTGCTAAAGCTTTCGTGTCTTGACCTCTTGACCTTGTAAAGAGTTTTTCTGAGAAGATGGCTGTACTGCACTTAGTTGTGCTCTGGCTTGGCTTCGTGTATAGGGGCGAGCTGTGGTTTTGTGCCCTATATATATATATATATATATATATATATATATATATATATATATGCTTTCGTAGATTTTCACGGGTACAGGAATGTAGGTTTTGGTGTCTTCGGGTGTCTTCCCGTGTAAGAGTTGGGGTGTCTAGGCGACGTTTCGACGAGGTCTCACTCGTCATCTTCAGGCTGGTGCTTTCGGCTTCTTGTTACTAGAACAGAGCAGGATCTCAGTGTTTGAGTTCCTATAAATACTGTTGAGGGGGTGTGGTGTATAGCCTCCAACGTTCTGGGCAGAGAGGAAGTTCCTAGGTTAATGTGCCTTTTCTTCTTTTGTTCATTAATTACTTGAGGGATATCTTGAGTGATTACTTGAGTGATATTCTGGGTACCACTTAGGAGGGTCATTAGGTGTGGATTAGTTGCTAAAGCTTTCGTGTCTTGACCTCTTGACCTTGTAAAGAGTTTTTCTGAGAAGATGGCTGTACTGCACTTAGTTGTGCTCTGGCTTGGCTTCGTGTATAGGGGCGAGCTGTGGTTTTGTGCCCTATATATATATATATATATATATATATATATATATATATATATATATATATATAGGGTTTTGTGCCCTATATATATATATAGTTGAAAGTAATTCAGTTTATACGTTATTTTTCAAATGACTGAGTCCACCTGAATGGTTTTCCCTGTTGGCCCTGCTTGCCCTTGACCCAGATGGCTGCTTCCATTGCAGAACGCCATCTCCAATCAACCACACCAGACCCAAACCCAGACCCTCTCCACAGATAAATTACAGACACCATCCAGTAGCCAAACCATAGTGGCACCTCCGGATGCTGCACCCCCCTGCAATCCCTACACAGATCTGGCTGGCACAGGGCACAAAACCACAGCTCGCCCCTATACACGAAGCCAAGCCAGAGCACAACTAAGTGCAGTACAGCCATCTTCTCAGAAAAACTCTTCACAAGCTCAAGAGGTCAAGACACTAAAGCTTTAGCAACTAATTCACACCTAATGACCCTCCTAAATGGTACTCAGAATATCACTCAAGAAATCTCTCAAGATATCCCTCAAGTAATTAATGAACAAAAGAAGAAAAGGCACACTAACCTGGGAACTTCCTCTCTGCCCAGAACGTTGGAGGCTATACACCACACCCCCTCAACAGTATTTATAGGAACTCAAACACTGAGATCCTGCTCTGTTCCAGTAACAAGAAGCCGAAAGCACCAGCCTGAAGATGACGAGTGAGACCTCGTCGAAACGTCGCCTAGACACCCCAACTCTTACACGGGAAGACACCCGAAGACACCAAAACCTACATTCCTGTACCCGTGAAAATCTACGAAAGCAAATATCTCACCTCTACGGGGAGGAAACCTTCCAGCTGACAAGAACCTACGAGAAACTAGAAATCCGAAGAGCCACCATCTTATGTGATCTCTTGTTCCTACGCAACTGCCGAGACAACAACTTAATTCCCACATGCTTCCAACTTAAATTCCACTCTAAAACCCCAGCTACCGAAAGGATCCTGAAACGAACTGAACTATCCCTAATCAGAAACGAACTACACAGGAAAAGATACCTACTAAACCAAACCAACAAAGATCTGCTCACTCTTCACCTCAAACTCTGTAACAAAATCCACCCTGCACTCTGGGACAAATGCAAACAACTAGCCGTTTGGAGAGCTGAAACTGAGTCCTCACATAAGACAGACACACACACCAACAAACTCCACAAACTAGAGAAACGCCAGAAGCCCAGCCACCCTCCACAACAACCCATGAAACAAACAGTACATAACATATCAGACAGGATCCTCACCTCAACTGAAACCAAAGTACTCTCCAAAGGTTTCAACTTTGCAGTCGCCCCGAGACGCATCCCCACGGAAAACATCATATGCGGAGTCGAAGCTAGCCTAACCAAAATCAACCCAGATGAAGCCAATAAAATCAGACTTGAAGTCACCAACATCCTCTGCTCCAGCAAACCACCCAGAAGCAATTTACACAAAGAAGAACAGAAAGCACTCACCAACCTGAGGAAAGACAACAACATAATCATTCTCCCAGCAGACAAAGGTAATGCCACTGTTGTGATGAACACATCGGACTACCAAGCAAAACTATCAAATCTACTCCAAGACCCTACCTACCAACCTATAAAAACAGATCCCACCACCTATCTGGAAAAAACCACCAAATCCAAAATAAAAGCCTCTCCTATCAGTGAAGAAATCCAGCTAAGAATCATCCCCAGAGAAAAATCATCCAGATGCCCCAAACTCTACGGTCTCCCCAAGATACACAAAGAAGGAACACCACTCAGACCAATAGTCAGCTCCATAGGCTCACCTCTACAAAATCTCGCTAAATTTCTCGCTAAGCAACTTCAGCCCTATGCAGAATCTATCGCTTCACACGTTACAAACTCCTTCCAGTTCATAGAAACAATAAAGAAGCAAAACCTACACCCCGATGACCTACTTGTGAGCTTCGATGTTGTATCTCTCTTCACACAAGTGCCCATTAATGAAGCCTTGACAGCCATTCAAAACAAATACAATCCCCCCGAATACATCCTGGACCTGACCAACCACTGCCTAACCAACACGTACTTCATCCACAATGGACAAAGATACAAACAGATAGAAGGAGCACCTATGGGATCACCCCTCTCACCGGTCATCGCAAATCTGTACATGGAACACTTTGAAACCAATGCTTTAGACAAGTCAGAACACAAACCCAAACTTTGGCTCAGATATGTTGACGACACCTTTGTAATTTGGCCACACGGGAAGGAAAAACTAGATAGCTTCCTCACACATCTCAACAGCCTACACCCCAAAATACAATTCACTATGGAAATAGAAGCCAACAACCAACTTCCCTTCCTTGACGTCCTAATCTACAAAAAACCTGATGGCTCCCTAGGACACACTATCTACCGGAAAAAAACACACACCAACCGCTACTTACATGCACAATCACACCACCACCCTGCACAAATAAACTCCGTAGCCAAGACTCTCATCTCCAGAACCAAACGCCTGGCTGACAAAGACCACTTGACAACTGAGTTACAGAATCTCTCAAATGTGTTAATCGCCAACGGATACCAGCAAAACAGGGTTACGAAGCTAATCCAAAAAGAAACACCCCCCAAAAACCAAGACACAGAAGAAAACAATGGCATGGCCCTCCTTCCTTATATCAAGGGCACTACAGATAAAATTAGCAAAATCCTCCATAAACACAATATCAAAACAGCCTTTTGCACCAACCAAAAAATAGCCAATATCCTCAGAAACCCAAAAGATAAAATCCAGTTAGAAAACCAAGGGGTCTATGAAATACCCTGCAAAGTCTGCCCAGCCACGTACATTGGACAAACAAACAGACGAATAAATGCACGTATCGCAGAACACAAGAATGCCGTCAAAAAAGAAGAAAAAACTTCCTCTCTTTACCAACACATGAAAGAAACAGGACACGAAATTAATTTTGCAGATTCCAAATTGCTCTTTAACATGGAACATCACCACAAGAGAATAATCATGGAAGCCATCGAGATAGAGAAACACCCTCACAACATGAACAAGCGTGACGACACGTCCCGCCTGCCAGACATCTGGAAATTAGCCCTCCCCACAAAAACCGACACCAGAACCAGAGGCACACAGAACGCCATCTCCAATCAACCACACCAGACCCAAACCCAGACCCTCTCCACAGATAAATCACAGACACCATCCAGTAGCCAAACCATAGTGGCACCTCCGGATGCTGCACCCCCCTGCAATCCCTACACAGATCTGGCTGGCACAGGGCACAAAACCACAGCTCGCCCCTATACACGAAGCCAAGCCAGAGCACAACTAAGTGCAGTACAGCCATCTTCTCAGAAAAACTATTCACAAGCTCAAGAGGTCAAGACACGAAAGCTTTAGCAACTAATCCACACCTAATGACCCTCCTAAATGGTACTCAGAATATCACTCAAGTAATCACTCAAGATATCCCTCAAGTAATTAATGAACAAAAGAAGAAAAGGCACATTAACCTGGGAACTTCCTCTCTGCCCAGAACGTTGGAGGCTATACACCACACCCCCTCAACAGTATTTATAGGAACTCAAACACTGAGATCCTGCTCTGTTCTAGTAACAAGAAGCCGAAAGCACCAGCCTGAAGATGACGAGTGAGACCTCGTCGAAACGTCGCCTAGACACCCCAACTCTTACACGGGAAGACACCCGAAGACACCAAAACCTGCATTCCTGTACCCGTGAAAATCTACGAAAGATATATATATATATATATATATATATATATATATATATATATATTCATTCCCCTCAAACACAAATAGGTTGGAGGGAGCTGTGAACAGTGGCATTTCTGTCACACAGAATTCTGGCCTAGAATGGAAGAAAATAGCCAGTTATTTATATACTGCCTCTTGGCGTTTAAAAAGGTCCCATGGTGGTCTATAATATATTTTTTTAAAAAATGCATAAAATATCTCTACGCCAATTTGGATTTCAGGACAGTGGACATTGCAAGAATAGCATAGCACGGCTGAACAACAGTAACAAAACAACAGATAAAATCCTTTAAAGCATTCTAAGGTTTGCACAATCATTAAAACGGCAAGAAAAGCAAACTAGAAGCACTTAAAATAAACTGGAAGGGAATTCTACAAATGTAGAACTTTAATCAAGAAGGCTCCGTCTGGCATCCCGGTGGAAGGACACAGAACAAGACTTCTGAAGATGAAGGCCTTTCTGGAGGGCAATTCTTTTTTACTAGGCCTAGCTTCTTTCTTTCGTCACATCACATATAGATGACCGGAGAAGGAAGGAGACCATGGTCTTACTGCCATAAGGGTGTTCCCCAAATGAAGTCCATTTGCTTACAGTTATTTCTCTCTCTGGCTGGATCTATACACATCAAAGAAGCGTTTCGTTTAAACGCGTTGCAAACTTCGTATGAGAAATCAGGTTGGCAAAAACAGAACTCCACAGCGCCATCTGGTGCCATAGTGTTAGAATGCATAAACAACACATATAAAGTGATTTTTCTTTGCCAATTTAGCCGATTCCTCCCCCCCCCCCCCATCCTTACAACGGCATTTGAAATTCACCAGACACATTTTGCACTTGGTTATTGGCCATTTGCGATCATCTAGAGGTGCCTGCATGGGGATCATTTGATCTGAACTGTTTTCACACACTAGCAACACATCCTGTAGAATTCTATCCATGATATTGCATCTGCACTATCAGAATGAATCTCAGTAACCAAAAAGCCATATTGAACAATACAACTTTTGAGCTCTTCTGGCCCCAAAATGGCAACTAGGCATTCTGTTTTGGTGACCGTAATACTGGTTTAAGAAGCCATTTGGCACCTAGCTTATACAGTGGTACCTCGCAAGACGAATGCCTCGCAAGACGAAAAACGAAAGAGCAAGACGAAAGAGTTTTCCGTTTTTTGAGTCGTACCGCAAGACGAATTTCCCTATGGGCTTGCTTCGCAAGACGAAACGTCTTGCGAGTTCTTGCGAGTTTGTTTCCTTTTTCTTAAAGCCGCTAAGCCGTTAATAGCCGCTAAGCCGCTAATAGCCGCTAAGCCTCTAATAGCCGTGCTTCACAAGACGAAAAAACTGCAAGACGAAGAGACTCGCGGAACGGATTAATTCCATCTTGCAAGGCACCACTGTATACCTGCGTTTCTAACACTACCTTAAAATATAGCTATTTTCAGAGGAGGAAGAAGAAGAAGAAGAAGAAGAGGAGTTTGGATTTGATATCCCACTTTATCACTACCCGAAGGAGTCTCAAAGCGGCTAACATTCTCCTTTTCCCTAACTCCCCCACAACAAACATTCTGTGAGGTGAGTGGGGCTGAGAGACTTCAGAGAAGTGTGACTAGCCCAAGGTCACCCAGCAGCTGCATGTGGAGGAGCGGAGACGCGAACCCGGTTCCCCAGATTACGAGTCTATCGCTCTTAACCACTACACCACACTGGCTCTCAGAGCACCTATGTTTCACGGACGAACCTCATATTCTAACTCCATTGTAAATCCAACCTTTCCTGTTTGGAGGACTGAGTGGGTCAAGCACCGAAATGAGCCATTTCACATAATCCTTAATGGAGTAAAAATAATCCATCGACGCAGAAATACAGTTGAACCGAACGTAAATTACGTATCCATTGTAAGAGAGAAAAATTCTGCCAGCTTCAGTTCTTCTGCAAAGAAGATTCTGCATCAGCAACTGTTATTTGGCTGTCAGAAGTGAAAGGCATCCTCTATCTGAGAAAGTGTGAGAAGTGGTAGTAATTCATTTAACCAAATGCCTGCATTCTCCTGTGGAGAGGTGAAGCAGCTGCTGCTTAATAATTCAGACAAGCCTGGAAGTAATAAAGGCCCATCAGTTTACAGTTTGTACAGAATAAGAATCGGAGTCGTCCCCCAACAGTTGAATCTGAAGTCTGCCACCTTCCGGGTTATTACCAATGTCAGTCAGAGGCTTAGATGAATCAGCACATCTAGAACAAAGTGATTCATTGGCAGGAGAAAGCAGAAAAGAACATTTGTGCTTCATTAGGGCCCAAGACATGTATCTTCATTCTGAGGATTCTGCACATACGAATTTTCATTCAGACACAAACTTCTCAGGGAGGAAAACCTTACTGCATCAATTGATGTGTGTGCTGAAGTTTAAGCCTGTTTTAAAAGTTCAATCTGATATACTTTTAATGCAATTGTTTAAGGGAAGGGAGAAGACAATTTCTAGATATTTTGCCCCTTTTTTATGTTATAGCATTTTTACTGATTTTTTTAAAAAGTTATATTGTATGGTATTTTTGACACAGAGGTGCATATTGTACCTATGGCCATGCTCTGTGTGGAAGCATGATTTTATTGCCTCTGGCAATAAATAATCATCATAGTGGTGCAGAAAACCTGAAAATGTGGTCAGGTTCTCCTTCACTGTCTTTGCCCCTTGGTAGGGGTGATTCTTTTGCAATTTATCCCCGGTCCCCACAGAATTCCATTTTTTCCTAGTGTAGAATTCTAGATCTCATGCTGAAGAATCTGAAGCCTTGGTGTCAAAATAGGTTGTTTATGTATGCCACTACTGCGGCCCATGCTTTGTTAGCCCGAAAAATGGAAAATGAGCGAGGTTCCAACCAAAGAAGAGTGGCAACTTAAGTTGGCAGAATATGCGCAGCTTGCAGACTTAACATACAGAATGAGAGAAGAAGAAGAACATATGTTTAAAGAAGATTGGAAAATGTTTATTGAATATATGGGAAATAATTGTGTACAGCTGAAAACACTGGCAGCATAAAGATAAATTCAACAGTGTAAACAAGTTATGATGGATGTAATAATGGAATACTGAATGGTATAGTTTCTGTAAAATACGCTGGGATTTATGATTGTGTAAAATGAACAACGGAAAGAGAAGAAAGGAAATCATTGATAACTTAAGGATGTAAAAATGAGTACTTTAAATTGTAAAACAGAATAAATACACACACACACACACACACACACACACACACACACAGTGGTACCTTGGTTCTCGAACTTAATCCGTTCCAGAAGTCCATTCGACTTCTGAAACCGTTCGAAAAGCAAGGTGTAGCTTCCAATTGGCTGCAGGAGCTTTCTGCATTTGAGCAGAAGACATGTTGGACATTCTGAAAAATGTTCGAAAACCGGAACACTTACTTTTGGGTTTTCGGCGTTCGGGAGCCGATTTGTTCGACAACTAAGCAGTTCGAGAACCAAGGTACCACTGCATATATAAAAAGAATCTGAAGCCTAGTAACATCCATTTTTCACACAGCTTCCCTTATGCCGGCCTGCCCTCTATGGGGGTCTGAGAGGCCTGTGCCCTAGGGCCAACTATGCTTTCCAGTGGAATTCCATGTTTGGACACACTACACAGTTTTCTTCCGAAAGTAGCAGTAGAGCTACTGGGGCACTGGGAAGGGAAGAGAGGTTGCCTCTTTCCCCCCATGCATAATTTCAAACATAAATCCCTCCCAGAAACTATTAGCCACAGAAAGAAATAACATGCATCTTTTCTTGACAAGAATGACTACCGAAGAGGCCACAAACAAACTATTATGCATTGCTGGAGGTCTGTCCTTGTGTGCTGTCTATATAGCACCGTCTTGCAAACCAGCCCACAGAAGTAACTAGCACAAAAACAAATGAAGTGGCGAATAAATTAGGAGAGCGAGAGAGAGAGCTGTCTCTCCTCTACCAATCTACTCGCTTGCATAAAATTCCTGGTCATCTGCAGCTAGTAAAGTTGTTAAATAAAAGGCTAAAAAGCACATTTACTCACTCGGCGCTAGCTTACACCGATTAAAAGCCAAGACAGAATGCATGGGATTTGGGGGGGTAAAGGAGTAGACAAACGTAATAGTCCTTCAATACACCATAAATAGCTCAAAATACACCTTGGCTTTCTCATATGGGTAAGACCACAGTCTCATGATTCCCCTCTGAACATATGCATCCAATTTTTTCCAGTGTGCCAGTCCGTCTGCCTAAATGTTGCTAGATGGCTGACAGAAGCTTTAAGCAACTGGTCTGGAAGTAAGTCTCCTGAAAGGAAGAGTTATTCTCCGCATTACCTCAATGTGTGATCAGGATTGATAATACTCACCCTCCCCCACCCAGAAAATAAATAAATTCAGCTGCCACATTCAGAGTGCATTTTTGGAGTGCACACGTTACGCAAAGTGAAAATGCAGAGGTCTGGCAGCTACTGAAAGTAGTAATTCAGAAAAGCACTTTGCAAGCCATACCCAAAGAAGAACAAGCTTGGTACCGTATTTTTCGCCCTATAAGACGCACTTTTTCCCCTCCAAAAATGAAGGGGAAATGTGGGTGCGTCTTATGGGGCGAATGCAGGCTTTCGCTGAAGCCTGGAGAGCGAGAGCGGTAGGTGCGCACCGACCCCTCTCGCTCTCCAGGCTTCGCGGACCTCTCCTCAAGCAGCGGGAACGTTCCCACTGCTTGGGGAGAGTTGCCGGCATCCCGAAGCCTGCAAGCGCTGATCCCAGCACGTGCAGGCTTCGCGGATCTCTCCCCAAGCAGCGGGAACGTTCCCACTGCTTGGGGAGAGTTGCCGGCATCCCGAAGCCTGCAAGCGCTGATCCCAGCACGTGCAGGCTTCGCGGATCTCTCCCCAAGCAGCGGGAACGTTCCCACTGCTTGGGGAGAGTTGCCGAAATCCCGAAGCCTGCAAGCGCTGATCCCAGCACGTGCAGGCTTCGCGGATCTCTCCCCAAGCAGCGGGAACGTTCCCACTGCTTGGGGAGAGTTGCAGGCATCCCGAAGCCTGCAAGCGCTGATCCCAGCACGTGCAGGCTTCGCGGATCTCTCCCCAAGCAGCGGGAACGTTCCCACTGCTTGGGGAGAGTTGCAGGCATCCCGAAGCCTGCAAGCGCTGATCCCAGCACGTGCAGGCTTCGCGGATCTCTCCCCAAGCAGCGGGAACGTTCCCGCTGCTTGGGGAGAGTTGCCGGCATCCCGAAGCCTGCAAGCGCTGATCCCAGCACGTGCAGGCTTCGCGGATCTCTCCCCAAGCAGCGGGAACGTTCCCACTGCTTGGGGAGAGTTGCAGGCATCCCGAAGCCTGCGCGCGCTGATCCCAGCACGTGCAGGCTTCGCGGATCTCTCCCCAAGCAGCGGGAACGTTCCCACTGCTTGGGGAGAGTTGCAGGCATCCCGAAGCCTGCGCGCGCTGATCCCAGCACGCGCAGGCTTCGCGGATCTCTCCCCAAGCAGCGGGAACGTTCCCACTGCTTGGGGGGAGTTGCAGGCATCCCGAAGCCTGCGCGCGCTGATCCCAGCACGCGCAGGCTTCGCGGATCTCTCCCCAAGCAGCGGGAACGTTCCCACTGCTTGGGGAGAGTTGCAGGCATCCCGAAGCCTGCAAGCGCTGATCCCAGCACGTGCAGGCTTCGCGGATCTCTCCTCAAGCAGCGGGAACCACCGCTGGGCTCCCACGGCTTGCAGAGAGCTGCCTGTTTGGGGGCTGGGGTCGGGGGAAGCTCGGGCTGCCCCAGCCCCGCGCCTGGGGGGGAAATAATTTTTTTCCTTTATTTCCCCCCCAAAAAACTAGGTGCGTCTTATGGGCCGGAGCGTCTTATGGGGCGCAAAATACGGTAATTGCAGGAGGTGAGCGTGTAGATAAGAGGGAACTTAGTAATGAAGAAATGTAAAAACCAAAGGTGGAATTACAAATTCCAAGATGTTCAGTGCAACATTACAAGTGGGAAACATACACCAAACCCATGTAATGAGACAACTAATTGCAAAATTCGTAAGTAATCTCTTTTTATCCTTTCAGTTTGGAACCTGTTGCAGTCCTAATTATGTCATCAAGAGCACAAACAAGCCTGATAGCTCATTAACTTTAGCCTCTATGGTAGCAACCAGCCCGTTTCTTTTCCTCAACCTACACTTGGTGACAGAAACAGGTTGTGGTGGGGTACAAGACGGTAAATGAAATCTCAGATCTATGGTGCGATGGAGAGATTAACAGAGGAACTATAGGAGTTGCCAGGGACCGTGCAAAATGTCTGGCAAAAGCAATGCACAGCAGCACTCGGGCCTAGAGGAGAAGTTTATGGAAGTCCCAATACAGGCCCTCTTTCTCACTGCTAGTTAAATTTTGAATAAGGAAACAGAAGAGGATATCAGAGAGAGATTTTATAGCATTTCAAGCTAAACAACTTGACCAGAGTAGTTTGGACTTTATTTAGAATGGGTTGGGGTGAGGTTTATGAACTTGGCGAGCTGGTTTTTGAACTCCTCACATTCCAAAGCTTTGCCCCTACCACCAAATATCAGAACGATCATAGGGCAAGATTGATGACGTTATTCTTTTCTTTCTTTCTTTCTTTCTTATCCAATCAATCAATCAATCAATCAATCAATCAATCAATTGCCCTATACCCACAGGTTTCAGGGCAGTTCACAACATAAAAATCACAAAATAAAAATACATTAAAAAATGAAAACAAGAACAAGCCATTAATCCCCAATAAAGCTTTAAAAGGAACTACAATAATAAAGAGATATAACTGTTGTGTTTTGCTTATTAAAGTAAACAAATGGTAATGGATGAGATCAAACTGCAACAATGAAGTGGGTTTTGCTTTTGTTTAGTTTTTAGTGAAAGCGCTGTTGTGTTCATGTCCTGCTAAACATCTGGTTAACCGCTACGTGAGAAAAATATTGAACTTTTGTTCTGATCCATCTTTTTATGAATGTGTGGGGAGTAACTTAAAATATGCAGATTTACCATTATGACGGTGTTCCAACTGCAGGCATGTTAAATGTTCTACATAAGCTATCAAATAAAATTTAACAAGGACACATGGAAATGCACCAGAAAGGGAGGGGGTGGGAAACCTAACTAACTAAAAAGCAAAAGGGAACAGGGAGGATTACAGGCGAGGTAATGGCATTTTCGGAAAAAAGGATGTTAGGATTTATAGTGAATAACAAGCTGAACATTACTCAACAGTGTGATGCTGGAGCACTGAAAACATGCAAATTAGGGTGCTTAACAAACATATCCCTATGTTTACTTCATTCTCTTTGGGCAATTACCAAAGGATTTGTCAGTGGTGGAATATTTATGTTTCACAGACTGGAGAGGGTTGGATTTAAAAATATAAATCAAGGCTATTGTTGTCCCAGTGGTGTGAGATTCTAGGGGTTTCAGGTGCTTACCCATGGTTTGTGCTTCCTTTTGGCACAGCACAGACGGTGGTGTCTTTAGGTTATATGATTTATTTACACATATATACAACCTGAGCCTATGATGGCCGGGTACACAACATCAACACCCCCAAAGGGCCTTGTTTCTCCCATAGCCACAGCCTCAGATTCAAGGAGAAATCAGTCATAACTTTCTCTCTGTTTGTCCAGCCTTCAGCCTTTTTTTGCACCCAGCTTCTAGCTGACATAGCAGCAAAACACAGCAGTACTGCTGTTTTATCTTACTAACTATGTAAGAGAGGGAGGGAGGGCCCCACCTATTTGCCATCTGCCACAGAGCTCCCTTTCTTCTGTCCAAATGGCCCCTTACCTGTCCTTTATTTCTCTTAATGGCCCATCTCCCAGGTGATCACCTCATGAGGAAGCTAGCTTGATTTACATTTTAACAGTTGCTGGGATTATAAGGATTAGAGGTCTGGCACCCACAAACTCATAATGCTATATGTGTGAAAGCACTGTAGGGGATGGGCGGGGGGAGGGGGAGATGGTAACTCTGCTAGATATTTAATTTATTGACCATATAATACATACTGAAATATGACCTGAAGTCTGTAGCTCAATCAACCCACTGCGTGAGTTTTGAGTTCTCTACATCGGATTCACTGATTGTCTTGGATTGGCTGGGATAACCTTTTTGAATTATGCACTTTTAATTGTTGCTTTGTGCTTCTGAAAGAATTCGAGTTTGGATTGTGTTATTACTGTTGGCCTAATATTACTGTTGGCGTAATATTATGGATGGACGTACTTCTCAACGGCATGGGACATGCAAGAACATGCAATCCCTGGAAATAGCATTTTCTATTTTCCTTATTGTTGGAGGTACATTGCCTGAGGAACATGGACTCTATTCCTTTACTGCTAGACTCCATATCCCACTCTCACAAATTTGCTCCCCTTTGCCTCTCATAGGCCTAGAATGTTGTGCTTCAAGAGTTGCAAGTCCTGTTCCTATTGCAGATAAAACCTGTTGAGACTAACTTCGAAATAAAAACTTTTCTTTCTTTTTTTTGAGATTTTGATCTAGAAAAATAACTGGGTACAACTAGAGTTTTTTCCAAGTTGGAGCTAATAAGTGTTAATTAATATAATTAATTGTTATAATGTGACTGTAGCTAGTCTAAACTTCTGTTCCATACAGAATGCTAGCAGAATTCTTAAGTATAGGAACGCACATAGCAACAACACTCAAAGCCAACTGGACAGAAACCCAACTGGTACTGTAGGATTCTTGCCCTAGTCCAGGCATAGGCAAACTCGCCCCCCCCCAGATGTTTTGGGACTACAACTCCCATCATCCCTGACCACTGGTCCTGTTAGCTAGGGATGAGGGGAGTTGTAGTACCAAAATATCTGGAGGGCCGAATTTGCCTATGCCTGCACTAGTACTTCCTTGCAAGTACCATAACATTGATCAATATAGGCTATTCACTAAGGGGCAATGCCCTGGAATTCCAGCACAGCTCAGAGAAAACCCAAAGTTATTATTATTGTTTTTTGTAGAGAAGCGTTTAGTGACATTAATACAATCCACAGTGAAACCTTCCTATTTCTATTATGTAAGCTGCCATGCTAATATCAGTTCCCCCCTCCACTACACTTTCTACTTCTCATAATATGAATCTGGCACCTTCTCTTAAGAGCCTTATTTGTCACAAGACAGCAGCGATGAGAAGTCTGTGGCAGACTTGTACTGCAGATTATTCCAACCTGAACTGACAACTACACTCTATGAAAAAGATTGGATTCTAGTTAAAATACAGCAGAACCAATGATATGTGGGAAAGTGAGATGCCTGGTACCTCTGGACTCCACTTATCAGAACAAATGAAATTCAAAAATGTATCTCATTATAGTTCTTCCTTTATCTTTGATGCAGTAAAATGAGTTTCCCGCTCTAGATAGTCGGCCAAGTACCCAAAAAAGCAAAGCTGAAGATGGAAAGGCAGTTTGGCCCTGATGCATCAGAAGCACCCATGCTGCTACAAGATTTAATATCTGCAACAAGAACGAAAAACTTTACATTTGCACTATATAAAACCCTACTCAATGGAGGAAATATGATTTAGAATACGATAGACAAAAATGGAGTGAAGATTTAGGGGTACAGATAACAAATGATAAATGGGAGTCAAGTAGAAAATCAACAGAAATAGCCTCTATGGATCTAAGACTAAGACTTATTCAACAGAAAATAATATTCGGACTCCAGCAGAACTATACCAGAAGAAAATAACAAGTGCAGACAACTGCTGGAGATGTGGGAGTAAAAATGCGAGCTTAGTACATATGTTGATTAACTGCCCGATGATAAGATCATTTTGGTGCGAGGTGAGGATATTTATAGCAAGAGTAATAAAATAAATCGTTATTTGGGGGTACTGAATTTAATTCTAAATTAAATTCCGGGAACGTGTGAGATTTCAAGGGGTCAAAAAAATTGGAGGTACTGTGCTATATTAGAAACAAAAAAACTTGTTTTGAAGAATTGGAAGAGCAGCAAAAAGATTCCATTGAGCACATGGATTGATAATATGGACAGATTAGCTACATACAAACGACCCAAAATAAGAATGGATAGATATGAAGAAATTTGGAACGAATATTTAAGCGATAAGGCGGATAGTGGTGGAAAGTAGGGGGAGGAGAGAGAGGTGGGAAAATATTGTTAAAAAAAGGTGTAGTCATAGGTATATCAGTGTATTCAAATCTGAATTGTCAAATTGTGTTATTGTTGTTATTATGGTTTTTGTTGTATGTGTCCTTTGCGGTTGCTGTTTGTATCGAAAAAAATGATTAAATAATATATATTTTAAAAGATGGTCCTCTTTAATCCAAGTTTTTTTTTATAAAGGTAACTTTTTTGCTGAATGAAACATGAGGAAAATTCACCTGAGCTTAGCTATGCTGGAGGATGAGTAATACACAAATATTAAATAGGCGTCTTTCAGAAATAAGAACCAGAGATCTAATGAAATCTTGATCTCATTTTACTTTAATCCACACTCATCTCTATTTTCATAATTTATATGAAAACATGAAAGCCTTCCACAGTATTATCTTCGTAGATTATTCAATCTTTAGGAGTCTACTTCCAGCCTCTAAAATGATTTGATTTCTAAGAGACCAGGGATGTGTGACAAAAGCGGACCTAACTGAGAGCTATCACTCACTCAAAGCACTACGAAAACTGCCTAATATTCAGAATGTAAATGCCACAGAGCAGGAACTGTTTTTGTTTAGTTAGGCACTTCTACAGTTTTTCCTCCCTGTGCTTAAAAAAAACACACACCCCAAAACAAACAAACAAAAAACAGCTGCAAGAGGCTGAAACTGTGAGCAAAGGACATTCAAATCACACAAGCAAACATACGTTGCTTTTCCCAGGGGGGGGGGGGGCGGGAATCTAAAGAATCATAAAATTCTCCTTCATGTGTAGTTTGCCCTGTAAAGGCTGTAATTAGTAATAGCAGCAGAAGTTACTTACACTCAAAGCAGTTTTTTGACACATAGCATACATGCATTCTGAATTTAACGGTTCCTGAAAAGGACTGTTGCTCTACTACTAGAACCTGCATTGTAAACTACGAAGCATACTATTCCTAGCTGGTCCTATTATAATAATAATTTATTATTTATACCCTGCCCATCTGGCTGGGTCTCCCCAGCCACCCTGGGCGGCTTCCAACAAAGTATTAAAATACAATGGTCTGTTAAACATTAAAAGCTTCCCTAAACAGGGCTGCCTTCAGATGTCTTCTAAAAGTCTGGTAGTTGTTCTTCTCTTTGACATCTGGTGGGAGGGCATTCCACAGGGAGGGCGCCACTACCGAGAAGGCCCTCTGCCTAGTTCCCTGTAACTTGGCTTCTCGCAGTGAGGAAACCACCAGAAGGCCCTCGGAGCTGGACCTCAGTGTCCGGGCAGAATGATGGAGGTGGGGACGCTCCTTCAGGTATACTGGGCCAAGCCCGTTTAGGGCTTTAAAGGTCAGCACCAACCTTTCATAAGCCTGTTATCAAGCTGCTATTTGCTATGCAGGCCTTTTCCTCAGTTTCCCACATCACCATTCTTTTCCCCCTTTCCCCTTGCACTAGATGGGCACATACATCTTGATGACAGAAGGGTCCCTGGCATTGCCTGATGGTTTCAGGATTAGGCCTTTGTATTCCATCATGTGGTAAGGAAGGGGCGAGGACCCAATGCCCCTCCAGATGTTGAAGGTGTACAAGTCCCCGCATCCCGGATGGTTAGCCATGTTGGCCAGAGAGGATGGGAGTAAGATCCCAACAATATTTAGAGGTTCAGTGGGGCTTTCTGAGCTATAGGCAATGATAACCAAGACTCGGTTTGGGATTAACACTCGTATTCTGAGGTTGTAGCAATAATACTAATACTAATACTAATACTAATACTAATAATAATACAGTGTACCTTTGGTAGTCAAACGTAATCTGTTCAGGAATTGTACTTCCAAAACATTCGAAAACTGAGGCGCAAAGGGTTGTTGGCAATTTCCATTAAGAAAATTGAAAAACGTGCCCCGGAAGCGTGTTTGAAAACAGAAGTATTTACCGTATTTTTCGCTCCATAAGATGCACTTTTTTCCTCCTAAAAAGGGGGGGGAAATGTCTGTGTGTCTTATGGAGCGAATGTGTGGTACCTGGAGCCGAATTGCCCAGGGGGCGAAAAGCAGATCGTGCTTTTTTTTTTTTTTTTAGAAAGAGGGAAGGGGGTGTTGAAACAAGGCCGCAGCTGATCAGCAAGTGATCGGGAGGGAGATAAGGGACACTAGCGATAAAGGCGGCTGCCTGGGAGGGGGGAGGTAAAAGCACATGGATCCTCAGGGTTTTAGCATTGGATCACCCCAAATTCACCATCAGATCACATAGCATGTCCATGGCTATAGCCTGCACCAAAAAATCACGCATCCACTGTTTTGTGGGGCCACAATGGTGCAAAAATGTGGTTACAAAGCACGGGTCCACATGGATCCTCAGGATTTTTGCATTGGGCTACCCCAAACTCACAGTCAAATCACATGTCTGTGGCCACAGCATGAACCACAAAAATCATACATCCACTGTTTCATTCAGAATATTTTTCTTGTTTTCCTCCTCTAAAAACTAGGTGCGTCATATGGTCAGGTGCGTCTTATGGAGCGAAAAATACAGTGCTTCCGGGTTTCCGGCATTCGGGTTTCGAAACATTCGACTTCCAAGACTCTTGAAAACCGAAGTTCCACTGTAATAATAATAATAACAAGTTATTATTTCTAGCCGGCCCATGAGAGTCCTCATATCAGCCCTAAAAAAAGTTAAGATTTTGCGTAGTGTCTGCATCACACATCCAATCCTCCCTACCCTTTTGTCCCCAGTTCAAGTCATCCAAAGCCTTGAATGATGCTAGACTGCACAATTTGGAGTTGCTGCGCTTATGCAACGGTCCCAGATAAATTGCTGCTCCACTCTAACACTCTTCTCCATCATGGACCACTGGAGCCATCGTTTTTGTACACTTTACCTCAGCGTTGTTAGCAATCAGTGTGGTTAAGCAATTCTAAGCAATAAACAAGAAAAACAAATAGACTACAGCAAGGAAAAACTACCGGGTAATTTCATGCCAAGGATGTTTATAGTTTCTCTCAGACAAGCGCCTTTTATACCATTATTCATGAGAGCCAAAGTCAAGACTAGCCATGCTTGTCCTCCAATAAACTGGTTTGGAGACATTGCGTTCCATTATAAAGAGCATCTAGTTGTCCAATACCTTCAACCGTGTGCCGCAATCTGTGTCCCTTGCTCATTTTTTAAAAAACTCACTCCAGGGAGAACATATTCTCCAGCGTCTTCCACAGGATCAAACCCAAACTATTCCACATGACAGTTCCAAATCTGGGTACAATTCAATCCCTCGCTGTGTACTCCAAAGAGCACATGCGGGCATAAATTGCGTAGGCGTACACTGCTCCCAAATGAAACGTCATCCTTCCTGCCAACTCCATCCCAACCTTCTTGCTCAGCAAGGAAGCTCAAGGTAGAGAAGACACATCAAAGGCCTGCTGGAGGCGGCTCTTACCTGCTGTCCTGACCCCCCTACAGACTTTTTGCCTGGACAATGGAAAAAGATAAAAAGACTTCCAATTCTCTGTCTGTCAGCTATTCACGCATTAACATTCAACTATTCTATTTTCTATAAGCCAAATTTTTCCAGTCTTCAAATCCAGGTATTACAAGTTGTTGTTGTTGTTGATTGAATTTATATACCGCCCTATACCCAGGGGTCTCGTGGTGGTTCACATAATAGAATCAAGATATAAAACGACAGAATACCTGATAATAATAAAACAACAACTCAATAGCCCCTCCCCCCCCAAAAAAAACACATTTAAAAAGGGCATAGGATGTAAATCAGTTCAACCAAAGGCCTGGTTAAAAAGGAACATTTTTGCCTGACGCCTAAAGGTGTATAATGAATGTGCCAAGCAAACTTCCCTGGGGAGAGCATTCCACAGATGGGGAACCACTGCAGAGAAGGCCCCGTTCTCGTGTTGCCACCCTCCGGACCTCTCAAGGAGGGGGTACATGAAGGTGAGCCCCAGAAGGTGATCTCTGGGCATAGCTGGCAACCTTCCCTTTTTTGCAGGAAATTCCCTTATTCCAGCATCGTTTCCTGCTGCTTCCCACTGCTATCCCGGAATGTTATATATCCCATAGACTGTCCCCAGGACAGGTGAGGCTGCTGATCCCTTATTTTCAAATCTGAAAGTTGACAGCTATGTCTCAGGGTCCAGGTAGGTTCATATGGAAAGAGGCAGTCCTTGAGGTATTGCAGTCCTGAGCCATTTAAGGCTTTATAGGTCAAAACCAGCACTTTGAATTGGGCCCGGAAACTAATTGGTAGCCGGTGCAGTCGGATCAGGATCTGTGTAATATGCTCAAACCGTCTTGCTCCGGTGAATAACCTGGCCACTAGCTGAAGTTTCTGAACCGCCTTCAGAGGCAGCCCTATGTATAACACATTGCAGTAATCTAACCCTGAGGTCACCAGAGCATAGACAACAGTAGTTAGGCTATCCCTGTTCATTTTCTCTTTCAGATAAAAAGTGCACAAGAAGTTTCCAATCCTTAATAAATGTCCATAATGATTTTTCTCTAATTAAGCAGGCTAACACTGCCATCTCAGCTAAGTCCAATAATGTTATCAACTATTCCTCCATGGAAGATAGGGCTATAGCTTTCCATCTTTGTGCATAGAACAATCTCCAATTATCATATATTGGAATAATAGTCCACCGTCCTCAAGCACTTTGAAAACAAACAGCCTTCTCTGCGGGAGGGAAATTTCTCCATTTTTAGGAGGACTTCCTCCCCTCTCCACAGCTTTCAGGGGACTCCCTGTAAAAAGGATACTCTTTGAAGATGCGCTTGTCATCTGACTGGTACCAAATCACATTTTCAAAGGACACTGCAGCTGTTTGTCAAATGGAAGTCCAAATCAAAGAGAAGTGTGTATATTTGATCCATGTGGAACATAACACAGACAGCACAACAGAAGACAAGGTACAATTGTCAAGAGGCTCGTATCAAAACTGTATAAAAATCATTGATTTGCAGGTGCTGTACTTTCTGCTTTTTTTATTATAAATGAGCTAGTCCAAAGAAGCTTCTTTAAAAGTTAGAATTGATCTGTGTGAGAGTTTTTAATTACAGTTTAATTTCAGAACAGAACAGCACGAGGTGTTTGCAGGCTTTTTCAATGGTGTTTCGGATACACATGATTTCACACTCGCAGTGCCTTGGAACATAACCTCCACGTAAATTGGGAGTTGCCTGTATTTATTCCAAATAATTTATAAAATTTATAAAGGACTTACGTAGTCCAAAACACTTTAGTTCTTTTCATCCCAGCAATCTTTTCCATGTGTAAATGATCCAAGTTGTACCCAGATCTACTCCAAATCAGAATTGCTTTACTATTAATTTAAACGGAGGAGATCAACTTGCACACAATTTTGGGAAAGACTGTCTACTTCCATGGGAATTAATGGTGATTCCGACGCATGCAGGAACTCCTTGTGCAAATCTGGGACCAGATATGCATGGAATTCAACTCAAAGTTGAATAAACCTTCTGCCTTTTAAAGCTGAAATACACATGGAGCTTCTCACATTAAAATATTTTTTTAAAAAAAGCAATGACAAGTGTATATCTAAATTTGTAGATAGAAGTCTAACAAAAGAAACTTGAGTCTTTTTTGGAATGTATGTTTAAATGAGCACAATGCCTGAACAATAGACAAGTCATGGATTCCTTAATCGCGAAGACAAAGCAACCTTCAATTAAGCTGAAGTAATTCTAAAGCAAAATAATGTAGTAGTTAAAAAAGAATCACCCACTTATTTTTAAAAGATAGTGGACAGTCCTCTTCTTTCTTTGCTGGTCATTCAGAAGTGTCAGAACATAGATAAGTGATACACCAGAGAATCAGTTTCCAGTGGTCTCCTCAGAACTTCCAGTTGCTGGGATTTTTGCAGACTTTTTCACTAGATATAGTTGGCTCCTTCCATGTGTGTCTTATCTTCTTAAGCAAGAGTGTATTCATTATCACTGAATATAGATTAGTTGTGCCTTGACTCTTATGACATCCTGAGAACACACTCGTTCTTTATAACTTTAATCATGTACAGCCACCTACAGAGAATAATGGGGTAGATATTTATCTAAGTTTCTCTGTCACAGTATCCCGTTGCGCCAGAAGCGGTTTAGTCATGAAGTGAGATGAGCGCCGCAACCCCATAGTCACCTTTGACTGGACTTAATTGTCCGGGGTCCTTTAGCTTTTTGTTGTTGTTTAGTCATTTAGTTGTGTCCGACTCTTTGTGACCCCATGGACCAGAGCACGCCAGGCACTCCTGTCTTCCACTGCCTCCCGCAGTTTGGTCAAACTCATGCTGGTAGCTTAGAGAACACTATCCAACCATCTCGTCCTCTGTCGTCCCCTCCTCCTTGTGCCCTCCATCTTTCCCAACATCAGGGTCTTTTCCAGGGAGTCTTCTCTTCTCATGAGGTGGCCAAAGTATTGGAGTCTCTTAGCTTTTTACCTTTACCTTATTCACAGTAGACCCACTAAAATCAATGAACATTATCAAGTTAGTTCCATTCATATCAATGCGACTACTCTAATGAAAACTTAGTCGAATGCAACCCAAAGCATTGGAAGCGACCTCAAAAGTCACCTAGTCTCCAGCCTCTGTTTAAAAACTTCTATTGAAGGCGAGTCCATCTAAATTAAATTAAATTACACTAAATTAAAATTATGAATCTGTAAATAAAGCCTGCTGAAAATATCGGAGCCTTTGATTTAGGAACATGATACGCTATCTTCAAAAGCAATGAGCTCATTTTGTGACTTAACCTCCACTTGCTATTAATTCAGTGGGCAATAGGGGAGAGCTGCCTATTATACCGTCTGGATTCACAGCAAAATCCTTTAGATGTTCAATAAGCCTCAGTCCTTACACACACACACACACACACACACACACACACACACCTCTAAAATCAGATTTTGCCATTAAAGATTGGAATACTATAAAGTATCTAATTTTTCAAGCCATTTGTCATTTTTAAGTCTGCATGAGGCTCTTCTTTCCATTTAATGCTCTACATTTGTTCTCCTCTAAGAGCCTTTTCAAATCATCTATGGAAATGTCCTTAATTTGTGGTCTCTGAGCCACCCACACTTAGCTCTCTTTCTTTTAGAAGACCTTGATCTATTAGTGGGACTCCATTTCCAAGCAAAGTAAAAAGAGAGATTTGCTTCATAACTGTTTTATTGGGAGGGGGAAACCTAAGACTTTTACTGACAATTATGTACTAAAATCTATGTCCCAGCTACCTATAATGATACTGCAGAACAAGGGGGGAAATTACATGCCCCAGATAAAAAGGGATTGTTCTAATTCAATGGATTATATGATTGCTATAATAGCCTGACACAAACACATCATGGTACTTAGTCATCATTCTCTCCATAGCTAATTAAATTACGATTATTAAACAAAATTGGGTGAATGCTGAAATCTATTGGTCACACCAAATAGTGTCATAAAAAAACAGTTTCCATGGAAGCAATCAGTTCCAAGTTTTACATTTTTGCAATGTAAAATCATGCAGCAATGACACCCAAGCTGGGCTCTGTTCTTCAGTGGTGGTCTTGTGTATAAAAGATCTGAGCCAACAGTTTCCTTATTAAGCATTGGGAAGATGCCCTTTCCCTCAATTTCCCGCGTCTCAATTTACACCACATTTTTCTTACTTTCTTCTGCACTGTTTCTTCAACAGAGTGCCTTTTCAGAATGCAAAGTAAACTATCAACAAGCCTGGCCCGAGACATTTGGGCACCTGAGGAGAACCCCCAAAATGGCGCCCCCTCTGCTTGCCAGGGAAGGAGGGGTGAGGAAAGAGCTACAACAGGAACAAGAGGGGGAATAAAAATCTACATCAGGAGCAAAGACAGAAGGAGACCAGCAGCTTATCCAATTCACCAGGAGACCGCTGTAAAGGTTGCATTGGGAGGGCTGCTGAGGAGGAGGCAGATACAGTCTCCAAGGAGAACCAGCCATGGTTTCCACCACCACAGCAGCAGCAGACAATGCATTCCTTGGAGGCCAGATCTGCTGCCCCTGAGGATCCTGCCTCATGGATGGGCCAACTCTCTATTAATACTACATTTAGGGCACAAAAAGTACTGTATAACTATAACCAATCGGTGTGTGGGCAAGCAACCAAACAAGGTGTTCCTATGTGTGTCGAGGAGTTTCCTACTCCAAGTAACGGTAACATGTCAATAGTTCTACTTTAGGCTCATGCCTGGGCTGAATCTAGACACATCAAAGAAGCGTTTCAATTAAACGCATTGTAAACTCCTACAGGGAAATCCGGTTGGGAAAGACAGGACTCCACAGCGCCATCTGGTGCCATGGTGTTATATTGCATTTACAACGCATATACAGTGGTACCTCGGGTTACAAACACCTCAGGTTACAAACACTTTGGGTTACAGACTCCGCTAACCCGGAAGTAGTACCTCAGGTTAAGAATTTTGCCCCAGGATGAGAACAGAAATCCCGCGGCAGCAGTGGGAGGCCCCATTAGCTAAAGTGGTACCTCAGGTTGAGAATGGTTTCAGGTTAAAAACGGACCTCCAGAACGAATTAAGTTCGTAACCAGAGGTACCTGTAAAATGCTTTTTCTTTTACCAGTCCAGCTGAGTCCCTGGTCCACTAAAAGCACAGAAGAGAAAGCTGAGATTTGTTCTGTCACCTATGATATCCTTCAAGAACTCCTGCCCTAACTTTAACCTGCTTTAAACTCTTTCAGTATTTTAACTTTTGTAGGTTTTAAAGGAGGGCTGTGATTCCCCCCCCCCTCGATTTTACTGTCTTATCTTTTGTAAACCACTTTGAGGGTTTGTTTGTTTGCTTGTTTTACAATCAAGCAGTGTATAAATTTTATGAAATAAACAAAAAATAAACTGAAAGATGATACTTTCTTTCTTGTAGTAGATAGGTAGCCGTGTTGGTCTGCCATAGTCAAAATAAAAAAATTCCTTCCAGTAGCACCTTAAAGACCAACTAAGTTAGTTCTTGGTATGAGCTTTCGTGTGCATGCACACTTCTTCAGATACACTGTGTATCTGAAGAAGTGTGCATGCACACGAAAGCTCATACCAAGAACTAACTTAGTTGGTCTTTAAGGTGCTACTGGAAGGAATTTTTTTATTTTGACTTTCTTTCTTGTCATGCTTACAGGCATGTTGCTTACTAACAGGGCTTCCCCCCAGTTCTGGCACTTCTCAGGTGGGCACCCGTTGCCATGATAAGAGAACATGAGAGGTGTTCATGGTAAGTTCTGGCACCTCTTTTTCTAGAAAATTAGCACTGCTTACGAGCAACATTTATATTGTTCACAGTCAATCGTTATCTGATTGGAACTAGCCAAAACTTAAGAGCATTAACGCAGAGACAATGAGAGATGTTACAGAGGCAATTGAGACAGAGGCTCTTGGGTACCATCTTGGGAGAATCATAGAATCATAGAGTTGGAAGAGACCACAAGGGCCATCGAGTCCAACCCCCTGCCAAGCAGGAAACACCATCAGAGCACTCCTGACATATGGTTGTCAAGCCTCTGCTTAAAGACCTCCAAAGTAGGAGACTCCACCACACTCCTTGGCAGCAAATTCCACTGTCAAACAGCTCTTACTGTCAGGAAGTTCTTCCTAATGTTTAGGTGGAATCTTCTTTCTTGTAGTTTGGATCCATTGCTCCGTGTCCGCTTCTCTGGAGCAGCAGAAAACAACCTTTCTCCCTCCTCTATATGACATCCTTTTATATATTTGAACATGGCTATCATATCACCCCTTAACCTCCTCTTCTCCAGGCTAAACATGCCCAGCTCCCTTAGCCGTTCCTCATAAGGCATCGTTTCCAGGCCTTTGACCATTTTGGTTGCCCTCCTCTGGACACGTTCCAGTTTGTCAGTGTCCTTCTTGAACTGTGGTGCCCAGAACTGGACACAGTACTCCAGGTGAGGTCTGACCAGAACAGAATACAGTGGCACTATTACTTCCCTTGATCTAGATGCTATACTCCTATTGATGAGGCCCAGAATTGCATTGGCTTTTTTAGCTGCCGCGTCACACTGTTGGCTCATGTCAAGTTTGTGGTCAACCAAGACTCCTAGATCCTTTTCACATGTACTGCTCTCAAGCCAGGTGTCACCCATCTTTTATTTGTGCCTCTCATTTTTTTTGCCCAAGTGCAATACTTTACATTTCTCCCTGTTAAAATTCATCTTGTTTGTTTTTGCCCAGTTCTCTAATCTGTCAAGGTCGTTTTGAAGTGTGATGCTGTCCTCTGGGGTGTTAGCCACCCCTCCCAGTTTGGTGTCATCTGCAAATTTGATCAGGATGCCCTTGAGTCCATCATCCAATTCAGTTAAAACTGAAGCTCAACTACGAACTCACTGGGGTTCCTTGCAAACCTGTTACTTTATACGCCTAACATACAGGCTCAGCATCCACATATTCCTTCAACGTAGACTGAATTCCTTTCTTTCTAGAGCTGCAGAATGGGAACCAGATATTAGGAGGAAAGGAGAATAGCTGGGTGTGACTGTAATGCATTGCCAGTGATGGGAGCCTCTACATGAATTAACTGTCTTCCTTTGTGAAGGCACTTCATCATTAGTGAATCATCTAATCTCATTTCCCAAGAAGAACTCATAGGCATATTTTGTCAGATGTATTCTGAAACCTGTCTTTACATTGTTCTCTTAATAGTATATAATTTGCTACATAACCCCAAATATTTCAGTTGTGTGCTACATGGAGAAATCCCATCAGGAAAATGTGCTACTTATGCTGGAGGCTACTTTCAGCAAGTTGCTTGCTCTAATTTGGCCTCCACGGTAACTGCATACTTGTTGGGAACTGCTTCCTGAATGGAGTTTTTGTTCAGGATTCATTTGTTCGGGAAAAGGAAAAACACTCCATAGTAAACATATGGCATTCTCTCTGTCCGTTTAATGTTTATTGGGCAAGGCCAGAGAAAAAGAAGCAAGCAACTTTATTTAAGTAGCTTCCACCATAACCCCCCCCCCAATAATCTTCCCTGCAGTACTACAAAACTGAAATCTTGGATTATGCAGAGCAAATGATATAGTATTAACTGACAGGTTTCTGAAGGAAGGTGGCAAAATATGCCTAGTAACTCTTCCTGATTAAGTCAAATTTGATTGTTCCTTAATGACAGAACAACTAATAAAGAAGAATGGCGCGTGGACGATCCAGTATAACTCTACCACTAATGCACTATTATTGTGTCAGTGACATGTTACAAAATACACCTGCAAAAAAAAATCACTCCAAAACTAAACATAAAACCAGTCTGGAGGGTCCCACTGCCATTGGAAAGAGCAGCTTTGATCCCAGAGCTACATCTGCATCAATTACAGCTCTGAACTAGCATTCTGTTTTACAGTGATACATCTGGTTAAGAACTTACCGTAATTCGTTCCGGAGGTCCATTCTTAACCTGACACTGTTTTTAACCTGAGGTACCACTTTAGCTAATGGGGCCTCCCGCTGCGGCCGCGCCACTGAGGCACGATTTCTGTTCTCATCCTGAAGCAAAGTTCTTAACCTGAGATACTATTTCTGGGTTAGTGGGAGTGTAACCTTAAGCGTCTGTAACCCAAGGTACCACTGTACTTTGTATTATGTATGTATGGAAAGGAAGCTGCAGTGGTCTCGACAATCTGTAGGGTTACAGTGTCTATTGCCTCCATGTCATGGGAGCTAACTCCTAGGGGTCTCAGGGCCCCCAATAAAATATTTGAGGGAGCTCCTCCCTCTGCCACTGCTGCGTTGATGGGCACTGCCATTCATATGGTGCGTGTGCACTGCATCATGTGATCGATTATGTGGGATGGGGCTTACCTGGGCCTCCTCAATATTTTATTCAAGTTGGCCCCCCTGCTCCATGTTTACATTGTCAATGTGTGTTTTAGATCAGGTATTAGCAATGCTGTGGATTTAACAACAGCCACCAATGAAAGAACAAATACAGTGATGTACTGAATATACAAGAACATGCAAGAAACGAAAGTATTACCAGACTGCTTTTCAAACGGACTGTTGTTGAAACAATAATATATGATATCAAAATAATATATGATATCAACAATATATGATATCGGGTGTGTGTGTATTTAGGTGATTCCACATTCATGATTGGAATTCATGCCTGGAGGTTGTGTGTGTCCGTGTGTGTGTGTGTGTGTGTGTGTGTATGTGTGTATAAGGTGAATAAAATATGAGTGATTTTTTAAACATAAAAAACCAACTGCTAAAAAAGGTAACCTTGATTGTGAATTATTATGCACATGCCTGCTTAAAACCTTTATATTTATGAAAGCAATTTTATGAGGAGTGTCAGTGTTGAGCTGGTGTTTTGAATAAAAGCACAAGACAATACAGAAATGGAAAGTTCAAATATAATCAAGGTATAATTCAGGGAGAAAAATGTTTTTAAATGTCTCTCGTGCAATTATTTTAAGCGCAGCACTCAACGTGAGCCGTGATGCCTTGTTACATAAGGTGACAGAAATTATGACTAAGCACGAGGAGAAAGGCTACCCCTGCCAAAATCACAGCTGAATTATAATACCGCAAGATGAAAGTATGAGTTTGTGAATGCAATCCTAAAAAACTCTTTTAATTCAAAAGCAGAGCAACTGACAAAAGTGCAGTTAGTAAATGCTAGAGATGGAAGTTGGGAGCATGTTCTTGAAGTGGCAAATTCAGTGCAGCTAAAATTAGTGTAAGTTAGGGTTGGGGGAAGAAGTCAGTTTTGTCTTGCATTCTAGTTATACACTACCTGACTTGCACCTTCTTGAAACAATGTGCAAAGCACAGCTATCCCTTAAAAATCTGCACTCCTCTGAATTTTGTGATGTGGGTCACCAACCAAACAGTACGTACAAAAATGCATTTATTTGAGGGGATTGCATAAACACCCAAATATAAAGTGACAATAGCATGCAAAAATGTGTCATACTAGGGAAATTGCTTACAGAAATGTGTATACTGGCATTGAAAAATGTGTGTGTTGGGAGAACTGTCCATTTGACCAATGAAGAGTTCAAAGTGATATTTGTCTTTAAAAGGTTCTCGTTCTTCCATTTTCACTTATGTGGGTTTAGATGGTTTTCTGAGAAGCAATTTGAAAGTGAAAACGAGCAGGGAAATTAAAATGCCCCGTGCAGCATTTCACAATGCCAAATATGTACATTTACTGTGTAATTGTTTGTGGTATGTTTAAAGTATGGCATACTCAAAATGAGCAAGTGTACTCAAAATGAGTGAGTAAAGTATTCATACAGTCCTACTTTCAAGGTTAAGGTGATTTAAAGCACAATGTACTTTATATATCGTGTTTATATTGCTGCCATTTTGCTTTTAACAAGTATTAGCAAAACAACTTGCCTCTTTTCTGTCTCGCCCAATTTCAAATGAATAATCTGGTTTTGTCCTCTCCTCCGCTGCCACCCTCCCAAATTAAATCATTGTATTGTTTGAAATTGGCATCTGCAACCCAACGATGAAATCATGTGATATCAAATTGGAATTGCATAATCAGAAAATACTCTTGCCCTCCAGGACTTGCCATCTTCACCCCTAGGTCTTGCTCACCAGATGTCAGTAGCATCTGGCAAGCAAGACTTGCAGAAGTCACTGCCAGCAGTAAAAACATGGAATATTATGGCAACTACAGCTCGCAAATAACACTATTCATACAGCTAAAAACACAGAGCAACTAGGGGTGGGCGATAAATCAATATATCACCGAAAACCAGTTTGAAGTCAATATTGTGATTATCAGTTTCATAATTTTTGACCTGGCAAAAGATAATGAATCAGACACAAGCTACACAAAAATCACAGCATGGGAAAAGCCATGAAGCCAGCCACTGCTTCTCTTGATTCTTGCAGACCCAGTTAACTCTGCCAGCTCTGGTCTTCCCTGCCTTGTGCGGGGAGCAGCGAATCAAAAAAGCAGGTGCCAGCAAAAATCACGATGCTAGAAAAACCGTGAAGCCAGCCAATGCCTGTACCATCCTTATTTCAGACAGCATGATATATTGGTATATCGCAAAGTTCAGCTGGAGACATAGCTGTCAACTTACAGATTTGAAAATAAGGGACCAGCAGCCTCGAAAATAAGGGATCAACAGCCAAAATAAGGGATTTTCCAGGCACAGGTATGTTCAACTTCTGAGCCCCTCTGAGCCAAAGGCAGAAAGCCCAGCCAGCAGCCAAACGAAGCCTCATCTGTAAGGGACAGCAGCGGGACATGGCGCTGGAATAAGGGACTATCCCGCCAAATAAGGGACACTTTGACAGCTATGGCTGGTGATATATTGCGATGCTGAAAACCAGGTATCGCCCAGCCCTAATAGCAACCATTTTCAACATGGAGATAGGGAAGAACAGGACGCCATACATTGGAAGGTACCATTTTTCATGCTAACCTAAAGGACAATGAGCTTCTCAGGATACAAAAGTATGCACCTCAGCTGACAGCTAGTACAATGAAGCTATCACCATCCTCATTTGTCCCTTGTTTTGCCTCTAATTTCTGGGTGATGCCAGACTCTTCTAGACCTAGAGAGTGGCAACCTGTATGGAGCGGGCTTGAATTCCAGGATGGAAACAAAAGAGAAGCATAATTCTGTGCCATTGTTTTTTAACTTTGGCACACACTTCGCTGTAAATTGAAGTATGTAAATATGGTTGGTCTCATATATCATAACTCAGTGCCACTCCAGACATTACAGTGGCATGCTGCAGTCATGGAGGAATTTTAAACGGCAGTCAAGCCCAAACTAAACTGAAGTATTATGCTTAACGCATAACTATATTATAACTCTGCATAATGAACGTGACAAAAAGGGTGGATCTTCTTGAGTTAGTAAATGATGCTGAATATTACTCTGCATTAAAAGTGACACATTGTTTTACTCAAACTTAGCAGAACTATGCAAGCGGATCAGCACAACTATTAAGTAATTGTTATTATTCACTCCTTGCAGAATTCTATCACCAAGAGACCTAAATAAAGCCTAGTGATTGTTCTATAAACACCAAAGGGCATGATCAGTAGATGCTATATTTACAAGCTGTTTGAAAAACAACCCGTACTTTATCTACATTTTAAAAACTGTATGTTTAAATTAATTACATTGTAAGTACAGTCGTAGCTTAGAAGTCAAACAGCTTAGTTCCCAAAGGTTTTGGCTCCCAAACGTCGCAAACCTGAAAATGAGTCTTCCGGTTTGCAAACTATTTATGGAAACCTAACATCCGACAGCTTCCACGGCTTCCTGCAGCCAATCAGAAGCCACACTTTGGTTTTCGAACCTTTTGGAAGTCGAACGGACTTCTGGAACAGATTCCATTTGACTTCCAAGGTACGACTATGTCACACAGTATAGATTTTGCATCTCAGTCAGATGGGCTGGGTAATAATAATAATAATATTGAAGAGGACGTTCCTATTTTCATCAGAGAAATGTTGGAGGGTGTGAGCTTAGTCATATATACCAGTGCAAGGGGGGAGGGGACAAGCAGAAGATCCCAGATTCAATTTCTGACTTTCCTAGTTTAAAGGATCAGTTAACAGGTGATGGGAAAGACCTCAGCCTCGAACCCTGAAGAGCTGCTGCCGTTCAGAGCCCTGAGCTATATGAACAAACAGGCAGGCCTGGCTTAAGGCAGGTTTCCATGTTCCTATCCTATCCTATCCTAAGGCGAGATGTGCCTTCCCTGAGACCCCAGAGCTAACTATTTTCTGGTTCCCATTCAGTTCTTGTACCCTCTCAGTTCTAGTACTCAATTTTTTAAAAAAAACATTATCAGAAATGAATGAGCTCTTAAACATGAAATAATAGTATTCCACGTAAAGTAAGTTTGGCTCCAAAAAGAGAAGTAATTAACACTGGTTTCTATTGTGCTTTCATAAGTACTTTCACATTTAGTTCTTCAACACGGCATAGGGGAATCTGAAAGACGGATTCGAAACACTGGAAAAAGAGGAAGAAATTCCTGCTACTGTCCACAATGAAGAATATTATTAATTTTGTCTTACTGTTGCTAGTAATAACATTGAGGTGAATCTTAATGTTCGCCAAAATTAAAAGATTAAGTTAAGCTACTGGACAATTTCCAGATCCACATTTTTAAAACCAGCAGATCCAGTGTCTCCCACATGCTCTGGGCACAGAGGAAAATCCCCATTCACTTCAATGGAGGAGACAGCACCATGAGTTTCTGGGGTTACCCTCTCCACTACAGGGAAGAAGGGGGGGGGGGATTATACAGTCTGAAACACTAGGCTGCAATCCAGCAAACCACACACATATCCAGACCCCATGACCTAAATAGTCATTTCGCAAATATAACATGGAAAAATCTGTCTGTACTTGTGGGAGTCCCTTGCTAGATTGTGACTAATGGCTGCAGTCACAACTCTCTCTCTCCCCCTCTATTTCAACTGTGTTCAAACAAGCAGTTTGAATATTTCCAGTCACTGTAAAGTGGTGCTATCCACTCATACGGTCTGTTCTGTTCTCAGTAAGCCACACCAATCCACACAGCACATGGTATCGCAAGTCCATAGCATAACCTATTTAGAACTTCAAACAACCATTCTAATGCTGTGTACGAGCATTAAAAATAAAATGCAGGCTCACAATGTTTACTGCAACAGGTAACCAGTCTTACCAATATTTTAAAATACATTCGAAATGTTTTTTGTTTTTTAAAAAAATCAGTTGTTGTTAAATCAGTTGTTGTATTACAGGGAACCAGGCAGAGGGCCTTCTCAGTAGTGGCACCCGCCCTGTGGAATGCCCTTCCATCATATGTCAAGGAAATAATCTGACTTTTAGAAGACATCTGAAGGCAGCCCTGCTTAGGGAAGTTTTTAATGTTTGATGTTGTACAGTGGTACCTCAGGTTAAGTACTTAACTCGTTCCAGAGGTCTGTTCTTAACCTGAAACTGTTCTTAACCTGAAGCACCACTTTAGCTAATGGGGCCTCCCGCTGCTGCCGCGCCTCCACCGCACGATTTCTGTTCTCATCCTGAAGCAAAGTTCTTAACCCGAGGTACTATTTCTGGGTTAGCGGAGTCTGTAACCTGAAGCGTATGTAACCTAAAGCGTATGTAACCTGAGGTACCACTGTATTGCATTTTTAATATTTTGTTGGAAGCCGCCCAGAGTGGCTGGGGAAACCTAGCCAGATGGGCGGGGTATAAATAATAAATTTATGTGGTTGTTGTTAGAATTTGTATACCTCCATTCATCCGTGTATCTCAGGGCGGTTCACAACACAGAATGACATTATAAAAAACACAAAATATTTAATAAAAATACGAACGAAAACGTATACCTATAATTCCTTCTCCCACAACCCACTCGAAAAAGGGCACATCAATCAGCCCAAGGCCTGGTTGAAGAGAAATGTTTTCGCTGATACCCTTTCTAAAGCAGAGGTCTAATAATATAACTGCATCGGCAACAGTAAAAATCGTTTCAAAGCCACACAATATTCTCCGCTCTCTCAGCTTGTTTTCACACCTTTCATTACCTCTATCAGTCGGAGTGAAAAAATGAGTCAGCACAGCAGGATACTGGTAAGCGGAAGGCTGGTCTTCCTTGTAAAGTTGATGATGCAGCCTGCAACATGTGGGGACTGCAGCTGTATTCGGTCCCTGCCTCTCAGCAGCGGCTGAAGGGTAATGAACTCCCTCTTCCTTCTGAGGGAGTCAAAAGGAAGCTGGTTTTTTTCCGGCTCAGCACCAGCCACCAACTACTGTCACAGGTCACATGCTTCCCTGGCCAACCTGTGAACTCTGAACCAGCATTAATTTCTGAAAATTAACTGCTGGTGCTCGATATCTGCTTGTTCTGCGATCAAATTACCGTATTTTTCGCCCTATAGGACGCACTTTTTCCCCTCCAAAAATGAAGGGGAAATGTGTGTGCATCCTATGGGGCGAATGCAGGCTCTCCAGGCTTCAGGAAGCTATCCGCATGCTCAGCTATCTGAGCTCAGCGCCCCCCAGGCTTCGGGCTTCGCGCGGCTCTCCCACCTCTTGCGGAGAGCTGCCTGCACCCAGAAGCCTGGGGCGCGCTGAGCTCAGATAGCTGAGCTTACGGATAGCAGCCTGTCCTGGGGGCTGGGGGCTGGGGTCGGGGGAAGCTCGGGCTTCTCCTGCCCCAGCCCCGTGCCTGGGGGGAAAGTAAATATTTTTTCTTTATTTCCCCCCCCAAAAAACGAGGTGTGCCCTATGGGCCGGTGCGCCCTATGGGCTGAAAAATACGGTAAGCAGTAACGCTTGCTCTGTTTATCTAGGTGTGGAGGAAAACTCATCACACATATCAAGCTGGAGGGTGTTTTTAATGTTGTTAAAAATCGTCCTGGTGGGAATTTAATATTTAGATTATACCTATCGAGTTCTCGAAAGAGAAGGGGTTTGGAAATTCAAGGAAGATGTCAGAAACACATATGATGTCATTAATTTCCTGGACAAAAGCCAGGATTTTCACTTTCTGAAATATGGCAACCCAGCTCATTAATATCATATTTATATAGCAGCTTCATCACGCTGGCCACATGACCCGGAAGTGTCTCCGGACAGCGCTGGCCCCCGGCCTCTTAAGCGAGATGGGTGCACAACCCTAGAGTCGGACACGACTGGCCCGTACGGGCAGGGGTACCTTTACCTTTTATATCAAGGGCCAACCTAAGCAACCCTTAGGTACATTCCTGGTTGTAACTTCAATTTGCTCCCAGGTGTTTCTAAGCTTCTTCAGGAAGAGGGGTGGATATAATTGATGATGATGATGAGATGTAAAGCTTCACTTGTTCCACTGCAGTCCTTCTGTGTGCTTGGCATAGATTTATTTTATCTTTTTCCAGTTGAATTCACATACAGTCAAACCTCAGTTGCCAAACGCCTCGGTTGCCAAACGCCTCCCAAACGCTGAAAACCTGGAAGTAAGTGTTCCAGTTTCCAAACGCTTTTCGGAAGCCGAACATCCGACGCAGCTTCTGCTTGAGTGCAGGAAGCTCTTGCAGCCAATCAGAAGCCGTGCCTCGGTTGTCTAACATTTTGGAAGCCGAACGGGCTTCCGGAACCAATTATGTTCAGCAACCAAGGTTTGACTCTAAGTGGTACCTCGGTTTAAGAACAGTCCGGTTTAAGAACAGTTTACAAACTCCACAAAACCAGAAATAGTGTCCCAGTTTGAGAACTTTACCTCGGTTTAAGAACGGAATCCGAACGGTGGAAGGGCACCGGTGGCGGGAGGCCTCCTTAGGGAAAGCGCGCCTCGGTTTAAGAATGGTTTTGGTTTAAGAACAGACTTCCGGAATGGATTAAGTTCATAAACTAAAGTACCACTGTATTGCCTTAATTACTCTTAATTATCAGTTACATTCCTCAAGAGTGGCTTAGAATAATTAAAACCACAAGTTCATAATAAAATACGAAGCAAGCAGTATAAGATAAAAATGGGGACAGGCTCGGCAGACAAAAATAAGAATCAACAGATAAAACATGAACCACCCAGTAAGGCCAAAGCTTGTCAGAATAAAGGAGCGCTGGTCTTGAAACTGAGGGTGGCAAGAAGGCAAATAACCCACAATGTGTTTGACGGATGTGCTTGATGCCTGCCTGATGGTTTAGACCACAGCGCCACCCACATCTCTATAATATAGGAATACAATGTTGGTGTTAGTGTATGCATGTGAGCTGAATGTGGGAATAGTAAGAAAGAGGTAAGAATTTATTTGTGTGCCTGTATACATGAGAGAGGGGGAGGAGGAACTGGTAACAAACACTGTAATTGTTACAAATATACAAACAAATAAATAAAATACATCTGCGAATTTTTGTGCATCTGTTCTTGGAAATCTACATTTACCCCCTTCAGCAATAAGCGTTTAAAAAGTAATCATAGTTGGACTTCAGAGGCAATCACCTTCATATGTTTTCAATGTCTGAAGGAAACAGTTTATACAAGCCTAAGTGCGCATACTTAAACATTCTCTCAAGGGTTATGTGCAGACAAATGGAAAACAAAATTTGGAGTAGCACGAAGCATAACTCATTATGTAAAGTTATGAGATACAGTTTGTTACATGTTTGATTACCCAAGACTTTTTATAATAAACACATTTATTTTTATTTTTAGCTTGCATCACTGGCAAATATGGTAGCCTGCAAGATTTACTATGTGGCCTGGAGCCTGAATGCATTGCAGTGGTGTTTATTTCAATGTCTACACAAGAGAAGTGGAAAATGGAACATGTACATTGGCTTTTAAGGAGGGCTCTCTGGGGACGACCAAATAGGAAAGCTCTGCAAAAGAGTGTTCCAAGTACTAATTTTAAGAAAGCAAATCTCTGTCTGCTTTTCACAGGAGCATACAGTCTTCTTCAGTCTATTTCAGATTGCGTACTAGGAGACTCTGCCTTCGCTTTAAAAATGACCAGGGGTTTGTCAATATGAAGATGTGCAATTTTGGACAAGCTTACCTAAAATACAGCTACCTATAGTTCCTTGTAATATACAGCTTCAGGGGACAACTGCGTAAGTCTCAGGATGGATAAAAATCAATGATTCTTTTTTAAAAAATCATTTTTTATTTAAATTGGATTTTTTAATTTTAATTGGATTTTCAAAATAAAATGCTTTTGGAGGAAAAAAATCATTCTCAAGATAGTTTTCTATTTAAGTTACATTTTGTCCAAAGGCTATTCATCAGGAAATAAGGATTTGTTTTAAGTTTTCAAGGTGTGCTGAAACTCAGTCTAAGATTTGTTTTAAAAAATTGTTTAACCACATCAGTTAGCAAACATGGATACATATGCTATAATGTTTTTGTTTTAGTTAAATAAATTGTTTAAATTGTTATTAAGGAAATGATTGTTTTTCTCCTTCCAATAAAGTACAACAGAAAAGTCCAAATAGAAACAGTTAAATTATTAAACTTCACAATAATTTCATAATTATCTGTCTATGTATTTCTGATAGTATAACCAAATCAGTAATTTCTGATATAACTGTAAAAATTACTCTGACTAGTGATGGAAATCATGATTGAAATCGATTTGATTTAAATCAAATCCACCCTGGTAAGTCTAGAGCAAGAGTGAGGACTCTCAAATCTTGGGAAGCCCAAATGGGAGGGCCCAGTTTGCCTATGCCTGCCCAAATGCAACCCTCAAGACCTTGCTATATTGTCATCTAACTACACCCCTCTCCCTGAATTACGCCTCTCCCCAGGCTCTACTTCACACCCTCCTTGGGTATTTTTCCCTTCCTGGAATTGGGACTACGCCTATTGCTTGCCTCGATGGAGACAGATGTAGAAACCTCTCGACTTTTGCGTTGCTGAAAATTTCCTCTGCCCACTTTTGCCTCAGACCACTTCTTCCATGGGCATGAGGTCCCCAAAAGCTGGTCCAAGATGGAACGCAGCCCTCAGGCTGAAGAACGGTCCCCCATCACCCTATCGTACACTAGTTTTTTCATGGCGCAATAGTGAAAACAGAGCCTGAAAACCACCAGCCTACCTAATTTTGTTTTCAAATAAGGCCTCTGTCACCCAAAACAGAGTAGAAGAAAAATAAGCTCGGTACCTCAAATGTTCTTAGATGGGCCTTTAAAAATAAATTGCCAGTACCAGTAAGAGTGGGAGAAGGGAGAATCCTGCCTAAAGCTACCGTATTTGGTGAGGTCAAATAATGGGTAGTGAAATACAGTGGCCACAGCATAGGAGCAGATGAGCACAATTTTGTCCCTGATGGGCTGAATGGGTGGCCTTGGCCAAGGTACAGTCTCTCTGCCTCAATTTCCTACCTCGCATATTTGAAAACTACATGGAACCACCACTGAGGAGGGTGGGTACCTGTGAAAATTAATAGAATCAAACAAGTATGTAAATAACTCAATAAAAAAAGATTAGCATTTGTCACTGTGATCAGGAGACCTTGAGATGGTGTGCCTGGAGTTATACTAACTAAACAGTACATAACATAGCAATTTGGGCAGAATTAAGCACTTTTCAGTAAACAACTCTTATCCTGATTTTCCCATGCAGCAACAAAGCTAAGTAATATTATTGTTATTTGTTTAAGATCATGTAAGAGCTGGTGTGGTAGCATTTACAAACTGAGGAACTTTGCCTGCTTAGACCAGGGATCAATTCCCCATTCAGTCAATAAAAACACTATACATCCTATTATTGCCATCCCTTTACAAATCATGAAGAAAACTTCCAGTACATGCAACTCGGATAAAATGCTCATTTGCATCACACCTCTACAAAATATCAGAATCAAGAAATATCTGCAACCCACAAAGTTCCTTGTCCTTTGCCATCGTTTCTAGCCTTAGTACATCTCCACTTGCTGAAGCCAATGTCTTCTGTGTTCATTTCCTTTCTCTGTAAGCCACTGAAATGTTCAGAGTTTGCAATCCAATCTCCTTCCCCCAATGGAATCAACATAGTACAACATCAGTATCCTTTGATTCAGACAGTGCAGAATGCAAAGTGGTGAGGATGTCCACATGGGGAGGGGAGCTACAAGAAATATTTGATGTCAACCATGAAGCATGAAGTTCACATCAATACACATCAAATGACAGCTGCTAAAAACAAGCTACTCTGGAATATGCCCATAAGAATCAATGAAACAGTTAAGGAATAAACAGATTGCAACCTAAAAGGACAAAACAAAGTTGGAGATGATGATCTCTGGTCAGATACTAGTGGAAAGGCCATCATACCACAAAAACCATGACTGAAACTGGCTCTCAGTAACTCTGACCAAGTAAACTCCAAATGCTGCACAAACTATGGAGACTCAACTATATTTTTCCCAACATCTTTCCCAGACTGTATTTGAGGAGGCTTCTTGCCAGGAAGTTGACGGCCTGATCTCCAAAATCTTCTAACCACAGGATCAGACCTACCCTGAGGAATCTTGTTTTGCTGTGGTCCATTAAATACTTGCTTTGTGGCTAAATAAAAGACACAGTGTCTGATGTTGCCAGTCAGACACCTTTAAGTCCCAAGTAAACGTTTTAAAAAGTGTGTTTAACACACCGTATATTATCACAGTCATTTCCTCTTCCTGGTATCGGTTCTGAACCCAACACGTCTGACTTTAAGACCATGCCTTGATCAGTGAAACCATCCCAATGACTACGGATGAAATTACAACATTTTTTTCCATAGAATTTATATACCGATAAAAGAACTGTTAGCAGTACCTTTTATTGCAATATACACCCACATACACATTCCAAAGGAAAGATGGAGAACGTTGAATGTTATCTTTGTGGGCTATTGGGAGACCCACACTGGAATTTGAGCATAAATATATCTAGTTAAAACGATAAACAAAGCTGCCCCCCTTTGTACTATATCACTGTATATTTGAAACTACATTATTTCTGTACTTAAACGTTGCATCCAAACTTACCATTACTTTAAAACTATCGTACTTACATGTTGTGTTTAAATTTACTACTAGTTTCTAACTGTTATTCTTAGCAGAATACACACGTTTTTCATTTCAACTCTTGAGTAGGAATTATTCCTTATATTGAAACTTTTGGCCAGAGTTCTTGATATATCCTTTTCAGTGCAGTTTCAACAAGAACTCCAATTTCTTTAACCCCAACATATCTTGGCATATATTTGCTTAACTCAGCATTATCTGATCATCTGAATCATTGGTTCCCAATTAGGTAAGTATGTGGGCCCCCTGTTTTTACAAAAGTGAAGCCGTGGACCGCCTACTTTATAAAATTTTGATATCTCTATGGTAGTTTTTGTTATGTGGATTTCAGTCTACAAATCAAACTTTTGCCCCTTTGATTTCAATATTCTATTAACTAGATGCAGGGCAATGGTTTCACTGCAAGATACTCAGAAAGGCACATCTCCCCTTCAGATTCCACCTCATTTAAGTCATTGTTTCATCGCAAGGAACTATACTTTTTCGAGTTAGGGATTTCTTAGCATAGTATTGACAGCACCCACAGCAAGTGACATTACTCTGGGGGAAATCATAATTAAAGTGGCATAAAGCTGATATAAGTTTAGTAACATCAATATATCCAAAGATATACCAGTGGGGCTTATTGCGAGCTCAAAATGATAGGCCTTATCAACGTTGCAAGCATTATACCGTATTTACTCAAATCTAATGCTCACCATTTTCGGCCAAATTAAGTTGCAAAAATAAAGGTACACATTAGATTCAATGGCACATTTACATTCACCAGCAAATACTTTTTTTGGTTTCAAGGTTCTGAAAACTTAGGTGCGCATTAGATTTGATGGCACATTAGACTCAAGTAAATACGGTATCAGTTTTATACCACTTTAACTGTCATGGTTTTTTCCCAAGGAACCCTGAAAATGGTGGTTTGGTGAGAATGCTAAGATTCTTCTCAAAATTCCTAGCTGTCCTAAGTTTGCAGTGTAGGTATTCAGATGAAGTAAATGTTTGCTGCTAAAGCCAATGACATTGATACATTAAAGGGGTGGAAATTACACCCCACCTTTCCCTTCCGAAAGGAGTTGTTCAAAACGGTTAACACGGGAAAAACAAACAGAAAAATAAGCTGTCATTAAAATGATTAGCAAAAACAACCGAAAACAAAATGGTGCAGAGAGCCAAAGTTAAGAGTAGATAAATTAGATTAAACTTAGCAACAACAGACAGAATCAAAGGTTTGCATAAAGGGTAATGTCTTCAAACAGCTGAATACAACTAGAGGGGAAGATAATTGGGCAGAAGATTCTGAACTACTAGACCGGCTGGCTAGAGGGACTGAGGACTGTGCTGAGGTGCCTGCTCACCAGTGGAGAAGAGTTCCACCGGCAGGGCGAATACCTCCACCACAGAGGGCCCTGCTGTACCCACAAAAAGTTATGTAGGCTTAGCTCAAGAGCTGCCTGTGTTTCCTGTTGCCCAGAGCTGGTGTCAGACCCAGGAACATGGTGTTCCATTGCTGGAGTTGGGACAGATGTAGCCTTCAATCTGCTGGTTCCGTGGTTTCATCAAAGCTGGCATAATCCCGCCCCCCACTGAAACCAATGGTGAAAACCTGGAGGAAGGTAAGGTTCAGGAGTGAAGCAATGTGTCTCTCCACCTTCTGCCCTAGCTAGCACAAATACTGGGCTCATCTTATGTTCTTCTGCAACGAGGATGTTCAAAGTGGAGGAAGACCCACCGACTTGCACCAATCAGCCCCACTTAAGAATTTACTCTATGCTTTTGGAACACTGCCATTGGTGGGGGTGAGGATTTTTGTACACAGCCACCAACAATGCCTCCAAGGCAGTGGCACGTTCAGGAAGGATGAAGCAGCAAATTTTAAAGGCCAGGTGGATCCACACAGGAGAAACAGGAAGCCCTTCAGGACACCTGGTCCAAGCTGGTTAGGGCCTTAAGTAACCGGTGACGTACTGGCCAGGGAAGAAAGTGTCCTTGAGCCTGTCTCAAGTTCTTTCCCTCACCCCTGAATTACTCACCGGCTGCACAGCATATCTGAGAAAGGTGGGACTCAAAGTATCTGAGAAGGAGTGCCTTTCGAGAAGAGGCCCTTGCTTCTTAGAGAGCAAGCAGCAGCTAGACAGATCTTATCAGGAGAATGATTCATCGCAGATGGCCCAACTTCTGCAGCCACCAACAAGAAAAGCATCGGGTGGCGACTGTCATTAACTTGGTATTGCTGCTGCTTCTGTGCTATTTGTAATCAAGAGTCAGAACAAGGATGGGGAAACTGTGGCCCTCCAAACACTGCCACACTACAGCTCCCATCTTCCCTGAGCGTTCTGTTGGGAGTGATGGAAGTTGAGGTTCCTCAGTCTCTGGTGGGACCATAGGTTTCCCATCCTTGGGCAGGCTACTCCCAAACTGGATTAATTTTGGCCAGCAGCTATCTCTCCATCTAACCCAGGGCGGTCCAACCTTCCATACCAAGCAGGCCTCAAAAGTACAGAACCTGTGGGCAGCCCACTGCCTTGTTATTGTGAGGCCAAAATTTAACATACACTGCCAGCCCTCGCTGCCCTGCCAAGGAGCTAAGGATGTGTGAGACTCTGTGGTGGTCATGTGGGGTGGTAAAAGTTTTCTGGGAAATGATATATAATGAGCTGGAAAAAAAATGTTTAAGATAGCTTTTGTTAAAAAACAGAGGCTTTTTGGTTAGGCATTATAGGTGCGGAACTACCAGAAGAAAACAAACAACTGTTTCTGTAGGCAACGACAGCAGCAAGGATGCTTCTTGCCCAGAGATGGAAAGAAGAAGAAGTATAGATCAGAGAAGAGTGGCAGAACAAGCTGACGGAATATGCAGAAATGGCAAGACTGACGGGAAAGATCAGAAACCATGATACCCTATCTCGCTGCTTTCTTTTGAGACTGGTATATTTACTTCTTCCGTTTAGATCCCATCTTTCCTCATAAGAGCATAAGGCAATGTGGAGTATTCCCCCTCCCCTCTTATGTCCTAACAACAACCCTCCGAGGTAGCTTAGACTGAGAGAAAATGGTGGCGCCAACCTCACCCAATGAGCTTCATGGCTGAAGCTCCCCACCTCCCACCCCAGGTCTTCAAACTACAGTTTATTTATTACTATGCTGGCTATCCTGGGTTGAAGGAAGGGGGGGAATAAATGTTATAAAGAAGCAATGGATTATTTTATTGATATTCATAAGCTGCCTGGGGGGGGGGAACCTTGTTGAAAAGTGAGATATAAACATTCATAACTAATAATAAATAAACTGAGCATTTCTGAGTCTGCTTTTCCCTAAGATGCACTTTTTAAACTGAAGAATTTGTCTGTTTTTGTCTTGTATTTTTATGCTGCGAACTGCCATCAGATCTATGGATGAAGGATGCTAAACAATTATAATAAAAATAAATAGATTTGGGTTTCCTCCTACTCTTTTTTAAAAAACTTGTTAATTAGTGCAAACTTTTTTTTTTTAAGTACAGCATTTCTCCTTGTTTATTTGGCACTGCTGCAGAAATAAATCTTGCAAGGGATGCCTTTTCCAAAGGAGGCAATTCTGAAGCGCTGCAACTGACAAGCACGAAAAGGGAGCCACCCACCTTCCGCAGGGAGGCGTCTCTCCCGCACCCACCACCCCGAAGCTGCCCGGCAGGCAGGCAGGCGGCAGCGCAGCCGGGGGTCCCCGCACTCCAGCCCGCGTCTCCGCGCGCCTCTCCCTCCAGGATCCGCGCTCACACAACTTACTCATCATGGAAACTTCCACCCGCTCCGTGCATCGCGCCCGCACCAACTATGCCAGAGACCTTTCTTTTAAAAAACACAGATTTTTGTCAACAACTGAGCATACGCCGCGCGGAGCCATCAAGCCCTTAATAATAATAATAATAAAGGAGGAGGAGGGAGAGAAATGTATTTTTAATTGCAAAAAATAAATAATCCAAAAGCCCTGTGATGAAATATTCTGCTCCATCCAACGAACGCCAGTCTGGAAAACCCCGCTCGGCTGCTTGAAGGGGGGGGGGGTCGGATTTAAACGCACACACATATACATATATATGTACACACCTTCTGCAGCTACCCTCCCATCTTTCCAATGATAAAGACTAAAATGCAGAGAGATCGAGGCTCCCCTTCCTCGGTAAACAATCGCAAGGCGTTGCGTGGGAAGCGCGACCGCGGAAAACCTTCGGGGAAAGGGGGGAAAAAAGACAACAGCACAACCCACCCGGGCGAGAGCGATGCGCTTCAGACGATCGAAGCCAAGCGGGTGCTAAAAATACCCAACATCTGGCAGCGCGGCCAAGTCCAGCTGTGAACTCCTGCCCCAGAAGTCCGGGTCAGGAGGGGATCCGTCGCGTGGATCCCCCCCCCCTCCTCAAACAACAACTCCGGATTGCCTTGCTAAAAGAAAAAAGGGGGGAAAGCCCGGGCACTCACTCACCGCGAGCAAATCCGTCGCGGGTCTCCTCTCGCCTGCGCGTCCTGCCCCGGCTGGGGCTCCTGCCCGTCGAGGGCGCGCTGCTGCTGACGCCGCCGCCGACGGGGGAAGTCCTGCCGCCTCCTCGGCCCTGGGCTCCTTCTCCTCCTCCTCCTCCGCCTTCTTCTTCTGCCCACCTGAGTACGCCCCAGCCCCACTGCCTTCCCCAGCCGGTTTGTCTGTCTCGGCGCTGGTGACCTGGTTTCCCCCTCTCTCCACGCGCCCCACCGGGAGCCGGAGGCGCGGCGGCGGCGAGGAGGAGGAGGACTCAGCTCCCGTCCGCCCGCCCCACGATCGCCTCGCCGGGGGTGAGGAGGCAGGCGACGCCCGCGCGCAACGGGGGGAAACGGGCGCAGCCAGCCAGGCGCGCGTCACGCGTGGATCTGCCCCTGGGGACGCGCAGCAGGCCAGCCCACGGGGAAACCGGCTTAGCCCACCTTTAGGAGCGTGGAGAATCGGCACCCCCGGGGGTCATCTAGACCAACCCCCGGTGGCTTATCCAGTCGGAAACGAGCAGCTTTAATTGCTGCGCCAGGAGGTGCGGAGAGGGTCCGGCTGCCGTCACTCCCCTGGGGCTGTGTGCTTCGTATCTGCCCCCCTGGCTGGCAAAGGAAGGCGGGGGGAGATGCCTTTCCCAAGGAAGGAAGCCGGCCCAGGGATCCTGGCGGGATCCTGGGCTTGAGATCTCCCCACCACCACCACCCAGTGCCAGACTGGGCCAAGGCGAGGCTTCCCATGTGGCGCTGCTGGCGCAGCACTTCCGCAACTCTCCCAAAGGAACCTGGGCCGCTCTCCAGAGGGAAGGTTTATACTGTATTGCGATTTTTAAAAATTTATTTAATGCAATAAGACGAATCTCCCACGCACGCCCCGGGAAATTTTGGATGGGTTAGGCAGGGTGGGGCAAGAGCTTAGATGCAGGTCCTTATCTATTTCTTATTATGGGATTTTTAGCAAACGACAAAAATAATCTACCGGCAAAGGTAGATTCGCACCTTTGACATAAGCGTCTCCCAGAAAGCTGCCACCACATTTCTCAGGAAACCAGTTTTTATAAAGATGAAGGGGGCACAATCTGCACAGAAACCCATATATGCTAATTTTACATTATTCAGCTGTGTCAGAGAGATTTTTTTTATTTTTAACTGATTTTATAAAATAAGGAACATTGCAAATGCACTGGAAAACTGCAGCAATTTAGCAATTATTTCTTTCAATGGTTAAAAAGCAGTTCAGGTTTAGAACTGAGTTTTAAAAATACTTTACAGTTTAAAAGTGATTCTGAGCTTTTCCTTGGTGTTGCTGGTTTTAAAAAAAGTAAATAAACAAACAAACTACCAGCTGAAATCGCAGTTAAATTGCTCTGGTCTTGATTTCCTAAATATTCTGTGATAGTTGACAACACCCTTTGCCATCCTGCTGCCCTCCAGCTGCTGCCAGACTCCAACTCCCATCAGTCCCCATCAAGCACAGCTGATGGGAGTTGTATTCCAGCAACATCTGAAGAGCACCAGGTGTGCCAAGCCCAGCTTACAGGTAGCTTTATAAGTTGGCGTTACTGCCTTTCTTATTTGAAACAGGTGGCAATGCCAAATACAAATGACAGGATACCTCTCCAGTTTTTGCTTTAATGAAAATAATTATGTTTCTAATTAAAATATGCCCGCAAGGTAACATTCCCAGCTGTGTCCAGGACGTCACAAAGCACAGGGCCTTAGACTTGCTACTGATTTACTTTCTCTTCTTCTTTTTGCATTTTTAAGACTTAAGTGAGTTCCACTTTACCTCTCTCTGTGTTGAGGACTTCAGTACCTAAGAGATGACTCACATACAGCCTGAAATGTCTGTTATAAAAGTGTCCGCGAGCTTGTGCATTCTCCCCCATTATAGATCTATATAATCTTTAACATGACCTAGACCTCCAAACACCAAGACAACTGAGGTCCATTTTACATTAAGGCAGCAGTGCTGCACATGCCTCCATATTTTGGAATAACCCGGACGGACAATCTTGCACATAAACATCATAGCTGTCAACTTTTCCCTTTTCTTGCGAGGAATCCTATTTGGAATAAGGGAATTTCCCTTAAAAGGGGGGGAAGTTGACAGCTACGATAAGCATGTGTAAGTAAAGGTAAAGGGACCCCTGACCATTAGGTCCAGTCGTGACCGACTCTGGTGTTGCGGCGCTCATCTCGCTTTATTGGCCAAGGGAGCCGGCATACAGCTTCCGGGTCATGTGGCCAGCATGACTAAGCCGCTTCTGGCGAACCAGAGCAGCGCACGGAAACGCCATTTACCTTCCCGCCAGAGAAGTACCTATTTATCTACTTGCACTTTGACGTGCTTTCAAACTGCTAGGTTGGCAGGAGCAGGGACCAAGCAACAGGAGCTCACCCCATCTCAGGGATTCGAACCGCCGACCTTCCGATCGGCAAGCCCAAGAGGCTCAGTGGTTTAGACCACAGCGCGACCCATGTCCCTTTTGAGCATGTGTAGGAGTGGGCTATAAGGCAGGAAGCTGAAGCCTGCCTCTGTGGGAGGTAATCTGAGCATGCCGTTATATTTTGAAAAACCTACAGTCTGCCTTAAACTTTGGCTTCGTTGTTAGTTAATAACGTTAATTTTTTTCTCACATCTTCCTCGGCTGGAGTGCAACATTTCCATGTGTCCCATGTATAAGCTGCATGCCCAGGTCACAAGCGCTTCCTCTCATGCCCTGAATTAACCAACTGGAAACAGTGGCAGGTGCAATTCAGTGCCATGTCAGAAAACAAAACAAGGCAAGTATACATGCAAATGGCGCAGCTGTTCGGATGCTTCTCAGGAGCAGGGATCTATACACATAAAAAGCTCAATCCCATACAGTGGTACCTCGGGTTACATACGCTTCAGGTTACAGACTCCACTAACCCAGAAATATTACCTCGAGTTAAGAACTTTGCTTCAGGATGAGAACAGAAATTGTGCGGCGGCAGCAGGAGGCCCCATTAGCTAAAGTGGTGCTTCAGGTTAAGAACAGTTTTAGGTTAAGAACGGACCTCCAGAACGAATTAAGTACTTAACCCAAGGTACCACTGTATTTGGGGGCTACTTTTTGGGGGAGGCTACTATTTGGGACGCGGGTGGCGCTGTGGTCTAAACTACTGAGCCTAGGGCTTGCCGATGGGAAGGTTGGTGGTTCGAATCCCCGCGACGGGGTGAGCTGCCGTTGCTCAGTCCCAGCTCCTGCCAACCTAGCAGTTCGAAAGCACGTCAAAGTGCAAGTAGATAAATAGATACCGCTCCGGCGGGATGGTAAACAGCATTTCCGTGCACTGCTCTGGTTTCACCAGAAGCGGCTTAGTCATGCTTGCCACATGACCCTGAAAAACTGTCTGCAGACAAACGTTGGCTCCCTCGGCCAGTAAAGCGAGATGAGCGCCGCAACCCCAGAGTTGTCCGCGACTGGACTTAACTGTCAGGGGTCCTTTACCTTTACTTTTCCAGATAGCTTGAGGGTTACAGGGGGGTTAGTAAGCCAACCATATGAATGACCAATGGTGACAAAATTTCTGTGGAAGAAAGAACCAGATAATGCAAAATTCCTGGCAAGAGAAATTGATGAACTATGCTGAGATGGCGACATTAACCGGGAAAATTCGGAACCAGCAGGACTAGACTTTCCTAAAGGAATGGAAGAAGCTTTTGACGTATTTGGAAAGCAACTGTAACCAATTGACATCGCTTGTAGGGTTAAAAGAAGTTTTGGAAGGAGTAATATATAAATTATTGTGAAAATAATTAAGAATAGGTATGAAGATTTGAATTTATAGCAATAACTGTAGTAACAAAATGCATAATTAGAAAGGATTTTAGAAAACCATCAGTTGAGGTTGAAGGAAGTCTTAGGCTGCGATAGCCAAAGACTTTGAAATGATATTTAAAAGGATGATATGCTGGAAAATATGTGTAAAAACCAATAAAAAATATTTATTAAAAAAAAGATAATGCAAAATTCTGCCAGCAAACCTCCAGTGTCTTTTTCTGGCTGAGAACATACATTTTGTCTTCCCTATTATACTTCCTGACATAGGAATTACTGTACTTGCATGCCACAGATAATATAGTGATGGCCAAAACATACGCAGTGATTGTTTCATTTAAGGTGCAATTTCTACATTTTTGCTTTCCAGGGGAGGCTGGTCTACTGGGACATTACCCTACTAAATGAAACATCAAGCACTGATAATAAAATAATAATAATAATAATAATAATAATAAATAATAATAATAATGCCCCCAAAATCTCAAAGCCACACTCTTTCCTGTCGTGTTGACATTCATCTCTTTCCATTTGAGTTTAGAGTCAATCACAGTCAGAAGAGCATGAGATTCTTAATCCCAGGGTTGTGGGTTCAAGTCTCACGTTGGGCAAAGGAGTCCTAGGTTGGCCTAGATGTCCCTTGTGGTCCCTTCCGACGCTACCATTCTATGATTTGCTGTGATTCTTATTTTCTTGCCAGTCGAGCTCTCTACACCAGTTTAGCCACGCCCAATCCAAAAGCACTGTGTGCTGGCCCCGGGGGGGGGAGGGGGAGAGGTACTAATACCGTAGCCAAAGTTCAGTCCAGAGTCACTAGCAGGGTAGACGAACACTGGATGAGACGCGAGGTCCAAAACAGGGAGCCAGGCAGGGGAACAGGAACGCTGGAAGGGCAGCAGCAGGAAGCCAGGCGGGGAACAGGAACACGGGTAGGTCCGCAGCGGGCAGCCGGGCGAGGAACAGGAACACCGGAGAGTAGTAGCAGGAAGCCGGGCGAGGAACAGGAACACCGGAGAGTCAGGAGCAGGAAGCCAGGCGAGGAACAGGCACACTGGGAGTGCAGATCTAGGTCTGGGTAAAGCAGGTACTCCACAACGACGTTGCTCCCGCAACCTGGGACCGGGCTGCCTGACCTTTATCTTCTTCTAAGGCCGGGGGCGGTCCCGGCCCCCAGGAGCCCCGCCTCTCCTGGCCTTAAGGCGAGCACTCCTCCTGGGAGAGACCAGTTCCCTTCGCCTCTCTGCCCTAAGCCTCTGCAGTTCAGGAGAGGCTGAAGGGTTACTGGGCCCCGGAGGAGGCTCACCTGTAGCCACTGAGTCCTCCAGCACTTCTGGGGCCAGAATGGCCTCACCTGGTGCCTGCCCCTGAGGATCTGGCACAGGTGCAGGCTCCTCAGCATCTAGGCCTTGCCCCAGTTCAGCCGGCCCTGGAGGCGGGAACTCCTGTGCCGGCTGGGATTCCAATGGTTCACTCTCAGAATCGGAATCCCAGGCCATCACACCATCCCCCCTCCCAGCCCCCCCCCTCAATTGAGGGTCCGGACCCGGCTTGTTGGGGTACGCCGCATGAAACTCTCGGAGGCAGGCAGGCGCGTGGACGTTGGCCGCTGGTTCCCAGGAACGATCCTCCGGCCCATACCCCTTCCAGTCCACGAGATACTGCAGCTTTCCCCTGCGGTATCGGGAGTCCAGAATGCGTTCCACCTCGTACTCAGGCTCTCCCTGAACCAAAACTGGCTGCGGTCGGGGACGGTTCGGGTGGAACTCATCGGGTGGGGCCACCGGACTCAGAAGGGACCCGTGGAATACCGGGTGAACCTTCAGGGTTGCTGGCAACCGGAGACGGAATGCCACAGGCGAGACCTGGTTCACGATAGGGAACGGGCCGATGAAACGGGCGTCCAGCTTCCGCGAAGGTCGAGAAGGGTGGAGGTGGCGAGTGGAGAGCCATACCAGGTCACCAACGTGGAGTTCCGGCCCCACCTGGCGGTGGCGGTCGGCCTGGACCTTGTACGCCTCCTTGGCCTGGCGCAGCTGCTCCATCAACAACTGTTGCTGGGACTGGAGCTCCTGAAGCCACTCTGTCACCGCAGGGACTGTAGATGCCGGCAGCACATCCGGAAACAACCGTGGATGAAACCCGTAGCTGGCCTGGAACGGGGTCTGCTGGGTGGACGCATTCACTGCGTTGTTATAAGTGAACTCCGCCAAGGCTAGGTGGTCAACCCAGTCATCCTGCTGGTAGCTGCAGTAACACCGGAGGTACTGCTCCAGCACCGCGTTCGCCCGTTCCGTCTGGCCATCAGTCTGTGGGTGGTAGGCAGATGCGAGACAGACCTCTGTTCCGAGGGCCTGGTGCAAAGAACGCCAAAACCGGGACGTGAACTGAACGCCACAGTCGGACACCACACGCTCAGGTAGGCCATGCAGGCGGAAGACATGCTGAAGGTACAGCTGAGCAGTTTGCTTAGCTGAGGGTACGGATGGGCAGGGGGCACAGTGCACCATCTTCGTGAAATGGTCGGAGAAAACTAGGAGGCAGGTACAGCCCCGAGACGGGGGTAGCTCCACTACAAAGTCCAGAGAAACTGTGTGCCAAGGACGTGGTGGAACCGGCAACGGCTGAAGAAGGCCGGGGGGGGTCGCCCGGTAGGCCCCTTGGCCCGCCTGCAGACATCACAACCAGCGACGTAGCGAGCCACGTCAGCCTTCAGACGGGGCCACCAAAACACTCGGCTTACCAGATGGGTGGTCCGATACTGCCCAAAGTGCCCCGCTGCTGGAGCATCATGGGTCATCCGGAGAACCTCAGCCCGCAGCGGCCCTGGTGGGATGTACAGACGCCCGTGGTGCAGCAGAAGACCCTGATGCAAGACCAGCCCTGGATACTGAGCGCATGACCCTTCGGCCAGTTCCCGGAGTCGTTCCTGGGCCCAAGCGTCGACCCGCTGCTGTTCCCGCACCCGAGCCTGCAGTGGCTCAACCTCCTGAGTGGCCAGGAATGCAGCTGGTGGTAGGATCGTGGTGGGTACTGCTTGCTTTACCGTGTCTGCGTTGTCTTCAGGTTTCCGGGACAGGGCATCCGCCTTCTGGTTTTGGGAGCTAGGGATGTAGCGGATCCGGAACTGGAACCGGGAAAAGAACAACGCCCACCGGATCTGCCTTTGGTTCAGCTTGCGGGTGGTCTGGAGGTACTCCAGGTTCCGGTGGTCGGTTCTCACCTCCACCGGGTGTCGTGCCCCCTCAAGATGGTGGCGTCAAACCTCAAAGGCCACCTTGATGGCCAGTAGTTCCTGCTCTCACACGGTATAGTTACGCTCCGCCGGGAGGAGCTGGCAGGAATAGTAGGCGCAGGGTAAGAGTGGTGCTTCCGGTCCGCACTGCTGAGACAAGACGGCACCGAGAGCCGTACTGGAGGCGTCAGTCTCTACCACAAAGGGTCGAGCAGGATCCGGATGTTGTAAGATTGGCGCTCTCTGGAAACAGGCCTTCAACCCTTGAAATGCCTCCTCTGCCTCCTTGTCCCAGGAAAACGGCGTCTTGGGGCGCAGTAGCCGGGTCAACGGGGTGGTGCGATGAGCATAATCCGCAATGAAGGTCCGGTAATAGTTGGCGAACCCCAGGAACCGCTGTAGGTCCTTGCGGTTCCGAGGTGCCGCCCATTCTCGAACCGCTGCCACCTTCCCAGGATCCATCTGCACCCCACCTGGTGAGAGTCGGTGACCCAGGAAGTCCACTGACCGCTGATGGAACTCGCACTTGCTGAGCTTTGCATACAGACGGTGCTCGCGCAGGCGCTGCAGCACGGTCCGGACATGACCCTCGTGGCGCGCCGGATCACGGGAGTAAACCAGAATGTCATCCAAGTACACCACCACGTACTTGTCTAGCAAGTCCTGGAACACGTGGTTGATGTACCGTTGGAACACAGCAGGCGCGTTGCACAAACCGAAGGGCATAACCAGGTATTCGAACTGCCCGTACCGGGTCCCGAATGCTGTCTTCCACTCATCCCCGGCTCGGATCCGAATCAAATTGTAGGCACCCCGGAGGTCTAGCTTGGTGAACACCTGTGCCCCTTGCACCCTCTCCAGTAACTCCGAAATAAGGGGCAAGGGGTACCGGTCTGGGATGGTAATTTTATTCAGGGCCCGGTAATCATGGCAAAGGCGGAGCTCCCCACATTTCTTTTTAACAAAGAGCACTGGCGCAGCAGTGGGCGAGGTAGAAGGCCTAATGAACCCACGCTCCAGGTTCTTGCGCAAGAAGTCCTGTAAAGCCTCGCGCTCTGGCTCTGTTAATGAGTATAAGCGACTCACCGGTAGGGGCGCTCCGGGCTGGAGGTCTATGCCGCAGTCAAAGGACCGATGCGGCGGCAGCTGGTCTGCCCCCCGTTCCTCGAACACGTCGTGATAGTCCCGGTACTCAGCGGGGAGCGTTGCAGCAGCCTCCTCCGTGGGCGCAGCTGCTAGCATCTCAGTCTCAGCAGGAGAACTTGGGTCTGGGAAGTGTACAGTCCGTTTGACCCAGTCAATCTGCACATTGTGTGCCTCCAACCAGTCCATCCCAAGCACCAAGGGGAACCGGGGCATGGAGGCAATATCCAAAGTTCGCATCTCACGGTGCTGCTGGAGACACAGGACCAGGGGCTGGGTCTCCTGAGTAACGGCACCCGAACGCAGGAGCCGTCCGTCGATTGCCTCCACCTTGTTCTGAAGTGGCACCCGATGATGGGCAGCAAAAGCAGTGTCCATATAAGAGCGGGTTGCCCCCGAATCCACTAGAGCATGGGTAAGGATCCAGGGCCCACCTGGAGGGTATAGACGTACCGGAACCATAAGGTGTTGTAGTTCAATTGGTGCGGCCCCATTCTGTGCGGTTTGGGACCCCAGGTAGCCAGGGCCATCAGCTACTGGAGTTGGCGGTTTCCCTGTGGCTGGCGTTTCTCAGGACAGGACCGGGCATAGTGTCCACTTCCGCCACAATAGAGACATAGATTCCCCTCCCGACGCCGCGACTTCTCTGCGGGGGAGAGGCGTGGCCGCACTGCCCCAAGCTGCATAGGTTCCTCCAATGACTCAGCTGTGCCTGTGGGACTGCTGGTAGAAACTGGTGCTGAGAACTGGAAGTGCCGGTGGCCCCGAGCCTGACGACGGTCCTCCAGCCGATTGTCTATCTGTAGACTCCGTTGGATGAGGGTGTCTAGCGTGGTGGGGCGTTCCATTGTGGCCAGCTGGTCCAGTATCTCGTCTGAAAGCCCCTCGAGATACTGGTCCCGAAGAGCAGAATCATTCCAGGTCAAGTCCTGTGCCAGCAGCCGGAATTCCGTGGTGTATGCGGCCACCGTGGACTTGCCCTGTTTCAACCGCCGAATCGCCCGGTTGGCTTGACTCCCCTTCTGGGGGTTGCCGAACGCGGCCTCCAACAGATTGCAAAACCCCACATAGTCCGCCAGCAAGGGGGAGTCTTGCCTGAGCAGCGGCAACGCCCACTTGGCCGCCTGGTCCTTTAACAAACTAATCAAAAAGTGCACCTTGGTGCAGTCGTCAGGGAAGTTCCGGGCGCGCCCCTGAATATACAGCTTGGCCTGGGCAAGAAACATGGGAAAGCTGGCCGGGGCCCCATCAAATTTCTCAGGCAAGGCCACTGGGTACTTGCCAGGAGCCGGGGCGTCGGCCCCAGGAGCCGGTAGGGCGTCCAACCGCTGCTGAAGTGCCGTCACCGCGTGACTGAGCTGCTGCACGGTGTGCGTCAAGGCCTGGTTCTCCTGGGCTATTGCCAACAGTCTAGCCGCTTGGTCGGCCATGGCCTCTGACTCTTCCCGAACGCACCCCAACAAAGAGGGAGTGCGGGTGGGGCGGGAGCAAACTGTGCTGGCCCCGGGGGGGGGGGGAGAGGTACTAATACCGTAGCCGAAGTTCAGTCCAGAGTCACTAGCAGGGTAGACGAACACTGGATGAGACGCGAGGTCCAAAACAGGGAGCCAGGCAGGGGAACAGGAACGCTGGAAGGGCAGCAGCAGGAAGCCAGGCGGGGAACAGGAACACGGGTAGGTCCGCAGCGGGCAGCCGGGCGAGGAACAGGAACACCGGAGAGTAGTAGCAGGAAGCCGGGCGAGGAACAGGAACACCGGAGAGTCAGGAGCAGGAAGCCAGGCGAGGAACAGGCACACTGGGAGTGCAGATCTAGGTCTGGGTAAAGCAGGTACTCCACAACGACGTTGCTCCCGCAACCTGGGACCGGGCTGCCTGACCTTTATCTTCTTCTAAGGCCGGGGGCGGTCCCGGCCCCCAGGAGCCCCGCCTCTCCTGGCCTTAAGGCGAGCACTCCTCCTGGGAGAGACCAGTTCCCTTCGCCTCTCTGCCCTAAGCCTCTGCAGTTCAGGAGAGGCCGAAGGGTTACTGGGCCCCGGAGGAGGCTCACCTGTAGCCACTGAGTCCTCCAGCACTTCTGGGGCCAGAATGGCCTCACCTAGTGCCTGCCCCTGAGGATCTGGCACAGGTGCAGGCTCCTCAGCATCTAGGCCTTGCCCCAGTTCAGCCGGCCCTGGAGGCGGGGACTCCTGTGCCGGCTGGGATTCCTCCGGTTCACTCTCAGACTCGGAATCCCAGGCCATCTCACACTGCTACAGCCAGGAGGTCCTGCCCACCTGCTTCCCTGAAGAAAAAAACATGATAAATGTATATGTAACTAGAGCTGCAGGCTCCTTACCCTAGTTTTGCTCGTTCCCCCAGCCTCCTGGCATCATTGTGACAATCCAGCCACAGAATATAACATTCGTAGGGCTGCTGCTACATGGACATAGCTGGAGGGTGCAGGGAGACAGCTGCCCCCCCTTCAAGCGCCGTATTTTTCGCCCTATAGGACGCACTTTTCCCCCTCCAAAAATGAAGGGGGGATGTGTGTGCGTCCTATGGGGCGAATGCAGACTTTCGCTGAAGCCTGGAGAGCGAGAGGGGTCGGTGCGCACCGACCCCTCTTGCTCTCCAGGCTTCAGGAAGCTATCTGCAAGCCTTGGGAGCCCGCGGGAGTTCCCGCCGGGCTCCCAAGGCTTGCGGACAGCAGCCTGCAGCCCAAAACCCGGGGAGCGCAGCAGAGCGCGCCCCGGGCTTCGGACAGATATCCGCAAGCCTGGGGAGCCTGGCAGGAGTTCCCGCCGAGCTCCCAAAGCTTGAAGATAGCCTGTTCTGGGGGCTGGGGTAGGGGGAAGCTCGGGCTTCCCCCGCCCCAGCCCCGCACCTAGGGGGGAAATAATCCCCCCCCTTATTTCCCCCCCCAAAAAAGTAGGTGTGCCCTATGGGCCGGTGCGCCCTATAGGGCGAAAAATACGGTAAGTAAGTAAGTATACTTAACTAACTGACCAATTGTGTCACAGATAACTTGGTTCTGCCCCACCAACACAAAGCCTCCCGCCCCCTAAAATGAAGCCCATGTGCTGCCATGGCAGACCCATTAGCCTGGTAATCTGTTCTGGACATGCTCAGAGCTGTTTCCTTGAAGGCCACACCACCACACAGCTCGTAGCACTTTGAGGGAAGTGTGGAGGTTTGCTATTTCTGTTTATCTTTAGGTTTAAAAAATGGTTTCTGTATGTATGCACGTCTTTGACAGGCCACTGTAAGGACGGAATGATGGACCTTTGACATGATCAAAGTAGGACTCCTATGTTCTTATGCAGACGGTTTGGCGCAACTGCAGAACTGGATTGTCAACTGGTTGCTGTGGTTAGCTCAATACTGACTGTAAGATCTACTGTTCGCACAAAGGATACCTGTTATGGAATCATCTTATTAAGTATCAACAGAGGTTCCTCATTCAGGAGGCAGGTGCACTCTGCGCATGCTCAAGCCACTGATTTTTGAGGTCCTAGTTCCTAACCATGCCTCCCCTGCACAAGTCAGAGGGTTCTGAGGTTTGAGAGAAGGAGTTCGTTGTACAAATAGTTAAACCCCTTAGGCTGCATCACCCTTTGATCTGGTAGAATATTGCCTGTATTATTTTCCTTCTCAGTAAGTCGAATTGTCTTTACACTTTTTAAAAATAAAGCTCATCAGAGGATCTGGAGACTTCATTTAAAATCCCTCCACTGTGTCCCTGGTGTTGTGCATTACTCTGGTATACTTTCAACCAAAGGAGCAGCCAGTTAGCCTTGACTTACAACAGAAAGGAAACATTAGGCAAGCAGCACTTTAAAAGGCTAGCAAACGTATCTATCTATCTATCTACAGTGGTATCTCGGGTTACAGGCGTTTCATATTACAAATGCTTCAGGTTACAGACTTCGCTAACCCAGAAATAGTACCTCGGGTTAAGAACTTTACCTCAGGATGAGAACAGAAATCGTGTGGTGGTGGCGCGGCGGCAGCAGCAGCAGCAGCAGGCCCCATTAGCTAAAGTGGCACCTCAGGTTAAGAATAGTTTCAGGGTAAGAACGGACCTCCAGAACGAATTAAGTTCTTAACCTGAGGTACCACTCTATCTATCTATCAATCAATCACCTATCTATCTATCTATCTATCTATCTATCTATCTATCTATCTACCTATCTACCTATCTACCTATCTATCTAATCTATCTATCTTTAAGGTGCTACAGTGTTTTCACTAACATTACACCATGGTCTTTACAGGATTGTCGTGAGGATAAAGACTATAACATACTCAGGCAAACTTAAAATGCTATTACAAAAGTAGGATGGTGCAGAGGATAGTACAGGTGAGAATTCAGTGTGCGGAGCCTATGCAGTAGGTGAGTATAAACTGTGGCAGACTTGGGGCTTTAAAATTTCAGCGGCACCCTGTGCCACGCCAAAATTCGGCACCCAAAGTTCTTCGCTTGTGCACGTAAAAGAAACATACTAAATTATACCACTCTCTAGGGCAGCATTTCTCAACCTGTGGGTCCCCAGATGTTGTTGAACTACACCTCCCATCACCCCTAGCTAGCAAGGCCAGAGCTCAGGGATGATGGGAGTTGTAGTCAAACAACATCTGAGGACCCACAGGTTGAGAACCGCTGCTCTAGGGCATCTGAGTTTTTTCCAGTGCAAACTGAATTTCCCCCCGATGCTTTCCCAATTCAATTTTTTCTGCAAACCCAAAGCACTGCTCCAGGGGCATGTGTGGTGAATTCCTGGGACATGCATCCAGGAAGAAAAACACACTGTCCAGACTTCCATGCTTGTGAAGTACACACTTTTCAAATAGGGAGATGATAATATATGCTGGGAAACGTAATGTGTGGAGCATCCACAAGCCTTCATTAAACCCATTAAACACAAATGAATTTAAAGAACTCTCAACAAGACGTGAAATGCAATAGGACATTTTGCTTCCCTATCGACCTGTCGGAAGTAATCTTTAACTCAAACGTCATTTACATCCAAATTCTTTTCCCCCTGGAAGGAAGATAATGGGTGCTAATGTGTTTTCTTCATGATGAGGCAAAGTAGGATGTTTTGGGCTCAAGACAAGATTTAGTATATCTAAAGGATGAATAGTTTGGAGGAGATCGTAATATTAGCACAACAGCTGTGAAAGAATGGTTGTTGTTATTTTCCAAATACAGTGGTACCTCAGGTTACATACGCTTCAGGTTACAGACTCCGCTAACCCAGAAATAGTGCTTCAGGTTTGCTTCAGGATGAGAACAGAAATCGTGTTCCGGCGGCGCAGCAGCAGCAGGAGGCCCCATTAGCTAAAGTGGTGCTTCAGGTTAAGAACAGTTTCAGGTTAAGTACGGACCTCCGGAACGAGTTAAGTACTTAACCTGAGGTACCACTGTACCTGCCCATCATTGCGCCATTTATCACAACATGATGTTGGAGCCATTCAACACCAAGACAACTGCTCTTGTCCTCAATGGGACAAATTAGTCATGAGTTAACTCGTCCCCCTTATTTCAATTGGAACCAAGGGCAGCTAAATTGAGGTGCCTCCATCTTCTCACTATTTTCCAGGAGGGATTAAAGTAGGGCTACCAGACATCCCTGTTTCCCGGGGACAGCCCCCAAATTTGCAAATAAGTCCCTGGACAAATTCCATCCCCGGAATGTCCCCAGATTTCATCTAAGAAATGCAGCAGCAGCAGTCTTAGCAGCTTGGAGCAGTAGGCTCTGGCTGGCTTCAGAAGCTGCTCAGAAGTCCCCATATGATGGTGGCGCAGGGGCTCAAAGATGCAGCTTCCGGGCTGCCTCCACCTTCCCAGACCTCAGCAACTAAGCTGTGAAGGGAGGCTTCATGCAGCCTCCCAACTCCTACTTTTTTAATATATATATATATATATATATATATATATATATTCAGGATTTTCTTGTTTTACAGAAGTGTAGTGCCTCGTATTTTTTTTTTTCATGTAACATTTTTACAAATCCGTTTCATTTGTTGAGGCATTAGGGGGAGAAGAAAAGAAAAAAGAAAAAAGAAAGGGGGGTGGAGAGAGGGAAGATGGATAGGGGTGGGGTCGGGTGGCGGTGTTTCTATTATGTTTAATGTATGTAGAGTTTGGTGTCAGCGTTGCTTGTGTTGTTCACTTGTGTTCCTTTGGTGGTGAGAGAGGTTGGGGTTGGCCTAGGGTGTGATTGTTTGCTTGTGATTGGCTGTGGTGATCTTTGTTTTCGTGTGTGGGTGAGGTGGGTGGGTGTTTTGGATCAGGTTAGCCATATTGATTTGTATGCTGTTGGTGGATTATTGTCACTGTCCTGTTGGGCTGTGTATGTGATAAAGGGGAGCCATACCGGGGTGAAGGCGTCTTTTTCTGTTTGTCCCCGTGTCAGTTTTAGTTTATTAGTTAATTTTTCTAGTAGGGCTGTTTCCCATACTATTTGGTACCATTGGTCCATGCTTACTCTCTCCAGTGTCTGGTTATGGTGTTTCTGGCTGCTGAGAGCAGGTGGGTTATGAGTTCTTTGTGGTGTAAATGGGCATTGTTGTCTTGGAAGATGTTTAGTAGGGCCAATTCTTGGGTGATGTCTATTACTTGCTTAGTTATTTTACATATTTCTTGTATGGCTGTTGTCCAGAATTGTTGGGTTTTGGGACACTCCCACCACATGTGGAGGTATGTGCCTGTGGAGGTGCACCCTCTCCAGCATTTTAGTGAGGTTCCTGGGTGTATTAGCGCTAGTTTCCTTGGTGTTAGGTACCACCTGTAGGTGAGTTTCAGTGTGAGTTCTTTTCTTTTCGTTGATATGGATTTAAAGGGGGGTTTAGACCACATTCTGGTCCATTGAGTGGGGTTAATCTCATAGCCTATGTCATTCTCCCATTGTTTTTTGATTGCGTCTAGGGGATTTGCGGGATTTTGGAGTAGTATTTTGTATATTGCGGATACCGACCCTTTACTGGCTCCCAACTTCTACTTGCGTGCAAGCAGGAGTGGGGCGGGGATCTCTTAGCTGTGAAGGGTGGCCTCACGCTGCCTATCAGAGCTTGCATGCAAGCAGGAGGGGGCAGGGATCTCTCAGTTAGGCAACGGGAAGCCTCCCTTCCCAGCTGAGAGATCCCCGCCCCCTCCTGCTTGCACGCAAGTAGGAATGGGATTGGGGCTGCTCCAATGGGAAGGGAGGCATCGCTCTGCCCAAGCCTCACTGCCGCCACTCTCGGCCTTCCTTCTCCACCTTCCATGCCTAACCCACTGCACACCGCTTCCCCACCACCGCCACCACCACCAAAGAACCAACAACTCAGGGGCTGCCCAAGCTCATGGAGAAAGGAAATAGAAGCCTCGGAGGAAGGGGAAACATGGCGGTTGAGGTCAAGGTGGCAGCCACCCCCTTCCACTGCCACCGCTGCAGCATCAACATCCTGAACGTGTAGTATTTATTTATTTATTTATTTATTTATTTATTTATTTATTTATTTATTGTGTCCCCGGATTCATTGAAAAAAAAAATCTGGTGACTTTAGATTAAAGCACATATGGGAACTTCAGGTTTGCGCAACTGAAGTGGATTAAAGTGCTCTGTCGCCCCAGCACAAGAAATCCACTTTTTAAAAAAAAATTTACAAAAAAAAAACACCGCCCAGACATCTTGCAGTTTGGGAAATGCATTTAAAAGTTTGGAATAAAATAGGGATTAATGGGAAGATGTGTAAACGCCCTGCAAGCAAATCAGGATGTCTGGGTGGTTTTTGTTGTTGTTGTTGTTTAAATTTTTTAAAAAGTGGATTTCTTTGTCATCTAACTGTCCTGCAAACAGATGAGAACAAATGCTCAATAAAGAACAGGCATCATCTTGCTACCACATCAGCTTTGCGCAAACAAATCAGGATGAAAGCTCAATAAACAGGTCATATGGAGGTGCCCTTGGGTCAGAATCCAAAAGAATAATTAAAAGCTAGTGAAACGTCAAAATACTAGTAATCTCATAAAGCCACTTATTCACTAATCCAAGTTGCCTAAAATACAAGGTACACATCTCAATATTGCTGCAGCACGATTGCTGACAGGAATGAGGCCTTGTCAGCATATAAAGGTAAAAGGTAAATGAACCCTGGACGGTTAAGTCCGGTCAAAGGCGACTATGGGGTGCGGTGCTCATCTCGCTTTCAGGCTGAGGGAGTCAGCGTTTGTCCACAGACAGCTTTCCGGGTCATGTGGCCAGCAGGACTAAACCTCTTCTGATGCAACGGGACACCGTGACGGAATCCAGAGACTTGGGACTGTTTACTTTCCTGCCACAGAGGTGCCTATTTATCTATTTGCACTATCGTGCTTTCGAACTGCTAGGTTGGCAGGAGCTGGGACAGAGCAACGGGAGCTCACTCTGTTGTGGGGATTCGAACTGCTGACCTGATCGGCAAGCCCAAGAGACTCAGTGGTTTAGACCATAGCATGTGCAGAGGTCTGTGCTGGTTGCTGATCTGCTACCAGATCGAGTTTAGGGTGTTACTATGAGTATATAGGTGGGACACGGGTGGCACTGTGGGTTAAATCACAGAGCCTAGGACTTGACGATCAGAAGGTCTGCGGTTCGAATCCCCGTGATGGGGTGAGCTCCTGTTGCTTGGTCCCTGCTCCTACCAACCTAGCGGTTTGAAAGCACGTCAAAGTGCAAGTAGATAAATAGGTACCGCTCCAGCGGGAAGGTAAACAGCGTTTCCTTGCGCTGCTCTGGTTCGCCAGAAACGGCTTAGTCATGCTGGCCACATGACCCGGAAGCTGTACGCCAACTCCCTCGGTCAAGAAAGCGAGATGAGCACCGCAACCCCAGAGTCGGTCACGACTGGACATAATGGTCAGGGGTCCCTTTACCTTTACCTTATGAGTATATAGAGCTCTTTAACAACTTGGGACCAGTTTACTTACGAGATCACCTTACCGCACATGTGTCCACTCAACCACTTCAATCGGCAAAATTGGCACTTTTACAAGTGTCACGTACGATTTCCCTCAACTGTGCCAATTAAATTAGAACATCCCATTTTTGGGGGGGCATGCTCTCATTTGAGAGCATAGCACCCCGAAACACAAGGGAACATGGCACCCAAAAACACACAGGAATATGGCCCCAGAAGATGGGTGTTACAGTTTTCAGCTGCAAGATGTTGCATGTACTACCCACAGTGCATCTGAAAGCATCGTTTAGTGTGGCAGCACCAAACTCTGGAACTGCTTGTCAATTGATCTCAGACATTTGCCTTCCCTGTATTCCTTTTGGCACCTGATGAAGTCATTCTTATTTAGACAAGCCTATCCAGATGATCTGAAAGTTTAGTCATAGGAGTAAGTTTGTAGGAGTTTGTAGTCTATTTTATTGCAGCTTTATCCTGTATGTTTTTATTTGCGGTTGTAATTGCTTTAAAGATAATTTTATCAGTCTACTTGGACTATTGTATTCAAGGTAAATACTATGAAAAATAATAATATCATTTTGTAAATCACATTACAGTATATATACAAACTGCTTTTTAAATCCTATCCCATCCCATTCATTCTCACATAAGCTTTGAAAAGTAGGTCTCTGTTATTCCCATTTCACCTGCTCATAGCCAAGAAAGGGATCAATATAAAACCATTTGTGGGACTGCAGCTACTTTCATTAAATAGTAGGTTGTGTCCAGAGTTACACAGGGCAGAACTTCATAAAAGTTGGGTTTGGCTTATTCCCCTTTACAGCGGTATCACAGAAGTTGAAAGGAATCCTTTCCGGAAGTCCGTTCGACTTCCAAAACATTCGGAAACCAAGGCGTGGCTTCCGATTGGCTGCAGGAAGCTCCTGCAGCCAATTGGAAGCTGCAGAAGCTGCGTCACCATTCAGGTTCCAAATAACATTTGCAAACCGGAACACTCACTTCCAGGTTTGCGGTGTTCGGGAGCCAAAATGTTTGACTTGCAAGGCATTCGCAAACCAAAGTACAACTGTATCTTTACAATCTGATACGTTCCTGAATATATGATCTGGAAGGTTGGAGAACCCTCCAGAACAATGTGGGAAGTGCCGCTGGAATCTGCAGGCAGGATTGGGAAGTGGCAAAAATTGCCTCCCAGCTCATAGGAATACCCAATTTGCATCACTTCCATGAATGGAAGGAGCCCTTACATTCACATAACAGCATGTCTGGACCCAACCCATTGATTCAAGACAGGCTGGAGGAGTATAAAAAAGGGCACAATATAGCCTTCATAAAGGTGAAATATTAGCTAAGAGGTTTGGACACCTGCTAGGTATAAAAACAATGACTAATCTAAAAAAAAAAAAAAAACTGCAGGAATATTAAGAGGCACTTGCAATTTCATATCATTTAATGTTGATGACTGAATTAAAATATAAATTGAGTCTCTCTCTCTCTCCTTCTGCCAAGAATGAGTCACATACAAACATAATGAAACCAGAAATGGAAAGAACTCTCCTACAATGTGAATGTGGGCGAGCTTTTCAAAAAACTTCTAATGAACATATTTTTAAAAATGTCTACACTAGCTGGCAAGATCAATATGAAGCAAACCGCATGATTTGTTTTTGTGCCTTCACCATACGCAGGAGAGCAAGTCCTATAAATCAATGCTGACATTAATTTTTTAAACGCCTTTATTCCTATATGACTACATCAAAGAAAATGAAGGGGGAAAAAAAATCCCAAACATTAAGTGACTCACAGTTACAAAAGGAAGGCAACAGTGAGTTAATCCCTTCACGTAGGATTAGCTAAGGGCAACCAGCTACCATTGTCCTTAAATAACCCTGTCATTTTCGGGGTTGCTGAATAGTGACTACAGCACGCTGACATGATAAATACACACTATTTTGAAATTATCAAAAAGCAGACATGTGGGGATGTGTCATGAACAGAGAAATCATGCCCGGTGCCTTGTTTTCATTGTGTTAAGTAACACTCCAGCAAGGTTCACCCCTAGTGATGTCAGTTACTTCTACCCTGGTACAGTAATGCCATTATAGAGCGGCAGCAAACTATTACAGCCTTCAGTTTCAGCAGCAGACAAATTAGCAACTGCCCGTTTTCGGAACCTGCAACAGTTTTAAGGCACATGACTCCTGTTTCCCCAACAACAACTACCGAGCACGAGATTAGCAAAACCAACTTTACCAGATTATCTCCACCAGCTCCTTTGCATTCTTCCCTGCCTCTGCTTGAGGCGGTAGAGCAGGGTCACACACAGGTGATAGTGGAAAGGTTTCTAGGTAAAGTCCCAGCCTGGCCAATTTGTTATTGTTGTTTAGTCATTTAGTCGTGTCCGACTCTTCGTGGCCCCATGGACCAGAGCACACCAGGCACTTCTGTCTTCCACTGCCTCCCGCAGTTTGGTCAAACTCATGCTGGTAGCTTCAAGAACACTGTCCCACCATCTCGTCCTCTGTTGTCCCCTTCTCCTTGTGCCCTCCATCTTTCCCAACATCAGAGTCTTTTCCAGGAAGTCTTCTCTTCTCATGAGGTGGCCAAAGTCTTGGAGCCTCAGCTTCACGATCTGTCCTTCCAGTGAGCACTCAGGGCTGATTAAGAATGGACAGGTTTGATCTCCTTGCAGTCCATGGGACTCTCAAGAGTCTCCTCCAGCACCGTGCTTCAAAAGCACCAATTCTTCAGGAGATCAGCCTTCTTTATGGTCCAGCTCTCACTTCCATACATCACTACTGGGAAAACCATAGCTTTTACTATATGGACCTTTGTTGGCCAATTAGCCCCTGATTAATTATCTGCTCCATGGTGAGTAGTGGGGGAAACCATGTGCACATGAGGAGCACTGTTTCATTCCTCAAAATCCCACTGATAAGCATGTCCTGTTGGCTTCAGTATCACATCACAGGATTAAGATATCTGACCTTTACCTACCGATGAAGAGGGAAATCCTGTCGGTCCACAATCCATATCAGAAGCAGTGCTGGATTAAACCCTGTGGAGGCTCCTAAGGGCCCACCACTCTAGTTGGGATAACATTGAACTAAGAAAGCTTGGTTGTAATTTTCTTTCAAGATCAAATCAATATTGTATTGATCTGTTGTCGTGGGGACCATAGGCTGGTGCCTGCTCTGGCTATTTGGTAATCCAGCACCGATCAGAAGTACAGAAGGATGCTGTGCCAGTGTTGAGATACAGTGTTTGCATTAAAGCCCGTGTCTCTTTGGAAAAGTAGTTCCAGCACAACTGAAACTCAAAATCAATCAGTTCTTAAAGCCAGAATGGGTACATAGCCCAGTTCTCTAGCTAACAAACTTGAATAATTTTTGTAATTCAAACCAGGATTTATTACAAATTAATTTCTGGTTTCTGCGCATGCATGTTCTGCATAACTAAGCATCAAGCACCTCCATCTTTTGCACATGCTGAAATGTTGATACCTGTAACCCCTGACTTGCTGAAGAAACTGTAAATGCAATGATTTTGCAACTCGTTTTAGGTGCTACATTCCACACACACACCCGTAACAAGCGGCCATATTTAAGCCTTGTTGCTCTTTCTTTACCTCCTGACCTACTTTCTGAGAACTTGGCTGGCATACAGCTGTTGCTTGGCATATGACTAGTTACAGGTAGGTAGCCGTGTTGGTCTGCCGTAGTCGAAACAAAATAAAAAAATTCCTTCCAGTAGTACCTTAGAGACCAACTAAGTTTGTTATTGGTATGAGCTTTCATGTGTATGCACAAGAAGAAGTGTGCATGCACACGAAAGCTCATGCCAATAACAAATTTAGTTGGTCTCTAAGGTGCTACCGGAAGGAATTTTTTTTATTTTGTTTCGCTTGGCATATGAGATTATCATTTGAGTTAATGCAATATCTGTAAGGTAAAGGTAAAGGGATCCCTGACTGTTAAGTCCAGTTGCGAATGACTCTGGGGTTGCGGCGCTCATCTCGCTTTACTGGTCGAGGGAGCCGATGTTTGTCCACATACAGTTTTTCCGGGTCATGTGGCCAGCATGACTAAGCTGGTTCTGGCGAAACCAGAGCAGCACATGGAAACGCCGTTTACCTTCCTGCCAGAGAAGTACCTATTTCTCTACTTGCACTTGATGTGCTTTTGAACTGCTAGGTTGGCAGGAGCTGGGACCAAACAACGGGAGCTCACCCTGTCGCGGGGATTCGAACCGCCGACCTTCCGAACGGCAAGCCCAAGGCTCAGTGGTTTACACCACAGCAACACCCGCGTCCCTAACATCTGTACTGATACCTGAATAAGTGGGTGATGCCAAACTCCAGTGGCATCCTGGAGCTAACTAAAGCTACATTTAGCCATGGCTCACACTGCAAAGTGTATAGGTATAAATTCATGTTTGCTACCAAATATTCTAACAGCATATTCATTTTAACTTATTACTAATATAATGCTTCAGCACAACATGGCTAATTTTCCACCGCAATATTCTGCTCTTTGGAAGATAAAACATCTAATATTATAGCCCATATCATGGGCATCCCCTGCTATTCCAATATCTTACTGGTATTCTTTCAAGCTTTTATTCTTGCTATGCCATATTTTGTGCATCAAATTATTAGAGGTGCTGAGCAAACTAAAAATAGAATATACCACACTGTTTTCATTTGTAATACTTTCTTTACCATGGCATATCAGATTCTTTCGTTTTCCAAAAGAGGAACAAGATGTGTATGTAAGCATGAACATTAAAATACAAACAAAAATGGAGGGGGGAGGCGAAGGAGGAAAAATTGGAAGCTTCCTGCTACTGCACAGTGCATATGGCCTGAACAAAAATCTTATTTTCCTTTGCATGCAAAAGCTCAGGAGAGACCTTGCATGGATGCACATAGCAAGGAGAAAACGTCCTCCTGAAACCAGAAGGGTCTAAAAATCTGAAGCAGGAAAAATAGCAGAGAATATTCACATTCAACCTATCAGTTTTAAAAGTGCAGCTACTCTCAAAGAATATGATAAGTTTGCAATCTCC